>NC_050069.1:214571398-215213443 GCF_009764565.3 Dermochelys coriacea
CTAAAACTTAATTTATCAAGAAACAAGCCGGTAGCTCCTTTTGCTTTGCAGGAATGTGCCAATAAAGTTAAATGTTTTCAATATATGTGTGTGTAGTTTTATTTTTAATACAAAAACAGATTATGGAAGCAAATAATACATATTAATTAATTTAACTATCACTAAGAAACAAGATGAAAGCAAAGGTGGAGAAAGCTACTAGGGGAGAAGCTGTTCTAGATTTGATTTTGACAAATGGGGAGGAACTGGTTGAGAATTTGAAGGCAGAAGGCAGCTTGGGTGAAACTGATCATGAAATGATGAATTCATGATTCTAAGCAACAGAAGGAGGGAGAACAGCAAAATAAAGACAATAAATTTCAAGACGGCAGACTTTAGCAAACACAGGGTGTTATTAGGTAAGATACCATGGGAAGCAAGTCTAAGGGGAAAAACAATTGAAGACAACCTGCAGTTTTTCAAAGAGACATTATTAAGGCCACAAGAGCAAACTATCCCACTGCGTAGGAAAGATAGGAACTATGACAAAAGATCACTGACCACTTCAATGATCTAAAAGTCAAAAAGAGTCCTACAAAAAGTGGAAACTAGGTCAAATTACAAAGGATGAATATAAACAAACAACACAAGTATGTAGAGGCAAAATTAGAAAAGGCCAACGCACAAAACGAGATCAAACTAGCTAGAGGGAATAAAGGCTATCAAGAAAACATTCTACAAATACATTAGAAGCAAGAGGAAGACCAAGGACAGGGAAGGCCCGTTAATCAATGGGGGTGGGGGTGGGAATAACAACAGAAAATGTGGAAATGGTAGAGGTGCTTAATGAATTCTTTCTTTCAGTTTTCACCAAGAAATTTGGTGATGATTGGACTTCTAACATAGTGAATGTCAGTGAAAATGAGGTAGGATCAGAGGCTAAAATAGGAAAAGAACAAGTTAAAAATTACTTAGATAAGTTAGATGTCTTCAAGTCACCAGGGCCTGATGAAATACATCCTAGAACATTCAAGGAACTGACTGAGGAGATATCTGAGCCATTAGCAATTATCTTTGAAAAGTCATAGAAGACAGCAGACTTTTCCAGTCTTCTGGAATCTATAGTGCTCATCTATAAAAAGGGAAATAAGAACAACCTGGGGAATTACAGTCCAGTCAACTTAACTTCTGTACCCAGAAAGATAATGGAGCAAATAATAAAGCAATCAATTTGCAAACATCTAGAAGATAAGATGTTAAGTAACAGTTAGCATGGATTTGTCGAGAACAAATCATGTCAGACCAACCTGACAGCTTTCTTTGGCAGGGTAACAAGTCTTGTGGGTGGGGGAGAAATGGTAGATGTGGTACATCTTGACTTTAGTAAAGCTTTAGATACTGTCTCACATGATGTTCTCATAAACAAACTAGGGAAATGCAACCTAGATGGAGCTACTATAAGGTGGGTGCAAAACTGGTTGGAAAAACATTCCCAGAGAGTAGTTATCCATGGTTCACAGTCATGCTGAAAGGGCATAATGAGTGGGATCCCACAGGGATCGGTTCTGGGTCCAGTTCTGTTCAATATCTTCATTGATGATTTAGATAATGGCATAGAGAGTACACTTATAAAATTTGTGGATACCAAGCTGGGAGGGTTTTCAAGTGCTTTGGAGAATAGGATTACAATTCAAAATGATCTGGACAAACTGGAGAAAAGGTCTGAAGTAAATAGGATGAAATTCAGTAAAGACAAATGCAAAGTACTCCATTTAGGAAGGAACAATCAGTTGCACACATACAAAATGAGAAACGACTGCCTAGGAAGGAGTACTGTGGAAAGGGATCTGGGGATCATAGTGGACCACAAGCTAAATTTGAGTCAACAGTGTAACTCTGTTGCAAAAATAGCAAACATCATTCTGGGATGTATTTGCAGGAGTGTTGTAAGCAAGACACAAGTAGTAATTCTTCCGCTCTACTATGCGCTGATTAGGCCTCAACTGGTGTACTATGTCCAGCTCTGGGTGCCACATTTCAGGAAGGATGTGGACAAATTGTAGACAGTCCAGCGAAGAGCAACAAAAATTATCAAAGGTCTAGAAAACATGACTTATGAGAGAAGATTGAAAAAATTGGGTTTCTTTAGTCTGGAAAAGAGAAGACTGAGAGGGGACATAACAGTTTTCAAGTACATAAAAGGTTGTTACAAGGAGGAGGGAGAAAAAATTGTTAGTCTTACCTCTGAGGATAGGACAAGAAGCAATGGGTTTAAATGCAGCAAGGGAGGTTTAGGTTGGACGTTAGGAAAAATTTCCTGTCAGGGTAGCTAAGTACTAGACTAAATTGCAGTTGTAGAATCTCCATCACTGGAGATTTTTAAGAGCAGGTTGGATAAACACCTGTCAGGAATGGTCTAGATAATACTTAGTCCTGCCATGAGTGCAGGGGACTGGACTAGATGACCTCTTGAGGTCCCTTCCAGTCCTATGATTTTATGAAAATGTAACCAGAAATATGATAGATTTGCCTCAAATGAGAATCAAAACAGCAGCATTTGCAATTTGCTGACAATATAGTTATATACCTTTCTCTTTTTGTTCTCTGGCACGGGAAAATCAGCAGCATTGGTATCACTCCTCTACTTTTCATATTTCCTTTTGTCTAGTCTTTAGCAGCACACTGTACAAGAGGTAACTAGGCTGTGATCTAGTGCCCATGGATGTCAATGGAAAAACTTTCATTGACTCCAACTGACTTTGGATCACATCCCTACAGCACAGATATAATGGAATGATGGATTGGGTTCACACACCATAAGCACACAGAAGATGCTGCTTCATAATTTCTGCTTCTTTGTTTTCCTCTGGGCAGGAGCTGATCTGTGCGTAAAAGACTCCTTTCTGCACAGAATCCCCTAATTTGGTCTGGCCCTAAATTAACATCTAGCCAATGTGCAAAGGTAAGATTTAGATCTCCATTTTGCTTGAAAACAGAGCCCTCTTTTTCACCAGATTTTGTTTATGCTCGAAATGATCATTTTAAAATTCCTGTTCATTAAAAAAAAAAAAAAACAAAAAATATGGGTACCTGTAACCTGGCTTTGATTTTCCATGCATGTTTTGCAATTTTTAAATAACATCCCTTGATAGTAGCATTTTAAATATTAGCCCATGTTATTAAAAACTGCAAGTAGGTTTGAGTGTGCAAATACTTTTCCAGGTCCCATGTCTGCTCAATTTCAAAAAGTGGCATTTTGCACTAGGATCCCTGAGAACACTGAAAATAAATTCTTAGCAGGTGTAAATTGCCTGAGCTCCACTGGCTCAGCTCCATGGAAATCAATTGACAACAGCTGAGCATCTGGCCTATTACAAAGTAGCGAGTAATTTTCAGTTTACTTTGCATTTCTCACCCAATTTATGCACAAGTCACTACACCCAGTTTTACAAAATATTGGGAGTCTAAGTATTTTTTAAAAAACGTGGTGAAGTCTGTATTCAAATTATTTTTAAAATATATTTAACATTTAATTTCCTCTTTCTGTGTAATTTGTAAATGTTCATGCCTGACCCATAAATTAAGCCATAAAAAACCTTGCGAGGCTCAGCTCATTCATGTACTAATATTCTGAATGAAACTCAAATTAAGACTATCCTGAACTACAACTGTAATGATTGTAGACCATAAATCTTTACTGATATAAAAAGTTCAAATGTCTCCTGCCATGCAGCAAAAGATTATGGTTTATTTAAGGTGGTGTCCTTTATTTATAGCCATGAGGAATAAACATCCAGACAAACAATGTACACTGAGTAGCATGCCAACACTACTGTCATAAAAGTATCTAAAAATATATCTGAAAAACCTTAGCACTGAAACCCTAACCCACTTCCCTCCCACTGACAGGGCTTAAAATGTCAGGCTTAATACTTGTAGAACGAACCTGTTGATATAAAGTCTGAACATAGCAGGGTTCAAAGACCTAAGCACTGAATCCTAGAACATATTTCTGGTTTGATCTGCAAGTCTTTTTATTCAAAACTCTATTGTATACATCTCACAATAAAAGAAATACAGTGTACTGCTGGCAACATAAAGATATTGAAATGAGCCATTACTAAGAACGGCCATATGGGCCATCTAGCCCAGTACTCTGTCTTCTGATAGTGGCCAATGCCAAGTGCCACAGAGGGAATGAACAGAACAGGTAATCATCAAGTGATCCATCCCTGTCGAACATTCCCAGCTTCTGGCAAAGAGAGAGTGGGGACACTCAAATCATGAGGTTGCATCCCTGACCATCTTGGCTAATAGCCATTGATGGATCAATCATCCATGAACTTATCTAGATCTTTTTGAATCCTGTTATTGGCCTTCACAACATCTGCTGGCAAAGAGTTTCACAGATTGATGTTGCATTGTGTAAAGAAGTACTTCCTTTAATTTGTTTTAAAACTGCTGCCTATTAATTTCATTGGGTGACCCCTAGTTCTTGTGTTATGTGAAGGGGTAAATAATACTTCCTTATTCAATTTCTCCACACCAATCATGATTTTATAGACCTCAATCATATACCCTCTTAGTCATCTTTATTTCCAAGCTGAAAAGACCCAGTCTTTTTAATCTCTCCTTATATGGAAGCTGTTCCAATAATTTTTGTTTCCCTTCTCTGTACCTTTTCCAAGTGGCAGGGGCCAAATAGATGGAACCACACATTAGATTCTGTGAGTATAATTTTATTACATCTTTAAGACAACAAACAAAGTAACTTCTAAAGGCAACCTGTCCTGGTAACAGTGAAAGGAAGAGAGGGAACAACTGCCCATTAGTGTGCCATACATCATTTTTTTTCATTCTTAAATGAAACTTATGTGGTCTCTCAGATGCACAGCTGATTGAAGTTAATTGAAAGTGTCGTAATGACTTCTGTGGACTTTGAATCAAATCCTTGAGGATTCTCTACTAATGTCAGCAATTTAGAAGCCTCTTGAACACCAGAAAGACATTCATGGGCTAAATTTTCAGCTGACATGACTTCACTGACTTTAATGGAGTTGCATCAGCAGAGAATTTGGCATCATGTCCTTATTCTACCGTAGATTCTTCCCAGTTATTTCTCTGTTACCTCAGATACACTTTACAAAACACAATTGGCTATGGTCAACAAACACATATTGCCATCAACAGAGGACATCTCTGATATACGAAGCATGATGACCAAAAGCCCTTACATCCCAGACCCAAGCTAGCATCCTGAATACCTATCAAGAGATAAGGAAGCTGTATTTCAATATTAGTATTGAAAAACCTCTTCAGATTTTGCCTTTGCCAAACCAAACTCTATCAGGGATGGTGGGGATATGGGTTGTTTTTATCCAAACCATGGAACATTCAGGATGTTTGATCAGATTTCAGGCTCCTCTGTATAATGGGATAGCTTGGAGTTTGCAAAGTCTTGTTAGTCAGGGTTTGGTTTTACAGATATAAACCAGAACTGTTTGGATCTTTCTTATACTTTATCTGAACACCGGATGAGAGAAACAGTTCCACGTTTGGCCTCTCTTGCTCAGCAGTGCTGAAAAGATATATCCTTCAGCAATGACAGCAAAAAGTGACCTGCAACAGAAAGTTTTCCAACCATGAGATTAAAAATAAATAATACACTTGCCAGGATGAAGAACATGAAGTATAACAGCATTAAAATGAACTGCATGAAGTACAATATCAAATATTTGGCATTCTACATACTTCAAGAGATTTATAGTTGCTTTCCTATTAATTAATGTTAGATAAATATTTTTAGTCTAACTTGAGTGTATATTTTGGCTCTCATTTACTCCCTACCATTTCACCCCAGTCCCTCCCTTGTTGCTCTCTAAACTCCTGTTCTGCTTCTTTTGTGTTTACATACTTTCCCTGTCCACTATCCATAAACTTCCTAGATTTCGTTTTTCTTTCAAGCACTTACATATTTTTCTATTGTTTTTACTGCTTATTTCAAATCCTGTTTTTTAATTTCCTGCATTTGTTTCATAATCATAACTCATATTGCATTTGATTTTCTAGTTCAAAAAGATAATACAAAAAGATTAATTAATTAATACAAAAAGATTAATGCTATTTCTTTTCCTTATTTTGCCTCTTCATTCATCTTTACTCTTCCTCTGCCGATTCATCTGTCTGCGCTTCTCTTAATCTCCTTTATCACTCACCCCATACTATAGTACATGCAACAATTATAGTAACAAGCTATAAAAAGGCAACAGTTACTCACAGCTGTAACACAACAGGGTCTGAGGTGACACAGTTGCCATCTATATAGCTGGGCAAAATATTTTGAATGAAAAGTACATTTGCTGAAAAATGCAGTTTCCACCAATCTGAAATGATTCATGAATTTGACATGAATTTGCCAAATAGTTTTGAGCAAATTTTGTTCTATAGCTCGTAGGTTCTATTCGCAAAACAGTTGGAGGAAGAGACCTGGAGATGCTAGGGCTTTCCTTACAACCATTAGCCTAGTGGTTAATTATTCACCGGGGATATGGGAGACCTGGGGAGCAAAGAATTGAGAGTTCCCTAACCACTGGGGTTTCGGATAGTCTGGGACAGGGCTCTCAATCTCTCCTGTTGAAGCTGTTGCCCTTTGTATCAAATACTTGAATAGCCCTTGAGCCACAGAGGGTAATGGAGAAGGACTCTATAGCCTCATGCTTAAGACACTCACCTGTGTTGTGATAACTGGGCTACAAATTTACCTTAGTTGTGAAAGCAACTGCAAAAAGTGAGAGTATGTCATCATAACCTAGAACAATAAACTTTGATGGAAAAAGGTATGAAAGGGAGACCAAGATTGAATTAGGTCAAACAAAAAGGCCTACTGAATAACATAACTGAAGGGTTGTGTTAAGATCATGCTTTTCAAACAAGAAGAGCATAAAATCAGTGAACAAAAATTGGTGTTGGAAACAAAACTTAACTGGGAGATAAAGTAATGAGGGGATGGGCTATTATGCCCACCATTCCCTTGGTGGGTCCTTCAAGAAAGAGAAAAACTGGGGAGAAAAACTGCTGACTGGAGCAAGCTTCAACATCCTGGCTGCCACTCCTGCCATCCCCTGGAAACCTAGGCCCTCACCACCCTGAAAGATGCCGTGTCCAAGCTGGGCCAGAGAAAGGGACCAAACCACATTGCCACCTCTCCCGGCTCCATCCCCCACCTGGGATAAAACAGGATGGAACTGACACACAACAGCTCCAGTCCATCTCTACTAACTTCTTCCCTTTTCCCTAAAAGGACAGTCATTACCACCTTTGACACCATCAAAGAGAATGTCAAACAAGGGGCCAGAGAGCTTTTCCTTCTAAAACTATATCCACTACAGGGAAAGGGAACAAGGGACACTGTTAAAATGAAAGTTTCTTTAAACACTTTCCATTTCAAATGCTTTAACTGGTTTCCCTTTCTTTTCTCTTTATCTTTAATAAAAAGGTTAAAAGGGATTTTAATAGCGTGTTTGCCATGGTACTAAGCACACTGTATATCAAACCCCGGACTTATTTAACACTATTTTATGTGATTGTGTTATTTTTATACCTTTGACCCATTTATTCCATCTAAATTAGTACAACACATGGGAAGTAGTAGACCCAGGTTCAAGTCCTTATGCCCATGACTATTTATTCACAGTGGAATAGACTCTACAGGAGAGACTCAGAAAGCCCTGTTCCAGACTACACCTAGACCACTGACTAGGGCCCTCTTATACAACCCAAGTTCAAATCCCAGATTCAAATCTAGGGCAACCCAAGCTAAAATCCCTGCTTTTTATCAAACAGAGGGGGAAACTGAACCCACATCCCAGGTGAATAGTCTAACCACTGGGCTAAAAGTTATAAGTGACTCTTCTCCTCAAGCCATTTTGTGAATCTAGCCTTTCATTTCCCTTGCTTTTATTTTTAAAAGTGACAAACTAACTAAATATTTCATTCAACTCAAAGTAAATTTTTGTTGACTTTTTCCAATTTGGCAACATTTTTCCAGAATTCTCATTTTTTGTTTGGGTTGAACCAAATTTTTTTTTTCAGAACTTCCATTGAACCAAAAACATCAGATAGATATTCACCTAACACTAATAATCTCCTATAATAACAGGGAAAAAACAATGGATAGAAGAAGATTTTTAATGGCAGAGCTACTCTATTTCAACTGCAGCAAGTTTCTTGGAAAGTTCAATGGGATATTATATTTGCAAAAATGTTTTCCAGCATTGAGAGCACACATCAAATCTGGAAAGCGTGAGGTGAACACTGACAGGTCTGAAGCTACTTTGTAATAATTCATTATTACTGTACACAAATGATCTGGAAAAAAGGGTAAACAGTGAGGTAGCAGAATTTGCAGACAATACAAAATTATTCAAGATAGTTAAGTCCAAAGCAGACTGCAAAGAATTACAAAGAGATCTCACAAAACTGGGTGACTGGGCAACAAAATGGCAATGTTGATAAATGCAAAGTAATGCACATTGGAAAACATAATCCCAGCTATACAGACAAAATGATGGGATCTAAATTAACTGCTACCACTCAAGAAAGAGATCTTGGAATCATTGTGCATAGTTCTTTGAAAACATCCACTCAATGTGCAGCAGCATCAAAAAGACTAACAGAATATTAGGAACTATGAGGAAAGAATAGATAGTAAGACAGAAAATATCACAAAGCCACACCTTGAATACTGCATGCAGTATGTCCCATCTCAAAAAAAAATATATTAGAATTGGAAAAGGAACAGAGAAAGGCAACAAAAATGATTAAGGGTATGGAACAGCTTCCATAAGAGGAGAGTATAAAAAAACTGGGACTTTTCAGCTTGGAAAAAGAGACAACTAAGAGGGAACATGATAGAGCTCTAATAATCATGAATGGTGTGGAGAAATATAACACAAGAACTAGGGTTCACCCAATGAGATTAATAGGTAGCAGGTTTAAAACAAACCAATAGAAGTACTTCACACAATGTACAGTCAACTCATGGAATTCATTGCTGTGGGATATTGAAAAGGCCAAAAGTATAACTGGGTTCAAAAAACAATTAGTAAATTCATGAGGATAGGTCCATCAATGGCTATCAGGTTGGATGGTGAGGTATGCAACCCCATGCTGTGGGTGTCCCTAGCTTTTGACTGCAAGAAGCTGGGAGTGGACAACAGAGGATGAATCACTTGATGATTGACTGTTCTGTTCATTGTCTTTGAAGCAACTGCCATTGACCATTGTTGGAAGACAGGATACTAGGCTAGATGGACCATTGGTCTGATCCAGTATGGCCATTCTTATGTTCTTATATTGACCTGGTTATTGGGATGTTTACTGTATGAATATATTGATTTAGTTTAATAGAGGTCTGTTGGGAAAAAACAATCAGGAAAGTAAAAGAGTAGTTCAAAATAGGCCTTTTCCTGCAAACCCATGAGGATTGTTAAAGACAATGCCAGGACATGAAAAAGTCTGAGAACCAGAAGATCAAAGGATTATAGCGTTTAAAAATGGAACACTCTCGCAAGAAGGGGGAGTTGTCCAGGGAACCAGACAGACAGCAGCCCCCTGGGGTGTCTGAAGAAGTTAGGCATGCCTATATTACCATCAAGGAGCTGGTGGTGCTTTAGGAAAGGTAGACATGTGTGAAGACTATTTGTTGTTTTAAAATCCTTTTTCTCTATATGCTTTGTTCTACTGAAAAATCAAAATTACTTTAATTTTGAGAAGGCTGTTCTGTCACTCTGAACTAGGTTGCAGCCTTCCAAAAGGAGGAACAGAAGGTGTCCAAAATCAGTCAAACCCACTGGGTAAGAATAGTTGAAACACAGGGTACTGCAGCATAAGGCCTGACACCTCAGCAGGTGCACACAGAAACCAGGAAGGGGACAGAGGAGCAGCTAGCCTTGCAACCAAAACAAACATCTGAGGCAACCAGAGGTAAGATCTGGTTCAGTCTAAGGGCTTCTCTTCAGTACCAGGGTAAGTTGACTTAAGTTACGCTACTCCAGCTACTTGAATAACAGAGCTGGAGTCGACGTAGCTTAGGTCGACTTACCTTGGTGTCTACATCATGCTGTGTCGATGGGAGATGCTCTCTGGTCAATTTCCCTTACTCTTCTCAGAGAGCTGGAGTACCGGGGACAACCAGAGAGCTCTCTGCCACCAATTTAGCGTGACTTCGCTAGACCTGCTAAAATCGATCTAATCTCCCCATAGTGGAGACAAGCCCTGAGTCTATCAGATAATTGTTGCCTAATTCCCTTATAGTCAGGTTGCACATCCTCTAGTCTAAACTCTTATCAAGACATAGAATCATAGAAATGTAGGACTGGAAGTGACCTTGATAGGTCATCTAGTCCAATCCCCTGCAATGAGGCAGGACTAAATATTATCTACACCATCTCTGAAAGGTGTTTATCTAACCTGTTCTTAAAAACCTCCAGTGACAAAGATTCTACAACCTCCCTAGATAATTTGTTCCGGTGCTGAACGACCCTTACGGTTAGGAATTTTTTTCTAATGACTAACCTAAACCTCCCTTGATGCAATTTAAACCTATTACTTCTTGTCCTGTCCTCAGTGCATAAGGAGAAAAAATATTATCCCTGTTTTTATAACAACTTTTAAGTACTTAAAAACTCTTATGTCCTCGCTCAGTCTTCTCAGTTTTTTCAATCTTTCCGCATAGGTTGTTTTCTAGACCTTTAATCATTTTTGTTGCTCTCCTCTGGATTTTCTCCAATTCATCCATAACTTTCCCAAAGTGTGTTAGACATTTAAACTCCAGATTTAGGCACCAAAGTCTAATTTTGGCTCCACTGTGATCCACCAATATCCTGCTGAACCCTATAGGCACCTAAGTTTCTCCTTCTGGGCACGCATGCTGCTGCCTCTCTCTAGGCTTCCAGACACCTATATTCTGCCTAAGCCCTGGAGTGAATCATGAACTGGGGGAAGATGGGTACATCATCACCCCTGTTTTATGTGAGAAGCCCAATCAAGTAGGCAGCCTCTGAGCCACTTACAGATTGCGTGCCATTCAAAATTCCCCCAATGCTGCAGGAGGAGGAAGTGCTGCTGCTGTTACTGCCCCTTCCCCCTCCTCCCCCCCACCCACTTTATAACTGTTAGCCCAGAAGTTAGAGAACTCCCCCTGGGATGTGAGAGACTCAAGTTCAATACCCCCTTTCTGCCAGAGAGAGTGAAAGGATTTGTATAGGAGTCTTCCACCTTTCCAGAGGATGTTGTAATGCTGAGCTATAGGATATTCTGATGTGGGCTCCTTGAATCTCGCCTGATGAAGCTATTCCACTCTGGAAGAATGACTGGAGCATGGAGACTGGATGTGGGGTCTCCAGTCTCCCAGGTGGGTGTCCTAATCACTGGGCTACAGACTCACTGTCTCTAGCAAAATGACTATTCAATGATTTATCCACAGGCGAATTTGTCTTCTGCGCATCCCAGATGAATGCTCTAATCACAGCTAAAGTGACAAGGTGGACGGTGGCAGCAGCAGCACCAGCTCCCCCAGCCATTTTGCATGGAGCAACACTAGCACATTCCTTCAAGAAATGCCCTAGACACCTAAGCTGCAGCAGGTTCCCATTCATGGATTGCTAAGCAGAGTTGGTGCCTCCCTGCAGCTTGAACTTAGGTGTTTGTCTCAGAGAGAGGTGGGGCTTAGCACACAACTTCTCCTTGGCATTTCCCATTGGCTAGCTTAGGCAGTTCAAATAAGCGTGCTGGCTTTTGTAGATCATATGCTTGGACACCCATCTCTCCTCATTCATTGTATAGGAGCCTAGGTACCTAACTCAGCTTTGTGGATCTCAGTGTTGTTCCTGCGATTTTCTAGGTGCCTAAAATATGCTGATGCTCAGTGCTGCAACTCCTAAATCCGATTGTATATCCCATCGAAAGCTTCCTAGAGCTCACCAACTCATGGAGGAGAATATGCATACTGCATCACCCATTCAAAGGGGGCAGCATGCTCTCCTCTGTGCAGCAATCCAGCTTTGGTCAGAGCAGAGATGGGGGTTTATAGCCTCAGTCCTTCTTCACCCCTTTGGGGTCACTAGCTCCCCAAGGGACACTAGCAGTAAACATGCATTTAAAACCGGGCCCTGTCATTTGTTATCTGTATTATGGTAGCAGCTAGAGGCCATGGCCACTGAGACTACATTGTGTTAACATTTTCAGTGTATGAATAGTCCCACTGAATTCAAGTTAAGCAAGTTGGTATGTCTTTGAAGGACTGGAGCCATACTTTCATTGGGCTTTTGCTTGAGCTATTTCAGCTACTTCAAGTGTGAGTGGCCCTTAGCTTTAATATTCTACAGAATAGGATATTTTGAAGTTACCTAAAGTACTTTAAATATGTAGAAAATTATATGCATATTCTATTAGCACAGAGATTTAGCCAGAGATGACCAAATCATGACAACTAGAGTGTCCAATATTAAATAGCTAATCTGGGGACTTGTGGCCAATAGCCCTTCTTCAAAGAGAACCAACAGGAACACTTCAGGGTTGGGGGCGGAGGAAAGGTTACTGGGGCTATACACGCAAACGAACAGCACGCAAAGAGACAATGTGTGTCAGAAGATTACCCAAAAAGAGATTCATAATTGTGATATTTTTCTGATGAGGAGAGATCAACAGTTCTTAGAAAGTTAGGTTCTCCCTACGGAACTAGCCTTTGAGTCAGCATTCAGGAGAGAATAATGCAGAATGGACATCACAAGCAGCTTTGCAGTTTAACGTCAGCAGATAACAGTGAAAGGAAAGACATATATTGGATAGTATTTTAATCAAACTGCGATCTTGGGTGTCTAAACATAGGCCTGATCAGCCCCATGTTTGACTCTCAATCCGGTCTTTCACAGCCTGCATTGGAAGTGCTGTCTGTGACTTGACTTCTTCCTTGTCAGATTTTGTAACTGCTTTTGGGTGACAAAATATTTTAATCTGGAGTTTTAATATGTGACTAGGATACATGCCAAAAAATAATGACCAGCTAAAAGATGACACTTTACAAAACACCGATTTCCTTAAAAATCAGAACTTCTTGCCAAATCTCACTGTAGCTAACTTTCCACAGTATGCCAAAAAAATATCAGACAAAGAGGCGTCAGTGTGATTAATTCCACCGCTATTTCCCCCCCAACTCCCTCCTCAAACTGACCACTGGGAGCTGTAGACTGGGATGACTAAGCATACACTCTCCACATGTTAACTGAAATGTTTGTCAACAAATTACTTTCCCCCCCCTCCATTAACTTGTCTTTAGTCAGCTGCCTTGATCTATTACACAAGAATGATTTGTATAAGTAAACTGAATAATCTCAGACTGTTGCTGTTTTGCCTTAATCCATGATAAACTTATACAGGAAAATAAAGTTCATTAAGACACAGTGGATCAGATTTAAAAACAAAGACTTGTTTGGGAGAAAAAAATATTGATAATTAGAACAGTAAAACAGGACAACATTTTCCAGTGATTGTTCTACTTTCTGCTGAAAAAGAAACAACCCCTAAGCATAAAGCTATTCCACTTCTGGTGGTGACCTCAGACCTCCAATGGCAGACAGTACTTGGTTTGGGGGCCCTCCAAGGATAAACCATGGTGCTGCAGAAAGTGGTGTTCATGGCATTTCAGTAGCTATCAGTCTTTCCTCTGAAGCAGTTCTGAGCCAATGAATCACCATAGTACAGTATTTGGGAGGGGTAAGAAAGTGGGAGTGGCTGGAACGCAGCATGCTCCTACTATCCTGAGTTGATGCTTGGTACCTAGGGCTGTGGCAAAGAATCACTGCATCTGGCTCCCAGACAGCTCCCACCACTTTGGGCGCAACACAGAATGTGGCCTGTCCTCACGGTAATGATAAAGACATATGTATATGTACTGTAACAACAAAATTCAAAGATGGTCCCAAGACACAAAATTTGGAACCAGATTTTAAATGTTAGAGGTCTGGCATATAGGTTTTGTTTTAGTCAGAGATATATGTAACTAGTAGCTCTTTGCCAGATTGGGTACAGATCAGTTTCAAACACCCCCAAAATTTTGATCTGTTCTGGTTCTGGCTATTACTAATAAAGTACTACTATAATATCCTTTCAGATTCACATCCTACACTCAGGTATATAGGTGCAGATCTCACTGAAGTCAAAGGAAGTTCTACATACACCTCAAAAAACAGAACTTATCCTTATCCATTTAGATATCATGACATGCTTAATTAATGATGTTATAATGGTCAAAATCTGAGAACTGTTCAGAAAAAGCATTTGATGTTGATTTGTGGATCTGCTTTATTTTCCACAGTGTGAAGACCACCTCATTTCCAGAACGCTGCCTGTAATCGTACTTTCAGTATCATACAGGAAATCTTTGGCACAGCCAGGAATAGAAGAGGTCCATGACAACTACAAGCTATAGTATTAAGGCAGACTAAACTCTGCTATTACTTGTCACAGCTCCTTTGTAACAGTGCCCATAAAGATTATGTATTCTCCTATAAAATTTTACATGTGGTCCACTTAGGGAAACACTTTCCCCCATCCCACTAGCTACTCCTGTAGGTGAAGTGAAAGAAGTTGATGCTGTTGTGGATAGGAAGTTCCAAATCAGAAGGTAAAACAAAAAGCCACAAAAAAAACCACAAGACAAAAAAAAAAAAAACACACAAAACCACCACCCAAAAGCTCATGGATTTAATTATGTTTTCTTTTTTACATCTCATGATTTGGATTGGAGGGTCTGACTCATGATTTTTGAACTTTTACAGTTGGCATTATTGTAGTGGATTACAAATTTGTCTCATGATCATCAGCCTACAGCTTAAAGCAGTCCCAGGGCAGACCTTTCAGGGAGCTGACGGATCATGTTTAAAAGCTTTACTTTGGACAAGCTTGCTGTATCTCATCATATCACCTGCGTAGCATTGAAATATAAATGCCATTCTTAATGGCTCTAAAGTTAATTTGGGATTTTCCATGCTTGCAGGAATTTTCCCCTTTAAAAGACTGAAAGACATAGTGTTATGTTATAGACTAAGCCCAATTCAGCAAAGCACTTGAGCACATGCTTCAAGTTAGGCACATACTGAAGTGCTGTGCTAGATTGGAGCCTAACAGCTTGCAAAATTAGCTTCACTTTGAAAGCAAAGATATTTTTGAAGTGACACTGCCAATTATTTTTGGACAGTTAGATTTCATTACAATGTCATTTGATGCTGACAGCATCTTAACATTTCTATCTAGGATTGGTTTTCCATTGGTAAAAGGTAGTTTTTGGCTTGAGGGGTTTCTTCGCTCTTTCATGACTTACAGAATGGGTACTGGGGAAGTTTCCCAAAAAAAATTGCAGGGAAAAGAACCCCATGCTATATTGGAGTTTGAACCTTGGATGCCCCAGTTTAAAGTTTTAACAAGGAACATATTTTCATGATCAAGTTATAGCTCCTGTGAAGCAAAGTTTGCGATAACATTGCAAACTAACATTTAACTGGATGGAGGCAAATGGTACAGCTATAATAAGCTATTAAACTAAAACTGTATGACAAACTGTGAGGCTTCACTAAGACTTCTAGTGCTTAACTCATTTCTTTGTTTTAACACAAAGGCTACCAAGACTTTGGCTCCACTAAATTAAACCCTATTAAAATTATCCTCATTAACTACACCCTCTAACATGCAAAATGCTTGGCTCCAAAGGATGGTGATATAATGAGGGTACAGTATGATGGACATTATTTTGCTTCAAGACACCCTGTAGGAACTACTGCATTTTTATTCTCATTCTTGCCCTGTTTTGGTCTCATTCCACTTCCTTTGTGGTTACCTTGCTATGGACCTATGACGACAATCATTGGTAATGGCCGTCTGCATACAATTCAGCTCCAGATTTACAGGGTAAAAAAGAAAAAATAAAATAGAAGCAGCAGTAACATACCAGAAAACAACAATTTTGGGGGCTGCAAGGAAACCTCTCTCTCACTTTTCAAGACAGGAATTATGTTAAAAAATTATCCCCTCTCTTGGCATATTCAAAGTGGGAAAACCAAGTTAGCTTCTCTCATAGCTACAGTTCCTAACCTTACTGGGAAATCCTTAATGAAGGATACTTACAGGAGTCCTTTCCCCATCCTACTGGCTAAAAATCTAGGCTTTATGGTTCCAAGCCACAACAATCAAGAAATGCCAATTATAAGTAGTGCTTGAATCACAGACCATATGTAATTAAAGTGTCAGCCTCCTATAATGAAGATGATGGCTTGCATTAGAAAAATTCTTCTAGAATTATAGCTGTGTAAACTTGGTAGAACTTGTTGCCACTCATGACTTTTTATGTTGGCACATCCCTATTTTTCTTCTCGCTCTCTTCCCCCCCCCCCACCTCCATGCTGGGTGTATACTTAAGAAGCTGCTAGCAAAGGAGCCAATGCTCTGAACAAAAGAGTGTATTGTCATGAAATAGTTTTCATGAGTCCTTCTCTAAGCCAGCAAAGAATTGACCTCAGGCAAGAATTTTCTTTTCTTTAAGATTTTAGTCAAAAAATGAAGTTTAGGCAAATTCAAACCACCAAACGAGCGAGATTATGAGAGTGCAAACCAAAGGGTCCCAGGCACTGGGAAAATTGCATGTCCTTCAGGGAGGTTTGCCTTTTTGCCAACATGGATCCATCCTGTGTTAGAAGTAGAACAAATGAGTGTTAGACTTAATGTCAAAGGATGGATCCTGAAGACAACTGAAGTCCCTGGATGGGCTCCCTTTGATTTCAGTGGGCTTTGGTTTAGGACCAATATGAGGAGCTACTCCATGATGGAACTTCAGTTCTTTGCATTCAAAGTTCTACCCTTTTCCACTGATATAGGTTACTCTCATTAGTTCATATTTATTTAAAATGAAATAGAAATGAACTGTCCAAACCCAACACTGAACATGGGAACTTGAACTAAATCAAATAAGTAGTAAAAAAAAAAAAAAAAAAAAAAACCACTTTAGCTGTTTTCTTCCATCATATTCCCACTTGGCAATATAAATTAGTGAGAATCCTTTTCAGGTCTTAATTTTCTACAAGCAGATGAGGATAGCAATTCCAGTTGCTATATTATGATTCTGACTCAAAAAAAAAAAAAAAAGAGAGAGTCAATAACAATCATGAAGAGATGGTACAATTTTTAGCACTCTATACAGTGCTACAAGTAGGTTTGATGGTGCAGTTGAGGATCCAGAACTGGATTCAGATGCTTAACCTAATTTGTTTGGCTTGGAAGGATCATGTAACTTTGACTTTTACCACAAGTAGTGTTGGAAGAGAAGCTCACAATGAATTTTGGTATTTATGTTTCCAATCTTGGCTGAAAACAGGGGGATAGATTCTAAACTGTGTATTGTCAAGTGGCGAAAGGAAGCCCAAAGAAGCCAGTTGGAGGCTCTTTGGTTCTAGGGCTTGTATACAGCACTGGAGTAATTTAGAACAGTTGGGGGCTTCTCTAAGCTAAAAAAGGCAACTATTGCCCCAAGGATCCATTATCACAGTGAAGAATGGCAAGAGTGCAAAGTAGTGCTCGGACCATATTCCTTATGTTAGGGGCTTATGGCGGGGTGTGCAGCATAGGAGCTGGAGAAATCTCCACCTGGGGAGATGTGATGTTTTTTTGTTCTTTTCTGATCATATTTGCAGAGTGGCACAAATGAGATGCATTGCAGGAGAGAATCTGGCCCAGAATCTGTGCATGAGTTTTGTTTTTATATATTAAATAAGAACAAAAATGTAATCAAGGCTTTTAGCTTGGTTCAAACTTTGGATGCACATTTGGGTCACTTCTCATTGGATGCAGAAGATTCCCCCAATTCTTATATCCAAGGAAGACTGAAGCTAGTTAGGCAAGAAGACTAAAGATGTTTGTACCCTTTTCTCATGCTGTATCCTTTACTCACAGATGAAATAGAAGGTCACCTAAATAAACACATCTGTGAAGCTCACATTCTCCAGGGATACCATTTTTTAAAAATTACGAAATGCGTTTGATGTGTTCATGTTACAAAGAGCAGTCTCCAAAACATTACTTCCCAATGTTTTTAAGTGTAAACTGACCTATTTCTGCTGGATCTGTGGTGGCCAAAATATATATTTTTTTAAATATTGGCTAATGCTGGAGGTAAAATGTTAAAATACTCTGGTTATTTTATGTGTACTTTGGAACAAAAATATGAGGGGGCTGTATGCCCTTTATTCCTGCAGCTGATTTGGAGAGTAGGACTGAAAAGGTTAGCTCTGTTAAATGTCATCTAGAAAATCATGTGTTGCAGTAGATTACTTTGGCCAATAGATAAAGAAACAGCATACAATTTTATTTGCAGCCACAGTTGGCCTTTAGGAGCTCAAAACATTGTCAGTTTTATGAGACAATAGAGACTTACAGCCAAATTCAGAGGGGATGTGGGACGCAGTGAAAGTTAATCATCAGTAAGTCACACGTGTGTAAAGGAGTTGAACAGTCTGAACCTGTTCGTAGTGAAATCAATGACAAAACTGCCATTTGACATGAGTGATCAGGGACCTGGTCTCTCAGTGAGTATAATGTAGGCCAAGGGAGTAACATCTTGTAACTTACTCAAAGAAGAGCAGATGGTCAAAGAAAGTAAAGCTGAAGTGGGGGGGGGAAGCTATTTTACCTCAATTTCTGAAGCCCGCCTGGTAGTTGCTTTTCCTGTAACTTTTCAAGGCTGTTCCTTAGGTTATCTTACAGTCACTGACTGACATGCAACATACACATCATGGCTGAATTTTGCCCCTAATTGATACAGGTGTCTGTCTGTCTCTCTTCCCCCTCCCCCATTGAAGCCTTGGGGAGAAAAAACAGCTAAGAATGAAATACTGTATTATACCAATACATTAAAAATGCAATTGGATTAAGTGGCCTTTGGGTAGACCCAATAAGAGGACACTGACATGGAAACAGGTGACGGCCTCCTCCGCATCAAGATACGATTGGATGGAGGGAGATTGAGGAGACTTCCTAGTTTCTATTCTTCACTTGCATGAAAACGTGCATTGCATTAGCTTTGCTAGTGGTCTGAGCCTGGAATCTTAGCCTACTGGTATCCCAAGTGACAGTCCAAGTAATGTGATGTGCTCTCCTTTTTAATCAGGAAAACATTTGAAACAGGCCCTCTCACTAAAGAATCAACAATTCCCCCTTAACAAGCTATTTGTATACTGACACAGAGAAGCTGATTTTCCCCCTTAACCCTTGGAAGCTTGAGGGTGAAAGGTTTAAACTTGCCAGTCTACTAGACACTGATATTTATTAAATCAAAAAGAGCAGACATGATTAGTGATGAACCTTCATTAAGAAGCTACAATGATCTCATAAACCCAACAGCCAGACTATGTTCAGAGCTGTAATAAAGTACACTCATTAGAGTACAGTGGGATAGACTGCAGCCTGCCATTAAAGTGCTTTAATCCTTCTCGCAGCACAGCAACTGCAGCACTTGCTTAAGGTCATCTGCTCTTCTGACTCATGTTATAATTTGTGTGTAATAAATAAACCAGCTACTATTAATACTGAGCTGAAGATGCATTCTTGTATTTATCTAGCACACAGAAGACATGGCTTTGTTTAAAAATCAATAGACTCATACTGTCAGCAACCTATAGCATGCAGCCGGAAATGAACCAGAACAAAGCCAGACAGTGACATTTAAAGTGTTTGGGAGTTTAATTTCCCCTTACATTTCCATCTAAATTTTCCACCAGGAAAAAACAAACATTTTCTGACCAGTCCTAATTTAAAGTTCAGTAAGATTTGACAGGATTTGGTACTTAAATATCTTAGACTATTGCTACACTACAGCTTAAGTCAACATAAATTATGTCACTTAGGGGTATGAATTAGTCACCCCATACCGATAGAACATATGCCAACTTAAGTGCTGGTATGGGCAACATTATGTTGCAGGAGAGCTTCTCCCACCAACATAGCTACTGCCGCTCATAGGGGCTGGAGTACAGAAGAGCTCTCTCCTGGCAGTTTAGAGCAGCTACACTAGAGGGTAAGATGTCTAGTGTAGCCATAGCCTCTGGCTCCTTTGAAATCCCAGATTTTATTTCACGGTGTCCATTATTTTTGTTGTCTGTGACCCTATCACATCATCCAAGAGACCAGAGAAATTGCTGACACAAGCTGACTCTTTCCTACTTGGGAACTCTCCTACCCTTTGAGTGCAGGGGACTGGACTACATGACCTATTGAGGTCCCTTCCAGACCTACACATCTATGATATTGGGACAACCCAAACTGGTTGAGGTCTCTCGATGCTCTGACCATGCAAATAATATATATATTCCTTTCTCAAAGTAGACTTATTTTTAGCCTCAGTAAATGATGTCAAACTTTCTAGAACTTTCCTTAACTGAAGATAGAAGCCACATAAAAAGGGAAAAACTAACAGAGGGTGACTGTGGAAGCAAATTTTAAAAATGGACCAGGTTCTCAGCTGGTATAAAGCAACATCTCTACTGAAGTCTATATCAATTGTCAATATAAATTTACACCAGCTGAGGATCAGGCCCAAGGTATTGACACCCATGACCAACAGAAAGATCTGCCTTATTTTTTCCCATTGCTCTCTTGCTTGTGGGCTCTTCTTTTTCAAAAAAGTCAAAGTCCCATAGGGCTGTGCTGGGAACTAGATGCTGAATGTTGGTGCTTTGTTGGAGGAAGAATAGAAGTGTTCATTCAGACACAGTATGCTATTATTCAGTGTTGGTAAACCAGTGAATGCATTTTTTGGAAAGCTGCAAGTGCTGGAAGGCATGATGCAACGTTGGTGGTCTCCCATATTAAATAGTTATGTTACCAACAAACATGCTGTAGCAAAAGAAATAGTGCAAGACAAGAGGCGAAAAACTAAACAGATGATGTTTTGCAGGAATGCCCAGCAAGCAGTATAATCTGTACTGAAATACAATGCTTCATGCATCAAGAAAAACTTGAAATGAACACGGATATCTAAGACCTAGATCATGATATACTGTGTACAGATCATCAGAACATTTCAAACATTTTGAAATCTGTATGAAAATCGGAAGGAAATGCTGTGAAGTATTTTTTTGGGGGGGGGAGGCAGGGGGCATTTTTATCATCTCGTGTGTGTGTGTGTGTGTGTGTGTGTGTGTGATTTAGATTCATCAGTTCTGAGCCAGATACTGAATCTACAGAGATTTAGACCAGCTGACATTCTGGTCCTCTGTATTTTGAAAATACAGCATCTTGACAGGGGTTTGGACTAGATGACCCTTACAGTCCCTTCAGACCCTATAGTTCTATGATTTTATGCTTGTTACAATGGACTCAGCTCAATCAGCAGCCTATCTAGCCCCCACTGTTCCCCAATCCCTGACCACCATCCCCAGAACCTCCACCCCATCCAGCCACCCCCTGTCCTGACTGCTCCCCAGAACCTCCCACTCCCTGTCCCGTTACCATGCTGGAACCAGCCACACTGCCATACTGCCCGGCAGGAGCGGCGGGCCAGAGCGCTGGCAGTGCACACTAAGGCTGGGGGGGTTTGGAGGGGCCAGGGACTAGCCTCCCAGCTGGGAGCTCAGGGGCTAGGCAGGACAGTCCCGTGGGCCAGATGTGACCCGCGGGCTGTAGTTTGCCCACCTTTGCCTTAAGCGGTGCAGGGCTACCAAGCAGTCTCCAATCCTTAAGCAGGGGAAAGCTGCCAAGCAGTCTAAGCTCCAACCCTTAGGCAGAACAACAAAGCAGTCTATTGTCCCAGTTCTGGCAGGCAACAGACAAATGCAAGCTTCATGGCCTATGGTGGAGAGGCTGCCACCTCAGGGATGGAATGGCAGGGGTAGGGGAACACAGGCCCATCCAACTCCATTGCATCCCAGCCCAAGGCCCTAACAGAGGCAGGGTGTCCCACCACTGGGTTAGCAGGGATCATCCCACAACACACTTACCAGCTGTTCAGCCACAGCACCAACTGAAGTCTGGTTTCTCTGAGCTACTCCTTACTATAAATCCAGATCAGGTTCCATGGCCTTGGGATCCTCTGTCTCATCAGGGAACTCAGCCACCAGCTCCCACAAACACAATTTTTTTTCTGGTGTTTATACAGCACCTAGCACATTGTGGTTACTACCAGAAACAAATATAGATAATAGGCAATAACCATGACACTGGAAATGTATTTCTGTCATACAGAAACACAGACAAACATTCTTATAATGGAGAATTGGTCATGTTCTTATTTTCCACTTCAAGTGTCTAGAAGCTTCTCTTTAACATCAAGGGCGTAATTCTCAAATCACTTACAATAGAATAAATCAGGAGAAACTTCACCACAGGCAATGGAAAACACAGGTGTGAGAGAGTAGAGAATCAGGTCCTACATGCTTAGGAGGCAGCTCCTGTTCAGACACCAGGCCCCAATCTCTGGCCAGTGGTAGATACTGGTATGGTAATCCATAAATATTCTGGTTTCAGAGTAGCAGCCATGTTAGTCTGTATTTACAAAAAAGAAAAGGAGTACTTGTGGCACCTTAGAGACTAACAAATTGAGTGGAGCATAAGCTTTCGTGAGCTACAGCTCACTTCATCGGATGCATTTGGTGGAAAATACAGTGGGGAGATTTATATATACCCCCAGAGAGAACATGAAACAATGGGTTTTATCATATACACTGTAAGGAGAGTGATGACTTAAGATGAGCTATTACCAGCAGGAAGGAGGGGGGGGGGGAAAAGGAGGAAAACCTTTTGTGGTGATAATCAAGGTGGGCCATTTCATGTTCATGTTCTCTCTCTCAATAAATAAATAAAATCTCCCCACTCTATTTTCCACCGAATGCATCCGATGAAGTGAGCTGTAGCTCACGAAAGCTTATGCTCAAATAAGTTTGTTAGTCTAAGGTGCCACAAGTACTCCTTTTCTTTTTTGCAAATACAGACTAACACGGCTGCTACTATGACACCTGTTATTATGCCAGGCATTGAATTTAGCCGTATGGAGTGGAAATCTATCAACTTCATGAAAAAACTCTTACAGATACAGACAGACATCTTCCTCTCTAAATGCAAAGAGATAGACATCATACCAAAAGGACTGAAGGTTACAAATCCATTACAATCCAAATACCACACAGACTATGCTGACACCTTGTGCCACACAATCTCAAAGAAACTGCGGAACCACCTGATCAACATCCTCTACAGCAAACAGGGAAAGATTAAGAATGAGCTCTCAAAACTGGATACTCTCATAAAGAACCAATCTTCCACACAAACTTCCTCGTGGCTGGACTTTACAAAAAACTAGACAAGCCATTTACAGCACACACTTTGCTTCTCTGCAAAAGAAAAAGGACACTAAACTCTCGTAACTACTACATGCCACAAGGGGCCACAACAGTGGTTCCCTTAACCAACCCAGCAATATTGTTAATCTGTCCAACTATACTCTTAGCCCAGCAGAAGAATCTGTCCTATCTTGGGGCCTCTCCTTTTGCCCCTCCACAAACATGATACAGTTCTGTGGTGACCTAGAATCCTATTTTCGACGTCTCAGACTCAAGGAATATTTCCAACACACCTCTGACCAACATATTAACCCACAGGGACCTTCCTACCAACACTACAAAAAGAAGGATTCTGGGTGGACTCCTCCTGAAGGTCGAAATAACAGACCTGACTTCTACATAGAGTGCTTCCGCCGACGTGCACAGGCTGAAATTGTGGAAAAGCAGCATCACTTGCCCCATAACCTCAGCCGTGCAGAACGCAATGCCATCCACAGCCTCAGAAACAACTCTGACATCATAATCAAAAAGGCTGACAAAGGAGGTGCTGTCATCATCATGAATAGGTCGGAATATGAACAACAGGTACTAGGCAGTTCTCCAACACCACTTTCTACAAGCCATTACCCTCTGATCCCACTGAGGGTTACCAAAAGAAACTACAGCATTTGCTCAAGAAACTCCCTGAAAAAGCACAAGAACAAATCCGCACAGATACATCCCTGGAACCATGACCTGGGGTATTCTATCTGCTACCCAAGATCCATAAACTTGAAAATCCTGGACGCCCCATCATCTCAGGCATTGGCACCCTGACAGCAGAATTGTCTGGCTATGTAGACTCCCTCCTCAGGCCCTACGTTACCAGCACTCCCAGCTATCTTTGAGACACCACTGACTTCCTGAGGAAACTACAATCCATCGGTGATCTTCCTAAAAACAATATCCTAGCCACTATGGATGGAGAAGCCCTCTACACCAAAATTCCAGACAGAGATAGACTACAAGCCATCAGGAACAGTATCCCCGATAATGTCACGGCTAACCTGGTGGCTGAATTTTGATGTTGTCCTCACCCATAACTATTTCACATTTGGGGACAACGTATACCTTCAAATCAGCGGCACTGCGATGGGTACCCGCATGGCCCCACAGCATGCCAACATTTTTATGGCTGACTTAGAACAACGCTTCCTCAGCTCTCATCCCCTAATGCCCCTACTCTACTTGCGCTACATTGATGACATCTTCATCATCTGGACCCATGGAAAAGAAGCCCTTGAGGAATTCCACCAGGATTTCAACAATTTCCATCCCCACCATCAACCTCCCCCTGGACCAGTCCACACAAGAGATCCACTTCCTGGACACTACGGTGCTAATAAGCGATGGTCACAAACACCATCCTATATTGGAAACCTACTGACCGCTATTCCTACCTATATGCCTCTAGCTTTCATCCAGATCACACCACATGATCCATTATCTATAGCCAAGCTCTACGATATAATTGCATTTTCTCCAACCCCTCAGACAGAGACAAACACCTACAAGATCTCTATCAAGCATTCTTACAACTACAATACCCACCTGCTGAAGTGAAGAAACAGATTGACAGAGCCAGAAGAGTACCCAGAAGTCACCTACTACAGGACAGGCCCAACAAAGAAAACAACAGAACGCCACTAGCCATCACCTTCAGCCCCCAACTAAAACCTCTCCAATGCAACATCAAGGATCTTCCTATCCTGAAGGACGACCCATCACTCTCACAGATCTTGGGAGACAGGCCAGTCCTTGCTTACAGACAGCCCCCCCCCCAACCTGAAGCAATTACTCACCAGCAACCACACACACCACACAACAGAAGCACTAACCCAGGAACCTATCCTTGCAACGAAGCCCGTTGCCAACTCTGTCCATATATCTATTCAGGGGACATCATCATAGGGCCTAATCACATCAGCCACACTATCAGAGGCTCGTTCACCTGCGCATCTACCAATGCGATATATGCCATCATGTGCCAGCAATGCCCCTCTGCCATGTACATTGGTCAAACTGGATAGTCTCTACGTAAAAGAATAAATGGACACAAATCAGGCATCAAGAATTATAACATTCAAAAACCAGTCAGAGAACACTTCAGTCTCTCCGGTCACACGATTACAGACCTGAGAGTGGCTATCCAACAAAAAAAAAAAAAAAAAAAAAAAAAGCCTTCAAAAACAGACTCCAACGAGAGACTGCTGAATTGGAATTAATTTGCAAACTGGATACAATTCACTTGGGCTTGAATAGAGACTGGGAGCGGATGGGTCATTACATAAAATAAAACTATTTCCCCATGTTATTTCTCCCCCCACCCCACCCCCCACTGTTCCTCAGACGTTCTTATTAACTGCTGGAAATGGCCCACCTTGACCACCACCACAAAACGTTTTCCTCCTTTTCCCCCTCCCTTCCTGCTGGTAATAGCTCATCTTAAGTGATCACTCTCCTTACAGTGTATATGATAAAGCCCATTGTATTCGTGTTTTGTTTTGCTCTCTCTCTCTCTCTCGTGTGTGTGTGTGTGTGTGAAAATCTCCCCACTGTATTTTCCACCGAATGCATCCGATGAAGTGAGCTGTAGCTCATGAAAGCTTATGCTCAAATAAATTTGTTAGTCTCTAAGGTGCCACAAGTACTCCTTTTCTTTTTTCCATGAATATTCTGTACATATCATGAAAATAACTGAGGAACTGGTATACTAGTATGGACAATAGAGCTGAAAGTAATTAAATATTATTAATTAGTTAAAAGAACTGACACTAAAAACAAAACAAAAACAAATAAATCACTTGTGATGGTTCCACTAGGTCTACTGCAGTGTCTTGGTTATATGATATTTTAGCAATCCCAAGCATCATACTTTATTTACTTTAAATGATTGAAATGTGATATGATAGAATCTGATGTAGCAATATTTCCCATAGGAGCAATGTAAATATTGTGCAAACTTTGCTACATATTGAGTAAGGGACTAATGAACATTTAACTTAAGCATCCATTACATTATTCCACTGTTACCTTAAAAGTCATTTGTTTCAGTGGTTTACCCTCTTGAATAGATGGAGAGAGGAAATGTATCCAGAATTACTGGATTTGAATGAGTGCAGTCAAAGACTTTTTTCCAGTTAACGACGATTAACAGAAGTTCTTTTCTGCACCATGTTAAAAAAAAAAAAAGTTTGAAGTTACATGGAAAGATTCTTGTAAGTCTTCACTAGCTATGCCAGGAAAAAAAATATATTTATCAGCATCCGAGAGTGAGAGAATATGCAGCATAAAACTCATACTTATAAATTCCATGTTACAAACCTTCCAGAGATTTTATAATATGACTGGTGATCATCCAGTGTCTCAGATTATGTTCAAAGCCCAATGAAGTTAATGGAAAGACTCTCCTTGCTTTCAATGGCCAAGATTTTCAGAAATTGGTAGTGATTTGAGTTGCCTCAGTTTTCAAATGCTCTGTTTGAGATCACTTAAAGGAGTTGATTTTAACAAGGTGGTCAGCACTTCTTTAAAAAAAAAAAAAAGGCTTTTAAAATTGTTGGGCACCCACAAATACTAGTCATGTTTGAAAATCTTGACCAAATTTGTTTTCAGTAAAGTGCTGTGTTGGGAAAAGTATCCAGAAATTTTATCTTTCTTTGTAATTTATCCAAGTTTTCTGAACCTCTTTGGTCTGCAAACTTGTGTTAGAAATTTTGCAACAGCAGGCTTGCAAATGAGATTTCTGGTACTTCCTTATTTGAACAAAGCTGTGGAAAAAAGAGAGAGAATAGCATTTCAGCACTTCTGCTTCTGATCAGAACCAAAAAGTGCAGAAGTATACACATTTATTATAATGGGTAAGGGGGATTACTCAAACTATTTTTTGAGCTTCAGAAGAGATTTGGTTTGTGTTTTAAGGGAGAGTTCAAGAAACATTTTCTTAAAACAAGTTTGTCCTATTCCTCAAATGTTTTCATGTGGGTTTTTTTTTTTTTAAAGTGTACATTCATCCTTTTGTGCATTTAAACTGAACATTTATTTACTATACGCTGCAGCTTAAAAGCAGTGAGAACTTGGAAACAGCCTCTTAAAATACATTACGTTTTTTAAAAAACTGAAAAAGAACAGTTAATACCCAAACTAAAGCTCAAATCAAAGTCTGAGTAATACTTTGTTATGATGCATTGCTATATACACAGCCTTAGCCTTTGTTTTTTGGAATAACTGGAACCAATGGAGGATGTTTCTGGTCTTGTCATCTGTCTGTCTAGGTTCTTATATGGCTTCCAGCCAGACATGGCCTACTCTAGCCAAAGTTTGGAATACCAGAGAGCATGCAAGCCAAACACAACATGGGAATTCCAATCACTAAACCAGCTGGCCTATGTCAACATGTAGACCAGTTGGAAGAACTAGGAATTTCCCCATTTTTCAAGAAGAATTAAGGAGAAAAGGAGAGACACACAAAATACTCCTTCCTTCCATAAGAGGACAAAGATAATTGTGTCTCCATTCTATCCAAAAGCCACCTGGGAATGAATCTGAGGCAATAGTTACCACCTCTTTACTAGTGACAAGAAGTTCCTTGAGGATTGCAGATGGAGGAAGAGACTGGTCAGCAACAAAAAAAAAAAAAAAAGCTGCCACTTGGGGAATATGGGCATGAGAACAAGTGACCTTTGTTGGGGATTACCATTATATTATCCATTTATGCTACTTGGATTGAGAATAGTTACCCACCATTGTAAAGCACTTTGAAACAAATGTGGGTAAGATCCCTATGATGAACCCCATTGCCCAACCTAGAGCCTGAATCAATAAGGACACCAAAGAAGGTTCTGGGATGCTGACATTATGAAAACTGGAGGATATTCCTTCTGAGGCATTATTGGGGAATGGTGCAACAGGGTTAATCCCCAAGGGTTCAAATGCAAACCCACCTAGGCTAGACTCAGTAGCCTAGAAGGAGAGCTCACTGCCTACCTTTACCTGGGAAACTAAAGTCAATGCTGACTGTGTTGTGGTCACAAATCCTGACAGAAGCAAAGAATAAGAGGCACAACTTAATAGTGCTGAGAGTCAGAACTCATTTGAAAGAGGGAAAATGAGTCACATCTGGGAGATGCTGTAATTTGAAAAGGTGCTGGGAGAAGGCAAACTGAAGGAGGTAAAGTACTGCAAATCTCATGATGCCCAGCAGAGGATGAAAAAAAGCCCCATATTGGTGTAAAACAATTATCTGGAGAAATGGAAGGGAGAGGGATGTTTTCCCCTTAGATTACAGTTTTAGGGAGGTCAGTCAAGAAGTAATTGAACCTGAGGGTTAATGGGGATGAAGGACAACTCATCTCTCCTCAGTAAGTATGAAGAAGGGAACTTGGCTTGGAGGAAAGTGAGGAAATCCACCTCACTCCAAGAACACAGGGACTGTTTATTGCCCAGAGGCACTGGGTGTTAAGACCCACTCTCACAGGGGCCAAGCCTCCAGCGGCCATCCCATCCAAACAGAAATAGTTGGGTGACAAGAGCACATGAGGTCCAGTGAGATAGGCTCAAACTACAGCCGCCTGGAAAGTGTCTAGCCAGAAGGAGACCTCTACATGGGTGTGACTGTATGTGACAGTGGGTGATAAAAGGATCTTCTGAGCTGCAATTCCATTAAATATTTTGTGGGAGGGTAAATCCAACAAAATCCAAACCTTCTAGTGCACATTTTGCAAATAAGTGTTCCTTAAAATGTAATAATTCCTGTCTTAAACAAGAATACATTTTGGGAAACTCTCTCAGGCGTCTCTCATTATGTGTTATTTGGGTGTTTCTTATGTTTTAACAAGAAAAGCAGACATCTCAAAACTGCTATTGTATTTATTTACAGTGGAATGGAAAGAACAAATTGAAATGAAGATGAAATGAACATCTAGTGGTGACAGGAGGCGTTTTCTAAGAAAGAAAAATATGGCAATGTTACCAGATATTATTGCCCCATTTTACCTAATTTTCTAACAGCCTCTCTTGGTGTTACAGCATTTCCAGTTGCAATATTGGCTTTCATGTGGAAAAGCAAAAAAGAAGGTTATTGAACATATTAGGATTACCAGAAATAATTTTCAGTCTGAGTTAAACAAAGCAAAGATGGAGATTGAGTTTTACCTTTTCTGAAACCAATTCATTCATATTTTATAGTACCTCACTCCGTACATAATCCCACTGAAGTCACTGTGGAGTAACAGAGGGGTGTCAGAATCTCATCACTAATTCTCCATCCCTTCTCCAAAATCAGCACTGACTTGTAAAACAAGAACTTTGAGCTGCTGTGGTCAATTCAGTTTTGAAAAAAAAAATCACAGGAAATCACACTTTGATTCTGCACATGTGAGATTGCTAGAAGGAGATGTGCATAAGAAAAAGGAAGCTAAAAAATCTGATCATTTAAAAGAAGAGGCCACTTCCTCTTGAGAGACTGTCATCACATTCTGATTCACATAGAGCACACTTTCCTGAATTTTAGAATATAAATAATGAATCATTAGTAGTTCCCAAATTTGTTCAAATCACCAAATATAACTCATGATTTATAGTAATCATCCTATTACTTATTTCTATCTCTATGTTTTGCCTCATATTGTATACCAGAGATGTTGCTCTTCAGTGAGCCACCTGAGAATCCCTATTAAATACCTTCTATCCCATGAAGTCATCACCACTATTTCCCCAGCTACCTCTCCTCTAAAAACTCTGCATGCAGTGCTAAAAAATGTTTTGCAGCTAGTAGTTCTATTGCAAATTTACAGTGGATTATGTGGAGCTCTTGCTAATCGCTGACTTTTACATGGTAATTCCTGAAGTCCTTTCTCAGGCAAAATTCTTCTGGACAAAGGCCCTGAACCAACAAAGTACTTACAGATAGGAGCAGTCTTCACTGAGTCCAGCAGTTTGTAGTTAAGCACATGCTTAAATACTGTGCTGATTAGGGCCCATACTGAAGATAGTAGGATTCAGCCTATAATGATTAACAGCTTTAGCTTATTAATGAAAAACATTCAGAATGAGCACATCTTGCTGAGGCTGATGGAACTTTCACTAGGGCCCCACAAGAACATTTCTGGGCTGTTGGTCCCCCATTGTCTTTCTGATCTCCACTGTTGTTGCATCTCTCCTGCCCTTTCCCACATTAAATCCAGGAGCATCAGAAGGTAAACACTAGCTATCTCAAAGTTAAGGTAGTAAACCTTGTATTATTGTAACCCACACCCTTCTTGGGTGTGGTATTTTGTTCCATCTAGTAGGACTGAAAGAGAGAGATTATGAGTCTGCTCTACAGCCTTAGCTAGGAGGCAGTTGGCTTTTGGCTCATGCACTAAGCTCCAGAGGTCCCAGGTTTGAGCCTGCCCACCAACAACCGGGGTCTGTCAGGTTTACATTATCTCAGATGCATCTTCTCTAGTAAATACCAGACATCCCTAATGGTTTTGAATTAGGCATAATTTTTTATTGATTTTCATCATGGGGAAGTGCAGAGTTCTTTTTACTCTCTAACAAATATGCCTCTGTGACAGGATCACTCCTGGGCTTATGGCCAAGAACTACTGGGTTCCCAATCAGGTGCAGCAAACAAAAGGTCTTTATTTAGCTGTTGACCACCTGCAAAAGTCTTACACTGTAATCACAAGCAGGGCATAGGTAGTGCAGTAGAACAGTAGCCCCACATCAGGCCTACCTACCCTCATGGAGTCAACAATCTTTATTCAAGTCATGGATCCAACCAGACTTCTAACACCAAGTGAGAGTTGGAGATCTGTTCCCCCTCCCAGCCAGTACCCAGCACCCAGCTGAGCTGTGCACTCCCATTTTAACCCCTCACACCAGGACTGACACCAATTACAGGTGTAGAAGGACAGAGCTGACTAAGCCCACAACAGCTCATTTCCTGGCCACCATAATTACAGAAGTATTCCTATTAGCTCCCTCCTCTGATGCCACATCTTCTGTGGCTTCCATGATGTTGACCCAAATACATGTGCTAACTTCTGGGTATGTGAAGAATTTGTAATGAGAAATCTTATTTTATACATAATCTAGCATCCTAAAATTTAGATAATCCAATCCCCGTCTCTGTCTATTTAGCTTGTTCATTGTCATACTGTCTAGCTTTAAAGTGTGCTTCTATTCAGAAAACTGACATAATGAAATTTCATCTTTATTGTTTAACTATTTCAATACATATTTACTTGGTTTTGCAATTTAAATAAACATCTAACTGCCAGCCCTGCACATCTAACTTAGGATCTTAAGGTCAAGCTGTGTCCATTACTTTTCATGCACCAAGTACTAGTAATTAGAGATACTGCTACCAGAAATATGCCCTCAATTACTTCTATGCAATCCTACTCTTTTCAAATTATATCCTTATTTATACACTTGAAACATCTGACCATGCAGATGGAATTTAATTTTTTGATTTTGTGCAAGAAGGAAGAGAATCCCATTTATTCTCCCCATGCTGTGTTGACTTTGCAGAGTTAAGAGGAGTAAAAAAGGAGTAAAGCTTTATTTTTGTCAGTAAAAAAGGTAGATTTCATTGTGTTTATGCACATGCTGCAAATAGTTGAATAAGGAAGTTTAATCTTTACACTGATACTTATCCGGGTAGTATATTTCAAAAGGCACAAGTGGGACTTCCATTTTCCATAGGAAACTATTCCATTCTTTGGGCCTGATCCAATTCCTATTGAAGTCAGTGGGAGTCTTTCAACACTGACTTCAGTGGGAATTGGAACAGCCCTCTGGTTCTCCAAGTTTGTTCACTATTTCATCCGAAATTTAACTGCCTTAAAACAAGGCATTTTTGAACTATACTTTTTGTATGGTATTATTTTCTTGGCACAGTAGAGTTAATAAAGGCTATTAATTGAAGAGCAGCAGTGCAGTCATATAGAAAATATCTCCTCCTTAAAACAAGTTGGGCTGTCTCAGAGCAGGTTTCTGATCTCAGTTATACTTGCAAAAAATCAGAAATAACATCACTGAAGTCAGTGCAGTATCCCCAGAACTGCACCAGTACTATTGAGATTAGAATCAGGTTAGGCTAACAGTGTATTCTTGATTTGACATAAACTAAAATGTCCAGATAATCAGTAAAGAGGACTATTACCAAGGAAAACGTCGTCTTGTGTATTGGTAGTCAATGCAACAAAACATCATCTATCATTCTGAGTCAAATCCTGGTCCCAGTGAATTTAACGGGAATTCTTTTCCTAAATTCAAGGTACCAAGACTTGGCCCTATGTGCATTAAGTCTGGTTGCTGAATGTAGAAACCTCTCTCCTCCCTGCTGGTCTGTCTCCAGATTAGCACTGTACCTAGGGTTAAGGGATTGTGCCATCACAGTGCTTATTCTAGTTACTATAGGTACTAATATTTGTAAATAGGAAAAGTAGCTGCATCATGTGTTTGTTGGGTGACAAGAGCTTTGATCCCTGTATTTGTAGAGGTACACAATGGGGGAAATGGAGCTTGGGATTATAATCATATGCATCTCATAGCGTCTTTCCGTTGTTTCCACGTGCAGTGCATAACCAAAATACATTGCCATGCACCACACAAGTTACAGAGACATCGTTAATGCCCCTATTCTTGAACGACAGACTTAAACAAACAACAGGGTAGACACTGAAAATGACCATACAAAAAGTGTTGTCAAATGTACAAACTGAAAAAAACAAAAGGTCACAGAATTTGCCCTGGAATCAGGAGCACAAACATAGCCTTAGTTAGAACCCAGTAGATATAGATACTTCCATTTTTATTTTCACACTACAGAAGAAACAGCATCACTGAAAAATATACTTTAAATCATGATGTATTTCAGACTTTTTAAATGTCAGCTTCTCCAATGTACAGGCAGGATTCTGCCACCCATAATCATCCTAAGTAGAACCTTATTGTGGGCTCAGTTGTAAGCCTGGCCCCACACATGCACGGGGGTATAAGGGCATAAGGAATGCCCTTTTGCCCCGATATGGGCTACCTGCATTGCCAAGCCCAGAAGATGGAGACTTTTCTGTCCACACAGCTGGGTAGAGGGTGGGTGGAACGTTGGCTTAGCCTCCACATTGCACCAGGCAACACAGCTGAGCTGACACAAGCTGCACTAGGAAAGGGGTCTAGTCGCCAATGGTCAGACTATGACCTGCTTACTCACACTGTGACTACTTGCGTAAGTACTTGCTCTCCAATGTGAGGGGTGGGGTGTGTCTCGGTGTGGCCCAAAGTAAGATTCTAATCAAGGTGAGTAAGGGGGGGGTGTGTGAACTGGGTCCTAATAGCCGTTGTGTTTTTTGTTCCTTTAATAGTAGGTTTTATAGAGGCCCAATCTGTGAAAGCAGCTAATTTTAAAATTCTGTGTTGGGTACTGCAGCTTCTTCAGATCACTAGGGCTAGACAACCTACCTAGGCATCAGTGCAAGTTAAACACTTGGTGACTCGCCCCCCATATTCATTTGCAGCATTTCCTGCTGCTGTGCTTGACTACCAACAGGATGGACTGAGCGGGGGGGGGGGGGGGGGTTCTCAAGTTGTTTATTTCTCCAGTTGGTTAAGGTGGTCAGATTTGATATGTCCTGCCCTTCCTCCGCTCACTAAGTAGCACTTGCTCAGGAAGTCACAGATGATCAATGTAAAGCATCGATATGTCTGTGGTGAGTTGGGCCTGCTGTTTGAAGTAAGATAGTATGTGCTATCTTGGCATTATTTCTACTTTACTGAGAAGTATATCAGGATTTGGAATGCGCCTAGACAATACGTGAGACCACTGGGGCGGGGGAGAAGACCACAGAGGGAGCAAATCAGGTTAACAAGAGATGAACTGCCCTTTGCATATTTATCTTGAACTAGGCTGTTGTGGTTTTGATTGTTTGTGTTCCCACCCCATTCTAGAGACCCTGTACTCTTCACAGGACTGTCCTTTACTAACAGGGTAATCAAATGGTGAAGACCTGTGAAATTATAGGCAACCTTCACTTTTTTTTTTTTTTTTTTTTTTGCTGCTTTCAGTCACCCTCTCTTCATCTCTTCTTCCTACCAGTGACCCAGTTTAACTAATATGAACAAACAAACAACCTAGAATCTAAATTCCAATCAACTTGAATCAAGCTTTTTTCAGATTCAAAGCAGTCTAGTTATCTTCCTTTTCTTTACCCATTTGTCATTTATTAACTTCTCTGAACTTTTTGGTTCCAGCTGAAGTTGGAAGAGGAAGTGCTGAGACTTTTCTCACAGTGTTTCTGAATGAAATGGAAACTGTGAGCACTGGATGTCTGCACACTTGGAGGACAAAGCTAACTGCTCCTTTGACAAAACCAGTTCTGACTGAGTGATGTAGGACTAATATAAGAAACCTTTAGATATCTAGAGCTTTGTGATTTTTAAAAATTTTGTTTTGAAGTCATTGGTGTTTCATTTTTACATGCAATCACTGATTTTATAAACTGAGCATTTTTCAAGTTAAAAAATGTATTAAGTCAAAATATCAATCACTTTTTAAATGGAAGTAAAATCACCCACTATAACTCATGCTCAACTCTCCTCCAGCAAAAGCTGAGAACAGCAGAGCCACACCCTATGATGTCATTACAAACTTGGGCCCTCCAGAGAATGCCTGTTTAAATCTGCCTATGTCTGTTAGTCTGTACATTCCAGCGGATCTCAAATATCACAATGGTACACAGAAGGAGAAACAAATCTCTGACATAGCTCAGCTGTACAGAGCTGTATAGATCAAAATCAACATCTTGAATTGCACTGGAAAAAGGAATGGGAATCCATTGCAGCTGACAAAGAAAGGACGTAATAAAACAGTTTGAAGCTAAAGCAAGCAGATGCAGGATGAACTCGCTGAAGTTGCTGAATGACCTTTAAGGATAGTCCAACACTCTGTGCATTTTAATAATCCAGTTGGGCAGTGAATCATAAATATTACACTGGCATTTGGATGTGAGAGAAACTGTTGCAAACGTCCAGTCAGATGCAGATGGAAAAAGTCACTTGTGGTTACCCAACCACCTGAGTTGGGGAGTTTCAAAAGCTAGATATAAACATGTGGCAGAATTTGGTCTTAAATGGTGAAGAGGCAGAGGTGGTTTTGTTTTGTTTTGTTTTAAAAAGTCTCTGTGTCTATTACAAAAGTTTTGTTTTAAGTTCCTAGAACAAATCCCTTTAATACATCTGGAATTTTCCTGTAAAGTTGAGAGGTGAAAAAGGAGTGCTCCAAAATTTTGGCCAAGACATCATCAGAGCTATAGAGCCTTCTCTCTGTCTAACACTATTTCAGTTTTTTATTAACTAAGGTAGGTACACATCTCCTGAAGGCTGGTGATTTATAGTAAATGTTCTAACGTTGACTCCCATTCATGTCTGGCACAATCTCCATTTGGCCCTATATTCCAGTTGAGTTGAGTGATATCACACCTCTTTTTTCCAGTAGAAAAGAAAACCCTACTACAGCCTTAATAGTTCCATAGATTCCTGCAGTCCAATATTTACAATACAAATATAATTGTCTTTATTAGCCATTATGTTTTTCTTAACAAATTAACATTTGAAAGACTTAGTAATGCTATTTAGAGAATCTGTTGTGAGAACAACCCACAACTGAATTCCTTGAGCTCCCTTGCAGTCATAATTGCTTGATGCAAGGTACAGATTGCCTTGGTTGTTTCCTAAATGGGATTAATGATTGGAGGCTTCAGTGACTCCTCATTAGCAAGCAAAATGACTGAGTGCTAATGATTTCCAAATAATGGCTTTGGCGAAATTATTAGTGCTGCAGGGACTCAGACATTACAAATGACTGAAATATTCCTTTCAGCTTTCTTTTTTGTGCAGGCCACAGATTTGAACGGATAATAGATACTGAGCTAGCATCTTATTATCACTGGCTAAATCTCTGTGTGGGCTAAACAGGCAAAATTTGAATACCATTTCCTGCCTCTGCAAGAGCCATTATCATCATATCATCATAGTGGCCATTATCACAAAGAGGATATTGTGGATTCAGAAGCACTAAAAGTGTTATGCAGGCAGAGGATACTGTTTACTATGAAATGGCACAAAGCCCGTAGTTGAATTCAAAAATGTGAATACTAATGCCACTTGGGGATTGAAATAACCATCATTAACACCTAGGAAGGATTGTGCTTTTAAGTTTTCACTTATATTTAAGTTTCTTCTTCTTTAATGCACTATTAGGAGATTGTTTCATATGTGAAGCAGTTTTCCATAGGCCTTGGATTGTTTTCAATTTATTGCAGTTTTCAATTTACTGATGCCTTGGATTGTTCGAGTTCTGAATATTGGCAAATGTTGTATCAGCCACCACATTTTGATCTTTCTATGAGCTGAGGGGAAATGCTGCTATCCGTGCTCTGTTACACCATTATGCACTGTGTCACACTTCCAAAGTTGGCAGATGGGGTTTCCGAACGTGGGGAGGGCAGGGGGCCATGCCCCCCCTTTTTACTGGTTGTAAGGACGAGGGACGGGGAAGGGCAGAAAGAAGTGAGTGGGGGGAGGGTATTGGGGGAAAGCGTGGGGCCTCAGGGGAAGGGGCAGCATGGGGGCAGGCCATGATTCAGATGCCTGTGGCCTCCCCACTTTTAGGGCACTTCAGCCATTCCAGGTGGCACAAGAGTGTGAGTACCAACTTCAGAGCAATCTTAATCAACCAGGGCACAAACCCCAAATTTGTCATGAGTTCTCTACTTATACTTCGCTAACCAACTGCACCAAATGCTAACTGCTCAGGCACATGAAGAGCCTTAAATGGAGTCACAGTCTCCTTGGGTGCTCTGGTCTGTCTTGCCGCTCAGATGAGCACATCTCTGTGATAGATGGCCCTTAAGACCAGGAATCACAGCAATATTCAGGTTACTCCTAGTCCCAAAGGACCAGTCACTTAGCCCTAGGACAATTGTTGTACCTTAGGTCTCACACCAAGGACAGCTTGCAGCCAATCCTATAATAAACAATATGAAGGTTTACTAAATAGGAAAATCAAGCTATAGAGTTATTTATAAGGTTAAAGCAAGTGAATACAGACACACAAATGAGTCTTGGATTTTAAAAGGTAATAGAGCACGGGTGGGCAAACTACAGCCCGCAGGCTGAATGCGGCCCACAAGCCATTTCAATCCAGCCCTCGAACTTTCACTGGGGAGCAGGGTTTGGGGCTTGCCCTGCTCTGGTGCTCCAGCTGGGGAGCAGGGTTGGGGGGCCGCTCCGCGTGGCTCTTGGAAGCAGCGGCATGTCCCCCTTCCACCTCCTACACATAGGGGAAGCCAGGGAGCTCTGCTCTGCATGCCGCCCCCATCCCAAGTGCTGCCCCTGCAGCTCCCATTGGCCAGGAACTGTGGCCAATGGGAGCTGCAGGGGTGGCACCTACACACAGGACAGTGCAGAGCAGAGCCGCCTGGCCACACCTCCATGTAAGAGCTGGAGGGTGGACATGCTGCTGCTTCCCGGAGCAGCTAGAGGTACGTGCCGTCTGGAGCCTGCATGCCTGAGCCACCCCCAACCCCAACCCCCTGCCTCAGCCCTAATCCCCCTCCCACTCTCTGAACCTCTCAATCCCAGCCCAGAGCACCCTCCTGCACCCCAAACCCCTCATTCCCAGTCCCACCCCAAAGCCCACACCCCCATCTGGAGCCCTCACACACTCCCCAACCCCCTGTCCCAAGCGCCCTCCCAGACCCTGAACTCCTCATTTCTGGTCCCATCCCAGAGCCCACACCCCCAGCCAGAGCCTGAACCTCCCCCCAATCCCAACCCCAATTTCGTGAGCATTCATGGCCTGCCATACAATTTCTATACCCAGATGTGGCCTTTGAGCCAAAAAGTTTGCCCACCCCTGTAATAGAGGTTTCTCTAATCAATAAGCTCTATTTATCCTTTAGGGTTAACCCATGCTAAGCAGCTGGGAATCTGTTGCTCATGCCTGCCCCGCCTCCTCTAAGTCCCAGCAACACAGACATCCTTAGCTCCTTTTGGTTGGGGGTTTTAATCCGCTCCTGCCATGTTCTCTCGGCTGATGGGAAGAGTCCACTTGCATGACTCATCTTGAGCAGAACAACAATAAAAGTCTTTAGTCCTTTTGTTGATGATTCCTCAATCCAGATGTAGGAAGTTTCCAGTTGTAGGATCCAACCATCGCCTGTCTGGTATCAATAGGTCTCCTCTTTAGAGTGGGGTGTAGCCATTTCTGTAGAAGAGCAGCTCTTCACATGAATTAAAGTCCCTCTCCTGTATGGCCATTCATACAGCCACAGAGACTCCAACTGCACCTGGTCAGATATAACATTACAGTAAAATTAATGCAGGCAGCAACTCACAAGCATTTAATACAGTCTAAACACTAAACACTTTCTTACAAGTCTAACACCTCTCCTACCAATATTAACTCATATGCAAGCTAGACAGATTTCAGCCATGTATCTGTCAATGTTCACCTGAAACACGGGGACCTTGGCATCAGCTGGTGCTTGGTCTGCCAGAGTCACACATGCACATTACATATCAAAGGGATGTGTTATCGATTTGGCACAGACCCTCTGGACTCTCGGTTGCTGCAATGGCTAATGATTCTACTGGATATGCCAGACATTTTGTTAAATTTCAGACATCTGGTAATCTTTTTAACCAGAGCATATTTAAAGACTTCAGAAAGGCAATTGAGGATGTTGTATTTGAGCTTCTCTAGCCAGATGACTGTGTTCTTAGGGCTTGATCCAATTCACACTGAAGTCAACAAGGGTAATTTAATTGAATCCAATGAGAGCAGGCTATTGCTGCCAAAGCTCCAAAGGACTTCTAGCTTGTAGAGGCATCTAAAACTATGGTCTTACAGCGCCATTAGTGCAAGGAAAATCAACATATACCAACCCATGCCTAGAAGAATATACATCAGACATAACCTCACTGTCATTCGGGCTGCTATCAATGTGGTAAAGGTAAATGACGCCACTTCCCTGAGAAAAGCCTTGTGGCACTCTGTCCTTGTTCCAAAGATCATTATCCAATTTAAAAAGAGCATATTCTGTATATGGCAGAGTGCAGCATGGGGTCGGAACCAGTGTACCATTATAATCCTTGTGTAGTGCTCAAAAGGCTTAACTTAGGTCTGTGCCCCTATACAAATGCATAGGATGACACAGTCCCTTCCCTGAAGGGTTTGTCATCCAAGTAGTGACATAATACCTTAGGTGCCTGTTTTTCATGCTGTAGTGATTTCCATCTGAAGTTCTCACCAGGACATCAAAGATCTGAAATCATTTACTCAACAGTCTCTACGTTATTACACACATCAAATGGCAAGATTAAAAAAAAATGAGGATCTGCAAAGATATTGCACAAGCATCTTCAAAGTAATGGACTGGACACCTAATCTGTGTGGAGGACTGCAGGTGCCCAAAGAAATGTAAGTGGAGAAAACAGTAAGATGCAAAAAGAGGAAGACATAAAAACTGTAACAGAGGCATCAGCAGGTGAGCAGTTACATCAGCATTCCTGTGAACTGGGTGAAAAAAAGTAACATATGGTGCAAGAAATTCTGAAGCCTGATGTATATTCAACAGGAAAGCAAGGTATTGTGCAAGCAGAAAGGAAAGGAGTTACAGACACAGCCAGCAGCAATGAAAGCATTTCCCTGCCTCGCTTGTGAAATGGTCTGTCAATCAAGAATTAGATTCTCCAGCCATCTATAAATCTCTAAACAATCTTACTAAACCGGGCCTCATTGACATGAAGGGCAAGAGAGAACAAACATATCTGCACTGCATCCGGAAATGTCTATACATAAAAAAAGACAAGTCCTTGAAACCTGCAACCACCAGACATCAGTTCTCTTATTCAAAGTTGATTATCAATCTTGTCTGGGTTCCATTGTTGTATTACCCATCAAAGATTAAAGAGCTATCTGAGACAACTGGGAGTATCTTTATTCATTATTTGTCTGATAGGAGCTCCTAGAAGCCCTAGCCATGAACCAGAACCCCAAAGTACTAGGTGCTGTACAAACACAGAACAAAAAAACAGTCTGTGCCTTAAAGAGCATACATAAGTCATTCTTAATTGAACCTGGGAAAAAAAATCACTACAGCATTGTTACCTTCACCCAATTCCTCTTTAATGGGAAATCATTTCTGTTGCTAAGGTCTGGGTAATTAGATTTAAGACTAGCACCACCTTTGAAGTGCAGACCCTACTTTTTTACTGCTAACAGGTGACTTTGAACCACAGCACAGCACTTGGAGAGGCTGTATCACTGCATCACTTCAGAGAGAGTCTCAGACCTGGTCTACACTTAAAATTTAGGTTGACATAGCTATGGTGCTCAAAAGTGTGAAAATCCATGGTGCTGAGTGCTGTAGCTATGCCAACATAACCCTGGGTATAGCTAGGTCAACAGAAGAATGCTTCCGTCAGCCTATCTACCATCACTCAGGCAGGTGGTGTTCCTATAGTAATGGAAAAACCTCTTCCATCACTCTAGGCTTCATCTATAGTATGGGGTTATGCCAGCGTATCTAGAGCACCTTAGCTGTTTTAGTCCCCTTAGTATAGACATGGCTTCAGGGAGGCCCGCAGGTTTATAGAGTGCTCCAGATGGAACAACCCTTCAAAGGATGTACTGCACTTTATCAGGTTAAGTGGATTAATCTAATGCCCTGTCTCCATTCTCCATGGAGTATTGCTCTTCTTAGGAGGTTCATTACCACCTGGGCGTTTTCAGATCAGGCTGACATGATCTCTAACACTGATTGGATTACAGTTTATTTATTTTAGAGTCAGATTAAATTTTAAATTTTTTAAATTTTAAATTAAACTGTACTTTTTTTCTCCCCTTCTTCTGTAGATTTTTCCCTCTTTTGGTTAAATTCCAAATGCCAGTTGAGTAATATAAATTCAAAAGAAATCAAAAGGATGAATAACTGGGTCAGCGTCATTCATCACATTTGTCATTGAGCTGGCAACCTGTGAGGCTTTTCATCAAACTAAACAATCTCATGTTACATTCTGTGCTGCATTCTATGCATGCAAAAAAAGGGAAACATTAAGTGTCTCTTTTCAGAGCAATTAATGCATCAAAAGCATATGGGTTTCTTTCAGCAAATATTATATAATTTCATGGGATATTAGTGGGGCTACTCATAAGTATAGGTCCCTTTGTCTTGTTCTGTGCTTCTCTGCACTATTTTAGCAGTGAATAAGCAACTTATTAAATTATCACCACAATACACTTTTTCATTGTCCTTTCTTTATTACAAAAAGGTTAGGAATTTGTGTCTTAACCCTATAGTATCATCCAGTGCACAGTTTCCTGGCATATTTTAAGTGATGTGGGTTGCAGCAAGGGGTAAAGTGCAAATAGTTTTCTCAGAGTTCTGATTCTTTGACCTTATACACTCCAGCTCCAAACTTGTCCATTAATTGGCAAAACAGCACTTGGCACTCATCTATGCCAGCCAGCAGATACATGCCTACTTTCAAGCTGATGAGCACTATCAGCTCTCTCTGAAGAAAGTTTCCTGTTCCAAAAGCTACATTAAAGGAGCAGCTGATGATTCTTAATGTTGTTCTATGCTATCTGCTCCTTGCCCCTCCTCTAGGTGGGGTTCTGAGGATATGTAGGAGTGAGAGACATGGATGGAATGCCCAATGCTCTGACCAGTCCTCTGCTGGTAGATTCGTCTTAAGGGACCACAGACAAAGGGCTGCTCTAAGTTGCTCTGGATCAAATTTTTCCCCCTGGTGGCCCCTGGATTGGAAAAGTAGAAAATGGATTACAGCTGTACCAAGTATGAGCCCAATGAAAGATGAAGGGTCGCTGCACCTTTCAAGAGGCAATTATAAAAAGGCAGTTTCCAGCATGTTTTCAGGACTTGCAAAAATATGTAACCTATGTAAAGTAGAAGAGATGGCCACCATCTTGGTTGACACATCGGGGATGGAAATGGCAACCTCTAGAGCTAAAAGCATGAGCTGCTTGAACTGGACCCGCTATGGTCTCTGCTAGGGCTGTGATACACTCATACCTTGATGATCAGGCATGGGGGTGGGAGATGGGGCTGTAATTCATACCCACCAGTGGTTGACTGAGACATATTCTATTATATTCTGCTCCCATACCTCCTCCCTTCAAAATTTTACCAAGAAGTTATTTTTATTATTTTAAAAGACTTTCACAGAATCCTGAAGACAGTAAATTTTTCCGTTCAGTCTCACATACACTGTGTAATGAGAAGCAAATAAAATTGTATATAGTTATTAACTGAGAGTTACTATTCATCCCATGTTTTGTGAGACAGTCCCAATATTGATGGGAAATATCTTCAGGGCAAAGAAATGATATTGTCTTAGAGGACAAATATTTAAAGGTTGCAGATTTGTATTAACTAGTATCATTTCTCATACATGTACACTTCTGATGCTCAATGAGACGGAGATTATGGACTTTGGCTCATTCAGGTCCAAATGAAGTATAGCCAAGTTCATATCTTCTTTCAAATATGAAAGAATCCATCCATTGTGCCAAAAAATTGTGAGGATTCTGGTTAGCTTTCTAAAATTTGCAGACTTAGGGACAGAATTTAAATCACCTCACACATGCATATCTCCTATGTTGGGAATCTCTACTAACAATCTCACATGGGTGCACACACACCTCTCTCTGCAGTTCCTCACTGGGTTAATGGAGCATCTACAGGTCTTATCCACAAATTTTAAAAACTTCCAGGAAGGACGTTGCACAACTAAACTGAGGGATCTCCTGGAGGCCTACCTGTGCCTATATAGTGCTATGTGAGCCCTAATATGCAAACCTTACCAACAGAGATAATTCCAAATGTAGTATGAGACAAAGGCATTTTAACTAATGACATGAATCAGTTTCCATAGCCGCTAAAATGCTGACTGCCAGTATGCTTCATCTCTCTTGATCATAGACTCCAGAATCATTTCTGTTCAAATAGTCTCTCTGGTGCAGATTTTCACCAGAATAATCTTCTAAAACATCGAATTCCTGATTAAACAATAGATTCATAAGTATTTCTTGGGCTGGGTGTACTATAAGCACGATTTTCCTCAGAACTCTCACAATCACTTTTGCCCCATGCTCATTTGGCACACAGTGCTCATTATTAGTAAGTTGATATTTTCTAACAGTTATGACTCCTCAGTAGCAGAGATAAGGTATTATCTATTCTAAGTATATGTGGCAATGTGTCTGGCTACAGTGTGTTAAACTATAACGTACCTTAAAAGCTAACTTGATGTCTTTGTTCCCTTGTGTATCATTGAATCAGTCTTTTTATGGCTACTGCATGTTCCCATAACTTACCAATCAAGGCCTTTGGGCACCACCACCATATAAAAGTTAAATACGTTTTGTCAGCACATTTCAAACCCATTTGTAACTTTGTAAAACGGCTGAAGTCACATTCTGAAATGAATGAGCAACAGAAATATAATGTGCCTTATTTAAGGGACAGTACTGGATAGGCAGACTGACCTGCTTATTCATACTTATTCTGAAAATACTTATGAGCATTTTTGACTCTGCTCATCCAGTATATTATAGGACCCTGAAGAATCCAACTGCCTGAGTTTCTAAAGGTTGAGATGGCCTTTAACATGCAGTATCGCTTTCAGGCACCGAGTATGTTTTGTAATTGATTAATGACTGAGGGGGAGAATCTATATTATTTTTGGTTTAAAGTTGTTAGCATTTAAATCCTCCAAACTGTTCATTAATATGAATGATTTAGACCAAAACTTTGACATTGGGTTGCATAAACTAAGGCTCTTAAATACATATGTAGGCATTTAAGTAGGAGTGGCTTGGTCTTCAGAAGTGCTGTGTACCCATAGAAGATGTCTATGGGAGCTGCAGGTGCGCAGCACCTTTAAGAATCAGGACACTTTTACTTAGGTGCCTACATATCAATTTAGGAGCCAGATTTCAGGCACTGATGGTTTTGGCCTTACATAAAAAGTTACTTCAATTAAAGTGATTAGCTTTACATCTGCACAGAAGTTTCTAAACCTAGACCCCAGATATTACGTCTTTACTCAGGTAAAACACCAATGGGTTTATCCAGGCTTCTCATCCAATTCCCAGTCTCCTTATCCATCAACTCCTAGTCTCACCATCTGGACTCCCATCCTAGCCCCAGTTTGCCCCTTGCTGACATTCCTTTTTCCACCCTCTCCCAGCTAGGTGAGTTGACCAGGACTGGGATGAGCAGCCAGGAGTGGGAAAGAGACAATACTGAAACAAGGGGTAGTCTGTGCCCACTACAGTATAGTCCCCTACAAAGCCTTGAATGGAACTAGATATCCCAGAGTCTCACTCTTCCTCTGCTATCAGCAAATATTTTTGAAACCCACTGGCTCATCCATCCCAATGCTGGTCCACATACAGAATAACAACCTACGATGGCTATCAGTTACTCCATTAGCTCAAATGGCAAAGGTCTGTGCAGTGGATCTAAAGATTCCAACCCTGCTGATGACCCATACTGGAATTTCTGGGCGGTGGGGGTTCAGTTTGTTTTAAAGACCTAGGGAATTATGCACAAAAACCTCTGTTAAAAAATTATGAAATTTCTCAAAAGTTAGGAAATACCAGAATTAAGGTTGCTTATGCAACAGTAACATAATTCAGAGAGTGTAAAATGAATTAATCAGGAAAAGCTTGAGTAGCGGAGCTTCATCTTGTGTCCAATATAAATCAATATTCTTCCTCTGTTCCCATGTGCCTTACAGATAGCACAAACTGTGTTGAGTCTATTTAGTTTTAGAAACTATGTTCTGTCTAGATCAGTGTTTCTCAAATGCGGCCACCAGGGACTTTTCTTGTGGCCACAGCCACCTGGGTGGTGGTTGGGGTGGAGTGGGTTGGGGGCAGGGCAAATCAGTGGCCCCTTCCCCAGGGACTCCAGCAGGGGTTGGTTCCCTGCTCCCTTCTGGAGACAAAAACACTGTAGAAGCCAGGTGACTAGTGTGAGTTCCCCACCTTCCTGGGGGCAGTGGGGCTTGGGCTTTGGGCTTTAGCCCTGGGGTGGTGCATGGGCAGCAGACTCTGTCCCCCAGCTGCAGGGCTTCGAGCTCTGGCCCCAGGCTCACCCTCCCATGTTGCCCCTGGTTCATGCTGCCTCCTCCAGCCCCCACTCATGCAGCAGTACCCCTGTCTCCAGGCCCTGACTCACCCCCCACATTGCCATGATCCCCACTGCCTCCTCCACTCACCGCCCATCCAGTCCCCCAGGCCCTCCTGCCTCCTTACCCATCTCCCCATCCAGGCTTTAATTTGTCCCCAAGCTTGCTGGGAATGAGTAAATCTGCTGTGAAAAATATTAACAAATATTCAAATATCACTTTTCACAGTAGCAGATTTACTAGGTAGCAAGTCTTAAAAAGAAACAACAACCAAAAAAAGCAAAACAGGCAAAGCACCTTATTTATGTTTATATTCTGTTTAGGTCCAGTAAAAAATAACGATAACTGTATTTTTATTATTGAATCTGCAAAAAAACCCTACATAAATAAATTCTAATGATGTGGACATGGATATGTGCATATTTATTTGTTTTTCCTAAAGTTAATTAAGTATTTTAGGAAACATTGGCAGAGCAGGGGTGGCCGCACTCTGAGGCCCCCAAAAATTTTGTTGTGAGAATCCCTGGTCTAGATAATTTGGACAAGTTATGTCTGTCTCAAGACAAATCAACGTTGTTGTATCAAAGTTTGGTGGGGGTTTTTTTAATTCAGTATATTTATTGCTCATACAACGAGCACCATTTATAGTTTTGGAAGCTTAAGCTGGCAATTTTGATGTACTTCAGTTTCATCATCATGCCTGATTGGTTTTGCCTCATCCACCCATCAGATACCTTACTTAGTTAAGAAATTGAAATTATTTCTACAACTAAAATGTTTTCGGATTTACCACTCTACTAAGACAATGACATATTAATACAGAATGTGGCCTCCAGAGATAATGTTAATTGTGAAATGTGCCATGAATGTAATCTTTCTATTTGTGTTCTTTAAAAGTGGAGGCCTAAATCATGCTAGCCTATAGACCTTACTTTTCAGTTTTCAACAAATCTTCTATATGATAAAGGAATTAATTTCCTGAAATTGAAACATCGTTACAGCTTATTATCTCATCACTATTGCTCATTTCCAAGCATGCTAGATAAAGATCATATGTGGCTGATGTAATAGACTTGTGTTCTAAGTTTGATATTAATCATCCTTAAAGTAAAACTACAGCACTCTAACTGTGCCCTGTGAAGGACTTGAGAAGCATGCAAATTCGACTGTCTCCATAGGTTTCAGTGATTCCTCAGTAGGTATCAAACTTGTCCAATTACCCACAGGCATGACAAAATATTGATTCATATGTGCCCTGGTGTGGCTAGCACATAAGAAATTGGACATCAGTTCTGAATAACATCAGGAAATCCCATGACAATATTGGGAGGAGAAGAGAGAGTTTGCCCATGTGATGTTGCGCTCCATATATTTTATGGAAATATGCTTATGTGTGTGAATATGATGTAACTGGAATATGCTTTATGCAAAAGGTCCCTTGTAAGGTATCATAACAAAGGTTATAAACTACTGAATATATTCCTCCTATTTGTATGCATGTATCATTCTTGTATCTGAAGCTAGAAATATGAAGTATAACTCTGAGGTCCTATTGTAATTATGCAAAGTGTGAGCCATTAATGGTGGTTTAGAATCTTGATGGTTCCCATTGATTGGGACAATTGGTTGTAAATGGTTTATTTACCTGCAAGCCTTCCTCTGTATGTGTGGGCCAACCCAGGGGTCTTAGAGTGACATGTGACCATGTCATATGATGCTGGAATCTATCTTAATCCTTGTACTTTTCCATTGATGAGTCAGGGTGAGGACAAACACAGAGAAAAGATTCCTGCCTTGTGCCAAAGCTACAAAAGGGGGTGGAGCAGGACAAAAGGGGCTTCCAGTCATGCATAACATCCAGTAAGCATATACGAATGTAAAAAAAAAAAAAATCCCACTCTCCCTGCTCTCCCATGACTTGCCTTTGCGCCTACCCCAGCCCCTCTTTTAAAAGTCATTGCACATCAGAAAAGAATGTACTGGTTTTGAGAGGCAGCACAAGGTTCTTCGGAGATTGAATATTACACATGCATGTTCATAAGAAGTCAGAACATATTGCTATGACATCACTAACCACAGGTATATCACTGCATGTTTTCTTGGACAAGGATTTTGTTCCTCTTTAATTTAAATGCTGGAAAGTAAGTGCCAAATTGTACCCTGTCATGGACATCCCTGCAAGAGGAATGTAGCAGCCAAAGAAATTCTCTATGAAGTGAATCTGACAGATCTGCCTGCAAATCTTCTCTTCAAAGGGGAAAGTTGAGGTGTGGCCCTAGAACAAGTAAAGGCTGCAGTTTCCTATCTCCACATAACCCTGAGAAGGAAGAGGAACAAAACCATTAGTCCCATGGAGAGCTTTCAGGCTCCCTGCCAGGTAGCTGGTAGCCAAGAAGCCCCAGCAGAACTCCCAGCTATGCAGTAGGGACTCTGGAAGCCTTAAGAACCCCAGCTCCCAGGCTCCTGGCTCAGCTGTGACTCCTAGGCTTCTAGGTTCCTAGCTCCTTGTTAGCCTAGCACAGTGATGTGGAGCTGCGGGTTTAGAAGTCCTGATAACCATGACTGAGCTAGGAGTTTTGGAATCTGGGCTCCCAGCCTCAGATTCACCTTTCTAAACACAATGTTTAGATTATTTCTAGATGAAACTTTTTAGCATCTTTCCTTCCACTGGAAATTTCAAAAATTCCACTTTTCATTCCCAAATGGGATATTTTTTAGAGTTTCAGGATTTCCTACAAAACAAAAATTCCAGCTTTCAACCAGCTCTACTCCAGACTTTGAAACCTGTCACTGTGAACAGGTGATATGAGGGGTAGCCGTGTCAGTCTGTATCAGTAAAAACAACAAAGAGTCCTTGTGGCACCTTAAAGACTAACAAATTTATTTGGGCATAAGCTTTTGTAGGATATAACACATGAAATAAATTTGTTAGTCTCTAAGGTGCCACAAGGACTCCTCATTATTTTTACTATTCACAGTGGTGTCAAATGAATGTTTTTGTTAATTTTTTTAAAAAAAATTATCAATCACTATATGTAGTGGCCCAACACCCAAGAAATCAAATGGCGTCTTTAATGTGCTGTTGAATTTCTAATACAACTTTATCATCTTTGCTTCATATAGTTTTGACATTGAATTGGCAACACTTTAGATAGCTAGCTGCTTTGGAAGAGAAACTTCCTAGCAGAATTAACTGAAATGCAGAGCTCATTTTGTTTGTGTGTGTCCATGTAAAATGATGTCTCACAGCAGAAGCATTTCACTAACTGCACTCTTGCTTTGTATGTAGTCTTGGGGAAAAATACACAAAAATCTATAAAAAGAAAAGGAGTACTTGTGGCACCTTAGAGACTAACAAATTTATTAGAGCATAAGCTTTCGTGAGCTACAGCTCACTTCATCGGATGCAGCATCCAGATGGTGCAGTCAGTGACTGAAGTGAAAGCAAATTCAAAGGTCTCTGTCTCCCTGGAAGCGTCCAAAATCTTTGTCCAAAAACTGTACAAATGAGTCTTTGTCTGCCTTCCCTGATGAGAGATCCCTTTGAAGCTTTTGCATCCTAACTGGCAGCATTTCATAGCTGGCCATCTTTGGGTTTGGAGCAATGGATACTGGAAAAGAGGAGAAGGGTGAGATTGGGGCCAGACCTGAAAAAGATCTGGCTAAGAGCTCATGGCATCGAACGTGTACTTTTTGAACTACCACTATTTTTTTTAAACTTGTGAAATTGGAGTCTCACACATCAACTCTGGCTATCAGGCTTTGGGGAATCTGTTTACTAAAAGAAGTTTTTATTTACCTAGAAAGGTCAACAGCTTAGTTTTGGTAAATTAGAAATGTTTTGAATCCAGGAAACTGCAAGTTTTAGTCCAGCTCCGCCACATTGGGTGGTCATGGGAAATTTTACAGATCTATGCCTCAGTTTCTCTAGTCATATGGTGCAGGTAGTACTTACCTCCCAGAGTGTTGTGAGAATTACTTAGCTGATGTTTTTACAGCACCTTGAAGATGGAAAGCACTAGATAAGTGGTAGGCAGTAGTTCTTGTTCATTTAATAGTACCAGTTTTGCACTATTTCCAAAGTTTCCTGTTATCCTGGATTCATTTATTTCCAATTCCAATTAATTTGTAAACCACAAAGATTTCATCCACATTGGACAAATTCTTTATTTCCTGTAGTCTATCCTTTTTCTATCAGATGGCATTTAATCTAGCTATGGTGCAGAGAAAAAGGAAGCTTATAAAAGAAGAGGAGATCAGCTCTTCACCCTCAAGATTTTGAATCCCAAAAGAAGCAACACAGTCCTGCACATTAGTGATGTTCACTAATTTTCTGTGCCTTTATTTATGAATGCCCAGCTCTAGATACTTTGCCCAAATCCTCAAAGATATAGTTATGTGCCTAACTCCCATTAAAATCAATGGAAGTTAGCACCTAAAACCTTTGAGGATCTGGGCCCTCGTGAATAATTTTACATGGCCCTGAGGACTTGCAAGTCCTTCTGAAAATCAGGCACATGATATCTCAAGGTGGCACCCAAATATAAAGGCAGAGAAAATTATCCAATACTTCTGAAAATTTGGCTGTATGTGATTTACAACAGGCAAAGCAGGTGTAAGTGATAGAGCCAAACGTAAACCTCAGGGGAGTTTGATTCCCAATCACCTCTCAAAATTCTAGACCATCCTTCTATTAAAAGCATCAGTTTGGATTAAGTTCTGATAAGCATTCAAAATTCACATTCTTATCCAGACCTCTTAGGACTTCAAAATTTGGCCTGAATCTCACCACAAGAAAAGTGTTTCTTTGGTATTTTGGGTCTTCCATTTCCTGTTCAACCAACAACGTGAAGGGAAGTTAACTGACCATTTCAGAAATGGGTTGTGACTTCAATTCTAGAAATGGGCAAGGGTTGGTGGGGCTTGTATTTTATCCGACTCAGTGGACACAATGAATTTTGACTGTTTCTCAAGGCCCAGATCCTGCCCACAGAGCCAGAGGTAACTACATGAAATTATGGCCTATGTGACACAGGAAATCAGTCTAGATGATGGCCCATCAGGTCTTAAACTTTCTGAATCCATGAAATCACAGTCTGATTAATTCAGGGCTTGTCTACATAAAACTTGTGCACTGATTTCACTTAATAAGTTAAGAAACTAAATTAGTTAAATTAACATATCACCACTGCTTAAAATTGATGTAAGAGTGTCCACACACAACATTGCTTTAATGTTTAAATTGTTTAAAAAAATGTTTAATGTTTAAAACATTGCTGATTTAAATAAGTCAGACCTTTAATTAAATTGGACCACAACTGCATGTGTAGGCCTCAACTAGCCATGGAGAACACCATACAGTCAAGGGGAGGATTCCTCCCCGATGAAGTGGAAAAGGAACAGGGCTGCTCTCACACCACAGCCCCTGAATTGCTCTCCTCCAAAGAGAAGGTCCAGAGGTTCCCCCAAAGCAGTAAACTCTCTGACCCCACAGCATCTTCCCCCACAGACAGCCTCTGGATGTGGTCATAAAAGGAGCAGTGGCAGTGCTGTGTGGTTTCCTGTCATCCTTTATTTTAGCCGCATCACAACTCCTCTGCTGTGTCTGGGACTTTCTGCCCCAACAAAGGAGACTATCCGGGCCTAAATGAATGCACTGTTGTATCAACTTGATATGTACAAGTGGCAACCTATGAAACTCAGATTGACATAAGACCACGTTTTCAAAAGAGTTGGGGATCATATTTTCTAGTGCTCAAGTCCCACAGCCACATCCAATTTTCAAAAGAGGTGAACTCTTATTTTAGGTACCAATCAAATAGGCAGATTTTCACAGAGACTTAGCCCCGGCTGCTCCGTTCTGAAATTTATGGCCAGGTTTTTTCATAAGAGTTCAGCACCCAAGGAGAAGAATCTGGCCACTAATTATGGTGAGTAAATGGGAGCAGAGCTTTTTGGAAAATCTAGCCCATAATGCACTATTTTTCCTAGTCCAGAATACGACAGCTGTATGTCTCCTCTGAATGCTCGATGTCTTGGGAATAGGTGATTAATTCACAGTGTGAAGCCTTGAAAGAGACACCTGGCTTCTAAGCTTACAGTTAAAAACAAAAGTTGTCAGAGAGAGTGCGAGACAAATTAATCATAAAAGTTAATTGTAAGTGGTTTTTTAGTTTTGGGGTTTTGTTTGGAGGGGAAAGACGACAGCAGAATCACATCAGACAAGAAAAAACCTGTTTTATTTCTGAAGTATGGTATGGACTCTGTAATAGATTTTTCTCCATAATCTACCCCCTTAGGGCAATCAGAAAAGGGTATTGTGGCACTTCAGCTAGGTAACTGGGTGTGGAGAAGGGTTCTGTCCTGCTTAAAAGTATTAGGAAAACATGCCATAAATGGTAGCAGTTCTGTAGTGATAATTTGAAAGTGGTATGTAGATTAAAACATTGTTTTTTAAAACAAGACAAAACCCCCTTCAGCCTATATCCCTTCCTAACCAAATGGTCAAAATGGGTTCTGTTGATCATCAGCCCATCCATAGTGGGTTCCATTTTTGGCTCATTATTAAGCCTTCCACTCTCAGGACATCTTCAGAACACCACCTGTAGGCTAATAGGGTGAGTCTAGGCCCCTTATGAGGAAAATTTCTAACCTATAGATCAGCGCCAGGAGTAGCTTGTATAGGGAGAAATCACCACTCTCCCTCCGGTGAAAGCCCGAACATATGACCTAATACACCGTGATCCATTGGCGCGGAAAGAAAGAGATCTGTTACTAAATTTAGGTCTCCTGTCTAGTTCAGCAGCACCAAGCCAGTAATTTAACTCCTTTTCAGATGGATTCTGCAGTATACCCATACTGGCATCACCCTGACGCCTATTAATTGGCGAGACATGATAAAAACTCATGAAGGAACAGTTACATCATACTCCAAAACATGCTTATTAAAGTCTCCTTATTGGGTCTGACATAATGTAACATGTTCTATAGTACAATTTTAAATATGCTGGGAAATTGAGAGTTTAAGTTATAATTACCTCTGCTGTTAACATAGCCTATTGTTCTAGGTATAATAAGAGATGATCGGCTACCATCCATGACATGTGAGGACAAGATGGGTGACTCATGGTAATGGGTGGCGCAAAAGACTTAACTCTCAATTTCTTTGATGTTCTTTCTTTTATTTGTGTAAGTCCATGCTACTATTACAATATTTTACTTTCGGTTTTTATATTTAATATAACATAAGAACGGCAATACTGGGTCAGACCAAAGGTCCATCTAGCCCAGTATCCTGTCTTCCAACAGTGGCCAATGCCAGGTGCTTCAGAGGGAATGTACAAAACAGGTAATTTTCAAGTGATCCATTCCCTGTCGCCCATTCCCAGCTTCTGGCAAACAGAGGCTAGGGACACCATCCCTGCCTAGCCTGGCTAATACCCATTGATGGATCTATCATCCATGAATTTATCTAGTTCTTTTTTGAACCCTGTTAGTGTCTTGGCCTTCACAACATCCTCTAGCAAAGAGTTCCACAGGCTGACTCTGTGTTGTGTGAAGAAATACTTTCTTTTGTTCGTTTAAACCTGGTGCCTATTAATTTCATTTGGTGACCCCTAGTTCTTGTGTTATGAGAAGGAGTAACTAACACTTCCTTATTTACTTTCTCCACACCTGTCATGAATTTATAGACCTCTATCATATCCCCCCTTAGTCATCTCTTTTCCAAGCTGAAAAATCCTAGGCTTATTTATCTCTCTTCTTATGGAAGCCGTTCCATACCCTAAATCATTTTTGTTTTCCCTTTCTGAACTTTTTTCAATTCCAATACACCTTTTTAGAGACGTCCCCACACCTATGCCCTGAGGCCCTGCCCCCCCCCCCCGCCCCCGCAGCCAGGTCAGCAGCTTGGGAGCCCAGGCAGCTGGAGGTACACTGTGGACCCTCCACTTGCCCAAGAAAAAAACCCTGGGAACCGAGAGCAACCCCTGGCCCATGTCACCACCCCTGGGCCCCCTGCCCAAGGCAGGTGGAGGGTCTGCAGCTCCTCACAGCTGCCTGGCTGCGTGGCTCTTACCATGGCCGGGCTGCAGCTCTGTGGTCCTGTCCCTCGGCTGGAGCTGGGTCAGGGTAAGAGCTGCATGGGCAGCTATGGGGAGCCACAAAACCTCCATCTACCCTGGGTGGAGGGCCTGCAGGGCGGGGACATGGGCTGAGGGCCAGCCCCCTCACCTCAGGCAGGTGGAGGGTTTGTGGCTCCCAGCCTGCTCCCATTTCTGGCATGGCCAGTAGCAGCCCTTGAACCCCCGACTTTTGGGAAAGTTCCACCAGGGCTGGACAGGGAGACCACATCTTCATGCAGTATTCAAGGTGTGGGTGAACCATGGATTTATAAAGAGGCAATATGATATTTTCTGTCTTATTATCTCTCTCTTTCCTAATGATTACCAACATTCTGTTCACTTTGTTGACTGCCGCTGCACATTGAGTGGATGTTTTCAGAGAACTTTCCGCAATGACTTCAAGATCTCTTTCTTGAGCGGTTGCAGCTAATTTAGACCCCATCATTTCATATGTATAGTTGGGATTATGTTTTCCAACATGATTTATTTTGTATTTATCAACATTGAATTTCATCTGCCATTTTGGTGTCCAGTCACCCAGTTTCGTGAGATCCCTTTGTAATTCTTCACAGTCTGCTTTGGATTTGACTATCTTGAGTAGCTTTGTATCATCTACAAATTTTGCCACCTCACTGTTTACCCTGTTTCCAGATTATTTATGAATATGTTGAACAGCACTGGTCTCAGTACAGACCCCTGAGAGACACCACTATTTTTTCCTTAATTGCCAGGGGCCCTATAGGATACTTATCATTCAAGTCCTACAGCCCTGAGCACACAGACATGAATCTGAGTAACAAAGCAATGACTATTTATTAAAGTTCCAATAAATAATAAGAGTTTAACTATGGGTAACAAATACGTTCATTTCAACCATATAGCCAAGGATCTTTTACTTAATCTTATGAAACTCATACTGAACTCCCTACCCTTGTCTCCCAACCCGTAATAATAATATTACCTCGCTCTTATACTGTTTTCATCCACAGCTTTCATAGCATGGGGGCAGGGGGGAGGGCACTTGCAGGTTTAAAGAAATGTAAATGGTGGATTCTCTATAACTTGAAGACTTGAAATCATGATATGAGGACTTCAGTAACTCAGACAGAGGTTAGGGGTCTATTAGGAAGTGAGTGGGTGCGGTTCTGTGGCCCTCCAATGCACAGGAAGTCAGACTAGAAGATCACAGTGATCCCTTCTGACCTTAAAGTCTATGAGTACTTTAAAAAGGAGGTATCATTAACCCCAGTTTACAGATGGGAAAGCCAAAGCCCAGAAATGTGAAGTAAGTTGCTCAAGGTCAACCAGCAGGCTAGTAGTAGAACTAGTAATAGAACTCAGGTCTCCTGAGGCCCAACCCAGAGCCTCACACAGCCAGACTACTTTTAAATGTCAACAGATTCACAGTGGGTTCCCAATCCTGACTGGGGCCTGTAGGGGGTACCACAATACAAATAAACAAACAGTAGTTTCAAATCCTTTTTTATGTCCGTCCTGTCCCACCCTGCTTCTCTGACTGGCTGATGAAATATCAGACTACCATCGCCACCCTTACAACAAGGACCAAGGCCAAAATTTTCAAACTTGGGTGCCTAATGAGAGGCACCTGGATCCACATTTAGGCATCTGAAAAAATGTAGCCTGATTTTCAAAGGTGTGCAGCACTGGCAGCTCCCATTGACTGGTTATCAGCCACTTTATTTGGGTGCCTAAATATGGATATAGGTGCCTAACATTCGTCACTCAAGTTTAAAAAGTTTGATCTAAGTACAGTACCACTGCAGCACTCTTAACCCTGCTGGTTCAGGAGAAAATTGTCTGCCTCAAGTGTGCATTAGCAATACCGTCACCTGACTTCCAGAATACAGGACAAATATCTACATAAAAGATTATCACATCAGTATGAAAAAAGTAATTTGTCTCAAATTGGAGGAACACTGGCCTTTTTTATCATTTTACAGACTTATTTTCTAATCACTTGATTATCCTGGAAAAACTGACATGTTTATCTGGTTAAACAAAACAACTTCTCTCCAGAACAGACCAATAAAACAGGATTTATTTAAGGAGCTAAAGTTTTATTAGCTATTGACTTAAGCTATTTGCCCTATTTTAGGAGAGTATCTTTTTTTATTAGATTTGTGTGTGTTGAAAGAGACTGATAATTACATTGCCATAAATAAGAAACTATATGGTTTAATATGGCTGTTAAAAAGGAGTTTTACAGATCACATGATGAGGGTTCATTTATCTCTTACTAATTAATATAAATAGATGTACAGTAATGGTTCATGACATATTTTTGTTTGACCTTTTTTCCCTGAAAAGTTTTCCCAGCTTTACATTTTCTTATGTAATCTCTCAAAAAACTTAACACTAGTGTCCTCTGCTGGCCAGACCAGTTCCTCAACATAAAATATAGTTTACTGTTTGCAAATATGGCCAGTCAAAGAAAACAATGTTCGCAAATTGTAAGTATATTGATGAAAGTGTGCAGGGTGTGGAGCCAAACTGATCAAGAACCACCCTTCAACTTAGAACATAAGAATGGCCATACTGGGTCAGACCAAAGGTCCATCCAGCCCAGTATCCTGTCTACCCACAGTAGCCAATGCCAGGTGCCCCAGAGGAAGTGAACCTAACAGGTAATGATCTAGTGATATCTCTCCTGCCATCCATCTCCACCCTCTGACAAACAGAGGCTAGGACACCATTCCTTACCCGTCCTGGCTAATAGCCATTAATGGACTTAACCTCCATGAATTTATCCAGTTCTCTTTTAAACCCTGTTATAGTCCTAGCCTTCACAAACTCCTCAGGCAAGGAGTTCCACAGGTTGACTGTGCACTGAGTGAAGAAGAACTTCCTTTTATTTGTTTTAAACCAGCTACCCTTTAATTTCATTTGGTGGCCCCTAGTTCTTATATTATGGGAACAAGTAAATAACTTTTCCTTATTCACTTTCTCCACACCACTTTTGATTTTTATATACCTCTATCATATCCCCCTTTAGTCTCCTCTTTTCCAAGCTGAAAAGTCCTAGCCTCTTTAATCTCTCCTCATATGGGACCCATTCCAAACCCCTAATCATTGTAGTTGCCTTTTTCTGAACCTTTTCTAATGCCAGTATATCTTTTTTGAGATGAGGGGACCACATCTGTACACAGTATTCAAGATGTGGGAGTACCATGGATTTATATAAGGGCAATAAGATATCCTCCATCTTATTCTCTATCCCTTTTTTAATGATTCGTAACATCCGGTTTGCTTTTTTGACTGCCACTGCACACTGCGTGGACGTATTCAGAGAACTATCCATGATGACTCCAAGAACTTTCTCCTGATTAGTTGTAGCTAAATTAGCCCCCATCATATAGTATGTATAGTTGGGGTTATTTTTTCCAGTGTGCATTACTTTATATTTATCCACATTACATTTCGTTTGCCATTTTGTTGCCTAATCACTTAGTTTTGTGAGATCTTTTTGAAGTTCTTCACAGTCTACTTTGGTCTTAACTATCTTGAGCAGTTTAGTATCATCTGCAAACTTTGCCACCTCACTGTTTACCCCTTTCTCCAGGTCATTTATGAATAGGTTGAATAGGATTGGTCCTAGGACTGACCCTTGGGGAACACCACTAGTTACCCCTGTCCATTCTGAAAATTTACCATTTATTCCTACTCTTTGTTCCCTGTCTTTTAACCAGTTCTCAGTCCATGAAAGGATCTTCCCTCTTATCCCATGACAACTTAATTTACATAAGCGCCTTTGGTGAGGGACCTTGTCAAAGGCTTTATGGAAATCTAAGTACACTATGTCCACTGGATCCCCCTTGTCCACATGTCTGTTGACCCCCTCAAAGAATTGTAATAGATTAGTAAGACGTGATCTCCCTTTACAGAAACCATGTAAACCAGAAACCATTTCGCGCCAAAACCAATTTATGTTCTTCTATGTGTCTGATAATTTTATTCTTTACTATCATTTCAATTAATTTGCCCGGTACTGACGTTAGACTTACCGGTCTGTAATTGCCAGGATCACCTCTAGAGCCCTTCTTAAATATTGGCGTTACATTAGCTATCTTCCAGGCACTGGGTACAGTAGCTGATTTAAAGGATAGATTTCAAACCATAGTTAATAGTTCTGCAGTTTCACATTTGAGTTCTTTCAGAACTCTTGGGTGAATGCCGTCTGGTCCCGGTGACTTGTTACTGTTAAGTTTCTCGATTAATTCCAAAACTTCCTCTAGTGTCACTTCAACCTGTGACAATTCCTCAGATTTGTCACCTAGAAAAGACAGCTCAGGTTTGGGAATCTTCCTAACATCCTCAGCCTTGAAGACTGAAGCAAAAAATTCATTTAGTTTCTCTGCGATGACTTTATCGTCTTTAAGTGCTCCTTTTGTATCTTGATCGTCCAGGGGCCCCACTGGTTGTTTAGCAGGCTTCCTGCTTCTGCTGCACTTAAAAAACATTTTGTTATTACCTTTTGAGTTTTTGGCTAGCTGTTCTTCAAACTCCTTTTTGGCTTTTCTTATTACATTTTTACATTTAATTTGGCGGTGTTTATGCTCCCTTCTATTTACCTCAATAGGATTTAATTTTCACTTTTTAAAAGATGCCTTTTCATCTCTCACTGCTTCTTTTACATGGTTGTTAAGCCACAATGGCTCTCTTTTAGTTCTTTTACTGTGTTTTTTAATTTCGGGTATATATTTAAGTTGAGCCTCTATTATGGTGTCTTTGAAAAGTGACCATGCAGCTTGCAGGGATTTCACTCGAGTCACTGTACCTTTTAATTTCTGTTTAAATAACCTCCTCATTTTTGCTTAGTTCCCCTTTCTGAAATTAAATGCCACAGTGTTGGGCTGTTGAGTTGTTCTTCCCACCACAGAAATGTTAAATGTTATTACATTATGGTCACTATTTTCAAGCAGTCATGTTATAGTTACCTCTTGGACCAGATCCTGCGCTCCACTCAGGACTAGATCGAGAGTTGCCTCTCCCGTTGTGGGTTCCTGTACCAGCTTCGCCAAGAAGCAGTCATTTAAAGTATTGAGACATTTTGTCTCTGCATTTCGTCCTGAGGTGACATGTACCCAGTCAATATGGGGATAATTGAAATTCCCCAATATTATTGAGTTTTTTATTTTGATAGCCTCTCTAATCTCCCTTAGCATTTCATCGTCACTATCACTGTCCTGGTCAGGTGGTTGATAATAGATCCCTACTGTTATATTCTTATTAGAGCATAGAATTACTATCCATAGAGATTCTATGGAACATGTGGATTCATTTAAGATTTTTATTTCATTTGAGTCTACATTTTCTTTCACATATAGTGCCACTCCCCCATACGACCTGTTCTGTCCTTCCGATATATTTTGTACCCTAGAATGATTGTGTCCCATTGATTGTCCTCACTCCACCAGGTTTCTGTGATGCCTATTATATCAATATCCTCCTTTAACACGAGGCACTCTAGTTCACCCATCTTATTATTGAGACTTCTAGCATTTGTGTACAAGCACTTTAAAAACTTGTCACTGTTTATTTGTCTACCCTTTTCTGATGTGTCAGATTCTTTATGTGAATGTTTCTTATCTGATCTGGCCCATACTTTGTCCTCTTTCATCCCCTCCTCCTGACTAAAATTGAGAGAATCTCTATCAATAGACTCTCCTCTAAGAGCAGTCTATGTCTGATCCACGTGCGCCTCTGCAGCAATTGGCTTTCCCCCATCTCTTAGTTTAAAAACTGCTCTGCAACCTTTTTAATGTTAAGTGCCAGCAGTCTGGATCCACTTTGGTTTAGGGGGAGTCCATCCTTCCTGTATAGGCTCCCCCATCCCAAAAGTTTCCCCAGTTCCTAATAAATCAAAACCCCTTCTCTCTACACCATCATCTCATCCACGCAGTGACACTCTGAAGCTCTGCCTGCCTACCTGGCCCTGCACGTGGAACTGGTAGCATTTCTGAGAATGCCACCATAGAGGTCCTGGATTTCTGTCTCTTTCCTAGCAGCCTAAATTTGTCCTCCAGGACATCTCTCCTACCCTTCCCTACGTCATTGGTACCTGCATGTACCACAACCACCGGCTCCTCCCTAGCACTGCACATAAGTTATTGTAAATATAAAGGGAAGGGTAGCCACCTTTCTGTATACAGTGCTATAAAATCCCTCCTGGCCAGAGACAAAAACCTTTCACCCGTAAAGGGTTAAGAAGCTAAGGTAATCTAGCTGGCACCTGACCCAAATGACTAATGAGAGGACAAGATACTTTCAAATCTGGAGGGGGAGGGGAAAGGGTTTTTCTGTCTGTGTGATGCTTTTGCCGGGAACAGATCAGGACGGCAACCTCAGAACTTCTGTTTAATTAGTAAGTAATCTAGCTAGAAATGCATTAGATTTCCTTTTATGTAATGGCTGGTAAAATAAGAACTGTGCTGGATGGAATGTATATTCCTGTTTTTGTGTCTTTTTGTAACTTAAAGTTTTGCCTAGAGGGATTCTCTATGTTTTGAATCTGATTACCCTGTAAGATATTTGCCATCCTGATTTTACAGAGGTGATTCTTTTACCTTTTCTTTAATTAAAATTCTTCTTTTAAGAACCTGATTGATTTTTCATTGTTCTTAAGTCCAAGGGTTTGGGTCTGTGTTCACCTGTACAAATTGGTAAGGATTCTTATCAAGACTTCCCCAGGAAAGGGGGTGTAGGGTTTGGGGGGATATTTGGGGGGAAGACGTCTCCAAGTAGGCTCTTTCCCTGTTCTTTGTTTAAAATGCTTGGTGGTGGCAGCATACGGTTCAAGGACAAGGCGAAGTTTGTACCTTGGGAAAGTTTTAACCTAAGCTGATAAGAATAAGCTTAGGGGATCTTGCATGCAGGTCCCCACATCTCTACCCTAGAGTTCAGAGTGGGGAAGGAACCTTGACGGAAGTCTATCTAGATGCCTCAAGAGATGCACAACCTTCACACAAGGCAGGCAAGTCACCATACAATTCTCCCGGTCATCACAAACCCAGCTATCTAGGTTTCTAATGATTGAATTTCCCATTACTAATACCTGCCTTTTCCTAATGACTGGAGTTCCCTTCCCCGGAGAGGTAACCTCCGTGTGAGAGGATACCCCAGCATCATCTGGAAGGAGGGTCCCAACCATGGGAAGATTTCCCTCTGTTCCTGTTGACTGCTCTCCTTCTCTGGGCCTTTCATCCTCCTTAACAGCGCAGGGGCTGTCTGACCGGAGGTGGGACAAATCTACAGTGTCCCAGAAAGCCTCATCAACATACTTCTCTGCCTCCCTTAGCTCCTCCAGTTCCACCGCCCTGGCCTCCAAAGTTCATACACGGTGTCTGAGGGCCAGGAGCTCCTTGCACCGAATGCACACATATGCCACCTCCCCACAGGGCAGGTAATCATACATGCTACACTGAGTCCAATAAACAGGATAGCCCCCACTCTGCTGCTGGACTTCTGCCTGCATTTTCTCCTACGTAGGTAGTTACATAGGTTAATGATAGGGTTTTTGTTTAAATCAAGACTTTTGATTATAGTTTAGTGTAAAGGTTTTAAAGAATGGCAAGTGTACCTTGCCCCCTTCCCAACTCCCTATTAGGGGCCCCTGTTCACAAAGCTCCCTGGTCGCTTGCTCACTGCTTTATAAAGCCTGGCCTCCTTGATAGCCCAACCCCGCTTACTGTGTAAGCTTTACATCTGCATCAGTGCACAGGAAGGCTAGTTTGGCACCTTCAGAGTGATTGTCACCATAATCACAAAATACGTGCAAATACAAACTTATTTATTTTAATTTTAACAAATGTATTTTAAAGCATAAATTAGATATTTCACAGGTAACCTGGTGAAGACTCAAGTACTTTACTTCCTCCAATAATTAGTTTAAAAGCCTAATGCCTCTGAATTCCTTCATTCAAAACAATTCCTTCTGTTTGATGAAGAGCAGAAAGATACTCAATGTCTACAGTTTCTCATCTTTAAACTTTCCTCTCCTTAGCTCAAGAGATCAATCATGTACTATATACATCCTTTCATCTCTAGGCTGCTGGTTTAAATCTCCCTCAGGTCAACAGTGAATAAATGGTGTTGCTAATTTGTTAGCCTATGTAAAATGAGTTGGTGGACTCAATCTAGCTTCTAGCAGACAAGTATCCATACAAGAAACCTACTATGACAGTTAACTGGATTGTCCACGTCAGCTGAAAGACAAATACTGAAACAGGCCTCGTGAATTGTCTACCCTCTTTCCCTCAGAGATGGCCCATCCACATCAAGGTTTAGGCACGTTGGCAAGAGTAGTGATGTTTGCACTGTGGTTCTCTGGGCTATAGCTATTTCTTGAATCAATTTCCAATGCTATCAATGTACCTCCTTTCATGAGCAGTAAATTTGCTGAGCACTTTTTTTAAAACTTTCCCTTTATATTAAATGAATGTGCATACAGCTGGTCATCACATGCTGGAATGATGATATTCATCTCTTCTCACTGAAATAACGTATCCCTTGCCACTAAACGTTTTTTTCCAGCCATACCTTTCTCCATGAAAAATGCACTACCAGAGGCAATGTTACCTGAGAATGCATCACAGCAAGGAAAGAGTGGGACCAGTAAAGCATTTGATCACCGAGAGAGATGCACAGGGCTATTACACATGGTTAAACCCACATGTACATTTTAAGTTGACAATTGACGTTTGAATTGAGGTGATCAGTGTATTCTGGGTCATCTTGATTTTGAAAGCTGGATGAGTACTATTATCACAGCAAAGGCTCAAGGCAGTGACCATAGTAGATTGTGGGCACCAGCCGACCTTAGGGCAGAGATATTTTTTTTTATTAGATGAAGAGGTTAAGGGAAACTATAAAGAGGAGGAGGACAGACAAGCAAATCAACACCTCTGTGAAGATTATGGTGTTTTTATTCAGGTCCTTATTTCTGGAGTCATGCTATGATGGACTTCCACAAAGAGGACTGTCCTTGTAATCCTCTTTAAAGGGGCTGCACAATACAGAGGGCTGCATTAATTTCCCCACAATTCACTGTGGGACCTGGATGATATGTATAAGCCACAGTCCCTCTCATCCTCATGTATCCCACAGAGACTACCAGATCAAAGTAAGAAGGGGTTTTACCATGAGAGCACTGATCCCTCTTCTGCACAGGAAGGACATATCCAGGTGAGGAGAGTCCCCTCCACATGTAGATGAACAGGGCCCTTTAATTCTAAACATATAATATCCTTTTTAACAACTCCCTGCTGAAATTGCTTTTGCATTATTTCACCAGCTCTTTTTACTTCCCCTCCCCCCACAATAAATAAATAAAACTAACTCCTGTACCCCAAGTATTATATTGAATATTGGACTATTCCAGATCCTTAACAGGATATTACACCAGAAGATGACTAAAATACCTACAGGATGTTCTCTGACAAAATGGAACAGTCCAAGGACCCAATCCTGCAATTGATAGCATGTGGACAGGCTGCTGGGTAAGCATGAACTCCAACATCTCCAATGGGACTTGGTGCTGCAGTCTGCCAAGGGGAATGTCCTGCTAGATCAGATAGAAAAGTTTTTGTTATTATTTCCATTCACTACCTAAAAGGTAGAAAGTAAGTTCTGCACCTCCTGAAGGAGAGGGGAAGACATCTGCACTTAACTAAGCACACAAAAGTTACCAATAAATTCTGTCATCTACTTATAATATTTCCAGTTACAGTGTGTCCCTTACAACATACCCCTGGTTTATTTGATTGAGTGATTATGAGCCATACTGTGGCCATCCTCTGTGTGAATGCATAAGATGAGGAAGGCATAAGAAAAGGCTTCAAATTTAGGCCCCACATTAGGCTGGCTACTATTTAAGACCTGAGTGCAAGGATTGCTTCCCACTAATGGACCATCCCAATATGGGCAAGAAAGAGGAAGCAAATCCATGGCCAGGTCTCTGCTCTGTGCTGGCCACAAGAAGGGAGTGCCATTAAGGTACAATGTCTTCTATTGTGGCTTTGCACCAGACACACTCTGTGACCCAGTGCTTAACAGATGATAATAAGTTTTAAGATGTTAAATTCAGTTCATGCTCAAATATCACTGGAGTGGCCCGCTGACAGCTAAATAGCTATCCAATAATTTGAGTATTTCCTCAGACATTGAGTGGAGTTTTCTGCCAAAAGGGAGTAAATAAGTTTTGTATTAAAAAATCAATACAGCCTGCACAATTATTAGGACTATTAATGCTTTGGTTTAAAGACATAGCAACAGATTCTAGATACATTCTTCCCTGTCATTAGAACTGACCACTAGAGGATCATTTCTGCTCAAGCATATCCACAGGCATAGGAAGTGTCGTTCATGACTGATGACCCGTGCCCAAGGACTGCTTCCACCCATTTCACTGAGTCACCTGCAGAAGTAGCTCCAGAGCAGAGGCAAGAAGAGAGAGTTTATTTTTGGCAGATAAGATATTGAGAAGGGTCCTCAGCAGGACCCTAGAAAAACTACTAAAAATAGCCAGGTTTCTTTTAAAATATTACTAAATCAATTTTTGTAATGGGATCCCAGGGCTGTAACCTTTTTTATTCACCAGTAGTCTGGAAAACGTTCAGTGAAGGTTGCCATGAAAACAGGATAATACAAGTCTCTTCTTCCATCTTGAAAACTAAACAATCAAATGGGCTGCTATATATTAAAATACCAGTCAACAGAGAAGTTGCCATGAAACCTCTCTAAAAGGGAAGTAAACCCATACTTCTCTCTACTTCATACCTTTTGATGCCATATACATAAAAATCAAAGACATGCAAAAATGAAACTACATGTAGCATAGTATGTCTAAGGAAAAGTTTCATAAACTTGGATCTCCTTTTAACATAACATATGTCCTCCTCCAGGGCATGCCACTTAGCTCTCAGGCTTCCAGAGTCACCTTACTTGGGGCAGAACCTTGTGATTGTCTCTGTCCAGTCCAAGGCTTTAGGCTGCAGACCCCTGCAATTCACTGAGATTACCTCAGCAGCTATGATTTCAGTTCAGCACCTGCAGCCTCTTCTCTCAGGGTTAACCAGCCAGCTTTCAGAAAGCAAACAAAGGCATTACAGAGAAAACATATCTTGAAAACAATAAACAGTTTATATTCATGCCTAGCTTACCAGGTATAACCCATGTTCCACATGGGGACCCTGGTAGGCCTAAAACACTTCAGGTCCTCCCACAGGGCCTGGTTCCATTAGCCACAGTCTCATGCCGGAATCAGTGGGAGCTGCAGGTTCTCAGCACTCTGAGAATCAGTCCTTAAATATCCTACACCTTTTCTGCCTATTTCTGGGGGGTTGGAGGAGGAGCAACTATGTGTACATCCTTTCCCCAGTCACCCCCCTTTAGTCATGTGCTGTACTTTCCCCTTATAATCAGCTGATTCCTGAGATTTCCTTGGGTGCTTTCCTCTTTGAAAGAGCATTTTTGTATCTTAAAGTGATTTCAGAAAGTCTCTAGCTGCTCCTTGAAAGTTTTGCATAGTGCTGTTATTATGAGTCAACACAGTGAAGATGGAGGTCACCCAAAAGGAATTAACAGCAAAATCCAGATTAAAATAGTCAGCAATGATATCATTTGTACAGACAACACAGAAATCTGGTTTCTATTAAAAGGTTCACACCCAAACTACTTTTGAAGAATCATAGAAGATTAGGGTTGGAAGAGTCCTCAGGAGGTCGTCTAATCCAGCCCCCTGCTCAAAGCAGGACCGATAGCAACTAAATCATCCCAGCCAGGGCTTTGTCAGAGCCTCTGAGCTGATGTAGGCTCTTCCTTATCCAGTTAACAAAAATCAACAAATTACGCTGATCCTCTCTAATTATGAATTATCTATTATAAATTATGAATATTCATCACCTCATTGAAGGGCTCATTTCTTGAAAGTGTGTCTACTAGAACACTAGTTGATTGCTGCATTTTAACACCTTCTGACTCAAGGTATCTGGAAGATTTTCAGGAAAAAAGAGAACGTGATGGTCTAAACATCACTTTATTGTTACTAGTTACTATTTATATTGCAATAATACCCCACGACCGCACTAAGGATTGGGATTCCATCATACTAGGTGCTGTATAAAAAAAATAAAGATTAAAGTCCCTGCCTCTGAGCTACCTGAAACTAGCATATTTTTAAACTAAAATAATTGGCAGGTGTTTCAACTGACACAAATGATAAATATTTTTAAAAGTCACGGAAAATGTGTACAAATATTTTCACTTTAATTTTATTTTTTGCTCTTACAGTGTGTTCTGCACCACTGCCCCTCCAGTCCATCCCCTCAAAAACACTCTGAAATCTTGTATTCAGCATTACCCATATCTGGAAAAACACATTAAGAATAATAACTTGCTGTAATTAGCACAATACCAGAGAGTCACTGCATGTCAACACATGAAGCACTGTAGTTTGACTCCACATTGCATGATTACATTAGAGCAACACTTTCTCCATTATTTTGTAGTTATTTTTTTTAATGAACTCAAGCATCTCATTTGCTTTTTAAACTGCTGCTGTATACTGGCCACATATCTTTGCTGAGCTCTCAACCACCAGTCCCTAAGGGCTCTGTTAAGTCTCTACAGCACTGAATTATGAGAGTTGGGGAGGAGGGGCACCCCTGCCTGGGGCTACCCAAAGGTATTCTTCCTGGGAAGGCAGGCAGAATAGGCCCGATTCCCTCTGCCTTGTACCTTGTGTTATCATCACTTACACCCAGGCAAAGTAACTCCAGGAGTGCTTGGGGATGCATGCCTTCCTCCCCAAGGCTGTTATGCTACCATATATAAAATACTCACCTCTACATTCATTGTTTCACTTTTAACAACAAACTTCGCTATTCTGTATTATATTCTGCATGTCATAACAATTGGCTAGCCAACCCCTCCATCCCCAGATGAACCCCCAACCCCTAACAGACTCTACTGCCCCACTTCACATGGAGAAGAGCAGCAGCAGCCTCATGGCTGGAACTCTGAAATTTAGTCTCAAGATATTTTTCTCATTTTCAGTACTGCCTTTGGTCATCTTCATGTCACCCCACTCCTATCACTGCAGCCCTTAGCAACCCAGCCTCACTCTCCTGGGCCACTATCATCTTCATCACGCCATACCTCTGCTCTCTTTTACTCTTTTCTAACTCCCTGCCTCATCAGTCCCTCTCTGTTTTTGCAGACACCCCTTTCTTGCTCCAACAATCTCTTCCTCTGCCCTAATTTAACCCCAAGTGCCTTTACCCCGCCCCCAAACTAACATGACACGTACCTCACAGTACCCTGACCTTTTGCTTGTATGCTGTAATCATTTTCCTCATCCTTTGCTTTTTGTCAGTGCTTCTCGGCGGGGACTCTGATGTATTTGTACAATGCCTAGTACACTAAGCCTCCAATCCTGATTGGGTCCTTCAGTGCTACCCTAATATAAATACTAATTTACTATTATCCAGCATTATAGCATTTTAAATACAGATCTTGAACACTGCCATGTGTCTTACATTAGACATATAATTCATTTTACTTTTGTACATGCAGAAATTTATGGAAAAATTTGTTTTCCACATGGAGGAATGAACTCTGCTTGCCTCTAACTGCATTCAGAGCTCCGTGACCACATCTGAAAGTGTTTCTTGTCATCTCTTCTTGTTTACTATAAAGATCCAGTTTGCTACCATAAATGTCTAAAATGAGGCCAGATATTTTCAATTATTCATTTCATGAAGATGCCTTTTCAATCACAACTTCTTACTTGCAGCTCAGCTGCTTGGGTCACATTTCACTTTAAGAGCCAAACTTCCTGATTATTAAAAGTTTCTGTCTGAATCATTCTCAAAGTGAGCAAGGACAGACTGCCTGTGTAAAACAAGGGCTCTTCAAACAGCAATCTTTGAGAAAAAAAAAAAAAAAAAAAGCATTACCTCAGACACACAATAGCAAACTTTCGCTGAGCTGATGAAGAAGGTGTTGGGAGGAGGCCATGGGGAAGTAGCCCAGGGAGGTGTAGCTGTCACGTAGCTGTTACAGGAGCCACTGTAGACAGCTGCAATCTACAGGGCCCTGGGCTGGAACCTGGAGTAGAGGACGGGCCCGGGTTCCCCCCCATTCCCCCAATTCCCTATTTGATACCGGAGGAGTTGAACTGGACTGTGGGTTCCACCAGAGGGGAAGGTCTCTGGCCTGTTCCCCAATCCACTAGGTGGATCAGCAGAGACTGCGGGGATTGTTCTTCTTCCTTTCCCCATGCTGGCCAGTGATGAGGCTAACTGAGTGAGCGGCAGATTTGAGTCACAAAAGTGGCCAAACTGAGGGCTGCCGTGAACCTCTGAGGCGAGAAAATCCACTAATAAGCGCAGGACCCACCAAGGCAGAGGAGGAACTTTGTCACAATAGACACAATACAAGATTCTGTCTCTTACTATCTAAACCTTAAAACAAAGCCTAAAACAGAGGGTGACCATAATCAGCCATAAGGATTGTTCTGGTCTGTCCCTGCCTTAGCATCAGTACAGACACTGGCAGTCTGTCAGATGCATTTCTACCAATGTCTCCCAGGGTCATTCCTTTCTGCTATTCAAAAAGGGTGGCTGGCAGGATGATCAAATCATACATTAATTCTTACAGCACAAATATAAAATCCTGTGATGGAGCGGCCACCGACTTCCCACCGCCGCCGAGGGCGGATTGCTGCCCCAGAGCCCGAATTCGTGCCGCCACTTTATATTTGCCGCCCCAGGCACCAGCTTGGTTCGCTGGTGCCTGGAGCCGGCACTGCCAATAACTGATTGCATTACACGCTGGAACTCAAACTTCGGGGATCCTTGTCACATTTAAAACATGTTCTATTTGTAATACAAATAAAAATCTAACAGGACTACAAAATTGCCAATGAAAATGGACAATCTATTACTGGGAGGAGGAGTTGTTTCTATTATGTTACTGCTTTCCAACCACAAAACAACTAGCGTTCCATAAAGGAAATCCTGTCTAGACCCTTTTAGCCAGATCTGTATTTTATTCATAGCTGAAAAAAGGTCTAGGTGCTGTGGTACGAGCAATTTGGTTTATACCAGCTAGAGGCTTGTCAGCCTTTTCTTGCACATCCTGTTCTCTGAAATGATGAACAAAGAAGCAGTTATAAAAAGTAACATGAAACACTTCAGTGGGTACATTTTCTGCCACAACAAAATTGGTAGGGGTGAGATGCACGGCTAACAATACTGACTGTGTGTGCAGTCAGTTTAAGGGGACACTATTTTTCAATGCTTTCTTTGAAATGTCAATCTATTTAGAAACCATTCTGCTAATGTAATATCTTCTAATTTTTGTCCCATGTTCTTTAGTACTGCTGATTACCTGCATGAAAATATAACTGTTTCCTAAAAGTTTGCCTGCTCCTGTTGCTTATTCCCTATATGGAGTCATTTTTATATCAATTAGTTGCTATGGAAATTATTACAGCATCATTATTATAGGGTTAGGATTTCAAAATAGAGGAGTAAGTGGGACACACTGAACTCTGTGTATGAAAAGAGTTTGTGTCAGAAATTGAGACATCAGTGATCGTGCCTAGTGATGGGAGCAGGCATTGGTAATCAGGAACGGGAGCGAAGATCAGAACAGGAGTCAAAGGCCAGAGGCCAAAGCCAAGGGTCAGAGCCAAAGTCAGAAGTCAGGAGGGTCAGAACCAGGTTACCTGGAGTGAGGCAAGGCAAGGTCAAGTGCTATTGCAGCCATGGATGAATGCTTTGAGTAGCCACCTGTGATGCTGGCATACCAAGCACCAGTTCTGCCAAGGCCCCTAGGCCTCAACTGAGCACTGACCAATGCATAGCTGGAAACCAGTCTGGCTCACCTGTGTGTTAGCCTTGTTAAAATAGGTGTTAAGTTTATGAAAATGTATTCAGATTTTATGAAATGCTTGTAGGATGCAGCATGTAGTAATCTCACTTAAACATCTGCACCCCGTGTTATAAGGTTACACTGAGTGTTTGTGTTGTAAATCTCAGTAACTGTAAGTCATCAAACAGGAATGGAACATTCAGCAATGTTTCAGAGTAGCAGCCGTGTGGAAGTGAGCTGTAGCTCACGAAAGCTTATGCTCTAATAAATTTGTTAGTCTCTAAGGTGCCACAAGTACTCCTTTTCTTTATTCAGCAATGTAAAATTCTGGTTTCCTACAAAAGGTGTTAGATCATGCCCACCAAGAAGGCCCACTGAAACTTAATGAGCCATTGTAAAACATCAGAGAACAAAGACTTTGTTAATTGCTCTCCCCACACCCTGAAGAGAAGACATGCATCAGGACTTGTCCCATCAGCTTCAACTCTGTGGGAAGGGAATAAAAATCCCTGATAAGAAGCTGGATCTCTGTGATGCTTGGACTTTGGGAGGGCAAGATTTCTAAATATAAGCAAGGGATCCCCAACTGCTTAGCCTGGGTTAGCCCTAAAGTACATATAGAGCTTGCATATTACAGTAGCCTCTATTACCTTTTGGAACCTAAGACTATAACGCATTTGTGTGTGTACGTTTACCTGCTTTCACCTTGTAAAGAACTAATTTCTTATTTTTAGTAAATAAATCTTCAGCTAATTTATTATAGGATTGGCAACAAGTGTTGTCTTTGGTATAGAATCAAAGATGCAATTGATCTGGGGTGAATCACTGATCCTTTGAGACCAAGAATAACCTGAGTCCTGTTGTGATGTTCGGTGTAAGGGACCATCTATCCCAAAGGCAAGCTTGCCTGAGTGTCAAGATAGATCAGAATACCCAAGGGGCTGTCGGTGACTCCATAATAAGGCTGTTGTAGTCCTTGAGGAGTTCACACTTGATACTGGGTTGGTGAAATCTAAGTATAAAACACACAGCAAGTTTGGGGTTGTGCCGGGTTTGTAACAGTCTACCCTGAGGTTAATATTCATGCTCCTGAGCCCCTCCCGACAGCTTGAAACTGCCAAACTGGTCTGCTGATTCTGAGCCAGACTGCTGATTCTTCCCACCAATCAGATGGTGTAGCTAAGTAGGCAGCTACTTCCATTAGGCCATCTGGAGACTGGCTCTACTGCAGATCCTTATGTCTGACAGGATGTTTGTTACTATCTTCTATAATAATTTAAAAAAAAAAAAGGAAAACATGTAGTAAATATTATCCAGATCAGAGTAGATTTATAACTGATTTTTTTCCAGTTTTTTCTTCAGTCATTTGTTGGGTTTTACCTGAGACTGAACTACAAGAAAGTGTTATGAAAATGCCACAACCACCACCAAACCTGGTAAGTGAAAGCTGTGGTGGATATAAAACTATTAGCACAGTGAAGTAACTATAAATGAGCTACTATATAGTAGTGTCCATAGGATATGAATAAAATTAATGTATTTTGGGTGGACTCATACCAAAAAAACATTGGGATAGTAAACATTTAGAAATGGGGATTTCCAAGAACATAAATGAAGAAGCAAAAAGACCCTAGGAGTTAAAATGGGGAAATTAAAATCCTTACACTCAGCAGGAACACTACTAACACACCCCATAATAGCGTCACACAAGGCATGTATACCTTTTCACAATAAAGGCAGTAGGAAGGCAACAAAAACATGGTTTGGTTAAAGCTCAAGTCTCAAGAGGTTATTTAAACCAACCTGGTATCTAACAGAAAATGGAAACTAACCCAAATTAAGCCAATATAAGGAGCAAGCACTACGGCAGTTAAAGCGTAAGGGGAACCTAAGGAGATTTAAAAGAGAATTTAAAAGAGCAAAAAGCCAAAGTGATAAAAACTGTGAGATAAATGTCATGTCTGCTGAAATCAAAGAAGTAAAAATGAGCAATTAAAGAGAATAAGGACATTCCAGGGATTAAGCTAAATAATTTCTTTGCATCAAGTCTTCGTTACAGAGGATATTGGAAAATCATCTAATGTGAACCTTCATTTTTAAGATAAAAAGGATAAGGCATTATCAAAGACTGTCCATAGAGAAGAGGCAGGAAAAAAATGTTTTAAAAGATGTTTTCCCATGCACTCCTTTGTAGGGGCGTGAAATTTTTCGATGTATGTTTTTCCATTGGCAAATGTTGATTTGTGAACAGTTCAGTGTTTTGCAGAAACACGTTGATTTCAATAAAATTTCACTGAGGCCTGGTCTACAGTACGCGGTTATTTCGGAAATTCAATATTCAAAATTGAATTGAGTTAATTCAAAATAAAACTGATTCCGTCCACATGACCAAACCGATTTTTTCGATTTAAAGGGCTCTTTAATCCGGTTTCTGTACTCCATCTCGGCAAGTGGAGTAGCCCTAAAATCAAGGGTACAGATGTGGGGACCTGCATAAAAAACCCCTAAGCTTACTTTTACCAGCTTAGGTTAAAACTTCCCCAAGGTACAAACTGTTTTACCTTTTGTCCCTGGACTTTTTTGCTGCCACCACCAAGCATCTAACAAATATAACAGGGAAAGAGCCCACTTGGAAACGTCTTTCCCCACAAAATCCCCCCAAGCCCTACACCCCCTTTCCTGGGGAAGGCTTGATAAAAATCCTCATCAATTTGCATAGGTAAACACAGACCCAAACCCTTGAATCTTAAAAACAATGAAAAAGCAATCTGGTTCTTAAAAGAAGAATTTTAATTAAAGAAAAAGAAAAAGAATCACCTCTGTAAAATCAGGATGGTAAATACCTTACAGGGTAATCAGATTCAAAACATAGAGAATCCCTCTAGGCAAAACCTTAAGTTACAAAAAGACACAGGAACATACATTCCATTCAGCACAACTTATTTTATCAGCCATTTAAACAAAACAGACTCCAACGCATATCTAACTAGATTGCTTACTGACTTTTTACAGGAGCTCTGACCTGCATTCCTGCTCTGGTCCTGGCAAAAGCAACACAGACAGAGAGAACCCTCCCCCCCCCAGCTTTGAAAGTATCTTGTCTCCTCATTGGTCATTTTGGTCAGGTGCCAGCGAAGTTGTCTTAGCTTCTTAACCCTTTACAGGTGAAAGGGTTTTTCCTCTGGCCAGGAGGGATTTAAAGGTGTTTACCCTTCCCTTTATATTTATGACCATCCCGGATTCACAGACGAACTCCAGCATGGTCCGAATGGGAGGTACTGGATCTCATTGCATCTTGGGGAGAAGAATCTGTTATGGCAGAACTACGTTCCAAAAAAAGAAATGCAAATACGTACACTAAAGTCTCCAGGGCCATGATGGAAATAGGCTACTCCAGGGACACAGAGCAGTGTTGTACAAAAATCAAGGAGCTTAGACAAGTGTACCCAAAAGCCAGGGAGGTGAACGGGTGCTCTGGGTCACAGCCCCATACATGCTGCTTCTATCGTGAGCTGCATGCAATTATGGGGGGTGACACCACCACAACCCCACCATTGTCCATGGACACCTGCAAGGGGGGAGTTGCATGGAGCGAGGAGGATGAGTTATTGGAGGACAAAGAGGAGGAGGACAGTGCACAGGCGGCAAGTGGAGAATCCGTTCTCCCCCCTAGCCAGGAACTATTCGTAACACTGGAGCCAATAGCCTCCCCCCCACTCCTAAGGCAGGCTCCTGAAGCATGACACCGGAGAAGGCACTTCTGGTGAGTGAGAGCCTGATCGGAGCCACATGGTGTGGGGTGGGGGAACCCAGCTGCACTGGGCTGTTCGTGTTTAAAGGGCTCATCCCTGCTCAGAGTCTTATTGGAGCCACGCGTTGGGTGCGGGGCTGAGGGGGTTGTGTGATGCGATCATCCCAGAGAGCCCACAGGCCCTCCTTTTATATGGCAAACCCACCAGGCATTGCTTGCTATGGGAAAGGGGGCCCGGCAGTTTGAAAGCATTGAAAAGAATGTGGAAGAAGCAGAACCCCGCGTGCCCCTAGGGCTTACCATGGCTGCCTGCAAGCTGAATTCTGTTGCCTGGCCGTGTGTGATGGCTTACTCACACCAAGTGGCCGGCACTTCAGTATAAGAGGCAAAATGCAACTTTGTACAGAAAGAACATGTGCTGTGTACTATGAATTGCCTGTTTCACTGAGAAAGAGTGTCCTCTTTGTTCTCTAAAATGTATCTTTTAAAATACTACCCTCCCTTTTTCTCCTCCCGCAGGTGCGAATGTTTCAACGCGGCCCCTATCGACTCCGTCCCAGATGTTGGTCCAGATTAGAAGGCGGAAAAATGAACTCGGGACGACATGTTCGCCGAGCTCATGCAGTCCTCCCGCACTGATAGGGTCCAGCTGAATGAGTGGACACAAACAATTGCGGTGTCCCGTAAAGCGTTCAATGAACACGAAGAGAGGACGGACGCGCATATGAGAGCAGGCAGGATGCTCAAGCTCATGGGGGAGCAAACTGACATGCTCCGCTGTATGGTGGATCTAATGCGGGAAAGGCAGCAAGACCACAGACTGCTGCTGCAGCCCCTGAATAACTGCCCTCCCTCTTCCCCAAGTTCCATAGCCTCCTCACCCAGATGCCCAAGAACACATGCAGGGGAGGCTACAGGGACCCACACAGTCAACCCCAGAAGATTGCACAAGCTGAAAGCTGACATATCCGAAATTTTGATTTGGTTTCTGGACTTGTCCTTCCCTCCTCCTCCACCCCCCTAACCCCATATACTCCCCCCACCCTGGTCTATCTTCTCATTTCTCTCAATGTGTTGTGCAACAAAAAATAAAGAACGGTTTTTAAACAATTGTGACTTTATTTCCTTTTATATATATATATATATATATATATATATATATAAGGGGCGGCTAACTTCAAGGGAAATAAACACAACTGTCACATCGTCATGAAACTGGCTTTCAAAGCTTCTCTGATGCGCAGGGCACCTTGCTGCACCCTTCTAATCGCCCTCTTGTCTGGCTATGCAAAATTGGCCGCCAGGCGAGTTGCCTCAACCTTCCACCCTGCCATAAATGTCTCCCCCTTACTCTCACAGATATTGTGGAGCACACAACAAGCAGCAATTACAATTGGAATATTGGTTGTGCTGAGACCTATCTATCCGAGTCAGTACATGACCAAAAGCACATTCTATCACCATTCTGTACTTGCCCAGCCTATAGTTGAACTGCTCCTTACTACTGCTCAGGGTCCCAGTGTATGGCTTCATGAGCCATGGCATTAAGGGGTAGGCTGGGTCTCCAAGGATAATTATAGGCATTTCAACATCCCCAAAAGTAATTTTCTGGTCTGCGAAGTAAGTCCCTTCCTGCAGCTGTTCAAACAGACCAGAGTTCCTGAAGATGCCATCCCATGTTGATGTCGGTGAAATGTCCCTTGTGATCCACCAGTGCTTGCAGCATCATGGAAAAGTACCCCTTGCGGTTTACGTACTGGCCGCCCCGGTGTACCAGGGCCAAGATAGGGATATGCAAACCATCTATCACCCTGCCACAGTTAGAATCATAGAATCATAGAATCATAGAATATCAGGGTTGGAAGGGACCCCAGAAGGTCATCTAGTCCAACCCCCTGCTCAAAGCAGGACCAAGTCCCAGTTAAATCATCCCAGCCAGGGCTTTGTCAAGCCTGACCTTAAAAACCTCTAAGGAAGGAGATTCTACCACCTCCCTAGGTAACGCATTCCAGTGTTTCACCACCCTCTTAGTGAAAAAGTTTTTCCTAATATCCAATCTAAACCTCCCCCATTGCAACTTGAGACCATTACTCCTCGTTCTGTCATCTGCTACCATTGAGAACAGTCTAGAGCCATCCTCTTTGAAACCCCCTTTCAGGTAGTTGAAAGCAGCTATCAAATCCCCCCTCATTCTTCTCTTCTGCAGACTAAACAATCCCAGCTCCCTCAGCCTCTCCTCATAAGTCATGTGCTCTAGACCCCTAATCATTTTCGTTGCCCTTCGTTGTACTCTTTCCAATTTATCCACATCCTTCCTGTAGTGTGGGGCCCAAAACTGGACACAGTACTCCAGATGAGGCCTCACCAGTGTCAAATAGAGGGGAACGATCACGTCCCTCGATCTGCTCGCTATGCCCCTACTTATACATCCCAAAATGCCATTGGCCTTCTTGGCAACAAGGGCACACTGCTGACTCATATCCAGCTTCTCGTCCACTGTCACCCCTAGGTCCTTTTCCGCAGAACTGCTGCCGAGCCATTCGGTCCCTAGTCTGTAACGGTGCATTGGATTCTTCCATCCTAAGTGCAGGACCCCAGCACATTAAAGCCATCCACAGTGGTCCGCACATTTCCCATAGTCACTACCCTTGATAGCAGCCGGTCAATGATTGCGTTGGCTACTCGCAGCACAGCAGTCCCCACAGTAGATTTGCCCACTCCAAACTGATTTGCGACTGACCGGTAGCTGTCGGGCATTGCAAGCTTCCACAGGGCTATGGCCACTCGCTTCTCAACTGTGAGGACTGCTCTCATTTTGGTGTCTTTGCGCTTCAGGGCAAGGGACAGCAAGTCACAAAGTTCCATGAAAGTGGCCCTATGCGTACAAAAGTTTCGCAGCCACTAAGAATCATCCCATACCTGCAACACTATGTGGTCCCACCAGTCAGTGCTTGTTTCCTGGGTCCAGAATTGGGGTTCCATGGCATGAACTTGGCCCAACACCACCATGATCTCCCAATCGCCACATACTCTGCTTCTAGGAACGTCTGTGTCCATGTCCTTATCAGTATCGTAATTGTGCTGTGCTCGCTTCCTTGCCCAGTTTTGCATGTACTGCACGTACTGCTGGATAATGCATGAGATATTTACAATGATGAAAATTGCAGCAGAGATATGAGCAGACTCCATGCTTGCCACTCTATGGCACCTGCATGGGGAATCCTGGAAAAAGGACGCAAAGCGTAGGAGAGTAGAGTGGCAGCGGAAGAGGTGCTGTTCGGTTCACGATAGCCAAAAAAAGGTGATTGTCTTCTGTAGCTTTCAACAAGGTGGGAGCCTATGGCAGACAACATGGAGAGACTCAGTAGTGCAGCAAAAGCAGGAGAGCAGAGTTGGCGGTGGAAGCTGTGCAGCTCGGTTCACGATGGTCGAGCAGAGTTGGCAGTGGAAGCGGTCGACAAGGAAAAGAAAGAGTAGATATTATAGAGATTACATAGGAAGATGAGAGGAAATGCAAGGTGGATTCATAGTAGCAGGAGAGCAGTGGTGCACCGTACTGCACCGTCTGCTGAAAGCAGTATGGCGTCTGCACGCCAAAAAGGCGCAAAACGATTGTCTGCCATAGCTTTCACGGACAGAGGAATGACTGACAACACATACCCAGAAACACCCGCGAGAATGTTTTTGCCCCATCATGCACTGGGATCTTATCCCAGAATTCCAATGGGTGGTGGGGACTGCGGAAACTGTGGGATAGCTACCTACAGTGCACCACTTCGACATTCGATGCTAGCCTCGGTACTGTGGATGTAGTCCGCTGCGTTCTCACACTTAGAGGGGACACACAAGACCAAATGTATAAAATTGCTTCTGAAAATTCAAATGGAATAATTTCAAAATAATTTCATACTGTAGACGTACCGTGAGAAACAAAACCAGAATTAAGCATTTCAATAAAGTCAAAGAGTTCCATTTTGACCTTTTCAGAATTAATTATTTTAGTTTTAATTGAAACTCAACATTTTGATGGTCCCAAAGTGATTTTTTCCCCAAATTTCATTTTGCACAAGATTTTTTGGTTTTGTTCCATTTTGAGAATAGAAAAAAATACTGAAACCTTAGAATTTCCCATGAAACAGAAAATCCAGTTCTCACCCAGCTCTGTTCCTTTATTCCCATATTTTAGCCAGCAGGTGGAACCCAGTAGAACTCTAATTCCTGGATTATTTCACTGACTATGGGCCATTATTGGAGGTTCTCTGTTTAGTGCCTCCCCATTGACAGTCTTCCGCTGAATTTTCATCCTTGCTTCCACCCTCACATTCTAATTCAGATTACCTTTGATCTCTCTCATCTAGAATGACCTCTTTTAGGGGTCTTGTCTGTTTTTAATTCCAAGATCAAGTAGACCAAGTGCATATAAGCCACAATGGGAAAGTTCCAACCCCGAATCACTCAGGTAGATGTATCCTTCTAGTCCTAATAATCATGTAAGACAGGTACCTCTTTCTACTACCAATAATCAGGGAAGAAGTCCTCAAGATAGTCCTCATACTCACAAAATAATATTTTGCTTCCAGGTGTTCCCATCTCCAAATCGAAAGAAACGTCCTTTTCCCTTAGTGCTACACTATAAAACATTTTTTCAGAAACTTACAGTAGTTTTGACAGTGAGGCAATACCTCTCAGTCTTTGTACTGTGGAACTTTATTGGTTGTAAAACTCTTCCTCTGAAGGATATTTCTGGGACATCTGGAGGATGGTTTTTATAAGCGGTGTTCTGGTTTATGAACTTCAGAGACAGCGGAAATATGGGGCCAGGTCCGTGGGTGTGTTGAGGCTGCTTGATGCTGTATGTACTTTTGTTGTGTGTAAACCATAAATGCAGCCGAGCCAGCTCAGGGTGGTTCACCCCAGGGACCCTGAAATGACACTGAGCTGACATAAGGGCTTAAATACATCACACACTCCTTACCTCCAGCTTAAGGCCTGTTCTAGAAGTTCCATGCACTTCACTAATGCAAGTCAGATCCTTCCTGGGAAGAAAGGAGCATGGCTAGAAAAAAGAAGGCATGGTCAGGCTCACAAGATGCCAATTTTGGGCAACATTTTCAGTCCTCCATGGCATTACAGGCTGGTGTGAGTTAGGGGAATGGTATGTAAAAAGCACCAGAATCAGGGCAGTGCGAAGGAAAGCTTTAAAACCCTTTTTGCACACCACAGGCTGACTTCCTTTTTGTGCTGGTTGGGTGATCCAAGGATCTGGATACATTGATTTCCCTCCCCATTCCCAGGTATAACTTTGGGATATAGTGAATTCAAGCATTGTAGTCCAGGAGGCCTAGCATTAATTAATTTATCCATGTTGATATAGAGTAGGCTTGGGACGGGTTCTCCTTTAGTTGGATTTTAGTTTAATTTTAGTATCCCGACTGCCTTCTGCACTACTTCGGAGTGCCTGCGATGATCCGTACTTACCTGCAGGGTAGTTAAAACACCACATCAGTGAATCAGCTTGTGGTCCTAAACTTGATTATAATGTAGGGTATTTCTGTTCTCATTCTCCTTCATTGCCAAAACCTGCTCTCCGCAGCTCCTCTTTTATTTTCATGTTTTTGTAGCCTCCTCCAAGTTTTGCTACTCCCCTTACTGGTACAGTTTGCTCAATTGTTTTGCAACTGTTATTTGTTATTCACCCAATGATAGTGAATAGACGCTCCAGTCAGGGACCAGGCCCCATTGTGTTGGGCATTTTACAAATGAGTGTAACTCAGACAGTCCCCTCATCAAAGAGCTCATTGGCTAGGTTTCTGCTAAAATGCAGTCGGATGGAACAAGGCCCAGGTAGGATGGAAGACAAGGTATAATAAAGATAATTATGTAAATATACCTAAGTAGTCTCAGTGATTAACCACCACTTCTTCCTAGAAGAAATATCTTTTTCTTTCCTTCCTTCCTCTCTTTCTTCCTTTCTCTCCTATATACGTTAACCCTTGGGCATTAGCATTCCCCGGGTGACAATCACACCACCATTTTCAGTGATGCCTGAGGGGTGATCTTTTCTAGTACTTCCCCTGTCTGGCCAATTTGGAAATACTTTGAGAATCACCTCTTGGTGATAATGTAATACTTCCACTTCCACACATAGTTTCCATGAAGTGCAGAGGCATTCACAAATACTTATGACAAAATATAGTTAAAAACCTGACTTACAGATGACATTATGGGCAAAAGATCAGTTTTACTCCTGAACTATTTGCCCACCCTACAGGGCCTAGTTACTGAAAGAGATTGATGCTATACATAAGGCAACAAGCTAAGATAGGTAATTACAGCTCTAGTTGTGAACTGTTAAACCACCTAAATCTTTTAGGTCAATGACTGTTTTCAATTTCAGAGTCATACTATGTGGTGTCATCCTATTCTAATCCTCTCTGCTTTGTTTGCTGTTTGAATGTGGTGAGGAATTATATGTAATTTGTTGTAATCCTGCCTTTATATTTATAATTACTTTTATAGATCAACACAAACTCCTGGCTCAGTTAGGAACCAGGAACCAAACTTCTCTTAGAACAATTAAAAAACTTGATTCCTTAATTCTGAAAAGCAAGCACCGAAACAAGTCAAAGCAGTGCAAACTGTTTGCAAAAGAAATGTATTAATTAAAAAAACAGTGAATAAAAACTGGTTTTCAGACTACCCCTATCTCGGCATTATCCCAGCATGGTGAGTAATTCACCGCACATAACGGAACTCACCAGGGAAAGGTTTTGTTTTTCTCACATGATGAACAGAATTCAATACACCATTTAGGTCAGAGAATGGTACAACAACCAACTGATGTTTGATATTAATTCTGTGACTCATGTCTTACTCCTATTTCCCCACACACATACACAATGAATAGGATGCTGCCATAGGGGAGACTGTGGTCAGCTTTTTAGCCACAGAGCGGGTAGAGTATGGAAGTACTTGTCTCCACACTGTCTTAATCCTGTGCTGAATGCACTAGCCATGACATGTATAGTATCCATGTCACAGCCACTGAATAGCTACTGCAGCGGTGGGTCTAGTGTCTGTCCATGATGAAATGCACTGAGACTAATCTCATTTCACATATGCTGCTTTCTGTCACTGCCAGCCTGAGCTGAATTTCAGACAAGGACCTCAAGAAGTTCAAAGTCTTCATACCCCACGAACAGTCTCCTTACCAGTCCAGTTCCCACTCCATAACCTGATTTTACCAGCTAATGTTGTAATGTTTCACTGTGAACTTAGTACTCGCTCTAACTCATGTTCACTAACAATATGTTACAGTTGTTCTTGCCAGCACGTTTTCCATTGACCACAGCAGTGTCATTTGTGTTGGATTTTCCTACCCTAATTAGATCTTGCAACTAAAGGTTGTTGGGTTTTTTTTTTATTTATTTGTTTGAACTTGTCTTTCCTGGAATTCTATACTCTGTCAACATGGGCAAGTGAACTCAGTCATTGGCAGCTGTTATTTTCATTTCATAGTCTCATCACTCTAATCCTATAACCACTGATGGAAGCTAAGTAATTTTCCTTTCCTCTCCCCTGCCCCACTCAAGGAATGTCAAAGTAAAGTGCAAGTTTTCTATGCCTCTCAAATGGTACACTGTACATCGTTAGCTCAGTTTGCAAGTGAAAATGTCCCCCCACACTCCTCCAACCTCCAGCCCTGTAAACAAAACCTCGATCAGAAAATCAGGTTGTGTTCATTCTGGCTCACATATCACCACTAAAATATTCTGCAAGACAAACTATTCCCTCAGCTACACGGCTGCAACACTCATTACTGCAGTGAGAATTGTTCCCATATAACCTGGGGAAGAAATAGGCTCCTTCTGCCTTCAGTGGGGTTGTACAAGTATAACGGAGGGAAGAACTTGGTTCTAAATCTGAAATGTAAGTCTTGTTTACAGACAGACATCTAGTAAAATTAATCTGAATGAACTAAAGTAGTGAATTTGAAGTGGATTACTTAAACCACATTAAATCCCTGTATGGACCATCAGATCATACATCTACATTGAAAAGAGCGGGAGAGAACATTGAAAAGAGAGAGAGAGATTGTGACAGCTAGTCTCAAAGCCCAAGTCATCTTACTTGGGGTTGTGCTACAGGGCTAAAAACAGCAGTATAGATGTTCCCATTCTGGCTGGAGCCCTGGCTCTGAAACCCAACAAGGGAGGTGGGTCTCAGAGCACAGGCTCCAGACTGACCGGGAACATCTACACTGCTATTTTTAGCCCCATAGCACAAGCCCAAGTCAGTTAACCCTGGCTCAAAGATTGGCTACTGTACTTTGGGGATGGGGGGAAGGTTGTGTTTTGTTTTCGTGCAGTGTAGACATACCCAGAATTAAAGTGCCTTAATTTTGTTAATTTAATTCAATTCCAAAGTGAATTAAGCTAAACTGAATTAAGGCCACTTTAATTCTGAATAAGGATGTTCACATCAGGGTTTAATGCAGTTTAAACTAATCCACTTCAAATTCACACCTTTAGTTAATTCAGATTAATTTACTGGCTGTACACAAGCCCAAAGTAAGCACAATTGTTGCCAGACCACATATGTTGCCAGAATCACACTCACTTTTCCCATAGCTCTATTGGATCTTTAGTGCAAAGAAGAGTATAAAAAGAGAAGAACATCTGTGACCTAACTGAATTCACATAAGCATTAAAAAAGATGCTATTTGTACAGTCATTTTTCAGTGTGGAATTATATTTTAGTGGAAAACATGTCTATGAAAAATAATAAGTTACTGCACAGGTGCTTAGAGATTGTGAAGAGAAGACCTTAACCACCAACTAAAACTCTTTCTAGCTTCTGGGACCAAGAGCCTCAACTGTTTTCTTTATAAAATGGAGCCCTGAATCACTGGAACTAAGTAGGTAGGAATAATTAAGAAAAAGAGTTACATTCTGAAGACATAAAGTAAGTGTATTAGTAAAATCCAGATTACATGAAACTGCTTGAAGCCAAATGAAATCTAGGAGGCCTATATTTGAGGTGGCGGGGGGTGAGAGAAGGTGGGAAGGGTGTGGAATAGTGGTAACCTAGGAAAAGGGGAATCATTTTATACAAAGGTCAAGGAAACAGAAACTATGTTTTCCCAGTCCTGGAAACCTCACCTAGGTCATAATAAGAGAGTCTTCTGTCCAATAGAAAAAGCATTACAAGAGAGGATTTACAAATCAACTTCATTATGTCCAATAGTAATATAGGCCCAACAGAAGCAAAGGTTATTTGTTTTGGGATCATGAATTGGTAGGAAACTTTGTGGATAAGCAGTCAAGAAATTGACTCCGGCTTTGACTCTGGAATTTAAATACTCAGACTTGGTAACATCACATAGATTCGTAAGAAGGGAACCACTTTCCAGGACAAAATTGCAGTTGTAATTGGTTGCCATTGCTCTATTTTGCTTACCTGTGTTATTATAATGTACTAAAAAGATGACTACTTTGGGTGAAATCCTGGCAAACCTCCCACTGACATCAACAGAGCCAGGATTTCACCCTTTTTATTTATGTGAGGGGAAAGGCCTGGAAAATAGATTCAGACGCTTGGTAATTTAAGGTTAGGAGAGGTACTTGATATAAGTATAGAAGACAAATGTTTTAAAATGATCCATATTTGTTTCAGTCTTGACAATAATACTTTGCAGTTCTATAGAGCTTTCAAGATCTCAAGCTATCCCTATTAGATTGCAAAATGGCAATCATTCCTTTTGTAGAAACAGAGGATGATCAATAATTTGCCCAAGCTCAATGTAGAAATTTGTGGCAGAACCCAGCCAGCAGCAGTAGGCCCATCCCTAAACACAAAATAGTTAAGCATAAGCTTTCGTGAGCTACAGCTCACTTCATCGGATGCATTTGGTAGAAAATACAGTGGGGAGATTTATATTCAAACACAGAGACAATGAAACAATGGGTTTTATCATATACACTGTAAGGAGAGTGATCACTTAAAATGAGCTATTAACAGCAGGAAGGAGGGGGGGAAGGAGGAAAACTTTTTGTGTTTATAATCAAGGTGGGCCATTTCCAGCAGTTAACAAGAACGTCTGAGGAACAGTGGGGGGGGGGTGATTGCCATACTCTACCTGCTCTGTGGCTATGTAATGACCCATCCGCTCCCAGTCTCTATTCAAGCCCAAGTTAATTGTATCCAGTTTGCAAATTAATTCCAATTCAGCAGTCTCTCGTTGGAGTCTGTTTTTGAAGTTTTTTTGTTGAAGGATAGCCACTCTCAGGTCTGTAATCGTGTGACCGGAGAGATTGAAGTGTTCTCCAACTGGTTTTTGAATGTTATAATTCTTGACGTCTGATTTGTGTCCATTTATTCTTTTACGTAGAGACTGTCCAGTTTGACCAATGTACATGCCAATGGGGCATTGCTGGCACATGATGGCATATATCACATTGGTAGATGCGCAGGTGAACGAGCCTCTGATAGTGTGGCTGATGTGATTAGGCCCTATGATGGTGTCCCCGAATAGATACGTAGACAGAGTTGGCAACGGGCTTTGTTGCAAGGATAGGTTCCTGGGTTAGTGGTTCTGTTGTGTAGTGTCATGACACCTATACAACTAGACAAGCCACCTACAACACACACTTTGCTTCTCTACTAAACTCTCGAAACTACTACATGCCACAAGGGGCCACAACAGTGGTTCCCTTAACCCACCTAGCAATATTTTTAATCTGTCCAACTATACTCTTAGCCCAGCAGAAGAATCTGTCCTATCTTCGGGCCTCTCCTTTTGCCCCTCCACCTCCATGAACATGATACAGTTCTGTGGTGACCTAGAATCCTATTTTCGACGTGTCCGACTCAAGGAATATTTCCAACTCACCTCTAACCAACGTATTAACCCACAGGGACCTTCCTACCAACACTACAAAAAGAAGGATTCTGGGTGGACTCCTCCTGAAGGTCGAAATAACAGACTGGACTTCTACATAGAGTGCTTCTGCCGACGTGCACGGGCTGAAATTGTGGAAAAGCAGCATCACTTGCCCCATAACCTCAGCCGTGCAGAACACAATGCCATCCACAGCCTCAGAAACAACTCTGACATCATAATCAAAAAGGCTGACAAAGGAGGTGCTGTCGTCATCATGAATAGGTCAGAATATGAACAAGAGGCTACTAGGCAGCTCTCCAACACCACTTTCTACAAGCCATTACCCTCTGATCCCACTGAGGGTTACCAAAAGAAACTACAACATTTGCTCAAGAAACTCCCTGAAAAAGCACAAGAACAAATCCGCACAGATACACCCCTGGAACCCCGACCTGGGGTATTCTATCTGCTACCCAAGATCCATAAACCTGAAAATCCTGGACGCCCCATCATCTCAGGCATTGGCACCCTGACAGCAGGACTGTCTGACTATGTAGACTCCCTCCTTAGCCCCTACGCTACCAGCACTCCCAGCTATCTTCGAGACACCACTGACTTCCTGAGGAAACTACAATCCATCGGTGATCTTCCTAAAAAACACCATCCTAGCCACTATGGATGTAGAAGCCCTCTACACCAACATTTCACACAAAGATGGACTATAAGCCATCAGGAACAGTATCCCCGATAATGTCACGGCTAACCTGGTGGCTGAACTTTTTGACTTTGTCCTCACCCATAACTATTTCACATTTGGGGCCAATGTATACCTTCAAATCAGCGGCACTGCAATGCGTACCCACATTGCCCCATTTTTATGGCTGACTTAGAACAACGCTTCCTCAGCTCTCGTCCCCTAATGCCCCTACTCTACTTGTGCTACACTGATGACATCTTCATCATCTGGATCCATGGAAAAGAAGCCCTTGAGGAATTCCACAATGATTTCAACAATTTCCATCCCCACCATCAACCTCCCCCGGACCAGTCCACACAAGAGATCCACTTCCTGGACACTACGGTGCTAATAAGCAATGGTCACATAAACACCACCCTATATCGGAAACCTATGGACCACTATTCCTACCTACATGCCTCTACTTTTCATCCAGATCACACCACACGATCCATTGTCTACAGCCAAGCTCTATGATATAACCGCATTTGCTCCAACCCCTCAGACAGAGACAAACACCTACAAGATCTCTATCATGCATTCTTACAACTACAATACCCACCTGCTGAAGTGAAGAAACAGAGCCAGAAAAGTACCCAGAAGTCACCTACTACAGGCCCAACAAAGAAAAGAACAGAACGCCACTAGCCATCACCTTCAGCCCCCAACTAAAACCTCTCCAACACATCATCAAGGATCTACAACCTATCCTGAAGGACGACCCATCACTCTCACAGATCTTGGGAGACAGGCCAGTCCTTGCTTACAGACAGCCTCCCAGCCTGAAGCAAATACTCACCAGCAACCACACACACCACACAACAGAACCACTAACCCAGGAATCTATCCTTGCAACAAAGCCCGTTGCCAACTCTGTCCACATATCTATTCAGGGGACACCATCATAGGGCCTAATCACATCAGCCACACTATCAGAGGCTCATTCACCTGCGCAGCTACCAATGCAATATATGCCATCATGTGCCAGCAATGCCCCTCTGCCATGTACATTGGTCAAACTGGACAGTCTCTACGTAAAAGAATAAATGGACACAAATCAGACGTCAAGAATTATAACATTCAAAAACCAGTCGGAGAACACTTCAGTATCTCCGGTCACACGATTACAGACCTGAGAGTGGCTATCCTTCAACAAAAAAACTTCAAAAACAGACTCCAACGAGAGACTGCTGATTTGGAATTAATTTGGAAACTGGATACAATTAACTTAGGCTTGAATAGAGACTGGGAGTGGATGAGTCATTTCATAAAGTAAAACTATTTCCCCATGTTATTTCTTCCCCCACCTCACCCCCCACTGTTCCTCATACGTTCTTGTTAACTGCTGGAAATGGCCCACCTTGATTATCACCACAAAAGGTTTTCCTCCTTCCCCCCCTCCCTTCCTTCTGGTAATAGCTCATCTTAAGTGATCACTCTCCTTACAGTGTGTATGAAAAAACCCATTGTTTCATGTTCTCTGTGTTTGAATATAAATCTCCCCACTATATTTTCCACCAAATGCATCTGATTAAGTGAGCTGTAGCTCACGAAAGCTTATGCTCACATAAATTTGTTAGTCTCTAAGGTGCCACAAGTATTCCTTTTCTTTTTTGCAAATACAGACTAACATGGCTGCTACTCTGAAACACAAAATAGTTCTTTCTAAGGCAGTGTCAAAAAAGGAGGGGGCCGGGATACAACTGTTTGAGCAATATGTATTACAATTGCAGATAGCTAGATTTGTATAAATCAGTGATGCATCCTTCATAACATCAGGGAAAGGAAGAAGAAACATTCTGGTTTCTCTACCACAACTGAATGTTCATCATAATAAATCAACAGCATCCAAGTTTACAGCCTGAATCTATAACTGTCTTTTTCTGAGGTGTCTCACTTGCTCCATTGCAAGAATATCCCTTATTCTGGAAAACCATTTATGAAGAGCCAAGTGAATGCTTCTTGTACTATCTGGAAGCTATTACAATCAGGGTCATGAAACAATAATCATCAGAGCAGGTGTATCCTGCTGGTCATTTCTAACCAGCGTCATAGATTTAGGGGTTTAGTAAGATTAATTTATGTTTCAATAATGTGGTTATGGTATTTAACCATATGTTGAAATATATAGCTCTTTGAGTAAACTGTCCCCAACACATGAGAAAATTCAGCCATTGTTCTATATCCAGTCCAAGAGAAATGGGTTTGCATTTGAGAATATTATAACCCTTGTTCACCTATTCACTTTCATGCTTATTTGTGCACATCTCCTGCCAAGTCTGAGCTCTTTTCTTGATACTCCGGTGTCAAAGCTTTCATGATCAGCAGTAATATGATGGGATAACACTCTAAATCATATCCCCTGTTGTTATCCCACCATTCCCAAAGTATCACTTCCCTTACAGAAACATCTGTGATGTATTTCCTGGAATCGTGTTCAAAACCAGAAATGTGGCATTATTAAGGTGCTGATATTTTACTAAACAGAGAGATGGCAATTAATTGGAAGAGACTTTTGTGTGTTGTGCTGCCAAGAGAAGCAGATGCCGATTAAATAATGAAGATGTCAGCTCACAGTAATTGAACAATCTGAAAATTTTCTGTTCAAATGCAATAAGAGTGTAAAGCAATGAAGCATATTCTTTAGTCTAAGACTAATATAGGATAGAGAGAGTCAGTGAGTTAACCTTAAAAAAAAAGTTGAAACCCTTCATTGACCAAAATTATTATAGTATCAGGGTATTGCAGCGTAGATGCCAAAAGCATCTAGTTTCACTATGTTTTTCACATATTCAGAACACTTACAAAATTACATGTATTTATATGACAACTTTATGGAGCAGTTGCTCATGAGGTAACCAAATCCTGGCTAATTAAATCTGGAGGCCCAGCCCCACTGACTATACAACACTCTTCCTGCTAATGCTACTCTACAATGCTCTTATTCAAATCATCTCAGCCCATTTAAGCTTAAAAAGAGAGTTTCCTCTTGTGTTTTTGAGGTTGTAAATTACTACTAACATCTCTATCAAGGCAGCACCCAATATCTGAAGGTAATTTAGACATGAAATAGGAAAGTCCAAGTGATTCCAGTGCAATAGATGATGGGTCATCTTTGTGCATCCTAGGTTGACCCAGACCTCAGTTATGGTAATGCTGAGCATTGGGTTAAGTCATTATCTACCTCTTATTAGTCCTTTGCTTAATTTTTTTTAAATGTTGTAGCCACATAGAGAACCAGTTTTAGTTCTGGAGTGGCTTTTGTCAGGCATGTTGGCTTTCAGTATAAAAAAGCAGAAAAAATTACACTGAGTCTAGGGTAGGAATAGAAAGTAACTATAGAGCTATGGTTTTAGGCAATAGATGCTGGAGTCTGATCTTCCTGTTTCACAGAATTTTGAAGACCACAAGAGTAAATTGATGCCAGTGAATTTGTCCACTTTCCTGGATATTCCTATCTTTAAAGTGTCCTCTTGATGCCCAACACTGTGGTGTTGACTTCACTTAGACATTAATATCTTTGTCTTGCTTTCAACACATGAAGTATAATTAGAGAGACCATGACTCTTCAAAAACCTTTGGGAAAAAATCTATTTTTTAACATTTTCTTCTAGATTGCTTTCTGAATTTCATTTAGTCTACATTATGGAGAATAACTATGTGAAAACAGGCTCTTTATGAGGAGAGAGTATAAATTCATTGATATTTTGTCCTTCTCTGCTTGAGTTAAAATACTTTATGATATCATAACTAATTGATGATGAATGATTACTTCATGGAAATGTACAGAAAGAATTCAAACTTACTCTACTTTTTGTATATGAGAAACAAGGCCCATGCAGTGACCTCAAGGCTCTATCACACTGAAGTTATCGTGTTTAAAATTCCCTCCATAATTCAACAATCAGAGCTGGAATCTAGACCTTAATGAAGCTCTTTGGTTTTTTAGATCTTCCTAACAGCCAAACACCAACAAGGACAGAAAAAGCAGCTTCAGCTCATAGTGTGAGTGCTGCATTCATAACTGCTAAGCATTTGATCCTGCACTATCTGACCCTGACCCAGCACACTTTAAGCACATGAATTGTCTTATTGACATCAATGGGGTTGCTTAAAGGTAAATACGTTCTCAGCAGCATGCAGGATCAAGCCTTAAGAAGTTTTGGTTGAAGAATAATGATCTAAAAAGAGCCCAATGCTAAGCCATACTGAGTTGTTCTCATGTCCTCCTGAGTCAATGCCTCATGGGTGTTAAGCCCTAGGATGGACCCTTAGTTATAATAATAGGTAAAGGAATGCCTGTACTTAAGACCCAAATACTTCCCCTTTACAGTGTTTTTATTTATATAGTATTACATTTTAAAGCAGAGAGTGATGTCACTGCAGAAAATCATCATAAAAATACTGAAGCAACAGACATCTCTTTCAACAGATGCCTGGTTGACTCACTTTCACAGCTGCAGCAAACTATTCCAATCTGTTTCTGGAGAGCAATCTTGCCTGTGAAGTCTTTAATAGGACACTTTGACCATAGGGGAATGCAGCCGCTTTTCATTTCTTGTGGCAGTCAGAAAGTTTCATTGAATATTTCTGAGCTCTCAGTCTCTTCCAAACACATGCTGAATTTCCTGGCTCTCTTCCCTAAAATCTGGTCTGAGTTTCTGCTCCTGTCCTGCCTCAAATTACTGTACGTACAAAAAAAATGAATACAAAAAACCCCTAAAATCATTATTATTTAAATGCATTTTTAACTTTTTTCCTTAGCTTTGTGAATATTTACATGTAGTTGTTTTTTGTTTAAAGTTTTTGTCCTGAACACATTATGAGACTCCAAAGAAGTTGAAACAAAAACATCAATCTTTTAACTATTAACAATGCAACACTGCCAACTAGAGGAGCTGTATCTATCAAATTCTTGTCTCATGGACCACATCAGTCTTCCTTGAGGGTTTGTAAAGATATAAATATTGAAATTCCATATTTGCTCGACAGGAACGCCAACCCGCCAAACTCCCAAATATATTGGTGCTTCCCTTTGTTTTTCTATAGACTTTTGTTGCCTCAATAAGTCATATATGGAGTAGAAACACCACAAATTCTGTTATTCACTCAATATTTCCACCATCTAGAAATGCAAATACCACCACAAAACAGTGTTATTTTCTGCCTCCTACGAGAGTCATAAAGCATTAAATAGCTTGTGGAGAAACAACACACTACTTGGATGACATACTGGAACCTTCACCCAGCCCTGATGTATTCACAGTTAAAACCATTTGTAATCTATTCAAACTACTCATATATTCGGCCCAATCCTGCAGACATTTCACTTGCAGGATGGCTGCAGGATTAGAACAAAACCCACTCGAACAATGCTTTATGTCTTCCAAGTATAAATCTTAGGCAATACCCACAAACGCCCTTGTGAAAAAGGTAGTAGTTCACTTTTAAACTGGAAATATATGGAATTGAATACAGACAACACATACTCCAAAAGAAAGGGGTTTAATAATCACCTTGCTGCATTTGATTCTCCGATTTATACAAACAATGTATCATTGCATTAGAACAGATTCAGTATGATCCTAGGTTTTGTAGTCGTATTCCAGTGGACTAGATTGTGGCTCATCATTACATAGCAGCTCAATGTAGGGGGAATAAAGCCATATATGGCCTACTTAAGGATCTAACTGCAACCATTGGACTTAGATAATACAAGTGCTGCTTCCTAACTGTTCCCTCCAGAAACATAATGGCCCAAAGGCAGCAGATGGAATTATAGCACCATCCATTCACCCTCACACCAGCCACCAGAGCTGGTTTGCCATGGGATGACAGAAGCCCATTGGTGGTTCACTACTCTGTGTCAGCAACTCTTGTTAGGCCTGGCACACTAACTACACCTCATGCACGGTTGGCATAATCTGTATTTAAAAGGTGTCATGTAAGGTATTATGTACAAACTGTTAACACGCAGGTCCCAAAAATAATTGTGTTGTGTATGTAGGGCAGTGGTGGGCAACCTGCAGTCCATCAGGGTAATCCTCTGGCGGGCCACCAAACCAATTTGTTTACATTTGCATGGCCGCCCGCAGCTCCCAGTGGCCATGGTTCACCATTCCTGGCCAATGAGAGCTGCGTGAAGTGGTGGCCAAGCCCGCACCGCTTTCTGCAGCTCCCATTGGCTGGAAACTGCAAACTGCGGCCATTGGGAGCTGTGGGAGGCTGTGCAAATGTAAACAAATTGGTTTGGTGGCCTGCCAGAGGATTATCCTGACAGGCCATTGCCCACCACTGATGTAGGGGGTGTGTAAAAAGTTATATATTATATATATATATATGTATGTGCTTGGCAAGCAAATGCGTAAGACCAGTCCATCCTAGACAAAGGAATGCGTATTTGCTTATCTGACCAGCCTGGCCATCAGGCAGAGACAATGAAGGTAAATTTACATGTAAGGTAGACAAAGCACTTAAGCTAATAAGTGAGGGAAGAAGACAGCATGGCATCTGTATCCTAGCAGGAGACAGAGAAGTTCCATCTGGGTTTACTTTTTCAAAGAACACATTTCAAAATTTACTGGACTATAAAAAGAAGGGGAGAGAACCCCTAAGTTATCCTTTACCTGAGGACTCCAGTGTGTTTGGTCCTTGCTAAAGAACAGGCCGGTCATGCTAGAAGAATGACGATGGTGAGAAAAACTTCTTGGAATGAAAGACTATTTGTTAGGTTGAGTTTTAGTCTTAGACATGTATTTTTTTACTTTTAGTTTGTTTGTAACCATTTCTATCCTTATTCCTTATACTTGATATCACTTACACCTATGTCCATTTCTTAATAAAGTTATTTTACTTTTACCATAAACCAACTCAGTGCTTTGAGCAGAGGGTTTATCAATTCAGTAAGTCTGTCGTGTACCATCTCTTTCAAAGGAGCAGAGAACTTAATACAGTTGTGTGAGTGTTCAAGTCAGAGGGAGTAGACACTGCAGAAAGATGTTTCAGATTGAGACCTGCATGCTTGGATGCTGGCTGTTGGAGTCAGGGCTGTGAGCACCCAGAGTCGGAACACAGGTGATGACCGAACCCTTTACTGGTCTGGGTGAACCCCAGAGCACCACAGCTGCTGTCCTTACAGTGTGTGTTCTCATGCACACCAGGGAGCCCCTGGGAGATGGGGAAGGGGACAGAATGTCTCCTAGTGCTCCCCCTGGAGGAGTGCTGCCCCACACCACTCCTTAGTACTGCTCAGTGATATTAGCATGATCTAGTCCTAAAAATATTAAACCCAATCTAAATAAATTTGCCCCTTCCTTAGTAATATTTTACAGGATTATGTTACAGTGATATGTGAAAGTCCAACATCCTAGAAAACTCTGGCTACAGACAATGAGCACTGGCTGTAACTATTAGAGCTGCTCGAGTAATATTAAATACAGTATCTGGCAACTTGTCTTTTTTATGCAAAAGGGGTTAGTCAACCACAGCCATGGATGATCTGATCCTATCCATCAATACACATTTTCAGTAATATGTTCCATTTTTTCCTCATATTCATCCATCCCAAGTATCTGTAAAAGGAGCTGGAAGCTTTGGGAGGCCTAAAGTGAGTGGGAAATAATCTTACTGGGCAAAGGGAAGCAGATGGAAAGATGGCAGTAAGTCAGGGAACCTTAGAACTTCAAAGTGGCTGAGAAAGAAGCAGAAAATATCTCTGGGGAGATTAAGGAAGCAAGGGTTGCCAGCGCTACAGGATAGTGTAAAAAGATGGGGGAGTCAGAGTGACCCAAAGCAGCAGACAGACTGGAGAGGGTAGGAGATGACAGTACTGGAACAAGATGAAGGATAAGATGTGAGCCAGGGGAACTTAGGCATTAGTCTGGGAAACAGTCAAGTTTACAGCCAATATAAACCACTGAGAAGAGTAATTCAATAAGTGTTCTTCCAGTTATGAAGTTAGGCTTACTGTAAATAATTGTTATGGAAAGTAACTAGAACACAAACCCAGCAAAGAACAATTATTCAGTAGGAACAAAACCACTGTGGCTCAGAACTAGCAAAACTTATATTTTAATCATTCTAGCATCACCTGAAGCATGCTTTTTTTTTAAAAAAAAGTTCACATCTGTTGTGAATCATCTTGTAATGCCAGAAGTGGAGTTTCCACAATGGTGAATGGGCCCTTGGGGGAATTGGGAGGGGGAGAGTATATGATACCTAGTTTTCATTCAACTACTTTATTGAGATGAATCAGATTTTCTGGTTGTCATTCAGAACCCTAAGGCAAGTACATACTTTCACTGATGAATGGATGGAAAAACCCTGCAAGTTAGTGTGCAGTATTCTTGGGTTGTTCTGAAATCTGATCTTCCACTGTGTTGTTTTAAAATACATTTTACCTGATTACGATGTTATTAATTGCCTGATGCCAAGAGATGATGTGCACCTGCTGTTACCACTGCCATCAGTGGGTGCTGTGAGTGCTCAGCATCTCTCAGCAAATCAGGCCATAAATGTTTTAGGAAGTTTTCTCATTCTGTTCAGTGTCTAATCTGTCTGGGCATTGCGCTATGTAGTCTAGTTATCTAACTAAGGTGTCTCAAATACCTTTTAAAATGCATATATATGTTGGGAGTTATTAAAATATTTTGGATCCCTGTGTAGAAGTATATAGAGATTTTGAGAGAGCAGTTTTGAGTTACTGCTTCTACTCCAGCTGGGCTCTGAGCTCCTCACCTCCCACAATCTAAGCATGATTGGCCTGATTTGGTACCTTTCTGGGTGAAGCACAAAGTAGAGTTTGAATAGTGAGTGCTGCCAGCCGAATCGTAGAATCAGCTCCCAGACAATACTTAGCCAAGATGGTAGGAGACACTGTCCTGTTGGAGGTGCCATCTTTCAGATAAGACAAAGCCAGGACCTTCTTCTCCACTTGTGGTCAATACAGCACATATTGTAAGGACAGGAGTGTTAATCTTTGTGCCTTTATTGAACTACTACTTGGATAGTCAGCTACCAAACACTGTAGAACTCTACAGTCATTTCAATGCAAAATACTATTCATCTTCACTTACTTGCTGTCCCAAACTGTTGTGTAGTACGGCTTGGTGTGTTCAGCCACTGATGCGTTTCCCCACAAATGCAGATGCATTTCACTGACAAAGCAAAGTAGTCCTTGTGTATAGTTTGTCTATATCAACTTGCCAGACCTTTGGGGATGAAAAGCAATATAGGAAAGTGCAGAATTACAGTATCATCACTTCAGTGAGAAGCTATAAATGTGCAAGTGTTTAAAGATTACAGAAGTAAGAGATGGAAATGAAATATCTGTTACTTGTTAATTATTCACATGTGACTCTAAAATACTTGTCTTCCTATGGATAAAGCTGAGTGCCAGGCCATAACATTATCAGCCTACAAAGTTAATATGACTGTGTTAGTAGTTTAGCATCTTCAGTTCTATAGCTCAGTGGATTAGCCGTTGGAAACTACAATACAGATGCAAGTCGTGCTGTGCATTTGGAAGAACAGTGACGTGTGCAGGGAGATATTCTGCTTCCAGTTTTCACCCCGATAGTCTGATGGACCCTCATTCACCATCCCCCAAATCCTCCTTAGCCCATATCCAATTCTCGGTTTTATACAGTTATAGCTCCTGGGGGGGCCTAGCCATGGATCAGGACCTCACTGTGCTAGGCTCTGTACAGACACAGAACAATAAGATGGTCCCTGCCCCAAAAAAGTTTACTGCAGTTCAGTTCCACTGTTAGTAAATCCAAGGCCAGATTCACTCATAGGCTTGGCTGCTTTGGACTCCTCCAGTGAGGCAAAACCACTATAAACTCAGTGTAACCAGCCACTTAAGTCAAGTTTATAGTTGCTTTGTACCAGCAGAGTGGCACAAAGTAGCTGGAGCACACAGTTAAATGTGTTCTCTAGTATTTATGATGGTCTTCTAGCAATGAGATGAGGAAGTACAACAGCAGGAAAAAAATATTCAGAGATTGGACTCACAGGATGTCAACTGGAAATAGGACACTTTTGGTTATATTCACATCTGAATGGTATCAAAGAAAATAGACCTTTCTCCATGGAAGACTAATTCACCACATTCTGATATCCACTAATAAGAGCTTTAGTAGATGTTATTTAGCAGTGATGAAAAGATTTCACAAACGTTCATTTCTGTGGTTTTCACTAGAGAAGTTTAGTAACCACCAAAAGTAAGTCTGGTCTTCTCTAATGTTGTATAAATAGTCACAGTAACAAGATCATTTTTTGGTATTTGTTATTTATTTCTGAGGATCATATTTATGCCTTCTTTTTTCTAAAGACTTTGAAAAATGATACTCCTGAAACTTTCCACTTACTCCATTATGTTAAGAATGTCTTGAGCTTGATTTAAATTGAAAACTAAATATATAAAAACCAGATTCAGAAACTAAAACTGCACTAAGTTTAACTTTACACAGATTGAAAGCCCAAAGACATTTGACTCAGTCTTTGTAAATAAGATCAAAACCTCTGATTTCTTACAAGACCACTAATCATTTGAGTTTAGATTTCAACCTTCTAAAGTAAAAGAATAGGAAAAACAAATATCAAAACATAATGTCAGTACTTGTCATTTAAACACATTGTAAAACTATTCACATAACTGCTTGTGCAAACCTAATTCTCAAGAGACGACCCTACTCAATTTTTAAGAGCACTATAACAGGTGTATGTTACAAATGAACACTACAGTCTGTGTTACTTTCTGACTCAGTAAATTAAACAAAGGTATTTCCTGTATAGCTCTACAAGTTTTTTCCAGTTGGTTTCTCAGCAGGTGGATGAGAGGGATAATTTGGCTTGGGGGGTTGTTTTTAGCACTTTCTTTGGTGTTAAAGACCATGCTGCATGGTTTGCTGGGCAGGGTGGAGAACAATGCCCTCTTTGTACATGCCGTTTTATATTAGTATTACTTTCCACTGAGAATACATTCAGACATGTCTTCCATCTGGGTCAATGAGCTGCTGAAGTGAAAGGTTCACTTAGCTGTAACTGGCCCTTGAGTGCAAAAGGCTGTGAGCAGGGCACAAGGGGTGCAAGCAGCCTCTCTACTTGCACAGCCCATGTAACTTGGACAATTTGTAATAGAAGCCCCTAATTCTATTCTGCTCCTTCCCTACTCTTCTTGAGGCAGTCAGCCAGCCCAAGGTTGATAAACATTGGTAAGTTTCTTATATTAGGCATACACTGCCATACCTGTGTATTCTTACTAGGGTTACAGTAGAGTTCGCAATGTACTAGGGGTAAGTGATACATAGCAAATTGGGAACTCAAATACCATTGAAAGTCAATGGAAGTTGGGGGCATAACTCCATTAGGAGTTTTTGAAAATCCAGGGTGAAATCTTGGGCCCATTGACATCAATGACAAAACTCCCATTAACTTCAATGGGACCAGGATTTCATTCCCATGCTAAAATGAGCAATGGCATACACTGGAATCAATTAAATTATCTTTCTGGGACAACTCAGAAGTGAGAAGCAGAAGAAAAAGCTTCACATGGGAGTTACATATCCGTGGAACCAGGAATTGATCATTCCCTTCTCTTCTCCCCATCTTATTCTAATGCATTTTCTTTTCCCTTCTTAAACCTGATTTCTTTTAAACATCATTGAGGAAGCTCATTATGACCTATTTACAAAACAATGGGTCACGCAGTTGTTTTTCAGCTGTTAAAAAAATGCAGTCAGTTTTTAGCCAAAAGAAAAGGGGTACTTGTGGCACCTTACCATACACACTGTAAGGAGAGTGATCACTTAAGATGAACTTTCGTGAGCTACAGCTCACTTCATCAAGTGACCTAAGAGTGGCAATTCTTCAACAAAAAAACTTCAAAAACAGACTCCAATGAGAGACTGCTGAATTGGAATTAATTTGCGAACTAGATACAATTAATTTAGACTTGAATAGAGACTGGGAGTGGATGGGTCATTACACCAAGTAAAATTATTTCCCCATGTTTATTTCCTCCTCCCCCCCAACCACCCACTGTTCCTCAGACGTTCTTGTCAACTGCTGGAAATGGCCCACCTTGATTATCATTACAAAAGGTTTTCTTCCTCTCCCCCCCCCCCCCCCGCTCTCCTGCTAGTAATAGCTCATCTTAAGTGATCACTCTCCTTACAGTGTGTAGGTAACACCCATTGTTTCATGTTCTCTGTGAATATAAATCTCCCCACTGTATTTTCCACTGAATGCATCCAATGAAGTAAGCTGTAGCTCATGAAAGCTTATGCTCAAATAAATTTGTTAGTCTCTAAGGTGCCACAAGCACTCCTTTTCTTTTTGTGAATACAGACTAACACGGCTGCTACTCTGAAGCCAGTTTTCAGCCAGACTCCACTGAAAGTTTCTCATTGCTTCTCATTGTTTGCATGGTTCTACTGTGTCAGCAGAGGGTGCTATCCACTAAAGTAATGAAATCATTGATCTCATTTAGCAACAAATTCACCACTCCTTCTCCCCTACCTCTTTTTTTTAAGTTAAAGTACTTAAGAAATGAGCCCTCAGCTATGGCTTGAACAAAATCCAGTAAGAAATAGGAAGAAATAAAAATCATTTTGGCAAGTTGAAAAGCATATCAGTTGTGAGATAAGAAATGTTCAAGTTTGAAAGATATTCAAAATCATAGAATACCAAAATTAAAACTGTTTTAAAAATAGTAATGTCTCTTTATATTAGTGTAGTGCTATTGTACTACACACCCTGTTCATTTCCATGGTTTACACTATCAGTCAGGTATTTATAAAGAGCTTAATCTCTGTGATATCCTATAAAAGTAAAAGGAGGGATCAGATGTGAATTTTTCAATTATGCATGGAAAATAGAAGGGTGGAGTGCTTTAATATGCACAAACAGGATAAGAGACTTCCGGTATCATTTTTTTCAAATGTGATCTCTCTTCCTTGTAACAGTAGATGTTCAGATATCTGGCAGCCATAACTGAGGGTGACAGAGGGATCATATATTTGGCATTAAGAAGATAAGCAACGGCATATGACGAAACAGCACACAGCAGAGAGAAATCATCAGGTTTTGTGGCGGAGAGTTTTCCAGAAGTTGTTTGGTACCCTGACTTTGTAATGTGAATTAACTGAGTGAAACAGTACAAGAATAAAAGTTACACAACTCAACTGTGCACGGTATGGCAGTTTAATGGCATGGGCTTAATGCAGACATTACTGGGAGAGGGTCTTTGGTCTGTGTTCTGAAGGAGGTCAAATGGGATGATCATAATGGTCCTTTCTGGCTTTAAACCCCATGACTCTAGAAATGTATGCAGCCTAACCAAGGAGCCAAGGGACTTCAGAATGAGCCAAGATGGGAGTTGAGAAATACTGAGCTCTCATTTTAGCAGTGTCATTGCCTCACTGCATGGCCTGGGGCAAGTCACTTTTCTGTCTCACTTTCCCTAACTGTAAAATGGGGATAGGACCACTTACCCATCTCCTGCATTAGAGGTTTTGTGAATCATAATCAGCTAATGTCTGGACAGAGTTTTGAACATGTGAAGCTCTATATAAACATTAGGTTTATTCTCTCACTATATCAAACGACAAAATTCAATTAAAAGGTCACTTTTTAAGGTAGCATTTCACAAGAAATTTCTTAGATGGGTCCATAGTCATCTAAATCTTCCTTAAATTGTTACTCAGACAATGTATAGCAGTTCTATTGTCTAGTAACTTTCAAGCAACTCTCCTCTTTCTAACTGACTACCCTCTTGTGTGCCTTATTCAGACTTATTTACAGCCTAGTTATGGCTTAATTCCCATAGAACGTATTCACATGTATTCTGATTTTAGAACTGGATACGTGCAGCATTTGTATATATATAATACTAGTTAGCTGCTACTTCAGAAACAAGTCCTTTAGGGCAGGGGGAGAAAATGTGCAAAATACCTCCCCTTCCACTTCACCTTATATGTATACTATCCAGCATTACTGGTTAAAATCCCAAGTCTTGACATAGCAGTCAGCACAAGTACATGTTCAGTGTAAGGAGTTGATATCTGGTAGGTAATTGCTGCTGCACCTGTACTATTGTTTGATAGTACAAATATCATTGTTTGATATTTAGATAAGTCCAGCTGACAAGCTGTGATGGAAGGCTGGATCTTCTGCAAACTCACATGGACCTGAATGCTGCATATATGAAATAGTAGCAGGTTAGAGGGTTCCACCTCATGAGCAGTGACTGGATTTAGAAACTTAAGGCACCTAGCATGACTCTCTATAACATTCAAGTCAATTCCAACCCCTCCTTTATGACAGTGACATCCTTTTGACAGGTCTCTCTATATCTAACTATGCCTGTTGACATTTCTCTGTCCTATTGGAATCAGCAATCAGACTACTGAAGCTGTACCCAAGCAAGAGCTTTTAAAGCCTGTTGAAAGCACAGCAGTGTCAGAAGCTTGTGGCTAGAGAATGGGATACTGAGTCAAGAAATATTGGTTCTGCTCCTGGCTCTACCATGAACTTTTGTGCCATTGGGCAAGTCATGGAGCCTCTCTGCCTCAGTTTCCCCATCTGTAAAATTGAGAAAACTATATTTACCCCGCAGAGATGAGGAGACACTGAATTAATTCAATAGTTCTAAAGTGCTTCAGGATCCTCAGATGAAAGGTGCTAAAAGAGCAGAAGTGTTATAGAGGAATAGAATTGTGCCTGTGCCATGAAAGTAGACCAAGTGGGTGGAGGGAGATAAGGAGACACCAAAAGGTGAATAAGGTTAGCAAGTACTTCCAGCTCCTGACTGATCATAATCATGTTAGCTATATGCCAAAAATATAGATATTTATCTTCTGTGTTCCCGGGCCTGTACTTACTGGTTGTGCATAAGAAACAGGCCTGATTGTGTAGGATATAAAGGCAGGAGCACAGAAGATATCTGACAGAGCAGATGCCTGATAATTTAAGCAGCTTTGCATTTAGCCCATCTCCAGTTATAATTCCATCTGACTGAACTACTATGCCTTGAATCCCAACAACATTAGAGTACCTGCTGGAAGTGAGGAACAATCTTGTCAAATCTATCCAGCAACATACTTAAATGCACTTACAACATTTTTCTCCAAACAGTTCTTTAATTCCTCTTGTATTCAAGGACAATGAAGCACTTCTATGTTTGTCAAGATGGGTCAGAATTATATTAGGCATCATGTCTAAAAAACCTCCTATCTTTAAACTTTAACTTAAAGAAATAATATAATCCTTAGATTCATGATCTTTAAAGTAGCATTCTGTTATCCTCCTAAATTTAAAGAAACAAGTTTCCTTCATTTGTTAATTACATTCCTCCATACAAAGTAACTTTTGTGTCTTCCTATTAACTTCATATCTAATCTGCCAGCACCAGTGAACCCAGCCATTCATTGGGAACAATAGCACATACAGTTTCATCTTTCACTGATAGTTTCTTTTTTTCACTGGACTGAGGCCAGACCCAAACTATTTGGGGGGCGGGGGGGAAGTCACAGACACACACAAGTAACTATTTATTTTGAGTCCCAATACGATGACACCTGATACAAGCCAAGATGGAGAGAAATCTGAGTATTTAGTGTACAAGCATGAGAATTCACAAGAGTAAAAAGTTAAAGAGGAGGGCAAAAGGGGTGTGGGAAGAAAAAAAATTCTTGGTTTCAGACTAACTGGTTCCTGTTGTTTTTGCAGGTGAATACACTCTTGTTGCTATGGTCCTAGAACTGTTCAGGTCAGATATTCTTGTTTGTATAAATCACACCCATTTTTAAACTAGCCACCTCCAGAAAGGAACTTTTATCAGCAGAACTGATCAGCTAAGGTGAGCAAACAGTTTTCAGCATTTACATGTATTTATTTAGTAATGAATCTATGTTATCTATAATGTATATAATCTACCTATAATGTGCGTGCTGATGGGGAAGAATAAAAAAAAAGATTAACTGGCAAAAAAAAATTCTTCCAAAGGGAATATGTAACAGAAGTGGGGCTGATTTCAAGGGTGTGTCCTATAACAAATGCATCGTTTAAACCGGCACACTGGCATTGGATCTCATAAGATCAAAAATGGACTTTAAAGCTTCGTACGTCAACAAGGGTGGCAATTATCTTTCATAGCAGCCATCCTGGGCTTTCTTTATGATGATTTTCTGAAAAAAAAAAATTATTTAAGTGTGAGAAAAATATTTCTGTTGGCCTTGAGCTAAAAAACTGTGTTTATTTCCTAAGATTTCTTGATAGTAAGAAGCATCTTATTTATCTTGAAAGAAATTACTGATTTGCATATTTCATAGGTGTTCTACCATCGGAAATCTGAGACTATTTCACCAAGCCATAACTATTAATGTTTTCACTTTGAAAATATAAAACAAAATATAAGTGACAGACCTATCAAAGATTAATACTAAAACCTATCTAATGCTAAAGATTATTAATCCCCACATGCAATGACTACAAGGAATATTTTTGTTGAGCTAATACTGTAAATTACAACCTATAATTTTAATGGCCATGGATAGTGATCTGCACAGCCCCAAAGAAAATTTGGGATTGATTTTCTGTTCCCAGTAATTTTTCAGTTCCAGGGTTGAAGCAGTAGTCTTAGTCCCTCTTTGTGGAACAGTGGGAGACCTCCCATTTCTCAGCACTCAACTTCAAGCCCTTCAGCAAGCTAAAGAGCTCCAAAGGGGTCTCATCCATTCCTGAATGAAGGGAGGGTATCTGCTACACATAACACTGAGGGTGGAGTATGTAAAACAAAGAAAAAAATATAGGCTTCTTAAAGCCCCAGAAGAAACAAAGTGAACTACTATGGTCTAGAGTTGGGAGGAAAAATATTATGGTAACTTTACTGATTGTTTCAGATGCCTAGAGGAGTCTCTTAATAGTTATGGAACCCTTAGGAGAGGATAATACTGGCAAGGATTAATTTTCCTTTTTTTGGTTTTTTTTTGTTTGTTTGTTTGTTTTGTTCTAAGCAGCAAATTCTATTGTGATCCCTTTTAAGAGAATCTGTTTTTGTTGTTGAGACTGAAAGGTGTCGGAGAACTAGTACTGGAATGCACCTGCCAGAACTGGCGTTGGTAATAGTGATACATGTGGCATTGGAGGGCTTGCGTATAGGCAGTGTAAACGCCCCCAAAACTTTTCATGACTGCCCATCCTGAGATGGTGCTGTGACTACTACATTCATAACATTCAGTCTGAGTTGGTCCTGGTGAAATTCCACAATGAATGTGATACTGAGTTCAAATTTAAGGTATTCTCCATTACAACAGGCTTAATTCCGGCTTGGTTTGGTTTTTTTAATTTTTAGTCAGAGGCCTCTCTCATAGACTTTAAGGCCAGAAGGGACCATCATCTACTCTGACCTCCTGCACATTGCAGGCCACAGAATCTTGCCCACCCATTCCAGTAAAACTCCAGCTGAATTACTGAAGTCCTCGAATCATGAATTAAAGACTTCAAGTTACAGAGAATTCACCATTTACACTAGCTTAAACCTACAAGTGACCCATGCCCCATCCTGTAGAGAAAGGCAAAAATCTCCCAGGGTTTCTGCCAATCTGACCCAAGGGAAAATTCCTTCCCAACTGCAAATATGGCAATCAGTTTGACCCTGAGCATGTGGGCAAGACCCAGGAGTCAGATGCATAGTAAAGAATTCTCTGTTGTAATCAGAGCCCTCTCCATCTTGTATTCCATCCCCGGCCTTTGGAGATATTTGTACTAGCAATCGCAGATTGGCTACATGCCATTGTAGGGAGTCTCATCATACCATCCCCCCCCATAAACGTATCAAGCTCAGTCTTGTACCCAGTTAGGTTTTTTTCTCCCACTGCTCCCCTTGGAAGGCTGGTTCCAGAACTTCACTCCTCTGATGGTTAGAAACCTTTGTGTAATTTCAAGCCTAAGCTTATTGATGACCAGTTTATATCCATTAATTCTTGTGTCAACGTTGGTGTTTAACTTAAATAAATACCAGGGTGGGGAGGAGTTAGGCCTCTGATTTATTTATAGTGGGAACTGGATTTGTAGCAGGAACGAGAAAAATTTTGTTTATTATTATTCTCAACAGATTGTGTTATTATGTATAAAGCGCTGCCACTAAAATTAGCATCACAAGTGATAGTGAGCCCATACAGAGTTTCAATTTTCTCTTCTGCAGCATGCAGTTCCATGACACTGCATACTTTGCCAATAACATTCAAACAACACATAGGACTTTGGAGATACAATACATAGCAATGATTGGACCATACCAGAGGGGGGGGAAGCACCATTTTTTTAAAACAGAAATTCTAACTAGGTTCAAAAGTGTTTGATTTAAAAAAAAAATCCTGTTTGCACAGATTTTTCTCGTCTCACTTCTAATCAGAAATCATAATGTTTCAGGAGTGGCTATTCTCATATAAATTTTGCCCTGAATACACACAAGTACCCATAAAATACAGCAATTTCTATGACATTTTCTGAGTTAAGATATTTAGATATTTTGGACAAAGGTCAGACCAACACTCAAACTTTCAAATACTTTTCTCAGTGGAAGCACTGATGTTTTCTCATTATTAAAAGCAATTTTTTAAAAATGTAATTATAAATGTGTTTTTCACTTTGTAATTTTAAATTGCAAAAATATTTGTTTGTTTTCTGGGAAATTGCTTCCTGATGTTTCTCCAGTGTTACACTGGAGTCTACCAGAAGACAAACTTTTTGTAATTTCAGCTAACTTTTTTGGAAGGGACATCATCAACGAAAGTTGGAGCAGAAAACCTACTGTCAGTAGAAATGTTCCCATGCCATTAGGTTTTATTAATTATTACTATTATTATTATTATTAATTCCAACAACACAATTTGGGGAAAGGAAAACATAACCCCAGAAGCATTGTCCTTCCATGTTTTCAACCCAATAATTATAATATTGGACTAGTGCATGACAACTGGAATGTGAAATTGACTAGAAATTAAAGTGAAACTGATTCATTTTTCACTGTTCAAAACTATAGTAGTAACTCTATATTGTTCTCCAGATATATTTCTGACAAATTTGCAGTATGCTTACATATCTAGGGTAGGCCACCTGGACGCTGGACTATTGTCATCAAGCAAGTCCACTGTTTCCAGAAACAAACAAAACAGTCCTTCTGGTGTCGATTATTAGAATGCTATTAAAATCATCTTCCAGATGGCAACTTGTAATGAACCCACCCAACTAAAAAGGTTGCTTCATTTTCCAGTTTCACGGCTGCATTGAAAGGGGCTTTCTTAAAGAAATAATGATGCATTCAGCATTGGCTTTGTCACTCCTGCTAATCGCAGTCTCTTCCAACCTCGCGATGGCAATCAGAAAGGAAAAAAGAGCTCCCCAGACACTGTCGAGAGGTACAGTATGTTCACTTTATTTAATTGTTTAGTTAATATAAAATGCAGCCACATGTTTAAATTCAATATAATCTTCTATTTTAAGACATTTGATAGAATATGATGTTTATTTAAGTATGTTTATTTTCTCTGAAAAGGAATATGTAAAAAGAACACTTTGTTATTCAACTGATCTACCCCTTGTGTGCATTCACTCATATCAGTTTTCTTTCCCACCCCTCACCCTTACTGATTTTTATTCCTTTCAGCTCTGCAAAACCAGCAGACCTAACGGTGAGTAAGGCTCTGTTTCGTCTTGTGCAATGAAATAATTTACACAGTTTCAATAAGTTATGCCTACACAAACGAATGAAACAATGGAGTTGTACAGATAGCACGGAGGGCGTCTCTCACAGAGTCCACTCACCACTAGGGCGCCTCCTCCTGGCTGCTCTGGGAATTAGCTCCACTCTTCTCTGGCGTACCTTTCCTCACCCCATGGTCTCTGTCTGGAATTCAGGGTATTCCTTCTTCATGATTTAGCCCTCCAGCCAGGTCTCTGTACAGTCTTCCCATTCCAGGGTATCAGAGTCCCCTTGGGCATCTGTCCCAGGGAGTCTTTGGTTCCACTGCCCAGTTTATGCTACTATCCCAGTGGCTGGTAGAGGAACCTGGTCCGACCTACTACTCCAGGTGCCAGGTCAGGCAGTCTATATCCAGCACCTATGGTCTGTTTGCATCCAGACCCTGCTGCCGTATCCCTGGCCTCCTTCCTATTTCTTTGCTCTCATCCTCTAGCCTCCCCATTCTCTAGGTGTATCAGCCCAAACTTCCTTCTCCCAGGGAATGACCGCAGACCACTTCCCCTGCAGCAACTTTCTGGTGCGAACTTCCTGGCTTTATACCAGCCCTGCCTGCCTATTCCTTCTTAGCTGGTTCCACCTTCAATCAGCCTTTCAAGCTCTGTCTCTCCCTCAGTTGCAGCCTATCAGGTTAATTCACTCAACCTGCCCTGCCTTGTGTGGCACATCACAGCCTCATTTGGCCTGCAGAACTTATTATTAATAATGATGTAGTAGAAATAAATAACCCAACTTGACACATTTGACATGGAAATCACATAGACTTCACATACACACACACAAACTATTTTTGCTTAATTATTTTTAAAGAACAGAAGCACATTTAGAGACTGACCAATGAGGATGCTCACATATCTATCTCCTGTCCCTTAGCTGTTCATTTTCACACTTTTAAGAAGTTCCTTGTTATGCAACATTTTCAACTTTAATGTTAACTAGTCTTTAACTTTAAATGTAATGATTTTCTCTGCATATTCCTTAAGAATATGGGCACAGGAGTAGTTTAGGAGTTCTGCAAGGTCCTTGCCACTTCTCCATCTCCATTTGTGGAATTTGGATAATATGACTTACTTTGCATAATCTGCAGATACTTCCCCTGCCTCTCCCTATCATGTAATGTTTAAGAACTCTGTAGTCCTCAACTACCCATAACTCACACTTGGCAAAATTCATCCCACACAAAGAAAATTAGCACAAGGCACATGTACCACATAATTCCCATCTAATCCCAATTACCCCTGAGGGCTCACACATGCAAAGAGAGGGGAACTTCCATGCAAAGAGAGGGGAACTCTCTGTAGCTGAAGGTCTTATAACCTATTGCAATCATAGAATCATAGAATATCAGGGTTGGAAGGGACGTCAGGAGGTCATCTAGTTCAACCCCCTGCTCAAAGCAGGACCAATCCCCAACTAAATCATCCCAGCCAGGGCTTTGTCAAGCTTGACCTTAAAAATTTCTAAGGAAGGAGGTACCTTCCTAGGTAACACATTCCAGTGCTTCACCACCCTCCTCATGAAAAAGTTTTTCCTAATATCCAATCTAAATCTTCCCCACTGCAACTTGAGACCATTACTCCTTGTTCTGTCATCTGCTACCACTGAGAACAGTCTAGATCCATCCTCTTTGGAACCCCCCTTCAGGTAGTTGAACACAGCTATCAAATCCCCCCTCATTCTTCTCTTCCACAGACTAAACAATCCCAGTTCCCTCAGCCTCTCCTCATAAGTCATGTGTTCCAGTCCCCTAATCATTTTTGTTGCCCTCTGCTGGATGCTTTCCAATTTTTTCACATCCTTCTTGTAGCGTGGAGCCCAAAACTGGACACAGTACTCCAGATGAGGCCTCACCAATGTTGAATAAAGGGGAACGATCACGTCCCTCGATCTGCTGGCAATGCCCCCAACTTATACAGCCTAAAATGCCATTGGCCTTCTTCATACTGAAGTCCTGCAGTCCTTGACAAGCAAGGCTTTAAAAAAGTGCCAGGACTAAGCACTAATAGGTCACTCCAGCATAGGACATGATTGAAAATGGAAGCTAGAATCATTTGAGTTTTGCAGCATAAGGTATCGCTCCTTATTTTGGAAATGTGGAAGAAATAGTCATAGACAGCATGTCACAGCTTGCTTGCTCTGAATTCCAAGCTTCTGAAACACAGTATAAGTTTAAGCACGTAACTTGCAGCCCCCAGAACTCAAAAGGGAATATATTGCTCTTTCCAGCAGTCCAGATTTCTAAGAAATCTCTACTGCAATAAAAAGGCCTTATATTAGCTCTTCTGAGCTATAAGACAACCCCCTACTTCAGTCACTGAATCATGCCAAGCTCGGCTGCTTATTGGTCAAACAGATCAGAATAATATTACCAACCTGAGAGATACATTGTTAACCTAAATGGTTCTCCTTATAAATGATAGGAGGCCAAGAGATACCAGATTTAAAACATCTCAGGCTTTCCTCTTTAACCCAATAGAATGCAGCCCAAATCTCACTGAAGACAAATACTGACAAGACTGGGTAAGGAAAGAGATTGAACAATATTGGCTGTTGTCACTAGGTGGAGCTTTACTACAAGATCCTACATGGTTGATATTGACCAAGATACTCAGCTGAGAAGAATCAGGCAGAATCTTCAGCTGGTTCCAAATGCCTTCTCAATTGGTGTTCAACCCTTGTAGCAATAGTGCTCCCACTACAGCCTTAGTAGGGAAGTAACATTGTTAAGGAGTCTGACCCTATTAAACAAGAACCTAAACACTGGTGATCTGATTTGGCACATGAATCAATTCGACAATACCCTCCTCAAAACCAGAAAGTGACTAGGTGGGGATGAGTGGAGAGGCTGGAAATTCATCTGGAAATATTTTTAATATTAATTCTTCTTAAAGACTGCATATACAAACACAGTGTTGCCAACTCCTAATGTTCAAAAATCATGATTCAGGACCAAAAATTATGAGATTTAAAAACAACTTATAATTTTTAATCTAAATATTGATTTTGGAATCCTTTTGTCTTCTGGTATTTGAAATTTTAGGGGGTCAGATTTTCAAACTTTTCTCCACAACTATGAGGGTTGGGAACTCTTTTTTCATCCTACTTTTGCCCTCTGACTTCAGATTCTGCACCAAATGCAGATCAGCCAGACTCAGGGACTTGGGAACAGATGAAGATAGGCAGGCACCTAGTGGAATTTACGAAGTGCTTAAGTTTGGCAACTAACCTGCCTAGGCATTTTTGAAATGCCAACTTGGTATCTATTTGCCTCTTTAGAAACTTGAATACTTTTGTAAATCTGTTCCCTGGTCCTCTGTGCCTAAGTTTACTTATCTGTAAAATTAGTGTAATACGCAAAAGTTGAGAGACTTAATATCTATATGGAGTTTTGAAGGCATTGGATAAAAAAATCTTATCTCTGTGCAAGATTTTGATAAATGCACAAAACATAAATTATTTTCAAGACTCTGTTGGTTAATCCCTCCATTGTGATTACAGGCTGGGGAGATGATATTACTTGGGTGCAAACTTATGAAGAAGGGCTTTTTCAAGCAAGAAAAAGGTAAAGAACATTTAGAAAAGATAAAATTGTCAAGTCAGCTGAACTATATAGTCAAAGTACTATAAACAAACAAAGCAAAATAAAAAATCCCACTCTAGCTAATCTAGAAAGCATCTTGTAACAAAACAAAAATGTAATTCTATAAATAAAAGCAACATCTTTTTGGTAATCACACTGTGGCTTACTGCATCAAGCACAGTTAGACAAGATGTTGGCATTTACGCATGTGCTATGGAATAAAAATTGCCACAGGATAAATATCTTATCAGAAAGTAAACAGACTTTTTGATGATGATGGTATTTATCTCTGATTAATTCCTCAGCTTCACCACAACAGCGTGAGCCAGTAATAGAACCTGGGACAATATTCTATTGCATTAACTGTAACCTCAACGCTTTCCCCTTTGGCTTATAGTATTAAATACATGGGCAGTTCGCCACTGTTCACAACTCGTCCAGAATGAGTTCTTGAATAAGCATCACTTTGAGATTCAGCAGGAAGTCCACTTGAGGATTCCTGTACACCTCACTCTCCTCCAAGTCGCTCCTCCGAACCCACTTCTTTCTACATCAACAAAGCAGAATCCCAGGCCAACCTACCAACTCAGTTTTAAAAGAAGGGGCAACTAATCTGATGCATACCCTGGTGAAAGCACAGATCAAAATCCTACCATTGACTGCAGTGGCAAAACACATAGTGACAAGCGCTGTGCTGAGGACGAGATGTGGTCCAAAAAAATTTAAAAAATAAATGTCTCACAGATTTGGGTTTTTTAATGACTTTTTCCGTTTTCCCCAAAAATGTTGAAAATGGATCTAATTTTTTAAAGCTCATTAACATTTTTCATTTGGGAAAAAAGGTAAGCCAATGCCACAGCTGCTCAACACTTCCACCTCCCCCAATTTTTCAGTGAAACTTTTCATAGACAATTTTCAAGGGAAGGGCAGTTTAATCAAATATAGATTTTTTTGATGGAAAAAAAAACTTGTAGAAAACCAGACCCAGGACATTTTGACTCAATAGTAAGTGACCACAAGACTGGGCTACAGGACTGGAGAAAGATTCTCTTTGTAAGCCTTTCTGGAACTGTATATTAAGCAATAATAAAAAGATGATTCTCTGCAGTCTCCAAGCTGAGAACCTCTTAGTTTAGAATATATCTTGCTCCTCTATTTTGTTGCATTCCTTTTTATGAAGGAGTTACATGACACTCTTATCCCTAAGCTCAGAAATATGCTCCATTCTTCCCAATGCCTCAGTCTAGTTATTACTTTGGTGTAACATAATATACAACAGCAGTTGCATATCCGAGCCTGTTTGTAAAATTAGAGTCACTTGAATACTCATCAGATGATCTAATTATGTAATTTTTTATTGTTATTAAAGTAACAAACCACTGATGGTCATTCATCATCTGGAGGACTGTCAATACTGCCAAGGTAATTTCAATTGTCTGATTGTTAAATTAATTTGAGGATTTTTAGAACATATATCCGCCAATATCTAGATTGTTATATGGCCCCTTACTATAGTTATCTGTAACACTGAATCACTTTCTTAGATGTGCTGCATAATCAATAGAAAGTATCTTCAAAAAGTACATATGAAAACAGGCTGCTTACAAACCTCATCTTTTACAACAGAGAACATAAAAAAATACCTTACAAAGCTGTTCTGCAAAGCCTGATGCAGCATTAGATGGTTTAAATTAAGATGCATGAATTTACTCCTCACTCACTGAACAGATTTAATATTGTTCTTTTCTCCTGAACTGGTAACCAGAGAAGGAGACTGGGGCATGACTGCTGAAATTGACCGAAGAAGAATTTTCAGAGAATAATACACTTTTGTCAAGCTCTGGCTTCAGAAATAAACAGGAGAAAGCTTCCATTTGTATAGCTGAAGGTTGTCCTGACACAGGACGAAACCAAAATGTGGTGATAGATCTGTGACCTGTCTCATTAAAAATGTGGAGAAAGCAAAGCATGAAAGTCTCGTGCATATGTTGCCACAGTGTAGAAGGAAAAACAGATTTTGGAAACAGTGATTGAGAGCAGCTTTTAAAACCATCACATCTTTTCTAGCACTGAAGAAGGTTTTTTCAGAAAATGAGGAAATACAAGAAATGGCTCAAAATAACTTCATCATGCTAAATCTCATGGTAAGGAGATATATATTAAACATTTTAAATTGATGCATTTCAGCATATGTTGTCACTTTAGCATTATCTACCATGGCTTCATATGCTCCTATCATATATTTCAAGCACAGACGCTAGTTTCACAAAGTGCGAATTAATATTTAATAATTTGCTTTTAATTTTCCTGCCAGCATGAAACCACCGATAAGAACTTGTCACCTGATGGGCAATATGTACCTCGAATCATGTTTGTAGGTATGCACAATATGTATCTTCTTCTTTAAAAATGAAACCTTATTTCAATAGTATGTATGTATTATAGGAATTTTCTTCCTCATGATATACAAGATATTTAACATTTTTATTTGTTAATTTTTGAGTTAGAATGGTATTTACCAAACCTTTGCTTCTTCAAGGACATACAGGCATCACACAGAACCATAAAAATGTAGGACCTGAAGGGATCTCGAGAAATCACCTAGTCCATCCACCTGTGCTGAGGCAGGATTAAATATGCCGAGATAATCCCTGACAGGTGTTTGTCTAACCTGTTCTTTAAAAACTCCAATGATGGGGACTCCACAACCTTCCTTGGAAGCCTATTCCAGAGCTTGACTACCCTCATAGTTAGAACGCTTTCCTTAATATCTAAATCTCTCTTGCTGCAGACTAAGCCTATTACTTCTTGTCCTACCTTCAGCAGACATGGAGAAAAACAGATCCTCCTCCTCTTTATAACAGCCTTTTACATATCTGAAGACTTATTAGATACTCCCTCATTCTTCCCTTCTCTAAACTAAATATCCCCTCTAGCAGGGGGCAGCACGGACAGACAGATACGCATACGCACACAGAGAGCAAGGCTCATCTCCTCCAGCAGACTAGAGGAGTAAGGGATAGGTGAGAGCTGGGGGTGAAGTGTATGTGAAAGTAGTTTGGGTTCGAGTCCCCCCTTCAATCTTAGAATTCCATTCCCAGAGGCTCTTCCCACTCCTGGGATGAGCTTGAACATGGTATGACATTGTCAAAACATCGCCACTTTGTGTAGAATCCTTGGGCCCCTGGGGTAAGGGAGACGGCAGGGGCCAATGTTTCCACATACTGTAAAGGGGATAATAAATGAAAGGTGTAGCACTGGCAGATGGTGCAGAAGGGGAAGAGATCCACAAGCTATGGGGGGAAAAATGATTTAAACAACTTGGATTTAAAATCAGTCTACCCAGGCTGCTTGCCACAGATCTGTCCACAAAAGAAATCAATGTTATATACATATTCCCCAGACCCTCCAAAACCAAGCAGAGTCTCAGCTATTGGCAAGTGTGGCAAGAGGAGGAGTTTACTGAGTTGCCTAACTGGAAAGATATCTCCATGAATGTCTAATAAATTGTCCATACAGCATTGTAATAGTATGTCCCTGCAAATAGTCTCATGGTGGGTGCAGTGTGTATTTTTAATGCACTCTTCACTAGGCTGGTAAAAAGGGATATGTCAGCCTGCAATATAACTCAGATTTGCACCAGGCCAGCTGATCCCAAAAAGAATTGAATCCAATGCCACATGGGGGAAGGAATGCTCTGAAGCTGCAATGCAATCCCAGGGCTGCTCAAGGGGTTATAAATGGGGAAATTATGTAAGTGAGTGTTTGACACCACCACCACCACCACCATCAATCCTGGTCCCTCTCTTTCTAAGTGCCAGCCCTTACAGCTGCTGTAAGCCCCATGTGGGGGACGAGAGATGGGGGATGAGAGGTATTGTTGACAGGTCCCTATAGTCATTATTTTCAAACATGATGGTTAAAGCATGAAGGAACATATGAATCTTTAGCACATCTGGCATTGAAATGTCTTACAACATCAGCTACGATAGTGCCAAGCAAACACCTGTTCTCACTTTCAAGTGACATTGTAAACAAGAAGCTGGCAGAATTATCTCCTGCAAATGTAAACCAACTTGTTTGTATTCTATGTTGTAACTGAAATGAATATATTTTAAAATGTAGAAAACATCAACAATTATTTAAATAAATGGTATTCTATTATTAACATGTCATTAATTGTGCGATTAATGACAATTTTTTAATCACGATTAATCGCAATTACTTTTTTAATTGCTTGACAGCCGTACTGAATATATATTCAGTCAGACTAGCCTCCTTTTGTGATATTTTCCTTTAAACATGCAATAGAATATACATGCTGGTGAACATAACATATAGTCCTATTTAGCAATTAATACATAATATTTAAAATAAGTATCTCACTCGTTCAGTAAGTATCAGTGTAATAAGAACTCTGGGTGGGAAAGAATGTAATTATTCCATTTGCTCCAAATTAGTATCCTCCAAAATCATATTTAAGTTGACTCAGCCTCATATTCACAACCAGTAGATATTGAAGATGCTGTTATCGTGAATGCAATGGGATAATTGTATAATATGTCTACTTTTTCAGACCCCTCTCTCACAGTAAGAGCTGATATCACAGGAAGATACTCTAATCGACTCTATACTTACGAACCACAAGACATACCATTCTGTAAGTATCCACATTGTGAATGTTTTGCGTTTCACACTGTGACCAATGAGATATACCCTACCCATTGACCTGTGCTTGAAGATCAGACAGCATTTCATTGTCTTTCCTGCTCCCCACCCCAAAAATACCTAGGGAAATTCTTTAAAAGAGTCTATAAAAATATGATTAGGCGCATGATCCTGCAAGAGGTCAAACACTATGGTCCTGATCCAGCAAAGCACTTAAGTAAACAAATACTCCCACTGAAATTAGTAGGACTACTCATGTGAATCAAGTTAAGTATGTGCGCAAAAGTTTACAGGACCAGGGTGTAACTGAAACAGTGAAAATTACTACCCACAAAAGGGCTGTCAAATGCACAAAGTAAACAGCCTAGGGAAAAAGATTGAGAAAATATTTTTCCGCCAACTTTTTAAATTTAGAGTTACTTAGGTACAACCTAGGATTACTCATTGTCAGACAGAAAAGTAATTTTTCAAGTTGACCTTGTCCCTTTCATGTCACAGCATCTATCAGAATGCATTTTTCTTACCCCAATAGAATATTAGATGTAGTGAAGACCATTGATTTGTACGTTAGCTCTTCAAGTATGATTATAAGATTTACTGTTGAGTAACAGTTTTAAAATATGAAAAATGAAAGGAAGTGAAAAGTGATGAAATGGAGCTTATCAAGTTCTTAGTAGTGATGAACCATGAAACTCTACACCCCTCAGTTTCAGTAAAGGGTGCCAAAAATCCCACAATAGAAGATCTACAATATATTTTGTGCCCCAATATACATCAATTAATTCATAGGCGAAACATTTTAATAAATTGAGATTTTATTTTCAGATAGAAATGTACTTCAAATAATTTTTTAATTTGTGGTTTATTCTTCTTCCAGTGATAGAGAACATGAAGAAAGCATTACGCCTCATTCAGACCGAACTGTAACTTGTGGCAGTGAAATCACCATAACCTCTACGAGGTGAAGTGGTACAAGAAACCCCTGAATGTCTGAAATATACTCATTAGCTGATTTGTCTGTATTAGCATTTAAACCTTATAGCAATCAATTGTGGTACACAGAATTTCATATGAAAAAAATATATTTCCAGGTATATATTACCCTTTTGAAAGTGAATTGAATGTTTAGAAAGGATGAACGGAAATATTTAAAACATGTAAAATCTTAGCTGCAGAGATAAATTCAGGGGAATGGTAAAAAGATGCAAAAAAATCTTTGAATTCTAGGTCACTGATTCAAATCTGGTCCAGTAAAGCTTGACCAGAAGTTGTAATCCATTCCATCTGATGCTTGGTAGCCTACGCCAGTTAATAACCTCTGATGAGAGGATCAGATCAGAAGACATTTCCTAGAGAGGTTGGAGCAGAAAAGGATAATATGTTCATTGTAACTTTTCAAAAGAAGGTCAGTTAGCAGTGTAGGAGTGGCTCGTCTTTGTGTCCAACATTCTTCTGTATGACTGTGATTGTCAAAAGCAGAACATATACTTTGATGCTGAATATACAACGAATGCAGCTAAGTGCACAGTATGGGCTCTGTCAGGTAAAATTCAGCAAAACCTAAATAAAAAGCCTTTAACTTAGAGGAAAATAAACTAATGCAATGGGGTAGAAGGAAGGAATTCTCAGCTTCAACATAAACTTCAGGGCCATGACACCCAGATATAAGAACAGCCATACCGGCTCAGACGAAAGGTCCATCTAGCCCAGTATCCTGTCTACCGACAGTGGCCAATACCAGGTGCTCCAGAGGGAATGATATTCATCGGGTGATCCATCCCTTTCGCCCATTCCCAGCTTCTGGCATATAGTAGCTAGGGACACCATCCCTGCCCAATGGCTAACAGCCATTGATGGACCTATCCTCCATGAATTTATCTAATTCTTTTTTGAATGCTGTCACAGACTCATTTGTTAAGAAGTAATTAAATTACTCCTAGCTATAAAGTAAAATGTTGTTCATAAGGAGATTGGCTGTTATAACAGAGTTTGAGAGAGACTTGGAGAGAAATGATCTGTATGCTTAAAGAAAAATTCAATTTCTTACATCAGTCACTAATAGTATATTATCTCAACAACCAGAGAAATGAATTTTGTACCTGTAGGAAGATGTTGAAAATAAAATAAAACTGTCAAATATGTCCCTCCTAACCCTGTTTGGTTTTACGCATTTGATACACAATTCAAATTCTGTGTGAGGCACAGAAAATCCAGAGAATAGCCAGAATACAAGGGTCTAAAGTGGTATCACTTTGCTGCCATTTTCAAGTGTCATGATTAGACTTGGTTGGAACGTGGGGAGGGTGGGTCCCCCGTGGTGAAAACTTGAAATTTCTTTGAAAATTTTCAATCTATAATAATTGATTTTTTAATCAACCCTAGCTGTGAGTCCTGGTGTCCTTCATGTATCAAGGACTGACTTCTCAGTGCAGAACAATACTCTATATTCTCTGGTCAAGTCCAAAAAGCCACCTACCATTCCAGAGGACTGCAAGAAATATGCCTAGCAATCATCATGATTTCCAATCCCTCAGTGACTGGAAATACAGCGAGAGGCTGTGAATGAAATAAATGGAAGAGCATGCCTTCTTATGAAAAAGCTTCTTAAACCAAGTATTAAAGACTTGATGCTATCGCATTTTAAGAGTATGAACAAAAGAAATCTTATTTCCTTGCCTACCCTTAAACTGGTATATAACATGTAAGGGTAACAGGGCTGGTCATAAAAGACTCATACATTCATCTTGTACTCTACGTATTCAGACACTCCGTAAAAATTGTAGTAAGGAAAGGGCATTCATCATACATACAGTAATATAAAGGAAACAGCTACACTGAGCTGCAAGACTGCTTTGAGTTTATACAATGTATGAACATTCTATTCCTGGCCTTTTGCTGGACAAAATACAAAACACAAGTATGTTGAAAATAAACCCAGACATCTCATCTCCACCAAATGTTATAATGGTATAACTTAAAAGGAGAAAACCAAAGAACCTGAATTTGGTCACACCAGTGTTACTCAGAATATAAGAACATAATAAGTGCCAAGTTGCCTCAGACCAAAGGTCTATCTAGCCTAGTATCGTCTCTGACGGTGGCGAGTACCAGAGTTTCAATGGGAGTGTACAGAACAGGGCAGCTGGATGATCTACCCCATCTTCCCCTCCCTGCTTCTGGCAGTAAGAGGTTTAGGATTGCCCTTAGAATGGGGTTGCATCCCTGATCATCTTGGTTAATAGCCATTGATGAACCTATCCTCCAGCAATATATCTAGTTCTTTTTTGAACCCTGTTATACTTCTGGTCACACACCATCCCATAGCAATGAATTCAACAGGTAAGTTGTTTGAAAAAGTACTTCCTCTTGTTTGTATTAAACCTGATGCCTATTAATTTCATCAGGTGAACCCTGTTTTTTTCTATTGTGGGAAAGGGTATATTACACTTATCTATTCACTTTTTTCTCAGGTAATAACTCCACTGAAGTTAATGGTGTTATTTATTTTAATTTATAAAGAATTTTTTAAAAGTGCCTATCTGGTTCTAAGCAACTCTGCCATGAGATAAAATACAAATCACCACTTTAAGTCAAAGGAGAATCAGGCCTACTTGGTGCATACTGAATTTTGCATAATTCCAAAACCAAAACAGAATCCTGAGAAAAGGGATTCCCTCAGGTTCTACATTAAAAGCCAGTTTTAAGAATACAAGGATGTTAAGTCGAAACAAGGCAATTTTTTTTCATCTTTGGTAACATTTTTATAACTATGTATCCTATAGGGCAAGTACTTGGAGCCATTAAATGCAAACTGAATGGCATTGTCAGCTTCATTCTCAAGGGTTGAAGCTACAACAGTTAGCACTAAAAAACAGAAAGCTCCTCCCCCACAAATAGTCAAAGATCAAAGACCTTGCAACATTAATCCTTTGACTACTAATGCTCCCCTTGTCTGCTCTACCAACAGAAGCCAATTCAATAAAAAATATTACTTCACCAACCTTGTCCCTCTTATATCCTGGGACCAACACTGCTACAACACCATCAAAAACAACCCTCCCCGACACCTTCGGTGCTCTAGTCAACCATAAATACATCATTTCAATCAGCCACCTGTAGCTGGTGCACTCAGCAGCAGGGCAGAAACATTCCATTGGGGCATGCATGGAATGTTTAGAGGCAGGTATCTGTATAATTTTACCTTAAAAATATGCATTAGCTCTGGACACTGAGACTACATCTGTCATTTTGCCAGCAAACATTTGGGGCCCAAATCCAATGCATACATGAAGGAATTCATGCAACATTAAGATTGGACAGTTTTAGAATAATTGCATCAATTAAGACTCCAATTGTATTGTTAACTCAGCTATGTTCCACACCTTGTATGTTTTATATAATAATTTAAGAATGGAACTAGTAACAGCAAGGTTTTTCTTAATAGCACAAACATGCAATGCAGCCAAGTGCTTAACATTTGCTGTTACACATTTTTTTGTACAAATTTCAGCTGCACAACCCTCGGACTGGTTTATGGACTATAGTATTAGCCCTATGCTGGAAGTGGGGGAGGAGGTCAGGTGACTCACAAGCAGCACTAGCAGGGGCTGGGCTTAAAGCAGGCTCTTCTCCAGGAGACAGTGCACCACCACTGGAAACAATGCAATCTCTGCTCCCCTCTATTCCAAGCCAGTGCTCTTGGCCAATTTGGGGGAGTGGGACAAGGACATGATCCACCCGTTTTACAAAGGCTAGAGCTACTAGTGATGGCAGCCATGCAGAGACTATGCTCCCTGAATGCAAAAAATCCTAGTGAGACTGGCCTTTTCGAGGGTCATGACACAGGAGAGGGACCTCCTGAGCTTTAACAAGCTCATCTATTCCCAGTCCATGATTATTAAACCAATAACCACTCATGTTGCAGGTTAGGGTGCCTTGCAACTCCTACTGTTGTATTTTAAAAGCACTTTATGAAACAGATTATTTTTGTTATAGGTGCATCTCATTAGGTATAAAGTCATTCCTTCCTTTCTGAACCCTTCAAATTCCCTAACCCCTTCTCTCAGCCCTACTTCACCCAACTGAAATAAGTCTTTATTAGAGCTAGACAAAACTTTTCATCTGAAAACTTTTTAGCAGAAAAATGCAGATTCAGGTTGACCAAAGCAATTCATGATTTCGAGTCCATTTTGATTAACTTTTTCTGCAGAAAAAGGAAAAAAAAAAAAGACACGTTGAAGAAGTTTGCATCTGCATTTCTGAAAGAAAAGGTTCTGATGTCTTATTTTGGAAAGACTGTTAATTTTGGGGTGTCCCTTGCTTTTATTTAAAAAAAAATTGAAATAACACATTTTGGTTTGATCAACACAAAATGAAGCATTTTTCAGTTTTTTAGTTCAGTATCTGATTAGCTTTATTGGGCCTACTAGCTTGAAGATCCCACTCTGATTTCACCTTCTTTCTTCTCTCATTTATTCAGTCCTAAGTATCGGGTTCAATTCTGCTCTCCGTTGTAGCCTTGCAAGCTCATTAACTTCAGCCAAGGACAGAATTTGATCTTTAATTCTATCATGTATTGATGACATGAGACTAGATGTCCATTAAAATTTATCAGCTGTATGTAATGGGACTACTTTACACAGGAAGCAAGATTTTGGGCTATTATAATTATTCATATTACAGCAGCACCTGCATATGTGCTAAATGGTGTAAGATATAAGAATGCATACTCTCTGCTCTAAACAGTTTGAATATGAAAATTAAAACACAGCATAAATCCAAACAAATCACCAGCACAGCAGTCTATGGTGGAGAAGTAGGCAGTATCACAAATATGGTTACTGCTGATAATTTAGCATCCTTGGACCTGAAAACTAGGGTGACCAGATGTCCCGATTTTATAGGTTTCAGAGTAGCAGCCATGTTAGTCTGTATTCGCAAAAAGAAAAGGAGTACTTGTGGCACCTTAGAGACTAACAAATTTATTAGAGCATAAGCTTTCGTGAGCTACAGCTCACTTCATCGGATGCATTTGGTGGAAAAAACAGAGGAGAGATTTATATACACACACACAGAGAACATGAAACAATGGGTTTATCATACACACTGTAAGGAGAGTGATCACTTAAGATAAGCCATCACCAGCAGCAGGGGGGGGAAAGGAGGAAAACCTTTCATGGTGACAAGCAAGGTAGGCTAATTCCAGCAGTTAACAAGAATATCAGAGGAACAGTAGGAGGTGGGGTGGGAGGGAGAAATACCATGGGGAAATAGTTTTACTTTGTGTAATGACTCATCCATTCCCAGTCTCTATTCAAGCCTAAGTTAATTGTATCCAGTTTGCAAATTAATTCCAATTCAGCAGTCTCTCGTTGGAGTCTGTTTTTGAAGCTTTTTTGTTTTTGCTTTTTTGCCACTCTTAGGTCTGTGATCGAGTGACCAGAGAGATTGAAGTGTTCTCCAACTGGTTTTTGAATGTTATAATTCTTGACGTCTGATTTGTGTCCATTCATTCTTTTACGTAGAGACTGTCCAGTTTGGCCAATGTACATGGCAGAGGGGCATTGCTGGCACATGATGGCATATATCACATTGGTAGACGTGCAGGTGAACGAGCCTCTGATAGTGTGGCTGATGTGATTAGGCCCTATGATGGTATCCCCTGAATAGATATGTGGACAGAGTTGGCAACGGGCTTTGTTGCATTGATAGGTTCCTGGGTTAGTGGTTCTGTTGTGTGGTGTGTGGTTGCTGGTGAGTATTTGCTTCAGATTGGGGGGCTGTCTGTAAGCAAGGACTGGTCTGTCTCCCAAGATCTGTGAGAGTGATGGGTCGTCCTTCAGGATAGGTTGTAGATCCTTGATGATGCGTTGGAGAGGTTTTAGTTGGGGGCTGAAGGTGATGGCTAATGGCGTTCTGTTGTTTTCTTTGTTGGGCCTGTCCTGTAGTAGGTGACTTCTGGGTACTCTTCTGGCTCTGTCAATCTGTTTCTTCACTTCAGCAGGTGGGTATTGTAGTTGTAGGAATGCATGATAGAGATCTTGTAGGTGTTTGTCTCTGTCTGAGGGGTTGGAGCAAATGCGGTTATATCGTAGCGCTTGGCTGTAGACAATGGATCGAGTGGTATGATCTGGATGAAAGCTAGAGGCATGTAGGTAGGAATAGCGGTCAGTAGGTTTCCGATATAGGGTGGTGTTTATGTGACCATCGCTTATTAGCACCGTAGTGTCCAGGAAGTGGATCTCTTGTGTGGACTGGTCCAGGCTGAGGTTGATGGTGGGATGGAAATTGTTGAAATCATGGTGGAATTCCTCAAGAGCTTCTTTTCCATGGGTCCAGATGATGAAGATGTCATCAATGTAGCGCAAGTAGAGTAGGGGCATTAGGGGACGAGAGCTGAGGAAGCATTGTTCTAAGTCAGCCATAAAAATGTTGGCATACTGTGGGGCCATGCGGGTACCCATCGCAGTGCCACTGATTTGAAGGTATACATTGTCACCAAATGTGAAATAGTTATGGGTCAGGACAAAGTCACAAATTTCAGCCACCAGGTTAGCCGTGACATTATCGGGGATACTGTTCCTGACGGCTTGTAGCCCATCTTTGTGTGGAATGTTGGTGTAGAGGGCTTCTACATCCATAGTGGCTAGGATGGTGTTTTTAGGAAGATCACCAATGGACTGTAGTTTCCTCAGGAAGTCAGTGGTATCTCGAATATAGCTGGGAGTGCTGGTAACGAAGGGCCTGAGGAGGGAGTCTACATAGCCAGACAATCCTGCTGTCAGGGTGCCAATGCCTGAGATGATGGGGTGTCCAGGATTTCCAGGTTTATGGATCTTGGGTAGCAGATAGAATACCCCAGGTCGGGGCTCCAGGGGTGTGTCTGTGCGGATTTGTTCTTGTGCTTTTTCAGGGAGTTTCTTGAGCAAATGCTGTAGTTTCTTTTGGTAACTCTCAGTGGGATCAGAGGGTAATGGCTTGTAGAAAGTGGTGTTGGAGAGCTGCCTAGTAGCCTCTTGTTCATACTCCGACCTATTCATGATGACGACAGCACCTCCTTTGTCAGCCTTTTTGATTATGATGTCAGAGTTGTTTCTGAGGCTGTGGATGGCACTGTGTTCTGCATGGCTGAGGTTATGGGGTAAGCGATGCTGCTTTTCCACAATTTCAGCTCGTGCACGTCGGCGGAAGCAGTCTATGTAGAAATCCAGGCTGCTGTTTCGACCTTCAGGAGGAGTCCACCCAGAATCCTTCTTTTTGTAGTGTTGGCAGGAAGGTCTCTGTGGGTTAATATGTTGGTCAGAGGTGTGTTGGAAATATTCCTTGAGTCTGAGACGTCGAAAATAGGATTCTAGGTCACCACAGAACTGTATCATGTTCGTGGGGGTGGAGGGGCAAAAGGAGAGGCCCCGAGATAGGACAGATTCTTCTGCTGGGCTAAGAGTATAGTTGGATAGATTAACAATATTGCTGGGTGGGTTACGGGAACCATTGTTGTGGCCCCTTGTGGCATATAGTAGTTTAGATAGCTTAGTGTCCTTTTTCTTTTGTAGAGAAGCAAAGTGTGTTTTGTAAATGGCTTGTCTAGTTTTTGTAAAGTCCAGCCACGAGGAAGTTTGTGTGGAAGGTTGGTTCTTTATGAGAGTATCCAGTTTTGAGAGCTCATTCTTAATCTTTCCCTGTTTGCTGTAGAGGATGTTGATCAGGTGGTTCTGCAGTTTCTTTGAGAGTGTGTGGCACAAGCTGTCAGCATAGTCTGTGTGGTATGTAGATTGTAATGGATTTTTTACCTTCAGTCCTTTCGGTATGATGTCCATCTGTTTGCATTTGGAGAGGAAGATGATGTCTGTCTGTATCTGTGCGAGTTTTTTCATGAAGTTGACAGATTTCCACTCTATAGGGACAGTCCCAATTTTTGGGTCTTTTTATTATATAGGCTCCTATTACCCCCCACCCCGTCCCAATTTTTCACACTTGCTGTCTGGTCACCCTAATGAAAACAAAGTGGCTAAGAATCAGATCACATGCGACAAATATTAACACAAGTAGATCAAAATACCTGTGACTTAGAGGGTCTAGGAGGGAGCATAGCAGTAGAAAAAAAAAAGAGATTTAGAGACCTGAAATGGTGGCATAAAAGAAAAGACTTCAGAAGCCTTAAGGTAATGAGATTTCTGATGCAGGCCATTGGGTGGAGCTATGTATTCAGAGAACAAACACATTGTGTATTTGTAGAGTTCAATGCGTTCCTCCCTCTTCAGTTTTAAAGTCTCTTTAAATTAATAGTTGATCTGCCCTTCTCCCCCCTTGAGACTTACTTTTCCATGTACCAGACTTGGTGCTGTAACATGAAGCTGAAATCTCAGATTTATGTTGTTTCTCAGTGATGTGTATTTTAAGCTAAACAACATGGTTGTCCATGACGTGACCAGCATGACCTCCTCCTTTTTCCTCCCCCTCTGATGCTGCCCTGAAAAGATAGGGATGGAATAGATAGAAGAGGGACAAAGTTCCCTCCTGTCTCCTCCTCTCTCTTGGCTGCTGCTCTACCAACCCATCTTCTACTTATTCGTTGTATTTGTTGCAGACAACGATTTATCAATTTTTTTTATTTCCTTCTCTTGTGATATAGGGTAGGATCCTGTTCCTTCAAGTTCCTTATTCCTACACCACAAATCACTGACATTAGAAAGTCCAGGTTTGTTTGGTCTCCCTTGTTTAGATTACAGCTGAGAAGGCCAGGAAGGAAAAAGAGAGAGAGTATTAGAGAGAGAGCGAGAAAGAGGCAATAAAAGCTGCCTCTTTTTTTTCTTACATTGAATCCAGTCTTTTAATAGCATTATAGCAGAGCTAGCATTCAGGAAGGCCAATGATGTAGATGTGTCCTTTTATAGAGGCTTATTGTATATATATAGAGAGAGTGTACATGTATATTATAAGCCTGTATGAGAGGACACATCTACATTATTGGCATCCTTCTAGCTCTGCTACAGACTTGCTTCATTGTGACAGCAACCTCTATTGCCTCTCACACATTTTCCTTTCTGGACTTATCAGCTGTAATTTGAACAGGGAAGGTTTAAAGTCCAAGTTCATTAAAAGTCAAAGAACTGAGGCCCAGGAATTAGGAAACTGACGGAACAAGAAACTCCCCTATATCCGTCTCTGAGCAAAAGGGTGTTGGCTTTTATAAGCAGATGGCTGATGTATAGGTCTGTGGAGCTAAACATTTCACAGTGTGCAAATATTTGCACTGAACCGGAACAAAAGAAAAACACTGCAGCTTTGTTTACCATGGAAACCAGAGACTTTGGGACACCTCAGCATTTAAGCAATGCAAACTGGATGAATGAGCTCCAATCCTGATTTCAATTGTTTCATGTTCTAAACCTATTCTTATCAAAAGACTGGTGAAAGGAAAGTTCCAAATGCTGAGCTGCACCCCCAGGGGGCCAGTCAAATCAAGACTTATTGCTTTCTTTTCCTTCCTTTGTGGGAGGTAATGGCTTGTGCAGATGATCAGTATAAGGTGGAAAGTAGAAATCCTCATGGCAATTAAAAATCCTGTAGCACTTTTAAGAAGAGTAGGAATATTGGTACTGGTGTCTGGACAACTCCAGGATCTAATTACTCAGATTAACTACCACATTATCTTTGCTGTTTCAATTGGACAAGATGCTCTTCATTTGTGTCCCAAACTGCTACTGTGCACTGTTAAATAGCTGTCACATTGCTGCAGAAGGGGCTCCATTTCAGTAGCATATGGAGTGTTTCCTGTTATGGGCAGATACATTTGTGAATCTTTAGGATAAAGAGATGCTACACGTGAATAGAGAGAACATTTTGTCTCCTTAAGTGATCAGAAAGCAGCCCGGTCTAGTGCAACTGTTCCTTGGATCATAGAACCATATCAAAGAGTGCCTCTACGTTTCCCCCAGCCTTCCTTCCCCAGGTCCAAGGAATCCTCTAAGTAGATGTTAAGTGGGAATTGTGCACCACCTGTCTCAAAGAAGGGGGAAGCCACTGTGTGAGGTATCATTTCTTCTGTATACCAGCAGGCATCCCACGTAAGATAATGATGCCAGCTTTCTGGTGTTACAATCTGGCATATTAGTTCAGGCAAGTCTCTACAAACATTTAAAGAAATAAAGGAAAAGACCTACTTGGGTCATCTGTTATGGCACCATGTCCATGCAGGATTATTCCCTACATTATTACATATTTTAGCACTTTACGTACTCCAGTTGTAAATACCCAATGAGTGGGTGTTGTAAAAGTCTGGCAGTGTTTTGCCAAAACACCCTAACTTGCCAATAAATGCTCTTGGGGAGGTTCTTGTGAGATCTGCTGATTTATTAAAGCAGGTGGCTTGCTACTCTATCCAGATATAAGGAAGATCAGAGTGATTGTCTAGGGAAAGAGGTCTTTGAGTGTGGACTGAGCTATACCCAGGAAGTGAACTGGGGAGAAATCTTGAACTGAAATTTATGCTATTGTTCTTTTCTTTGTTAATAAAGTTAATGTCCTGGAAAGTGGTAAGTTTTTGACTGTGAATGCACTCTGTTTTAGAGCACCTTGGAAAAGGCACCTGTTTCCACTCCTCTGCAATTCCACTTTTAGCAAATATTCGCCCATGTGTCTATTCATCAAGCAACAGTCAAGGACTGGCTAATTCAAAGGAATATCAGCCTACCTCTAGAAGTGAGTCTTTTGTGGCCTCTACTGGATATACTATGCTTCACTTCTTATTAACTTGTACTTTCTCGACCTTCATGTCAGACTTATCCCCATTTTTGGAGATAGCACACCAAGGCATAGAGAGACTATGTGATTTGCATAAGGTCATACAGGAAGCTCGTGGAAGAGCAAGGAATTGAAGTGGAGCCTCCCATGTCCCGGGTTAGCACCTTACCCACTAAGTCATCATGATGTGTATGAACCTATGCATATACTAGGGGTTACAACAATGTAATACATTTAATTTGTCTGTACCACATATACAGAATAAAATGGCTAAAAATAAAGAGTTTCTTATTTCTGGGCACACAAAACTGTAAACTACTGGTCCTAGATTATGCTTGAATTTTAAAAAAATAAAGGTTAAGTGTTATAACATACAAGTAATGGGGGGGCACTCAGGGCTTGAAGATGGATTGCTGTGCAGTGAGTCATAAGGCCTTTCTTCTTGCACTGAAACCTCCAGGGATACGTGTTCTTCCAACAGAGAAAAGATGACTCACCAAGAAAGGAGAAAAAAGTTCCCTCTGTGCTGTATAATTTCATAACATGCTCTACTGAGCCATAAAAAATCCAAGGGCATTAACAATATCATTAGGAAAGGGTAAATCCCAAAAATATTTGTGGTATTATGCCAACTTACAACAATGCTAATAGTCATATGGTCTATATGGCTTCCAGGTCTGGCAATAAGAGAGTCTGTCCTACCACTATGTGTGTGTTCTAGTCCAGCGTTTCTCAATGCGGCCACCAGGGACTTTTTTGCCCCTACTCCTCCCTGGTGCTCTTAGATGCACCACCTTGGTGTTGGTTGCTGGGGCATCTGCAGGGGTTTGGCCCTGCCCCCTCTGGAGCCACCTGGGATACAACACTAGAGGAGCAGGCAACTAGTTAGTTCCTCACCCTCCCAGGGCTGGTGGGGCTCAGACTTTGGGCTTTAGCCCTGGGTTGGCAGACTCTGGACATGGGGCTTCAGGTTCCAGCCCCAGGCTCCATCTGCGTGGCTTCTGCTCTGTCCTCTGGCTGTAGGACTTCAGGTTCCAGCACCCCACTGCCTCTCCCGCATCATATCAGCCCCCTGCTACCTCTCCCAACCCCCATCCAGGGCTTAATTTGTCCCCAGGCTTGGGAGGGCTGAATAAGTCTGCTGTGAAAAGTGATACTTGTATGTTTGTTAATATCACTTTTCACAACAGACTAGCAATAAATAAATTACAATGATTAGGACATGTCTGTGTGAATATTTATTTGTTTTTCCTAGAATGAATTTCCTAGTTTTAGGAATATGTGTGAGAAAGGCCACCAGCAAGAGTTGGTGGCCGCACTCTGAGAACCCTTGGATTCACCTCCTTTGTGCCAGGATAAGCATAAACCCAGAAAATTTTTGGACTTCAAAGTAAGTAGATTGGTGAGAAAGCTGAGGGTTTGTCTATCCAGGGACAATCAGGAACATACATGCATGCAATATAACTTTTCACTATCACAACACAAAAGGATGGCAGGGAGCACTCATGGCTTCATAACCAAGTGATGTGTAGTGAAGTATAAGACTTCACTTCCGTGATTTTTTTTAAGTACACTCAGCTAAATTAAATTAAAACCACTTTAATTCTGATTGAGAAAGGCCACACAGGATTTCATGCAACTAAACTAATCCTCTTTAAAGTTGTGAATTTAATTAATTTGGATTAATTTTCGTGAGCATCCCCATGTTAACAAGCTCTGTTTGTTCGTTCCTTAGTTGCCAAAAAGATGATAGGTTGATAATCTTTAGTCAAAAAGGAAGTAAACGGCAAAGTTGAAAAACTAAAATTTTCCATCCACATAATTAAATCATTCAAATTATACTCATGAATGAAGCAACTGTTATTTATTTCTACTCAGTAAATTATTGACTTATTAAAAAAGATAGTGTCAAACTGTAGAGATCTAGAGTAAAAAAAATTGCATTCAAATTCCTCAGTTACAAAAATGTGAGTCATTATTCACCTTGATTCAGCCAAAGAAAGCAGAGAATAATATGAGGTTTGTGTCATAAAAATCTTTACCTGAAATTGATATTATGTTTTGAGCACAATTAATAATTTGTGACAGTAAAGCAAATACTTCCTAAAAACAGAAGAGTCTTTTTTTCACTAGTTATACACTACTAACACCTTACCTTCCTATGTAGGGTACACACAAGAGTAGTCTAAAGTGAGGTCCTATGACCAAAAGTGAATTTGGAAAATTAACCTTATGGAGTGTTGTGTCTCAATGCGCAACATTCACACGAACTCACAGAACACCCAAAATATGATTTTTAGGGATTTGAAAGTATTTTCTTTGCGGTTATGCATCACCAGTACTAATAAAGAGTCTGTGGCTAAATTTGTCCTCAGTTTCAACTGTACAATCCTTTATTCCTCAATGGGATTGTAACAGAGAGCATAACTTGGCCTGGAAGCTGAAATTTAGGGTCCAGTCTTGCCATTTAATGTCAACCCTGCAGTGCTAACAAAAGTATTTTTTAAAGTGTTATTTGTAACAATAAATGAAGCTGGTACGACTCAAAGCTCATGAGATCTAGTGAGTATAAAGTGGTACAAACACATTTTTCTGTTATTACCACAACTCCACTTTGATTGGAAAGCTTATAGGCCTTCTTACATATAATGTACTCCCTCACACCTTCTTGTCAACTGTCTAAATGGGCCATCTTGATTATCACTACAAAAGTTTTTCTCTCCTGCTCATAATAGCGCATCTTAATTAATTAGCCTCTTACAGATGGTATAGCTACTTCCACCTTTTCATGTTGTGTGTGTGTATGTGTGTGTGTGTGTGCATGTGTATATATATCTTCTTACTATATGTTTCATTCTATGCATTCAATGAAGTGGGCTGTAGCCCACAAAAGCTTATGCTCAAATAAATTTGTTAGTCTCTAAGGTGCCACAAGTACTTCTTGTTCTTTTCAGTAAAGATAGCTTACAAAACGGTCTATAAACAGGGAACACACACCAAAGAGAATAGTGAATTGTTCAACTCAGAACAATATCTGCTTGCAGTAGTCCGATGGGCATTTGCACTTCTAATAAGAAGTTTATCTAGTGGCTAAACTCTGCCCTGACATGTCTGAATTCAGTGGGAAGGACTACAGTTTACATCTGGGCAGAATTAGACAGCAGCCATTATAACTACAAGCAGGCAACAGAGGGAATAAAGTGAGGGTCAACAGTTAAGTTCTTGAATAAAGTTTAGGACGGGCATAATGAGGGGAAGCAATGACAATATTGTTTTGTTTTTTTAAATGGCCAAATTCTGTTTGCAAAGGCCTTAATTATCAATGGCCATATCAGAGAAGAATTTGGCCCTTAGTATATTTTTAAAGTTACCAACCATCTGAGTCTAAGAATTCCTTTTAAGGGAAAGTTTACAACAAGGGGCCCAATTTTTGGCCCCTTAAACTCCATATGGAAATCCTACATTTGTTCCTAAGATGGGTCCATAAATACATACCACAAGCAATATTATATGTGCCTAAATTTTTTTTGCACACATAGTGGATGTATGAATACAATTTAAGCAGCCACTTTGGGATGTTAGGCTCCGTGCATGCATTAGAATATTTTTTATCATTTCTTTTATTCCCCATAAAAGAAATGATTTCTTCTTTAAGTACACACAATATACAAACTTACTATAAAGATATTTATGGAGCTAAATTGTGGGAGTAGATAGAATATCTATTTATAAAAAGACAGATTTAGGAACTCTAACAGTAATGGTTAGTTCTAATTACCACTTTATGCATATCCCAGAGGAAGAAAATATATCCTTAATTATCGAAGCAATTATCATGGCAATTACTGCACCATAGATACAGCAACTGAATTTCAAACTGGTTTCCAGTTCTACTCTGGTTGCATGAAGTCCCGTTTAAGATCCGGGAAATCATCTTCATCACAGCTTGGATGGAGACTCATTTATTTTAGAAAGTCTACCAAGTTTACAAGCCTGTACGGTGAGCTGAATTAAAGGCCATAGGAAGGAAAACCCTAGTCCTTAAGAATTGTTTTCTGTGGGATACAAAAATGTTGAACGTGATTAAGTAAGTAAAATATGGAATACTGGGAGTTGGATATTTCTAGCCTTTTTTACCTCCAGGTCTCAGTCAGAAAATTGGACCCAGGTGAGGAATGAACAAAAGTTATTGCCATGCTATTCAGTGATCATTGTGAAACAGGTTGATCAACAGAGAAGCTATTAATCTCAGTCCTCTCTCAGCAGAGAAACAGGTGTCCACATAGGTATTACTCACCTGACTCTCAGGGGTACTGTGTGGCTTTACTAACCATTTGTGAAGTGTTTTGAGATTCTTGATTTGAATAGTGAGTCTGGGTTATAGGGCAGTAGTAGAATATTGTAATAATCTGTACAGATATGTATCTTTTTTAAAAGGTTAACTTGTCCAATGTTAAAAACAAACTGATCAAGTAGTCAGTGCCTGAAGATACACTCTCTCTTTTGCTAGTTCTGACCTTTTCCATTTGACAAATCTGCATTTGCCACAATGACCAACTGGACTCAACTTTATTTCCTTGTTTCTTTCCTATTTTCTACAATTTTGCTAACAGGGTCAGCAAAATGAGGGTCAACCATTTTTAGTCTCTTGGCTGAACATTTTCAATCCCTGCACAAAACATTTAGTATCTTACATAAGACTAATGGTCCGATATCTTGATTGCAAAGTGTAACATATTGTGGCGTATGAGGGAGTTGTGTATTATTTTAATCATATGTAACTCAGTTTATCTGTTTGATATTATCCAGCCTGATTGCATTGAGTTAAACCAAAGGATAAAAAGCTAAAGCGAAAAAGTGACAAGTTTTTAAAGTGCTTATATACCAACGCTAGAAGTCTAAATAATAAGATGGATGAACTAGAGTGCCTCATATTAAATGAGGATATTGATATAATAGGCATAATAGAAACTTGGTGAAATGAGGATAATCAATGGGACACAGTAATACCAGGATACAAAATATATCGGAAGGACAGAACAGGTCGTGCTGGTGGGGAGTGGCACTATATGTGAAAGAAAGCCTAGAATCAAATGAAGTAAAAATCCTAAATGAACCAAACTGTACAACAGAAGCTCTATGGATAGTAATTCCATGCATGAATAATAAAAATATAGCAGTAGGGATATATTACCGACCACCTGACCAGGATGGTGATAGTGACTGTGAAATGCTCAGGGAAATTAGAGAGGCTGTTAAAAAAATAACTCAATAATAATGGAGGATTTCAACTATCCCCATATTGACTGGGTACATATCACCTCAGGACGGGATGCAGAGATAAAGTTTCTTGACACCCTAAATGACTGCTTCTTGGAGCAGCTGGTCCTGGAACCCACCAGAGGAGAGGGAATTCTTGATTTAGTCCTAAGTGGAGCAGAGGATCAAGTCCAAGAGCTGAATATAGTTGGACTGCTTGGTAATAGTGACTTTAATATAATTAAATTGAACATCCCTGTGATGGGGAAAACACCACAGCAGCCCAATACTGTAGCATTTAATTTCAGAAAGGGAAACTACACAAAAATGAGGAGGTTAGTTAAACAGAAATTAAAAAGGTACAGCACCAAAAATAAAATCTCTGCAAGCTGCATGGAAACTTTTTAAAGACAGCATAATAGAGGCTCAACTTAAATGTATATCCCCCCCAAAACAAAACAAACAAACAAACAGTACGAGAACTGTGGCTAAACAACAAAGTAAAAGAAGCAGTGGGAGGCAAAAAGACATCCTTTTAAAAATGGAAGTTAAATACTACTGAGGAAAATAGAAAGGAACAAACTCTGGCAAATGAAGTGTATAAATATAATTAGGAAGGCCAAAAAAGAATTTGAAGTACAGCTAGCCGAAAACTCAAAACATAATCGCAAAAGAAAATTTAAGTTCATCAGAAGCAGGAAGCCTGCTAAACAACCAGTGTGGCCACTGGACAATCAAGATGCTAAAGGAGTACTCAAGGATGATAAGGCCATTGCGAAGAAACTAAATGAATTCTTTGCATTGGTATTCACGGCTGAGGATGTGAAGGAGATTCCCAAACTTGAGCCATTCTTTTTAGGTGACAAATCTGAGGAACTGTTCCAAATTGAGGTGTCAGAGGAGCTTCTGGAACAAATTGATAAACTAAACAGTAATAAGTCACCAGGACCAGATGGTATTCACCCAAGAGTTTTGAAGGCACTCAAATGTGAAATTGCAGGACTACTAACTGTAGTCTGTAACCTATCATTTAAATTAGTGTCTGTACCAAATGACTTGAGGATAGCTAATGTGATGCCAATTTTTAAAAAGGACTCCAGAGGTTACACTGGCAATTACAGGCTGGTAAATCTGAATTCAGTACTGCAAACTGGTTGAAACTATAGTAAAGAACAAAACCATCAGGCACAAAGATGAACGTAATTTGTTGGGGGAAGAGTCAACATGATTTTGTAAAGGGAAATCATGCCTCACCAATCTACTAGAATTCTTTGAGGGGGTCAACAAGCATGTGGACAAGGGGGATATAGTATATTTAGATTTTTGGAAAACCTTTGACAAGGTTCCTCATCAAAGGCTATTAAGCAAAGTAAGCAGTCATGAGATAAGGGGGAAGATCTTCTCATGGATTGGTAACTGGTTAAAAGATAGGAAACAAAGGGTAGGAATAAATGGTCAGTTTACAGAATGGAGAGAGGTAAATAGTGGTGTCCCCAGGGGTCTGTACTGGCACCAGCCCTATTCAACATATTCATAAATGATCTGGAAAAAGGCGTAAACAGTGAAGTGGCAAAATTTGCAGATGATACAAAACTACTCAAGATAGTTAAGTCCCAGGCAGACTGCTAAGAAGTACGAACGGATCTCTCAAAACTGGGTGACTGGGCAACAAAATGGCAGATGAAATTCAATGTTGATAAATGCAAAGTAATGTCCATTGGAAAAAAATCCCAACTATGCATATAAAATGATGGGGCCTAATTAGCTGTTCCCAGTCAGGAAGGAGATCTTGGAGTCATTGTGGATAGTTCTCTGAAAACATCCATTTAGTGTGCAGCAGCAGTCAAAAAAGTGAACAGAATGTTGGGAATCATTAAGAAAGGGATAGATCATCAGACAGAAAATATCATATTCCCTCTATATAAATCCATGGTACACCCATATATTGAATACTGCATGTAGATGTGGTTGCCCCATCTCAAAAAAGATATATTGGAATTGGAAAAGAGCAACAAAAATTATTAGGGGCATGCAGGTCTGCCATATGAGGAGAGATTAATAAGACTGGGACTTTTCAGCATGGAAAAGAGACCACTAAGGGGTGATATGATAGAGGTCCATAAAATCATGACCAGTGTGGACAAAGTAAATAAGGAAGTGCTATTTACTCCTTCTCATAACACAAGAACTAAAGGTCACCAAATGAAATGAATAGGCACCAGGTTTAAAACAAAGAAAAGGAAGTATTTTTTCCACACAATTCTCAGTCAACCTGTGGAACTCCAGAGGATATTGTGAAGGCCAAAATTATAACAGGGTTCAAAAAAGAACTAAATAAATTCATGGAGGATAGGTCCATCAATGGCTATTAGCCAGGAGGGGAAGGGATGGTGTCCCTAGTCTCGGTTTGCCAGAAGCTGGAAATGGGTGATGGGATGAATCACTTGATGATTATCTGTTCTGTTCATTCCCTCTGGGGCACCTGACATTGACCACTGTCAGAAGATAGAATACTGGGCTATATGGACCTTTGGTCTGACCCAGTATGGCCATTCTAATGGTGTTGTAATGGTAGAAACACACATCAAATGCCACCAATGTTCCTTGAGGTGACAGTAGTGAAGCTATTAATTAGTGAAACATGTCTCCAGCAAGGCTGGCCATGATTATCCTTCTCGGGACCAATCCTGAGATCAAAAGATTAAAAAATGCTGGCCTAGGAAAGAAGAGGTGGAGTGGGTTTCCAGCAATTGCCCAGGAGGGAAGATGCTGACAGATACACACACAGAAAAGAAGAAACTGCAGCAACCAGGTACTCAGACTCTCCCAGCCAGAGATGGGAGGCACTGAGCTAAAGGGAAACTTACACTTTGGTCTTTCCTTTTAAGCTTGTATGTAATACCCATCTGTACAGGTCTTTCTGGTTTTTACCTTTAGCTCTGCTTGCTATATACCTTTGGGTGAATAAATAATGCTTTGTTTTGAAGAAGCTATTTTGAGTCACTTAATCTGTTGCTGTCACAGTCTCCTGGAAGAAAAGGGCTCACCAAACACATTTGGACCGGTCAGGTTAATATGGTTAGTAAACAAGGGAGCCCAGAGATCCAGTCTGAGTGGTAGAACCATGTGGTTCCACCCAGAGAAAGGTGAATATAATGCAACCTGTCCCCAAAAGGATGCACACAAGAGGAACTAGGAGTCATCTAGAAGCTCATGCTGTAACTATGACAGATTTGAAATACAATCCACAGAATTTTCAGCACCCAAAAAGAACTCACTATAAATCACATGTTGGTCTTCAGCTAGCAGTCATAATAGTACTGATAGGCAAAGAAAAGAAAGATTATTGGCTTGTTGTCTCCAAAATAAAATAAATCAATCTCAAACAAGGATTCAGATTTCTAAATAAGGGCAATATTTGGCCAGGTACTGCACTGCCCCCTATAACAGATGAACTCATTTTCAAAACCACTTAAAAAAATCTACATTATATAGGTATTCTTTCTGCAATTCATCTGTTTCCTATAGGATTTTTCTTGAGTCATCTGCTCAGCATCTTCTCCTGCAAACAGCTGAGAAATAAGCAAGATGAAATTCAGCATAAATACAGACATAAATGCTATAGGGCAGTTCTGCTGAGCAGTTTCCCAAGGTGAAGATGCATTGTAATTGTTCTTGTGGTTCTTGATGTATATTTTGTGAAAGGAAATGCTGTGTCCTTCCCAGTGCTTCAAAAAATTCAAGCCGTGAATATACAGTAGATGGTGGGCCTGATTCTCTTCTTCTTCACTCAGCATAAAGCAGATCTAACACCAACACAGAAGCACCAATGCAGAACTGGTGGGATAGGTCAGTCAGGCCCCGCAGTTCAGGCTGAGCAAGAGAAGTGCAGAATTCCACACACCCCTCCCTGGTTGGTGACTATTGTGAGTGGGATCTCTGACAGGTGCATGAGGAAGAGACAGCAGCATTCAGCAAATCCAAATCATCGCTCCTGAAAATTTTTGCCCTTCACCTTAGAGCAACCATCCAGCTAGATAAACAGAACAGGATCAAGCTATGACAAAACCACTGCTCTGAAAAAACAGAACTTATGCAGGGCTACTGAAAGTAAGATTTCAGAATAGATTTGACACATGAACTTTAATGTAGAATCTTTTTTTTTTAAGAGTGATTGCCCTACTTCCTTTTTGCACAGATGCCAATGTCATTGAATGAAGTAGAGCCTCACCTTGAGCAATGAAGTTTATAGGCTGAGTTTAGGGGCCCTGTTGTGATCAAAGGTCTTTTTTCCACCTTTGTTTTTTTTGCCATGCAAAGAGAGAATGTAAACAGTGGAGCACTAATGATGAATCATTCAAGAAGAGCTGCTCCCTGTGAATTTGTTTTATATGATATGTTTCATCCAGTCCCAGAGACTTACGATATGCTTTTCGTTTCACATTTAGCTTCTATTAAGTATGGTCAAATGGGAGAGAAAAAGAGTGTGTCTGAAAGACAGACATTTTACACAACTATATTCTGGGGTTTTGTGGGACAGGATCTTCATTGATTTTCCCAGCTGGACTACAGCTGCTCATAAAAAATCGTGTGCTTTCTTGTGTCTGGCAGCTGAGTGACCAGAGAGAACATAATTGCAATCGGCACTGAAGCACTCACCCGCAGTGTGGTATCTGAGATCAACCCCCACCCCTGTCTAGCTAAAGCCTCTCTATTTAAAACAGAGAGCCCATTCCGAGCCTCAAGTTCAGTAATGTGCATCACACACACAATTTAAGTCCAGCTATTGTAACTGAATTCTTGGCAACTAGTTGATAGAGAGCATGTGTGTTTTGTAGGTGCACAGATTCAGTCTTGCCGTCACTGCTGTGCCTGCTGCAATGGAGAGAGATTCACCAGGAGGAGGGCAGGTATTGAGGTTGCTACCTGTCCTCCATAAAAGCACTGTGGGTGGCAGCTGCAATGGAAATGGGCTGAATCAGCACACCCCCTCAGCCTTCGCAGTTGCATCCTCTTCCAGGCCAGCCCTGTCAATTTTTGAAGCATCTTCTACCTTAAGGCCAAGTTAAGGTTATGGTGTCTTACAGAAATTCTGCCCCAGCCCTGGCTGTATGTGACTCAGACCCTCCAGCGAGCCTAAAGTCCAGGGAATGTAACTTGATATAATCCAACTTCAAAACATGATACTTCGAGGCTTTGTATCTTTAGAGCTACCAATTGGGACTGAAGGAATTTGACTGACCACAAATACCACCTAGAGGATAAGTGAAAGGGCAGTATTCAGAGTTATTTGAAAGCTAATCAAATTTGTTCACTTCTAAGGAAATATATAGTATTTGTGGATTACATTAAATGTCAGCTGTTGATCACAAAAAAAACAAACCAACCAAACAAACAAAAAAACCACAAACCTCCTGGAGATGGTCTGTCTCCATCATTCATAATGAAAAAGTCGCACTGACCTGGCAATGATGGAAGTGGTGATTTCAGCAGAGATGGAGGCTTTGAAATGGCTCAAGAAAAAAAATCCCATGGTTCCTGTTTACTAACATTAATTGAAAATATGCCAATTATGTCACTACAGTTGAAGCTCAGATTTAATGTCTCAAATGGAGGGTGTTTGTAACTTTGAACAAAATATTGACATTGTCCTTTCAAAAGTTTACGAAACTGAACATTGACTTAATACAGCTTTGAATCTTTACTATGCAGAAGAAAAATGCTGCTTTTAACCATCTTAATTTAAATGAAACAAGTACAGAAACAGTTTCTTTACCTTTTCAAAAAAATTTAATAACTTTCCCTTTATTTTTTCAATAGTTTATGTTTATCAGTTGTGTATTTTTGTTTGTTTGTTTGTTTTTTGGTCTCTGCTGCTGCCTGATTGTGTACTTCTGGTGCCAAATAAGGTGGGTGGTTGACCAGTCAGTTCATAACTCTGGTGCTCATAACTCTGAGGTCCTATCGTACTTCATCATAACTCCCTCTCTCCATGGACTTGTATGTATGCACGCACATAAAAGCAAAAGAGAGACTACACTGATGCATAAATATAAAAGCTTGAGATGTATAGAGCAAGTATCTGATAATGAGCTATCAATTACAGGTATAACAGGGAGGGAAGAAAACAGAGATAAGAATGATTTAGAATAAAGCAAATTAGATTTAGAAAATGTGAGCACAAAAATGTTTTAGTTCCGATCAATAGCAAATTGCTTCAGAAACTCCATTTAAACTTTAAGTAGCAGCTTTAGAAATGGAAGCATTTCTGGATAAATACAGCTCTAGAACTACTGAAGTCCTAAAACTTGACTTGAAGGCCGCCAAAAACAAGAAGAAATAGGGAGACAGACATTTACAAATTGATTCTCTCCACAAGGAGGCTGCTTCAGCGGGCATTTTGAAATGGATTTGAGAGTGCAGGAATTCTGAACTGATTTATTATCACTTAATGAACTATGTTGCCAGAATGCATCCGATGAAGTGAGCTGTAGCTCATGAAAGCTTATGCTCAAATAAATGTGTTAGTCTCTAAGGTGCCACAAGTACTCCTTTTCTTTTTTGTGAATACAGACTAACACGGCTGCTACTCTGAAATATGTTGCCAGTGCAACCAACATTTTCCACAGTTACATTAGCTGCCCTAGTTCACCTCATGACAAAGTACATATAGATTGTAGGAAGATTAGTCATTCAAACATAGCTGAAACACAAACTAGGCTACAGCTCAAATGAAAATAAATTGTATCCAGTCAGTCTTGAGAGTTAGCCACAAACCAGGAACTAAGAGGAAGGTAGTTCCTGGACACTTCTGCCAGCATGCCCAGCTACTCTGACATACTCACTCCATCGCATTCACACTGGATTTATTTAGATTTCTATGTAGTGCCTATCCTACGCTCTAGGAGCTTTAATGGTTAAGCATTACAGGGTTTCTCCTACTGTTGCAAGAGGAAGAAGTAAATTCCAAAGTCCAGGATAGCAAACAAAATACTGCTTTGCCAGCTTCTGTAAAAACCAAATTGCTAGTTCAAATGTATCCTCTCATCACAAATGTGTTAGTGTCATGCAGGGATGGGGCAAGTTTTCACTAGACAGGTCTTAAACCATTCTCAGCTTTATGCATCAAAACCAACCCTTTAAACTCCAGCTGGAAGCAAACTGGGAACCAGGGCAGATTTCAGTGTACTAGTGTATTGTGCTCTCTGTATGAAGCACCACACACTATAATGGTGTGCCAGTTTATTACTTCTGCACCAGTTTAAATTTCCAAATGGATTTAAGATGTAGTATCATGTTGGACACCTTTTACTAAGGTTCGAGGATGGAAAAGATATGGATGACTGCAACAAGGTCCACACTCTTCTTGCCAGGCACAGGGGAAAAAGAAGGTACTTGGCCATACTTGTTACATCCAAGAGCAGCCAAGGACCTAAATCAGGGGTCAGCAACCTTTCAGAAGTGGTGTGACGAGTCTTCATTTATTCACTCTAATTTAAGTTTTCGCGTGCCAATAATACATTTTAATGATTTTAGAAGGTATCTTTCTATAAGTCTAAAATATATAACTATTATTGTATGTAAAGTAAATAAGGTTTTCAAAATGTTTAAGAAGCTTCGTTTAAAATTAAATTAAAATGCAGATCTTATCAGTTCAGTGTGCTCCTTGCCCTTGCTTTTCCTTGCTGAGTTTTCCAATGTCTGACATGTATTTGGATACTTTAAGCTGCACACAGTCTTCTGAGTGATCAGTTGTTAACTGGCTCCGAGAAGGACAGAGGATAGATTTCATGTCTGAAAATACCTGTTCACACAGGTATGTGGATCCAAATGCTGAAAGCATTGCAAATGCAATTTTCTTCAAACAGTTAAATTTCACTGGCACAGACATCCAGCAGGTCAGAATAGAGGCCCCATGATCTCTCTTGGTAGCTTCAAGTGCACTCCACAGATCTCCAAACTTTGATGCCCACAATTCTGAGCTTTTTAACTGAATGAGCTGCACTTTGAAATCTTCAACACCCATCCACTGAAATACAGATAAATCCAAATCGCTTTCATTGAACTTTTCAGGTTTAATTAGAAAAGAAAGCATTGGGCCAAATCGCTGGAAATCTGTCAGAAAATTCTGATTCCAGTTCTTGCATGTACATTCTAATCTCAACGTCAAACGCAGTGCACTGTTCCACATGGCGTGATAGTGATCTAAGCAGCAAATCAGGACTTAAAAATATCCCAGTATAGTGGTTCTGGTACAATTTTTAAGGTGGGGGTGCTAAGCTGTGCTCCCTCTTGCCCCTGTCTGCACCCCTCACTGCCCCAGGCTGAGGCCAGTGGGCCACAGCTGGGGGCAGCTGCAGAGCCCCGGCTGGCAGCCAGGACTCCAGACCGGCAGCAGAGTCTCCTGGACCAGTGGCCAGCACCTGCGACCCAGCAGCCAGAACCCCGGCTGGCAGGGGGCTGGCGGCTGGTTCCCCAGGCCGTCAGCAGAATCCCCAGGACTGGTGGCTGGGACCGGCAGCGGGCTGAGCAGGGCCGGCGGACGGAAACCCAGCTGGCAGGGGTCCGGTGGCTGGTACCCCAGGCCAGCAGCGTAGCCCCCGGGACCGGTGGCCAGGACCCGGGCAGTATGAGTGCCACTGAAAATCAGCTCATGTGCCGCCTTCAGCACGCGTGCCATGGGTTGCCTACCCTGACCTAAATGGTGAACCCTGAGTAACAAGTGGCAGATGCACTGCAGCACTCAGACTGATAGGATTTCTCATTTATCAACATAACCTTGGTTTTGTGTGGGCTTATTTAATTCCCTTTGGGAAAAATTCATTTTATGTAATGTAATGCCAGGAGTTATTTCAGTCCTAATTCAACACAGGAACTTCCCAGGAACTCAGCTAAATCATGATCTGCTTCTTCCTTCAGTAGTGTGCCATAGATAGAGTGATCTGTCCAGTCAGAGCCAAATGCTGCTATCTTATGATACTGGTCTAGGCAACATTGCTTATTAGATTGTATGCTCTCCAGGGCAAGAACTGTGCCTTACTATGTCTGTATAGCACTTAGCAGGATGTGTCTTCCATCATAATCAACAGCAGAGTTTGTCCACAAACAATTTTTTTAATATTCAATTTTACTGAATTTTTTTCAAAAACAGAATGTGTTTGTAACATTCACTACAGTGTGCTCAAAACAGATAGTTGGCAAACAGACCTAGATGACAGAGGGAACAGAAATATTGTCTACATTATTTTAGCACTTTAACAATTGGTTTGATGTCTTCAACACCATTAGACTTTGCAACAATAGCAGACTTACCACTTCTCTAAACAAACATTTAATCCAGACATTGTAAGGAAGTATTTCTGCATACATGATTGTGATCATTTAGCTTCTTCCTGATCCTGTAGTTATGAAGGAATGGGTTTTAGTCTGCACTGGTGAGAGGCTTTATACATTTGTTTTGCTTTTCCTTTTTGGTTAGTTGTTTGGTTTTGCGCAGGCACTGGGGAAAGTAAGAGAGTGACCTTTAAAGGAGAGAAAGGTTCAGGTTGCAAAAACTCATGTTGAGCTCCACAGCAGGTAAATAGTGCAAGAGGTCCTGGGTTCAAATTCTAGTCAATCTTTCCAATAAATTAAAGATTGTATCATATACAGCACTGAGCATATAGGGCTAAAGCAATTTAGGCATGCAATTCTATGCAAATAAAAATATGTCAAGCCTACAATTTTTTAGAGATAACTGACTATGGGGTTTTGGTTCACTCTATTAATAGAGGCCAGATGCAAAACTGGGTACCTGAATCCAGGTTCAGATTCCAATGCAGTTCGGTTAGGACCAATCTTCAAAATACATTAATAGTATAAATTTTGCTAGTAAGTTTATTATCCTTTTTGACAGTAGCTCAAACTTGAAGGAATCTTTTTTTACCGGAGTACATAAAATTCAGATATACCTTTCTCCTGCCTCCCACGAATGTCTGGTTCACAAGAGCAGCTGAGAATATAAAAAGCAATCATGATTAAAGCTGCCTGTCTGTCATGGGGTCACGGAAATCACGAATTCTGTGACTTTCCATGACTTCTGCAGTCTGGGTGTGTGGGAGGGGGCTCAGGGCTAGGGCAGGGGGTTGGGATGCATCGTGGTGCTTACTTTGGGGGGGGTCTCCCGGCTCCTACTGGGATGTCCCTACAGCTTCTAGGTGGAGCAGCCAGGGGGGCTTCATGCGCTACCCACACCTGTAGGCATCACCCCCGCAGTTCCCACTGGTTGTGGTTCCTGGGCCCGACCAATGGGAGCTGCAGAGCCAGCACTTGTGGCGGGATCAGTACATGGAGCCCCCCTGGCCGTCCCTCCTCCTAGGTGCTACAGGGACATGCTGGTTGGAGCCAGGTAGGGAGCCTGCCAGCCCCGCCAACCCTCATCCTACCCCATGACCAGCGGGAGGCCCCAGACTGCACCCCCCTTCCCCCAGCAGTAGGAGTCCTGGGGCACGCTCTGCCCCCCCAGCACCAGAGTGGGTCCTGGGCCACCACTTCCACCCGTGGTAACCCCGGCCCACCCCGAGCACCCGCGGTCACCCACCCCAAGTTTCAGTTAGGGGTATATAGTAAAAGTAATGGACAGGTCACCAGCTGTGAATTTTTGTTTATTGCCCGTGACCTGTCCATGACTTTTACTAAAAATACCCATGACTAAAATGTAGCCTTAATCATGATACAGAATAGTCTCTCCCATCCATTTCCCATGACCCAAGTAATTCCTTCCCTGGCTTTAGTCACCAGAGATGGCCTCTGTGGTAGCATACTGAGCAATTGCCTCACACTTTTGCCTAAACTTTTAGCTATTGCCTCACCACTTTTAGTTAAAATGTTCTTCATACACATACTTTTAGAAAAATATTGCATAATATATACAGTATATACAGTAAGGCCAAGGTCTGAGTGATTTACAATTTTGGATCCTCACTGTGAATCCTCTTAAACAGGCCTGATTTTTCAGAAAGTGAGTGCTCAACACTTTCTGAAAATCAGGCCTCTAAGAGTCCTCAAGTTATGCATGCAAAACGTTGGCCTAATTGAGAACTTATAGTAGTTTTGTAACATAGCTTTTTAGAGAAGTCAACTATCCTTCGTTGACCGCAAGCATTTCTCTTTGTTTCCACTGTGTCTTCCAAAGAGCTCACATTACTTCAGATGAAATTCCCTCCTGAGCACCCTGAATGCCACTCAAGTCTTCTTTTGAGGAATTACATGACTCTGAGGCTACGTCTACACTTAAACCACTAAACCAGCAGTATCAACCCTCACTATAGCAAAGGGAGAGATTCTCCCATCACTGCAGTTAATCTACCTCCCAGAGAGGCGGTAGCTAGGTCGATGGAAGAATATTTTTCCACAGTCTACCCTTAGGGCTAGCTCAGCTTAACTACATTGCTCAGGGGTGTAGATTTTTCACACCCCTGAGCAACATAGCTGGGTCAACCTAATTTTTTAGTATAGACCCAGCAATAGTCTTTAAACTAGCCTTCTACACAAGGTGAATTTCACTCCCTGTGCATTTCAGTGGGGATAGAACTAGTTTGACCTTACTACCTACATCAAAATGTCCATTAATTTACAAAAATATTGGCAACTACTTCTATGGAGTTTTTTTGCCATTGTCTTTTGTTAAAGATGAATATGTTTAAACATTAAACAAAGCAACATGGACTGGTAGAGAATAAAACCCCCCAAAAAGTGAAGGGTGGTACAACAGAAAAACCCAATATCCTGGGGCAGGACTTTGTGGGCTTTATACCCTATGCACTTCCCACCAGTTCAGATTTCTGTGACGTTCTTTGTGCAGCTTAGCCATTCGTCTGCAATAGAACAGCCTGCCATAGCTATGAGGAATAGTGTAACTAACGCAATAACCCCAGCACCAATTTTTAGCCATCTGTAATGATGAGTGCAAGTAGCACCTCCACCAGTAGATAGTCCTGTATCTTTATCTTAAGCTGTTGTCTTATATGTTATTGCATTGTCTCTAGAGGTTTTAGTAGAAAGTCAGTCATGGCCGTGAGTGCTGGACTTGGTACTTACACTGTTGCAATAAATCCTTATACGTGAGTACTATGACTGGTGGCAGCATCTTCAAGATGGCAAAAGCACTTTCCGCTGAGAAGAAATTTATTGGTCATGCAGATAAAACCATAATCTGATAGTACTTGACAGACTGAACTGTTGCTCATTGTGAATGAATGGTCTGAAGAGAGAGCAGCAAAGTATCTAGCAGTGCTTTCAGATGGTGTTGCCAAAGCATTTTACAAGCAGCTTCCCAGTCTGGATCATGATTCTTACAGACAGTTACACAAACACTTCCTCATCATAGTGGTTGTGTGATTGGCCCTTTTGAAATTCTGGAAAAAATGACAAGCCAGGGGGTGGAACCTCTGTATGATTATTTGTGTGAATTACAAAGACTGTTAATAAGGCTTTCCCTGCACCATACTGGGCAGGAGATGGCTTGAGAAAAGCAGAACCTGCTGTTATGAAGGTGGAACTGGCAGTGCAGAAATGAGCCTGTGCTCAGTAACTAACCATGAGAGGAGTGTGTGTGAAAAGACAGTTTATGATGTTCCCCTGTTTCAACCATTCATAATCTGCTGGAGAAGGAAGATCACACTGGATAAACCTATGGACCAGATTATACACAGAGTTCAAAATGTAGAAGAAAGATTGCTAGGGAAGTAGCTAAAAAAAATGGGGGCATGGGGGCAGCCCAGGTGCAAGCTATTTGCAGATATTCCCTGGATCAAGTGAGAGAGACTGTTTCCTGAGAGGGTCCCCGACCAGATGATATTTGCAGGCAATGCAGATGCAATGGTCTCTGAAGATGGAATTGCCCAAGCAGAGAGGGAAATGTGACACAGGAAACCAGAAGATGTGGAGATGCACAACCAACTATTAGAACAACCCACATAAAGAGCTGCCCAAATACAATGTGTCTGGAGACACTGATGGCTGGAAAACCACAATGCTCTTGAACTCTGGTTCTGAAATAAATCTGATCCATTGGAAAAACACGCAGTACTAAAAAGAAAGAAAATTTGTACTTCAGGAGTTAACTGATGATCATTAATCATCAGCCATTGCAGATAACAAGAGAAATCCAGCTTCCACTGAACTTGAGATCTCTGTAGAATAGACTTTTGTTGTGGTGACCAATATTTCTAATGATGGAATCTGAGGGAATCACAAAAATGCCTGGGTATTAACAGAATGAACCTGTTCCTGGACAATATTCAGATTCAAACGTTCTTTTTGGTGTGTCACTGAAGAAAGAACTTTTGAACTCTGCTGTGCTTAAATTCCTGGATCCATCTCATCCATTCATAGCAATCTATGATGACTCAAAGGTTGCTGTTGGATTTGCCCTTGAACAAATCCATGAACTTGGTAGGTGCAGACCAGTGGCTTTTGGAGGTCATAAAATCAAGTGAGAGAGAAATCAAGATTTTGTCTACAGAATTAGAGTGTCTGGCTAATGAGGAGGTCCTTGTGGCCTATTGTCCCTATTTGCTAGGTATGGAGTTCACAGTGCACACAGACCATAGTGCCCCACAGTGTACCTACACAGGTCAGAGACAAGGTGGAGTCTAACAACAGTAACTTGAGTGAAGCATTACAGGAGGTTGGAGAAACTGATGAGCCACAGCAAGCATCACAGGCACAAGATGGGAGTAAAAAGGAGAATTATGTGCCCATCCAAAGAGGATGGAAGGTGTGGCTCCGCAACTGAAAAAAATCCCAAACGTACACCTTTGTGGAGGGACTTTACACAGTAATTAAAAAAGTAAACAACTTATCCTTGCTGATACAGACAGCAAGAGCTCACCCCTTTCTAGTATATCAAGAACTGGTGCACAAATTCATCAAAAGAAAGGGTAGGGTAAACATTCAAGATGCTCAACCATCATCATCCCAGAGGGATGCAAAAGAGCATTTGGAGGCACCACAGCAAGTTCCTGTGGCTCGTGGTGGAAGACCGGTTGTGGAGGAGGAATTGCTGGGGTGTCCTCAGGACCTCAACACACTGCAGTCTTCAACAGACAGTGGATAGCCTTGACTTAGGGAATATGAGCTCTACACTTACTGATAATGTAGATCCAATTACAAATGGGAAGATCCTCAGTACTGCAATCCAGGCTTTGAGACTACACCTTCCATGATGCCTTGGGGAAAAAGAAAGCGAAAGAGAGACTTCCAGGGAGAGCATGCAGTGGGCTCCATTTTGGAGCGGAACTGAAATTGATTTTTGGAGCTGTCAAAATCAGCAGCTGCTGCTAAAACTGCTGCTAGGAAGCTAGAAGATGCTGCTAAGAGCCTGATGGGCTTTTGATTGAGCAGGGAGCCTCAGCAGCTGTTGATGGGCTTCACTGAAGCCAGGGCAGAGATTATTGCTGTGCCCCGAGCTGACTGAGGTGGGCCTGCAGTGAAAACAATGTGAGTAACCACCACCCTTGTTTCGGAAAGTGCTCGCAAGGGGAGGGGGGCAGCAAAGAGACTTTATGGGGTTGCCTGAGTCTGAGAAGAGGTGGAGTGGTCTTGTCATCAAACCAGAACCCAGGGTTGCTGACATCTGGTTAAAGGAACTCTAGTCTTCAGAGGGGTTTTGCAGCTTGGAATGATCCCAAATTAGAATTGTTCTGCCCCTTGTTGCCTTGGCTGGACTGATTTACTGGACCAGAGTGCTGTCCTCAGTTTCAAGATCTTCTAGCATGCCCATGCAAGCAAGTGTTTAGAAATTTGAAATCCACAGGCGGGTAGACTCAGAGGTGGCGTAAATGGTGACATTGTAAATGCACATTAGATACATTTCATTTACTACTGTAAGCTGCATTTGTTAATTGATTTATCAAACTGCCCTGTGTGATTTTTTTAGTAGTGACATTTAATCTCATCTGTTATGCCATATTCTCTTAAATATTTAAGTGAAGGTGTGGTTAATTCTAATCCAAATGTATATTGTTTATAATTGGTATTTTTGAGCTAGACCCATTGCACAGATTATTTAGGTTAATTCCTGGAGGCTCCCAAGGCATGCCATTGAATTTAATGTGTATAGGGGCCCAGCCAGTTGGAGGCACCGCCAATTTTAATTTCCTTTACATGTAAAAAGACTGCAGCAGAGGGGTGGATAGAGGATCCCAACATGACAGTAAAACAGATCCTGGAAATCCTACTGGTGAACAACATCAGTTGCTCTGGCCCACACCAGGTGTTGCCTGCTCCTGAGTAACCCAGGGAGGGAAGGGGGCTATACAAGTGATGTCTTCATGACTGAATATAGGACTCGGGCAGGCAGATCAACTTGGAAATCTTCATGGATGGCTGAGTACGTGGATTCTGAGGAGTTACTCTTAAATTTTTATTTAACTGGAGAGAGAAAAGTTATAATGATCAGTGCAGACAGCACCTCCACCAATAAATTGTGCTAAATCTTAGTGTCAAGTGATGTTGTAGTATTTGATCTGAGGGTTTTAGGTGGAAGTTCAGTCCCACTTCTGTCTGCTGGAGTTAGCAGCTGCAGAGTTCAATAAATTCATGTGATTCTATAAGTGAGTATTACACATTTCATATGTGCTCACTGAAAGGCAGTTAGTTACTGCATTGTATGATGTACTCGCAAAAAGAAAAGGAGTACTTGTGGCACCTTAGAGACTAACAAATTTATTTGAGCATAAGCTTTCGTGAGCTACAGCTCACTCTTGCATCTGATGAAGTGAGCTGTAGCTCACAAAAGCTTATGCTCAAATAAATTTGTTAGTGTCTAAGGTGCCACAAGTACTCCTTTTCTTTTTCTTTTTGAGAATACAGACTAACACGGCTGCTACTCTGAAACCTGTCATTATGATGTACTGTTCACTTAGATTATCCTGTAATACAAAAAAGAGGAAGTAAAATGATATTATCCTGCACACCCTGGAGAAGGTATTTGCCATTCACCTCCCAGCACAACAAAACCAGTCTGCTTAGATGACTTACATCTAACTACTGCTACCACAACCCCAAACTAACCCCCTAGCATAATTAAAGCCAAGAGACGGGGAGCTTGCAACTGTTATTTAAACAAAGCCACTCCCAAATCATCATAGCACTAAGCAACACCAAGACAACGCCCAGTACTGTTGCTTACAGTTATTTCTGTTTGCCAGTGCTGCAGATACCAAGGAGGAATTTAAATTTACCAGAGAATGAATTCAGTGAGACAATTAGAGATGGGAGGGATACGGTAACAGGCAATCATTTAGATGCTTTCACAAAATTTTACACAAGTGGTGAAACATTCTGATTTAAAGGGAGAAGAAACTTTATTAGATAAAAATGCCATGAAAATGCATTTCTGTCTTGTGTTCTGGAATACCATTTGTCTTTTGGTTAACATCTTTCATAAAGTTGCATTGTGCATAGGTAGGTTTAGCGCTTTAAATATGTGGTAAATACCTCAACATAAGTCAGGCAAATTCATTTTTGTTTGGAGTATTCATCAACCTGAAACAACAACAAAAAACCAACAATCACACACACAAAAAAACCCTCCAAGAACACAACCTGCTCCCATTGAAATCAATGGGAACAGGATCAGATTCCAAGCCTGAAAGTTGCTACCACCAGTTTATTTGATGGAAAATGTTTTGCAGTAATTAATAAGTAGAGTTATTTTCATGGAAAGCCCTGTATTCCATTACTTAGTGGAAGAAACAGCTTGCATGTATTTGAAACTGGTTTGACTGCAGTTGAGTGAGTCCTAAAAGGCCTTCAGTTAAGCATTCATGCTTAAGTTTTTACTGACATAGCTAACAATATCAGTCATCAAAAAGATGAAGCAGACGAAAGTAACTGGTATGCGCACAGCCAACGTAGATCCTCCAGTTGAGAGAACCACTCAGCTAAGCTTTGGAATGATGACTAGGACTTAAAGAAATCAATTATGAAAGTGCTACCACTATTTATTTTCTGGGCTGAGCCAGTGCCATAAAAACAGAAGTAGTGGAACTACTTCTGCATCATAGTTACGCGAGAGACAGATGCAAACAGTGCTAGCCATAGAAATATTGCACACGTGAACCAAAAAGTTTGCAAGGAAGGTGAAACAGTCATGCAGTTTTACTGGTTTCTAGAAATAAACTACCTCATAAATTACAAAGGAAAAGCCTGAATATTAAAAAACATCAATTTGCAAAACTATTTAAATAATTTCCCCACCATCGATAGCTCAGTGCTTAGCTTTCCCAAACAACAAGAGCAAATAGAACAATAAGGGGGTGTCATAGAAGAGGATGATTCACAAATGGTGGGACCTTAGAATCACAATATATGGCTTCCTAACTATTCCAATACAGGAAGTTCTTGAAGCCTGAGAACTCATATCAAATATGTTTGAAGCTGTTAATTGTTGTGCACTCTCTCATCAGAGGCCCAGAGCTTTATAGTGATTCAGAGTAGAACCACTAATAAAACTTACAGGAACTACACAACTTCCTTCACTGCTTCAATTTCAATGTAGTGAGCCAGGTTCAACTCAATTTATCACAATCATTTACATATAATAGAAATAATACTCACCACTTACATTGTAGAGATGTGGGAAACTGATCTGTAGGGAGACAACAGCAGAGCTGGGAGGAAATAATAGGTTTTTTTTACTTTCATCCCTATGTGCTATCTGCAGAGCCACAGAGTATCCAGTCAGCTGGGTGTTACTGAAGAATGAAATTTTTGTCTTGCCCTGGGAAATGGACCTCTATGAAACAGTCAATCATCTGTTTCATAAAAAGCAAAGGTAAGACTTGACATTTAACGCAACAAGGCTAGAGAATAGGGCAGTATTCTGCTCCAGGAAAAGAACTCAAGCCTCAGGGATGCTAGTTTATTGGTCAAAGCAGCACACTCTAGAATAGAACAGGGCCAAATGTTCAACCTTCCCAAGATTTCTAGACACACTTCAGTCTTTTTCTCCCCCTTCAAACCATCTTGAATAACAAGGCACTTTCCTTTCCCTTCTTACAGCTTCCCAGCTGCTGGTTTATATCTCCCAACCTCTAGAAAACAGGTATCTGCTGCCATGAATATTCCCCTCGGGGACCATCTGCTGATCAGTTAAGCTGGCTGCTAGACTGCAAGCTGGGAAGTCTAGCCTGAGCATCAGCAATCTGCTTCCTTCTGCAATCCCAGAGCTGCTGCACATGACAGGAATTTAAACCCCAGCCTGCCACAGTTCATAAAAAGTTCATCCATCTTACCCCAACTAGGCTTTGAAATCTGATATAGCCACATTCTGTCTGGGACCAGTCAACAGGAAACTTCCCCCTACCCCAAATTCTCTTTTTGGACACTTTAATCACTATTTGTTCTTAATAACTGTAATCTTACCTATGTCTAGGACTTCTTAACAAATCCAAAGCACTTTACAGACAGTAGATCAGATTGTAGCTCCCCACTCGAATGGCACCAAACAAACCAAAGCTCATATGGAAATTCATATGGAAAAAAATATGGAAATTCCCTTTGCACAAAAGAAAGTTTCACATGGCATAGACCAGTGTAGCGGCTGTATCCCCCAGCATAGGGGATGTGCTCAGCAAAAAGACATTACCACTCTATTCCAGCTATGGAATGGTCCCTGGAGGCCATGGTCAGCCAGGAGAAAGTTAAAGCGAGATTCCACTGGCTCCTGAAGCTAGGGGCCACAAAGGTTTTGTGCAGCCACCTTTTCCTCACTACCTCCACAGCTGTGCTAAGCAAAGCTCAGATGCATCTCAGGCCTGGGCCAGTGTACACTGAGATAACTCACAGGGAAATACAGACACTCCTGGACTGGAAGTCATCACCTATTTTGTGTCAGCAATAATGAATACCATTTTTAAAGAGTAGAAGTGAAGAACATGTACATTATTTGAAAGTAAAGAAGGAATTTGGATAATGTAATTGTGCAAGTTGGTATTTGGACAAGATAACAGGGATAATACCCTTCCTCCTAGATAGGAATGACAGCTCTTTGTGACTCTGACAATGTTTATTTAGTGTCTCCGCTTGAAGGAGTGTGTTTGCCTTTTCCAGGAGGCAGTAACTCTAAAACAAGACTTTAAGTACACGTCTATCTGTCATTCTAAATAGCTCACTCAGCCAGCTAGCTATTCAGTTTGATGTATTGCATTTATATTTGTATACTGGATCAACCTGCACACTGGTGAAATGCAGCCACCTCAGGGGTAGAAGCCAATACCCATTCTGTGCCAGCAATAATAACCCAATATATAAATACAAGAAGTCACATTTCAATTACATTAGCCTCATTGTGGCAATATATCAGCTGTGACAGAATGAGATATGTCTGGGTCATAATATGTATTGTATTTTGTATTGTAACCTTCATTTTGTACTATATGCTGAACTCACATCTAACCTGGGGTGAGGCAAACTTATTATGATGTATTCCAGTCAGCTGCCCTGCCAAGGAAAGGTACTTGATACTTCATTGAAAGATGGTCTCTCAGAAGCCATCAATATGACAATGTAGGGTTCTTGACTCTGACTGTCTCAACTACCAGTCTATCCCCATAGAAAATGGATTCTCTCAACCAGAGCATGTGGGGAAAGGGGTGAAGGGGACAAGAAGTGACAAGTCTGCCAGTTGATCATATGGCAAAAAAAATAGACTCTATTTAAGAGGGAGTGTTTCTCTGTGAGGCTGGCCATCTATTGCCACATGCATTAAGAATGAACTGGAGAGAGAGAAGCAGTAGGAAATGAGAGATTCTGCCTCACCTGAAACAATTATAAGACTTTGGACTCACAGAAGGGGTGCCAGGCCTGGGGTAGATGGGTATGTCTCCGGACTTCTGTTATTTTGCAAAAGTCTGTAACGCTGTCATGTTTTTTTTTAAGAGTAAAGTTTCTGTTAAGAAATCCCTTGGCTAAGCCTGTGTTCCTTGCTTTCCTGTCTTGTTGTCCCTGAAGGGGATAAACTGGAACCCCAGAGTGCCCATAGCTGGGTGGAGCACCCAGGGAGTGTATGTAAATGACTAGGGCAGAGGTTCCCTAACTGTGGTCCGCGGACCATCAGTGGTCTGCAAGCTCCATTCAGGTGGTCCACAGACAGTTCCCTCTAAGGTGAACGGCTGGGTGACGGCACACAAGAGAATGAAGGGCCACCCACCTAATTAGTGGAGCCACACAGGCGTGGCGCCGCGAGTTAGGTGCCTGGACCCTGGAGAAGATATACATTTAAGGTGAGGTGGTGGCCTTGGGGGAAATAGGGGTAGGTGGGAGGGCGCAGTGGGGTGAGAAGAGGGGTGGGGGAAATTTGGGATGTGCAGGGCTGCGGTGGCCAGAGAATGAGGCGACTTTTCCCAGCTCCAGAGCTGCAGCTTCCAGGAAGAGATGGCCCTTCTTCCCAGTCTCAGCTCTGTGGCTGCTGTGGTGGGGGAGAGACTCCCCTCCTTTCCATTGCCAGCTCAGGGACTGCCACAGTGGGGGAGAGAGGGCACATCCACTGCATTTGAAAGGTAAGACTACTGATATTAAAATATGAGGTGTGTGCTTTTATTTGTAGAACAAAAAAACCTTAATTATTATTAAGTTTTTTTTATATAGTGCTTTTATCCAAACTGCTTTACAATAGTTAGCTAATGGTACAAACAACATTTGGAAAGATCATTAAGTGGTCCGCCGAGACCTTCAGAAATTTTCAAGTGGTCCGCGAAAAAAACGTTTGAGAACCACTGGACTAGGGGGCCCTGAGAGATTGAATAATGAATTCTTACAAAACTCTTATGGCTCTCCTCATGCTTCTGGACCTCAGCCTCTCTCTGCTGTTATTCCTGTGGTAAAATATTCTAAAGTCCTTGGGGTAGTGGGGTGGGATGGTTTATTAAACTATATAACAACAGGGAGCTTTAGATATATGATGGAGCAACTCACTGTTTGGTACACCAAATGATTTGAAGCTAGGTCACTCAGTCATTGCTCCCAGCACATACCAGCACACAAAATGGGACATAAATTGTTATATGATATAACCCCATCTTTATCTGAAATGTTACAGGGCATCCAAACTAGTTGGATGACAGAACTTCATACTTACATTCCATTCTGTCACTTCATATCAAGTAATGTTGAGTTGCATCATATATGCCCAGTGGGAAACAATTCCTGTCAGAGAAATCAAAACAATAGGGGTTTGGTTTGGTTTTGTAGGAACGGCCTGTGGGTCAGATGCCTGAAAGAATATGGTATTTTAAATTCAAGTCGTGTATATATCTATCTATCTACATTTGCTGTGTAGTTTAAGAAATGTATATACAGTATATTAGGTTTCAGAGTAGCAGCCGTGTTAGTCTGTATTCGCAAAAAGAAAAGGAGTACCGGTGGTCTCTAAGGTGCCACCGGTACTCCTTTTCTTTTTGAGTATATTAGGTGTTGGTTTAGACTGCAGATAATACACGTGAAGTGAAGAACTCCCCCAGCTGCAGATGGGAACGAATTAGACTGACATGAAGTTGGAGGATGATTATTATATTTACTCCTGAGGGCATTCTGCACCAAAAAATTAAAAATTCTGCACACTATATTTTAAAATTCTGCAAAATTCTGCAAATTTTATTTGTCAAATAAATGTGGAGGCTCTGGCATGGCATTGGGGAGCATAGGCCACTGGTTGCACAGAGGTGGGAGATCACTGTGCAGGCCCCCCCGACTCCAGGACACGGACTCAGCGGTGAGGCTGCACCCAACCCTGACCCAGTGCAAAGACCAGGCCTGCACCAGAAACACCCCAGGACCCTGCCCCTCTGTGCCAAGAGCACCAACATAAGAACATAAGACCATAAGAACAACAATACTGGGTCAGACCAAAGGGCCATGTAGTCCAGTATCCTGTCTTCTGACAGTGGCCAATCTCAAGTGTCCTAGAGAGAATGAACAGAACAGGTAATCATCAAGTGATCCATTCCCTGTCGCCCATTCGCAGCTTCTGGCAAACAGAGGCGAGGAGCACCATCCCTAAAAGCCTTGATGGACCTATCCTCCATGAACTTATCTAGTTCTTTTTTGAATCCATATAGTCTTGGCCTTCACAACATCCTCTGGCAAAGAGTTCCACAGGTTGACTGTGAAGAAATACTTCCTTTTGTTTGGTTTAAATCTACTGCCTATTAATTTCATTTGGTGATCCCTAGTTTTTGTGTTATGAGAAGGAGTAAATAACACTTCCTTATTTACTTTCTCCATACCAGTCAGGATTTTATAGACCTCCATCATATCTCCCCTAAGTCGTCTCTTTTCCAAGCTCAAAAGTCTAATTTCTCCTCATATGGCAGCTGTTCCATACCCCTAATCATTTTTGTTGCCCTTTTCTGAACCTTTTCCAATTCCAATATATCTTTTTTGAGATGGAGTGATCACATCTGCATGCAGTATTAAAGATGTGGGCATACCATGGATTTATATACAATATGATATTTTCTGTCTTATGGTCTATCCCTTTCTTAATGATTCCCAACATTCTGTTTGCCTTTTTGACTGTCACTGCACACTGAGCCCTGGTCTACACTAGGTGTTGAGGTCGAATTTAGCAGCGTTAAATCCATGTAACCCTGCACTCGTCCACATGACGAACCCCTTTTTTTCGACTTAAAGGGCTCTTAAAATCAATTTCCTTACTCCACCCCCGACAAGGGATTAGCGCTGAAATCGGTTTTGCTAGATCAAATTTGGGGTACTGTGGATGCAATTAGATGGTATTGGCCTCTGGGAGCTATCCCAGAGTGCTCCATTGTGACCGCTCTGGACAGCACTCTCAACTCAGATGCACTGACCAGGTAGACAGGAAAAGGGCCGTGAACTTTTTAATTTCAATTTCCTGTTTGGCCAGTGTGGCAAGCTGCAGGTGACCATGCAGAGCTCATCAGCAGAGGTGACCATGATGGAGTCCCAGAATCACAAAAGAGCTCCAGCATGGACCGAACGGGAGGTACGGAATCTGATCGCTGTATGGGGAGAGGAATTCGTGCTATCAGAACTACGTTCCAGTTTTCAAAATGTCAAAACATTTGTGAAAGTCTCCCAGGGCATGAAGGACAGAAGCCATAACAGGGACCCGAAGCAGTGCCGTGTGAAACTTAAGGAGCTGAGGCAAGCCTACCAGAAAACCAGAGGGGCCAACGGCCGCTCCGGGTGAGAGCCCCAAACATGCCGCTTCTGTGATGAGCTGCATGCCATTTCAGGGGGTTCAGCCACCACTATCCCAGCCGTGTTGTTTGACTCCTTCAATGGAGATGGAGGCAACATAGAAGCAGGTTTTGGGGACGAGGAAGACGATGAGGAGGTTGTAGATAGCTCACAGCAAACGAGTGGAGAAACTGGTTTTTCCGACAGCCAGGAACTGTTTCTCACCCTGGACCTGGAGCCACCCCCCCCCAACTCACCCAAGGCTGCCTCCCGGACCCACCAGACAGAGAAGGGACCTCTGGTGAGTGTACCTTTTAAAATACTATACAAGGTTTAAAAGCCAGCATGTTTAATGATTAATTTGCCCTGGCATTTGTGGCTCTCCTGGATATACTCCCAAAGCCTTTGCAAAAGGTTTCTGGGGAGAGCAGCCTTATTCCATCCACCATGGTAGGACATTTTACCACTCCAGGCCAGTGGCACATACTCGGGAATCATTGTAGAACAAAGCATTGCAGTGTATGTTTGCTGGCGTTCAAACAACATCCATTCTTTATCTCTCTTTATTATTATCAGGAGAGTGATATCATTCATGGTCACCTGGTTGAAATAGGGTGCTTTTCTTAAGGAGACATTCAGAGGTGCCCATTCCTGCTGGACTGTTTGCCTATGGCTGAACAGAAATGTTCCCCGCTGTTAGCCACGGGGTGGGGGGAGGCAAAATGTGACCTTGTAACGAAAGCACATGTGCTATGTATGTAATGTTAACAGCAAGGTTTACTGTGAAAGAGTGTACTCATTGTTCTATAAAATGTGTCTTTTCAATTACCACTGTCCCTTTTTTTTCTTCACCAACTGTATGTGTTTCAAGGATCACAGGATCTTCTCCTTCCCAGAGGCTAGTGAAGATTAGAAGGTGAAAAAAATGCACTCATGATGAAATGTTCTCTGAGCTCATGCTGTCCTCCCACACTGACAGAGCACAGATGAATGCATGGAGGCAGACAATGTCAGAGTGCAGGAAAGCACAAAATGACCGGGAGAAGAGGTGGCGGGCTGAAGAGAGTAAGTGGCGGGCTGAAGAGAGGGCTGAAGCTGAAAGGTGGCGGCAGCATGATGAGAGGAGGCAGGATTCAATGCTGAGGCTGCTGGAGGATCAAACTAATATGCTCCAGCCTATGGTTGAGGTGCAGGAAAGGCAGCAGGAGCACAGACCGCCACTACAGCTCCTGTGTAATCAACCGCCCTCCTCCCCAAGTTCCATAGCCTCCTCACCCAGACGCCCAAGAATGCGGTGGAGGGGCCTCCGGCCACCCAGCCACCCCACCCCAGAGGATTGCCCAAGTAACAGAAGGCTGGCATTCAATAAGTTTTAAACTTTTAAAGTGCTGCGTGGCCTTGTCCTTCACTCCTCCACCATCCCTCCTGGGCTACCTTGGTAATTATCCCCTATTTGTGTGATGAATTAATAAAGAATGCATGAATGTGAAGCAACAATGACTTTATTGCCTCTGCAAGCAGTGATGGAAGGGAGTTGGGTTAGCTTACAGGGAAGTAGAGTGAACCAAGGGGCGGGGGGTTTCATCAAGGAGAAACAAACGGAACTTTCACACCGTAGCCTGGCCAGTCATGAAACTGGTTTTCAAAGCTTCTCTGATGCGCACCGCACCCTCCTGTGCTCTTCTAACTGCCCTGGTATCTGGCTGTGCGTAACCAGCAGCCAGGCGATTTGCCTCAACCTCCCACCCTGCCATAAACGTCTCCCCCTTACTCCCACAGATATTGTGGAGCACACAGCAAGTAGTAATAACAGTGGGAATATTGGTTTCGCTGAGGTCTAACCGAGTCAGTAAACTGCGCCAGCGCGCTTTTAAATGTCCAAATGCACATTCTACCACCATTCTGCACTTGCTCAGCCTGTAGTTGAACAGCTCCTGACTACTCTCTAGGCTGCCTATGTATGGCTTCATGAGCCATGGCATTAAGGGGTAGGCTGGGTCCCCATGGATAACTATAGGCATTTCAACATTTCAACCCAATGGTTATTTTCTGGGCTGGGAATAAAGTCCCTTCCTACAGCTTTTGAAACAGACCAGAGTTCCTGAAGATGCGAGCGTCATGTACCTTTCCCGACCATCTCAAGTTGATGTTGGTGAAACATCCCTTGTGATCCACTAGTGCTTGCAGCACTATTAAAAAGTACCCCTTGTGGTTTATGTACTCGCTGGCTTGGTGCTCCGGTGCCAAGATAGGGATATGGGTTCCGTCTATGGCCCCACCACAGTTAGGGAATCCCATTGCAGCAAAGCCATCCACTATGACCTGCACATTTCCCAGTGTCACTACCCTTGATATCAGCAGATCTTTGATTGTGTTGGCTGTTTGCATCACAGCAGCCCCCACAGTAGATTTGCCCACTCCAAATTGATTTCCGACTGACCGGTAGCTGTCTGGTGTTGCAAGCTTCCACAGGGCTATTGCCACTCGCTTCTCAACTGTGAGGGCTGCTGTCATCTTGGTATTCTTGCACCTCAGGGAAGGGGAAAGCAAGTCACAAAGTTCCATGAAAGTGCCCTTACACATATGAAAGTTTCGCAGCCACTGGGAATCGTCCCAGACCTGCAACACTATGCGGTCCCACCAGTCTGTGCTTGTTTCCTGAGCCCAGAATCGGCATTCCACCGCATGAACCTGCCCCATTAGCACCATGATGCCCACATTGGCAGGGCACGTGCTTTGAGAAAAGTCTGTGTCCATGTCCTCATCACTCTCATCACCGCACTGACGTCGCGTACTCGCCCAGTTTCACTTTGCCAGGTTCTAGTGCTGCATATACTGCTGGATAATGCGTGTGGTGTTTAATGTGCTCCTAATTGCCAAAGTGATCTGAGCGGGCTCCATGCTTGCCATGGTATGGCGTCTGCACAGAAAAAAGGCGCGGAACGATTGTCTGCTGTTGCCCTGACGGAGGGAGGGGCGACTGATGACATGGCTTACAGGGTTGGCTTACAGAGAATTAAAATCAACAAAGGGGGTGGCTTTGTGAGAAACTGAATGGCCACCTCAAGGATAGAACTCAAAACCTCAAGGATAGAACTCAAAACTGGGTTTAGCAGGCCGTTGATTTCACAGAGGGAGGGAGGGAGGAGAAAATGAATACAAAACGAATCTGATCTATTTCTTGTTTTGAGCCACTTCATCTATCTTTATACATCATGCTGGCAGCAGCCTATGCAGTACAACCGCTAGCCATCGTCACCTCCTGGTTGCTCGGCAGAAGACGGTGCAGTATGACTACTGGCCATCGTCTTCTGCTAGCTACAGATTAAAAGACAGTGCACTGCCGGTAGGACTCAATCGCCATGAGACGAAACAAGGGAAATGACCTGGCTGAGTCATTCCCATGTTTGCCCAGGCGCCTGATTAAAAGAGCACCCAGGACTACGTCGACGACGGCTACCAGTCATACTGTACTGTCTGCTGCCAAAAGGCAATAAACTGCTGCTGTGTAGCAATGCAGTACCATGTCCACCAGCACCCAGGAGACATATGGTGACGGTTAGCTGAGCGGGCTCCATGCTTGCCGTGGTATGGCTTCTGCACAGGTAACTCAAGAAAAAAAGCGCAAAATGATTGTCTGCCCTTGCTTTTACGGAGGGAGGGAGGGAACGGGGGCCTGACAATATGTACCCAGAACCACCCGTGACAATGTTTTAGCCCCATCAGGCACTGGGATTTCTACCCAGAATTCAAATGAGTGGTGGAGACTGCGGGAACTGTGGGATAGCTACGCACAGTGCAAAGCTCCGGAAGTCAATTGTTGCCTTGGTACTGTGGACACAGTCCGCCGACTACATGCACTTAGAGCATTTGTGTGGGGACACACATAATCGACCGTATAAAAACGCTTTCTACAAAACCAACTTCTATAAATTCGACCTAATTTCATAGTGTAGACATACCCTCAGTGGATGTTTTCAGAGAACTATCCACAATGACTCCAAGATCTCTTTCTTGAGTGGTAACAGCTAATTTAGACCCCAGGTCTGGGCAGGCTGGCTCAGCAAGGCAGGATCCAAGTGTGGAGGGGCTTAGTGTGGGGGGATCCAGGTGTGGGTTGAGAGAGTTCTGTGGGGGGCAATCTGGGTGCAGGCAGCTCAGTGGTGGATCTGGGTGTGGGGGGGAGCTGGAAGCACAGGGGTTTGTTGGGGGCTTCTGGGTGCAATGGTAATGGGACTCTGCAGGGGGGGTCCAGGTGAATGTGGTTGGGGCTCAGCAGCGGGAGGATCTGGGTATGTGGGGAATAGAGCTTGGCAGGGGGGTTTGGATGTGGAGGGCTCAGTGTGGGGGGGTCCAGATGCTGGAGGAGTGGGGCTCAGTGGGGTGGAGATCCAGGTGCATCTGGTTGGTGCTCGGTAGGGTGAGTACCTGGGTGTGGGTGGCTGATCAGGGTGGTCCAGGTGCAGGGGAGTAGAGTTCATTGGGGGGGGTCTGGGTGCAGGGGGTAAGGCTTGGTGGGTGGGTCTGGCTATGAAGGGGTCTGGATGCACCGGGGTTGGGTGGATGGGGGAGTAGCTCCTTGTACAGTGACTCCCTCCCTCTGTAGCTGAGGAGCGATTGGTTCAAGAAGCATGTGGGGATGTGTTTGACACGTCCCCAGATGCCGTGCAGGGGAAGAGGAAATCCTGTCCTGCCCAGCCCAGTCGGGACTAGCAGCTAAGCCTGGTGCAAGGTAGGAGACACCAGTTGGGTCTTCCCCAGTCCCGCCTTCTGCCCCACAGTGACTTACCTCTCTGCTAGCTGCCCTGGACACTCAAAACATACTGATGGGGAGAGTTGCCTGACCACTCTTTTGTAGCTTCTCTTTGCTTCCTTGTCAGAAAGTCATTTTTCTGCGGGGAAGCAAAGAAATCTCCGGGTGACATAAATTCTGTGCATGTGCAGTGGCACAGAATTCCCCCAGGAGCATATATTATTAATATTTAAGACAGAGGGTCAGATCCTCAGCTGGTGTAAATCAGAGCAGGGTCAATTAAAGTCAATGGGTTTTGGGGTCACTCAGCACCTCACACTGTCCAGCCCTAATTCCATTTAGCTAATCTCAAAATCTGCTTTACTATTCTGGCAGCACTGTTGTTGTTGGCTCTGAAATTTGGCAGTTTCTGGGTTTGAGCTCAATTCATTTATAATCTACATGTAGCATTTTGTTTTATTCCTCCGTTTAGTTGTGCTAGTTATTGTAAAGTATCTCACAGATCTAGAGCTCACCAACCTTAGGAGCATATATTGAATATGTTCTTAGGGGAAAAAGGGGCTGAATCTATAAATTCACTTCTAAATGCATTTTCTATTCTGTACCCAAAGTCCATGGAAAAAATGAAAACTTTGTAAGAAACACTAAGAAAAGGATAGTGGCCCCATTTTATCTACGCTCTTAAATAAAATTGTTTAGCAGACTTACAAGAAAAAAACGTTCAAAAATACAAAGATTGCGATTTAACAATATGAAATAACGGAGTGGCAAGCCCTTCACAAACAATGGAAGTCAAAGGAATAATTAAGTGATCAGTTATTGTACGTGAAACAGTTAAATATTAACTCTCATGGAGTGTAACAAGCTCTTTAAGGTGAATAAAGGAAAGCCTCATAGACCAGTGATATGCTGTCCCTGTTTTTCATGAAACAATTCCTGCAGGACAAGGAACATAATCACTGAGGTGGAGAATGAGGTCTGAGATAAGCAATCTGGAGTGTATAACATAATTCACACTGTTGGCTCCAGTTTTAGAGCCTAAAGGCTGGAGCTCCATCAGAAGGGTGGACTGGAACTCCCCTCTCCCTTCATTAGTAAGGAACAAGGCAGGCCCAGAACTTTCCAGGTAGCCTCTCTTTGAGATGCCAGGAAGTAAGGTTGCTGGGAAATGTGGTCTCTCCTGGCAGCCATATTTGTATTTGTAGACTGCAGCAATGTCTGCTGGGAAATAGATGTGAGAATTAAAATATTGCCTATGTTACTAAAGACTGCTGGGTACAGTTTAGGGAAGAGATTTAGCAAACACACATTGAACTAATATTTGGAAAGTCTAGATACTGACTGACATAAGGCAAAGATTTCAGAAAAGGATGCCTAAAATTAGGCTCCTAGAGCCACATTTAGGCATCTGAAGAAGTGACCTGATTTTCAAATGTACTGAGCACCCAGTGGCTCCCACTGACTTCAGGAGCCTAAATGTGGATTTAGGAGCCTAATTTTAGACACCCATTTCTGAAAATCTTGGCTTAGAGGAGATTTAATTTAGACAGATGCTACAGTAGCCATCTGTAAGATGTAGCTCTGCATCCCATGGGAGAAGCACAGGAGCAAAGCCCTCTCAGGTAAAACACTCATTATATTACTATTTTCTGTCTCTCATTACATTTACTTATAATCAGTCTGTGCATAAAGTTAACATAAAATACTTTGATATGAGGAAAAAATCTTGACCTCCTTGAATGCTAGATTTCTTGTTTATAACACATCCAACATCCTGTTCATAAAATTACATTACTAATCAAAGTGCTGAACTACATTAATAAGAAATGTAATAATTACAGTCTTGTCTGTGCTCAGCATTTTCCTAGTTACCTTTTACAAAATGTTGGGAAAGCTAAAAATAAAAAATGATGTATTAGGGTAAAGCAGTATTTCCTCTTAAATACAGTCTGTCTAAATACATTTGACAAGTTTCAGAGTAGCAGCCGTGTTAGTCTGTATTCGCAAAAAGAAAAGGAGTACATGTGGCACCTTAGAGACTAACAAATTTATTAGAGCATAAGCTTTCGTGAGCTACATCCGATGAAGTGAGCTGTAGCTCACGAAAGCTTATGCTCTAATAAATTTGTTAGTCTCTAAGGTGCCACAAGTACTCCTTTTCTTTTTGTAAATACATTTGGAAATTGCTTTTCACTAGCAGATACATGAAATCATAGCGAATTTGACATCTAGATCTGACGGGTTTCATTTCCCTATCTGGATAATTCTAAACTTTCCCTACCAGAGTGACCATTATTCTGGGTTCCTTAAAATACATCTGAAAAGCTAAATGCACTAAGGGGACCTCAAATAGCATGTACTGTAGTTTCAAAATATGTTGCCCAGATCAGGAACACAATGTATTTTGCTCTGCAAATAATTCAGAGCCAATAGCATGGTGGATGTCTTGCAGGCAAATGGTTCTATACTTTTCCTAAATGTTGCACTGTATTGCACGTATATCAAATATAAAATAATGGATGTTTATGGCATAATTAAAATAAACATAGAATTACTTTGTTACGTAGGACATGAATCAGAGATATATTTAAAATTTCAGATTTTAAACTGTTTTTGTTTTTAAGGTTTCCAAATAATGTGATGGTTTACAGAGTCTGTGTAGCTGCCCACTAGAATAAGTTTCATTGTAAATGTTCCTATTTGATTTAGGTTTAAAAAACCAAAAAACAAAAATCAATGCTCTGCCTTACACTACAGATTGCACAGTAAATGGTCTCTTAATTACCACAGTGATGGAAACTTAGAGTTCTGAATCATCATTTTGACTTTCTCAAAGGAATAAAAGAACACTGTGGCAGGCTAAAACTTCCATCCAATCACGCAAAGACAAATCAGCCTTCAGGCAAATCAGGAATCTTGATTTAAGCTTACCTGGACTTGGCTGTTTGCCCATATTTTAAAATAACTTTTAAAAATCACCCAAAAAGCCATATAAGTGTCTGTGTATTAAAATGTATTTTGCATGGGGTAATTGGTATGAAAGGGTGAAATTATTTGATTCAAAAATTAACCCTGAATGTAATTTTCTTTGAAAAAATAGAAAGGTTAGCTCACAGGGTGAGCTATTCAAATACCTAGCTTGTGGGTGGAGTTGAGGTATGCCAAGGTGCATAAATAGGTATTACTGAGACTTTGTAGTTCACACTGAAACTTGGAACGCTTGCCCAGCTCCTCCAACAAGTGGGAGGGTAAACAAGGTAAGGCTATGAGTTCTTGCTTAGAAATGCACCTGTTAGAATCCAGTGAGTTTTGGACTCAAGTTACTTATTAATGTGGCAGGTGAGGAATGAATAGGAGGCAACTTAAAGTGTATAGCTTGCCATAAAGGGGACAGGTGGAATAATACTGTCTCTACAATTAAAAGAACCAGAAACTTTATTTTCCTCTTGGAGCTTACCATGGCAACATCTAGCTTTGTACAGATGATGCTTTAAGGAGTAGGTTTAATGCTGGTTGGTCGTTGCTTTCAATTTTGAATCAGCCAGCAAGCTGAGATTTGTTTGCTCTTTGATTTCCTGTTCAACCAGACCCCCCCCCGCCCCGCCCTTTTTTTTAAAGCAATATATCCTACATAATGATCTAACTAAACTGTCTCTGGAGTCTACCCTGAATATCCACTGGGTTTCCTAATGAAAATTTACTAGATTTCTTCCCCTCTAAGGAGACTTTTTTTTCTAATATAAACATTAATCTATTTCCAAAAAAACATTTCTTGTGCTTTTGCTATGCTGTTGAAGCCATGACTGAGCAGAGAGCCAGGGTCTATTGGGCATTGGAGCAGCAAAGGGTGATTTACCAGGCATTCTAACTCCTGTTAACAATGTGGTTTTCCCCCAAAGCCCTGGAAAGAGGCAGCCTTACCACACTTTCACTTTTGCAGCCTGCATTTAAAATATGCCTATGGAAGCTCATGCTTTCATTTTGTTTTTCCTATGTATGTTCTGGAATACCTATCTGTTTATCTTAAGTTTTCTGTAGTACCGCTCCCCATGCTATCCTAGCACTCAGATGAGAATTTACAGAGCAAATTTGAATCTCACAGAGTAAGAGTACTAAGTTTATTCCTTGGTAGAATTATCTTATTTAAAAGATCAAGGAACATCTGATCAAACTTTCCAAGCTTCATCCTCACTCCCTGAGTCAGGCTGGGGAAGAGATTTCAGCAGTAAAGCATTCTTGAAACTGATAGGTTGCATTTTGAAACAAATCCTCTGTTCTAATCTGTGTTCAAACCCTGGCTCTGCCACTCTGAGATCCATGAGGTAAGTAAGTTTGCCCCTCAATACCTCAGTTTCTCTGTCTGACAAATGGAGTAAGCCCTCCTAAACTGACCACCCTCACAAGGATGTTGGGAGATACGTTGTCTCTCTCATTTATAAAACATTCATTACCACAGTCATTAGGTGAGTGAGGTAATATCTTTTATTGGATCAACTTCTGTTATAAATGTTTTATAATGTCTAAGACACTTATTCATATTTGCAAGTGCCTTTAGACCATTAAATAATGATACTATAGATGTTATCTAATTGTTGAAACTCACTTGTCTTATTGAGTGAATTCAATGTATGTAAAGCCTCCATCAAGAAAAACAGAAAGAACCATCAGAGTGAGTATCTAGGATGACTGCATTGAGATGGATCGGGCATATTTTAAAGTGGCGACAAGTAACTTTCAAAGATTTTGGGAGATGATAGATTGATTTATTAATAATTTGTTCGCTAAAGAAACTTTACTACTTATTCATTACATCCTTGAAAATGCAAACTAGCAAGAGTGGTTAATTCTAGCAGTGACTCAGCCCAGCTTCATATTTGTGACTTTGCCATTTATACATGGAAGGCTCATATACTGTATGATCCTGCTGAGCAATTTTCTGGTTGGCATTCTGAGAAACTGCCCAAATTCTAAGGGTTTGTTGTCTTTTCAGCAGTAGCCATGGAGAAGAGTTGTATATCTGTGTTCCTGCTGCTTGTTGCTGTCTCTTATGCACTGGCTAAAGACTTAACGTCTAAGAACGATGGCAAAAGGGATACAAAAGAAGTAAAAGAAACCAAACCAAAACTGCCTCAAACTCTCTCCAGAGGTAAAAACTTGGTTCATTCTCCCAATCCTAGCTCCATGAAAGTCCTTCACCCCTCTATCTGCTACCTTTAAATCTTATTACATTTTTAAATAGCTGTCTGGCCCATAGTCCTTCTCCTTTCACCTGCCTATATATTTACAATTTTTTTTCTCTGGCCTCTAAAAATACCCCTCCACCCCCAGTACATTTTCCCCCAGAAGAGATTTCATCTTCACTCAATTACAATACCTGTTTTGGAAGCATATTCTCTCAAAGTACTTCTTAGTATCCTTTACTTCATATTTCAAGCCTAGATATAATCTTCTCATTGCCAACAACTCTTAAAGATCATTGCTGTATGTGATTTTTCTTTAGGGTGGGGTGATAATCTTATCTGGACTCAGACCTATGAAGAAGCCTTGTTCAGAGCCAAGAGCAGGTAAAAAAACATTTTTTCTATTCTTGCCACAGGTTTCAATGGCGCCATCTAGTGTTATCTGAGTTACCTGGTGTTAGGGAAAGAATTCTGACAACTATTAGAAATCTGTGCATTCATTAATTGTCCTTCACAGTCTGAAATGATCTCCCTCATCAGCACTGGCTTTAAGGTTGTCAATAAGGGAAGTCTAAAATGAGGTGTCTTCTTCCATTTCAGCAACAAGCCCCTGATGATCATCCACCATTTAGAGGACTGCCCACACAGTCAAGGTAACATAGCTTTGAACATAAAGTTACCTTATTTTCTACCTTATAAACTCAAATACTGCTAAAATACAAACTAGATCTCTACTTCAGTGAAATACTCCACTCACTTCAGTATAGTTCTCTGTGGGCATTAAGGTCCATCTGAAGGATCAGGGCCTGACACGCAAACAAGACCCTTCGGAGTTGGACTGAAAGGCAGAACTAAAATGTGGTGGGTTTGGATAAAATTAAAATCCAAATCTCCCTGAAATTTGAAGGGGGAAGGGGAACAGATTTATTCCATTTCTATTTTTGTTACTTCAGCTCTGTTCCAGATATCGCGCGCACACAGGCTTAAAACTCTCCATTTTAATTCTTTCAGTTGGACATTCTAAAATCTCCTAACTTTAGAGAAAAGGAGTACTTGTGGCACCTTAGAGACTAACAAATTTATTTGAGCATAAGCTTTCGTGAGCTACAGCTCACTTCATCTAATGCATCCGATGAAGTGAGCTGTAGCTCACGAAAGCTTATGCTCAAATAAATTTGTTAGTCTCTAAGGTGCCACAAGTACTCCTTTTCTTTTTTGCGAATACAGACTAACACGGCGGCTACTCTGAAACCTAACTTTAGAGAGTCCACCAATCATATCTGAATCTTTTCCTATATAATTTCTTGGCAAATGTATGCAATTTTACCCTCTCTTTCCTTAAGTTTGTATTTTATTTATTATTTGTAACAATTGTTTGACATTTATTAATTGTAGCATTGAAGAAAGTATTTGCTGAACACAAAGAAATACAGAAACTGGCTGAAAAGTTTGTTCTTCTGAATCTTGTTGTAAGTTTTCCAGTTACATTTTATCAAAACTTAACATTTCAACTAGCTCTACTCCTGACAGTGATTGGAAGCAGTAAACATATATCTTTAATTATGGCTTCTTTGACTAAGGCAAATATTGTATATCAGTTTAATCAGATATGACTAGAACTGTCTGGTGCTACAACAGGGATAGATTTAACAATAAATATATTCTATAGCTATTACAAGAAGATATACACAACGGTATAAGATATTTATTTAAATAAAAACATTGTTAAATGTGACATCTGAAGTTTTACTGTGTTCTTTGATTAGTGTATTTCTTAAGCTTTAAAACTTCAGACTACATGTTAAATTTGATAGCCAAGAAATTATCAAGTAGAAAGAAAATGTTCTGTTGGTGCTTTTTATACAACATGGTCTGCAGCAATCTTGACTTAGAACCTTATCATTTTTGTTCCAGTATGAAACAATTGACAAACATCTTTCACCTGATGGGCAGTATGTCCCTAGAGTTCTGTTTATAGGTGAGTACTGTCAGTTTTAATGACATAGCCTCCAAGGATGATATCCATTTTGAAGCTATAGAGGCTGGGTCCCCCAGTGTGATACAAACAGGGAACTCTTTGCATTGTTAACAGGGGTAAATACCATGGGAAGAATAGACTCTTTAGTTTTGTTTTGCTGGAACGAATGTGACAAAACAAAACTGGAATTAGGTAGTACTGTGTATGGGTCTTATGGGGAGGGGGAAGGCTTATGTAGTAATTAAGAATAAATATATTTTAATAATAATTTGTGATGAGTGTTCTAAAACAGAGATGAGTACACCAATGAGTGCCTAATTAATATGCCCTAGTACCTGACATGCACATACAACTGAATATTTAGGTGTGTAACTGGCCACATCCACACATCAAGCAATGGTGCATGCACTACTTGTGCATAGCTTTGAAAATCTATATTGTTAGATGTATAGCTCATAATCTAAAAAGCATCATTAATACTATGGCTATCTTTCACTCCCACTAGAAAAAGTAATCTCACACTTTTTTCTAAACTCAGAACACATGGTTTTTTAAACCCAAAACACCCCTGTAATGGGCAAGAAACAAAAACTGTCAGGAGGGTGATAAGTGTGAGAGAGAACTTCTAGAGGTTTCTCTCATGGAGTTTTCATCAGATAACGCCAGTACATACGGATGAGTCTGCCTTCTCCCCTCATGAAATGAAGAGGGTATTTGGCTCCAGAAAAGAGATTTCAGGTAACCCCAAGCGGCCCCATGTCTCCATACTGACTCTAGGACTCTCTGCCCTCTCTCTGGCTCCCTGACAGCATGATTCCAGTGGGTCTGTACTGTCGGGGACTCCACTGTCCACTGCTGCCCCTGGAACCACTAACCTGAAAGGTATGGTAGGGAAGGAAAATCCCAGGGAAGATTTCCTGGTGCAAAAGATTTCCAAGGTAGCTCCATTTGGGAGTTAGTAGAGCCTTAAAGGACACTAATTTTAGACAAATTCCTTATGGGGCTGGCAAAGGATACTGTAAGTGGCTCTTTCTCACAGCCTCATCTCCCTCCCTAACTTCAAAAGGGCCTTTGCAGGTTCTGGGGTGGGCTTGCATGTGGATCATGTTGAGACAGTTTATTTCTTTCTGTTGACCAAACTATGGGGGCTAAAGAACCATGTGTCTCTTCATAACAATTAATATTTGTAACAATGCACATCAGGGTAATTCAAGTATCATGTAATGAAGTGGGATGTAAATTGGGCAACTGCACTATTCAGAACTGAATTTCCCCGATAGTGTTTCAGAAACACTGGGCTTTTGTTCACACCATTTAGAAAACATGAAGTATCAGCTGTTGGAACAACATACTCCATCTTCGTATACATGCATACAGTATGCATGCATACATGCAGCAAGTAAAGGTATAGACTATTTAAGATTATAAGAACGGCCATACTGGGTCAGATCAATGGTCCATTTAGCCCAGTATCCTGTCATCCAACAGTGACTGGTGCCAGATGCTTCAAAGGGAATGAACAGAACAGGGTCATTTATCAAATTTATCCATTCTCTATCATCCTGTCAGAGGTTCAGGGACATCCAGAGCATGGGGATACATCCCTGACCATCTTGGCTAATAGCCATTAACTTATCTAATTCTTGTTTGAACCTAGTTATACTTTTGACCTTCTCAACATCCCCTGGCAAAAAGTTCCACCAGTTGACTATGTATTGTGTGAAGAAGTACTTCCTTATGTATGTTTTAATTGCTGCTGCCTATTAATTGAATTGGGTGCCCCTGGTTCTAGTGTTATGTGAAGGAGCAAATAACACTTCCTTATTCACTTTCTCCACACCATTCATGATTTTATAGACCTCTATCATATCCCTCCTTAGTCATCTCTTTTCTAAGGTGAAGAGTCCATTTTTTAATCTCTTCTCCGATGGAAGTTTTTCTATACCCCTAATCATTTTTGTTGCCCTTCTCTGTACTTTTTCCAATTCTAATTTTTATATATATATATAATATTAGAATTGGAAAAAGTGTGTATATATATATATATATACACTTTTGCAATGGGGGACCAAAACTGTACACAGTATTCGAGATGTGAGTGTACCATGGATTTATACAGAGGACAGAAAATATCATAATTCCAATCTACCCCTTTCCTAATAGTGTCTACATTGTTAACTTTTTTTTGATTTGCCACTGCACATTAAGCAGATGTTTCCACAGAACTGTCCATGATGACACCAAGATCTTTCTTGAGTAGTAACACTAATTGAGACCCTCATCAATTTCTATATATAGTTGTGTATGTTTTCCAATGAACATTACTTTGCACTTATTGAATTTCTTGTGCCATTTTATTGCCCAGTCACCCAATTTTTATGAGATCCCTGTGTAATTCTTAGTAGTGAGCGCTGGACTTAGTCTTGAGAAATTTTGTATCAGTGGCAAAGTTTGCCACCTCACTATTTAACCCTTTTTCCAGATCACTTATGGATACGTTGATCAGCACAAGTCCCAGTACAGATCCTTGGGGGACCCCACTATTTATCTCTCTCCACTGTCAAAACTGATCATTTATTCCTATCCTGTGTTTCCTATCTTTTAACCAGTTACTGATCCATGAGAGGACCTTCCCTCTTATCCCATGGCTGCCTACGTTTACTTCAGAGCCTTTGGTGAAGGACCTTGTAAAAGGCTTTCTGAAAGTCCAAGTACACTATATCCACTGGATCACCCTTGTTAACATGTTTGTTGAACCTCCTCTCAAAGAATTCTAATACATTGGTGGGGCATGATTTGCCTTTACAAAAGTCATAGCATCATAGAAGATTAGGGTTGGAAGAGACCTGAGGAGGTCATCTAGTCCAACCCCCTGCTCAAAGCAGGACCAATACCAACTAAATCATCCCCAACATACTGATACTTCTGTTCTTTACTATAGTTTCAACCAGTTTGCCTGGTTCAAGCCAGTAAGCCTAACTTTAGTAATTATCTGGATCACCTCTGTAACTATATTTGTTTTGTTTTTTGAATTGGCACTACATTAGCTATGTGCCAGTCAACTGGTGCAGAGGCTGATTTAAATGATAGTTTACATACCACAGTTAGTAGTTTTGCATTGTCATATTTGAGTTCCTTCAGAATTCTTGGATGAATACCATCTGGTCCTGATGACATTACTGTTTAACTTATCAATTTGTTCCAAAAGCTCTTCTATGGAGACCTCAATCTGGGAGAGTTCCTCAGCTCTGTCACCTAAAAATAATGGCTCTAGTGTAGAAATATCCTTCAGATCCTCTGTAGTGAAGTCCAATGCTAAGTATGCATTTAGCTTCTCTGTAATGGCCTTATCTTCCTTGAGTGCTCTGTTAGCACCTCAATAGTGCAGTGGCTCCATTGATTGATTGACAGACTTCCTACTTCTGATGTACTCGAAAAAGAAAACAAAATTTGCTGTTTAATTTTTGACTTTTCTCATTGTTCTTCACATTTGTTTTCAGCTTAGCTATACTTTGTATATATTAAATATTAATATTGTAGACTATTTAAAATTAATAATTTCTTCCACTACTTCTCCTTTCCTCTTTCCAGATCCCTCCCTGACAGTTAGAGCAGATATTACTGGAAGATACTCAAACCGTCTCTATGCATATGAGCCTTCAGATATTTCATTGTGTAAGTATTCTAGTTCCTAACAGAAGCTTGCACATACATTTAGAACAGATGATGTCCTCTCAAAGAGCAGTGAGAAATGCTAGACCTGTTTTACTTAATATTGGTTGCACCATGATTAAATTGCCAGACCTAATTACATTCTTCATGACCTCTTGCTTCTTTAGAGTCCAACTCTGACACCCTTACACTCAGTTGTGCCTTACTGTATGAGTAACTGCAAGGGAAATCTATAGGATTGTTTACAGTATAAAGGTGCCAGAATCAGGCTTATAAAAACTATAGCTCATTTTTTGATAGTTTGTATATAAAATGGGTCAAGACAGCAGCTTTGACAACAAGAAATTAAATGTAAAGGAACATTAAACTAAAATTCTTTTCACATCATTGATCCTGAGAGACCAGCAGTATGGTTCTAGGGCATTAAAATCCACCTGTTTCAAAGGAAGATAATGCATTTTTGTAAGAAGTTGCGTAATTCATTGGCACTCACTTTGCATGATAGGTGGAACACTGGTGTTCTAAGAGCCTTTGGGGGCCACAGGATAAGAATCCTATTAAAGTTAACTCTGTGTGTGTGTGTGAGAGAGAGAGAGAGAGAGAGATCATTCACGGTTCCAGAGCAATTAAATTGTGTGGAATGACTGGACTCCCCCTTCCCCCTTTTGGAAACCATATTAGTAGGGTAGCTTCTGCAGAAACTGTAATTTAAACCGTGTTCAGGACTGTGTCCAAGTCTTGGAAGAGACTGTAAAATGTATGATGGATGAAGAGTTAGTACAATAAGGGAGCTTGTGACAAAGGTCTCCTTTAGTAGTAACAACACTTTCCCTAAAGTAATTTGTCACTGGCAGTATAACTGCGCAAATCTAACAGTTCTCAATGTTTCATTTCTAGTGTATTCAAATATGCAGAAAGCTCTGAAACTGCTGAAGACTGAATTATAAGGCAGGGGAAAAACCCATATGCAGCCAAGATGTCTGATCTTCCCTCTCTGCTCTACTCACTGGCATCAGTGAAGACTTTTTAGGTTGATTTTAGAAATGCATAGTACTGGTTTATATGCATAACTAACTGTATGATTTTTTTAACACTTTTGTACTGGATGGGATTTTTAAGTACTGGTTGCTTTAAAAAAAGCATACAGTGTTCTGTATGCTTCAACTGTAAAGCATGATTTTTTAAAAAATAAATACATTTTAAGGTGTCTACAGTGTATGTTGTCTTATTTTATGTGGCCTTACTCAACAATGTATTCAAATAGTCATCCAATATTAACAAAAGAAGGCTACTTTGTTATAAGAGGTTATAACTTCCCCACTGTAACATCCAGATATTAAAACAGATTATGACTTGAAAGCCAGGGAGGCTTCTTCATCTCTACAGTTTTAACAGCCATCTAAGGTTCCTATTCCTCAGGCTCCTGTTAAGTGTATTTCCTAGCTTAAACATTAATTTTCTTTAAAAGTTTTTTTTTTAAAATAAGTGTACTGCAAGGTTAGAAAAGAACAGCAGCTTGCAATACTGATTTGATCACCTCTCACAAATTCTAAGGAAGTTATAGTAAAATGTCTAAGATAGTAAGAGAAACAGTTGCTTGATATTATTTGCAATAGCTTCATAGTACATTTAGTTCATAATACTAACCCAGAAGTTATTTCCAGATCTATTTCTTAAAATTAAAAAGTAGTATAAGAAATACTTGTTAATGCTGAATATGAAAACTATTTACCTGTCTTCAGAAATTTTATATTGACTCTTTACATGTTTAGTAAGAGGAACACAACTCTAACACTTGGGGCCTCTGTCAGTACAACTATGAATTCTAGTTAATGTTATGAAAATTCTTGTTTCATGGAACCCCTGTATGTATTCATCATTGCTGACAAGATTAAGTGTATATCTCCCAGACTATGTACAATGGAGACATGTTAACCTTAACGACTGTACTTTGACCAAACAATAAGTATGCTAAGGGTATTGCTTAGAACTGGGAGATGCCATCTCCTTCAGCTTCCTAAAAGGAGCTGGCATTTGGGGAGTGGAAAATTACCAGCAGAAGAACAAACGAAGCAGGTGCTGTTGGAGGAGCATATACAACTAGAGGGATTCACTGGGACAAGAAACTTTGGGTAGGAGAGAGGAAGGGCACTGATCAGCCAAAGTCCAAGTTCAGAAGACAAGTCATGCACTGCAGCAAACTGACCCTGAATAGTCACAGAGGCCTCTGACTCCAGCCCAAAGAATGTGCTGGAATGTTTAGGAAACCAAGGCAGGGAAAAGTATGTACGGTTTTTTTTTTTTTTAAATAGACATGTATTGCTCATATAATTAAAGAGCAATGGTGGTTTAGAATCCTATGCAAAGTCTGTGCTGCAACACCTCTCATGTGCCTTTCAAGAGGTTAACTGGAGGACCCACCACACCGAGTTCTGGGAGAATGTATGGTTAAGCTAAAGGGGAGGGAGACTGAGGGGTCAGTAGTGGACAAAGAAACTAGATACTTGGACTGCAAGATCTCAGGAGGTAGTTCTAGAGAGATATCTGCACTGGAGTGAGAGCCAAGAAGCTCCGAGATGGGCAGTGTGTGGACTCTGACAGACTATAGGAAGCATAAAGCACATGGAATCCAATTATTAAATCCCCTCACAGCAGTCTAGTGACTGGCCTGAGAGGGCACTGTGGCAGCACCTGCACAAGCCCCTGAAAGCAAAATATCCAGAGACAATACTTGAGTCCCATACTTCAAGAACCACAGGATCTACCATATTATTCTTGACTCTACAATAGAAAAACCTTAACTCCCATCTCAGCAACACAAAGCAGCTGTGCACCAGTGAGCTGTATGATACATTTTCCTATAGGAAGTGTGAGTGATGACTTTATACACATTGAAGGTGTCTGGGATTTTAGTTATAGGGGAGGAAGAGATGAGTAACTGATAGGGCAGGTGGAGCTATGTTAAGACGATTCTAGAACTGGCCAGTTTTTGTTTTTAGGGGAACACAAACTCCCACCCTCCCTTAAAGCAACCATAACAGTTTCTTTGCACATTTGACTTTGTTCTTAGTGGTTAAAAGCTTTATGACCAAAGAAGGAACCTGATTTACAAGGAACTCAATACTCCAAGTTGGATGCAGTCTAGAGTGGATATGCTGCTCATCTCATCTACGGAAGGGCAAATAGGACCACAAAAGAATCCCTGCTCACTTAACCATCTCAGGTAATAGATACTGCTTTCTAAAACTCACAGCAGGAGGTACTACTGCTGAAAGCTTGCAAGTAGATTTGAGGGTGGGTGGCACTACTTCAGGACACTATTGGTTCCAACTGCTGTAAATGGACAGTTGAGACACAATAGACAAGCGCTGCAGAAATTACAGAACCTGAACCACCCCCCCTCCCCAAAATATCAATCTTCTGCTGGTGGCATCTGACTGAGATGATGAAAATTAACATGCGTCAGTCTGCACTGCTTTGGATTGTTACTGAGTAGAATCCATTTGTCAGCATGGATGCATGTCCTCTGGAATGGTGGCTGAAGCATGAAGGGACACATGACTCTTTAGCACATCTGGCACATAAATACCTTGTGACGCTATCTACCACAGTAGCATCCAAATGTCTGTTCTCACTTTCAGGTGACATTGTAAACAAGAAGCCAGCAATATTATCTCCTGCATATGTAAACAAACTTGTTTGTCTTAGCAATTGGCTGACTAAGATGTAGGACTGAGTGGACTTGTAGGTGCTAAAAAGTTTTACATTGTTTTATTTTTGAATGCAGTTTTTTTGGTAAATAATTCTACATTTGTAAGTTCAACTTTTGTGATAAAGAGATTGCACTACAGTACTTGTATTAGGTGAATTCAAATACTAATTTTTAATGCAAATATTTGTAATCAAATATAAATAAAGTGAGCACTGTACACTTTGTATTCTCTGTTGTAACTGAAATCAATATATTTAAAAACGTAGAAAAAACACCCAAAAATATTTAAATAAATGGTATTCTATTATTTAACAGCACAATCAATCATGCAATTAAATCACAATTAATATTTTAGTTGTGTGGTAGCCCTCACTTTCAGACTTTACTCCACACCCACCAGAGATAGAAACTTTAATATAATGAAGAGATTCTCTTGTAATTACAGGAGCTTCAATAAAAAACCTACATACAAAAATAAACCACCGCCAAATATCATAAAGTCTCATGATTTGACAAATTGCTAGTCTCAGGAAACCTACATTACATGGTTTCAGCCACCACATTTATGGAAGGCTACAATGAAAAGCAAGCGACATTACTTAAAGCATTACCATGAAGAAAGAATTTTAAAAACCAGACTCACAAATGGGAGCAACTACATAATTTTATTGTAACCTTCACATTCCCAGCATTCCTCCTCATTTATTACTAGCTATGTTCTTGCTAAAATACAGAGTCTGGATACATCAGCTATGACTCCCCTCTGAAGTGGCATTAAAAATGGTTGTGCTACTAGTGTAGCTAAGCCAAAAACAGTTTAGTACCAGCTCAAAGAGGGCATGCTGCCAACCATTTTCCTTGTGTAAATGGACCCTTAGATTGTAAGTGCTTCTTGACAGTATATTAACTTACAATGCTGTTTTTGCATAATAGGACTCCCAAAGCTGCTCGTTTCCACCTTGTTGCTGGAGTACTCTATAAAAAGAGAGGTTTGCCTCTAAGTATGTGCATGCACACCCGTGGACTTGAGCCAACAGATAAAGTATATGTAGCATGGCACTGGAGTTTGTAGAATGAATAAAAAAAAGCTTGTGTACTGCAAATAACTAACTACTTCTCTGCAGCTTTGTACATGAAGTTCTTAACGCTTCTCCCTTCTGTTCCATGTCCTTATGCAATCTCAGTTTAGAAAGAAACTGAGCATACAGATGCCTATATGGGTCCTATCACCTCTGTACCCGAGCACCTGCTTACCATACTAAATTCAGTTATCTCCTATTCAGTGAAGACCCTTCAACATCCCGCCCCAACCTACATTACACTTATTTCCTCATACTTTCGAACCTGTGCTGCCTGCACTCTTCTGTAGCTGCTCTCCTAAGTATTGTTTCTGGGCATCTTCCCAGCTTTTCAAGTTGAGTGTCATACAAGGAGAAGAGGAGGAATTTCAGCCAAGGCAGCTCCATTGAAATCCTTCACTGAAGACAGGACAACATTTCATCATAATTCAGAGAAAAGAGCATGTTAAAAACCATCATGCACCTTAAAGATTAGGCCTTCTGATCATCCAGTGCACTGTGTCTGCAGTGCAGTGTATCACGGTCTATAAAGGTATCTATTTTAGCATATGAACAACTTAGTCAAGGACAGTGATTTCTTCTGAAGTTTTAGAGAGCATTCAAGTACAAGCACTTTTTTTTTTTATTTTTAAACTACCAAAAATGCCACAACGATATTTTTACAATTACATTTCAAATAGATACTGAAGGATGAAGATGGGTCAGGTTTGACAATGAATGTCAGTATCAGACTTTTATAAGTTACTACAACAATGAATTTAAACTACCTGTAAAAATAGTTTTATAAGAAATCTTTGAACATCAACCAAAATTTGTTACACTAACAATGGATCATTACCAGTTATGATATTGTCTTAGTACCACAATTCATTCGCCTATAAAGAAAGTTGCTTTTTTAAAGTACTTTTAAAATTAGTTTCAATAGATTTTAATGGTTTTCCCCATTAATTATTATTCTCAATTGCTTAGATATAAAGATAAAAAAATGTTTTTATTCTCTTTAAATGCAATTCTAAAGATGTCAAAACTAAACCCTACAGAAGTCAGTTAACGTACGTTTATATCCATGATCTAAAATGGTATCTTGAATTTATCTAAAGAAAAGAAACACAATAAAGGGATGATGCATTTAAATATTTCAGATGTTCTCTATGGTATTTTTTTAACCCACACAGCAGAATGGGAAACAGTGATTCAACAGAAAAACAAAATTTACTGTATTTCACCCTATAGGCATTCAATATACAGATGCATCATTTTAATGAGAAAGCATGGGTTTTTTTTCTGTAAAACAACAAAACACACACAAGAAAATGGTAATGTCAGAATATATGTTGGTTGTATTTTTTGTTGTGGTTGTTTGGTTGGGGTTTAAAAACTACAAAAAACACACTAAGAAAGGAATACATTCTGGTGCCATAAAACTAACTTGAAACAGTAGACTGCAGCAATTGTTGTGATCTAACAATTAACTATCTCAGAAGTGCTTACATTGCATTCAGCTACAGAATAGATATATCTATCTATTTCCAGATAGAGAACCCAGAGGTCAAGATGGGAAACCAAAGATGACAAGCACAAACATCTCCATGTAGGAAAATCATTTTCCTTCAGATCCTTAGCATGCAGAAATGCCAATTGCTAGAGAATTCATATTTTAACTGGAAAAAAGATTCAGTCCTTGAGAAATTTTCCAATCAAAGAAATGCACTAGGGTTTGCACGAGAATCTTTTTGGTTCCTGTATCTGTAAGTCAGCCAAACTCCCAAAATCTGCAAAAGAAGACGACAGACAGACACTTAGCAGTGCTTTTATCTCCCCACTCCAGGCATCTGGTTTAAAGAATAGAATATTTTCCATAGTGCCTTGATACATAAAATTTCCAAATGCAAGTTCAGGACGTGCTTGCACTGGCACTTAAGTCACAAGAAAACCCCACAAGTTCCTTTGTTACTATTGGGAAGATGTATTCTGAGGGAGATTTCATTCTAGCAACAAGGAGAAAAACCTGCATATCCAATGTGTGGGGTGTTGGCATATACTTCCCTATGACCACACCAATATCTACAATTATTGCTTAACCATTTACCTACAGTATTAACAATGTAACTGGAAAGGTGTGGCTACCATACCCACTAAAGATTAGAGACTTGGGAAACCACCAGTGCTGAAGACCACCTGCCTCTTGGCATTTTCTGTTCGCTATCCACTCTGCTTGAGCTGCTAGTTAGAAAAGCCAAACGATGTTGAACAACAGTGGTAGAGATTTCTGAAGTAAATTCCTAATAAGTGGGACCTTCTTTTGGAAAGAATTATGCTAATGTGCACTCACCTCAGTGAAACTGAAGAAGAGTCCTATGCCACCTACAAATCTCAGTACCATTCCTGAATATTCTTCTATTATAGGTGCACATGTTAAACATCGGTTATCTTTAATGCAAGCCTGCAACAGAAGAAATTACAGCTTTTAAATTATTTAAAAAAAAAAATTAAAAAAGGTAGCACGAACATGTGAAGCTAGCCAGAGGCACCTAGTCTTTAGATGACCTAGTTTTGCCCAAGACTGGCATTTTTAATAAATTGGACTGTAAATACTACACGACTCCTATATCGTGCTTTTTAATCAGAAGATCTCAAAGTGTTTGAATGAGGTAAGTACCATAAAATGAATTGATACAATTTCTGTCTTGTGTATTTGATAATGATTTTTCAAACTATAAAGTATTCCTGTAAATGTGATGATATACTTAAGCTGCTAAGCAATGGCAATATGGTTGCACACTTCTCTAGAAAAGAATGAGTGAAAGTAAAAAAAAAGTTATATCTCAGTGATCTACTTACAGCAGAGCAGGTTTCACTTGAATTGAAGTTTCTGAAACCACAACAGTCTAGATTCCTCTCAATATCTTCTTTAGCACTGTTTGTGTTGTTCCATCCAACCTCTAGAAGTTGTCTCTACAAGACCCAAGTTAACACATGCATCATTTAATAAATGCTACCCTTGTTTTTTGTATTTCATTGGCGTCCATGTGGTATGCATGATACTCACAGACACAGCCCCCGGGCTGATGTTTTTGCAGTCTAAAACAAGCAATATACATGTCATGAATAAATGTACTAATACCCCAAAGAGCTAAAGCAAGAAAATATCCAGTATATAAGGTTCACAGTCCTAATGGATTATCTCCACTCTTTCAGATCTGCAGTTGTACCACCAGCCAAGCGGCAGTGAATTTTAATAGGCAGCAGATTTAAAACAAACAAAAGGAAGTACTTTTTCACACAACGCACAGCCAACCTGTGGAATGTCTTGCCAGAAGATGTTGTGAAGGCCAAGATTATAACAGGGTTCAAAAAAGAATTAGATAAGTTTGTGGAGGATAGGTGCATCAATGGCAATTAGCCAGGATGGGCAGGGATGGTGTCCCTAGCCTCTGTTTGCCAGAAGCTGGGAATGGGCAACAGGGGATGGATCACTCGATGATTACTGTTCTGATCATTCCCTCTGGGGCACCTGGAGTGGGCTACTGTCAGAAGACAGGATACTGGGCTAGATCTGGTTGGTCTGATCCAAATTGGCCGTTCTTATGTTCAGATCTCTCATTAACCAGATTTTAGTGAACACTGGTTTTACTGTGACCAATGCCATGCTTGGCTGATCATCTAGTTGCCATGCTCTTATTCACTCCCTGCTGCTGATGGGTCATTGAATTGTGTCAGATACTAATGCTAAAAGTTAAGAGGCACTAACTGAAGATGCTCCATGAAATCCAACAGAGTAAAACAGTAAATTTTATGGGCAAGCTTGCTGGAGCTGGGACCTAGCACAGATCCTGCTGCAGAGGAACAAGAGTAAGTTAGCCAGAAGCTGTAGTAACCGCAGCAGCAAGCTGCTCAGTAGCACTGAGCTGGCTGGTGGCCCCAGGGAAGTTCCAGAAGACTGGAAGAAAGCTAACGTTTTGCCAGTTTTTAAAGGAGGCTAAACCGTATGACCAAGGTAATTAAAGGTATGTCAGCCTAACCTCAATCCCACACAAGATAATGGAACTGTTGATACAGGACTCTAGCATTAATTATATTACTTTCCTTTAGTTCTTTATTAGTAATCAACATGGGTTTATGGCAAATAGATCCTGTCAAACTAACCGGATATCTTTTTTTGATATTACAAATTTGGATAAAGGTTATAGTGTTGATGTAATATACTTAGATGTGACATTTTGATTAACATGGCACATATGAAATGGATTAAAAACAGGTAAAAAAGAGGTCTCAAAATATAACTGAATAGTGAATCGTCATGCAGTGAGTTTGTTTCCAGCAGTGTCCTGCATGGAGCTGTTCTTGGCCCTATACTACTTAACAGTTTTATCAATGACCTGGAAAAAAAACAAAAACAATCACTGATAAAGTTTTCAGATGACACTAAAATTGGGGCAATGGTAAATAATGACAAGGATAGATTATTGATTCAGAGTGATCTAGGTCACTTGGCAAACTGGGTACAACCAACAAATATCCATTTTAATATGGCTAAATGTAAACGTATACATTTGGGAACAAACAAAGTAGGCCATACTTACAGGATGGGGGACTCTATCCTGAGAAAGAGTGACTGAAAGAGATTTGGGGTTGTGGTAGATAAGATGAACATGAGCTCCCAGTGTGATGCTGTGGCCAAAAGTGCTAATGTGATCTTGGGATGCATAAATGGAGGAACCTCCAATAGGATTCTAGTGCAAACCCTATATCTGGCACTGGTATGACTGCTGCTGGAATACTATGTCCCGTTCTGGTGCCCACAATTCAAGAAGGATATTGATAAATTAGACAGGATTTAGAGAAAAGCCACGAGAACGATTAAAAGATTTGAAAACATGCCTTATAGTGAGACTCAAGAAGCTCAATCTATTTAGCTTAACAAAGAGAAGGCTAAGGGGTATCTTATTTACAGTCTATAAGTACCTACATGGAGAACAAATATTTAATAATGGGCTCTTCAATCTAGCAGACAAAGGTATAACACACTCCCCAACAGCTGGAAGTTGAAGCTACACAAATTCAGACTAGAAATAAGGTACATTTTTAACAGTGTGAGTAATTAATCTTTGAAACAATTTACCAAGGGTTGTGGTGGATTCTCCATCACGGACTATTTTTAAATGACGATTGGATGTTTTTCTAAAAGAGATGCTCTAGGAATTATTTTGCGGAAGTTTATGGCCTATGTTATACAGGAAGTCAAACTAGAGGATCACAATGGTCCCTTCTGGCCTTTGAATCTATGAATTAAAGATTAAAAGCTTTCAGAAAGGGTGGGTGCAAAGGTGAGGAAGAGAAAAAGGGAGCACCTTTCCTACTTTCACCTCACACAGAGCCATCAATCAAAGCCCTGCCACATACCCCCCTTCTCCCATGACAGCTGTCCGTTTTTTTTCCCTCCACATTGAGAGGTGTGATCACCATCGTCAGTAGCTCCTACACAAACTATGCTTGATAACATCTTATCCATGGATGTGTAAGCCTCACTAGGTTACGAAGCTGGGCTATAGAAGTGAAGTTGAATAAAGGCGGTAATCTTTAATAAATGGTACAGATTTGTGAAGTCTAACAGTTCAAACAGGATATAAACTTAAACAAAAAAAAGACTGGCTCTTAGAGGCAGACTGCGGGCCGAGAGGACAGGGCTGGTTCCACATGCCAGTGTATTACTAGATAGTCACTAAGCAGGGGGTCAATGATCTGACTTGTGGATAGAGGGAGGAGATACACCTTAAAATCAAATAGGGTTTACATGCTTAATAGACTGGATTGAATATACCTATAATCACCACAGTTTCTGGATTATTCAATTTATTATCTGGAAATTTTTTTTCATGCATAAGTAATTCAGTGTTAATCTAAATTTAAGATAACAAAGGAGACTACTGCATATTAGTTCAACTTGCTCCAAGTTGCTGAACTTCACATCACATAACTGACATACCCGAGAACAGAAATGTAACCAGGAAGTCTAAAAGTAGTAAAGTTAAAATATAAACCACTGAAAAAGGAACAATGAACTGCATAAAATGTCCTCTTAGGAACCTGACACCCAGCATTGATTTTGCAGCAGTCCTTAGCTTAATAAAGCATGTGAAAAAGGTCCCCATCATCCTTTATAGATATATACAGGCAATATACTATGCATATTACAGTTTGATCAAGTTGTCAAGGCAGCAGTACATAGCTCAAATCTATCTACAAACACATCATTTTTGTTCAACTGAAAATTCAGAAGAAATTTCTTACCTGCTGATCTTTGTTCAATGCCAAACAAGCACAGGAGACGGAAAACTGGACAATGAACACTAGCAAGAGAATAATCATGTACTGAAGAAAGACAGTTAAGGTTACATTTTAAAAGGAATTTTAAGTAAGCAAAGCACACACTTAACAGTTACATACAGAGTCAAGTACGTACATATATGGTGCTTAAGAATATAAAAACTATTCAGTATCTAAATGGGAGGGCTTGGCCATCTTTTGGAATGTATAAGTAAGCTATAAGTAATAAGTAAGCTCAACCAGACAATGATTTATGATGCAAGTTTAAAAAAAAATCTAGTTGCAATGCTTTGTATGTGTTTTCTATAAGTCACATGATTTTATAGATTAATGAAAATTCTTTATTTCCTACATATTAAAATTTTACAAGGACTGGATCTGGGACTTTGATTCAAATGCCCAATTAAAATCTTATTTTGATATTTCCTGCAACTACACGATTGCTACATAAGGTTCATTCTTGCTCTACTTTAAGGCATTACCAGAACAGCCTCTTTGTGATGGAATAGCTGCTTCATACTTGACAGACACTTATCTTCCTGAATGACTCTTTAGGCCACAATATTTCCCAATGCAGAGTAGATTTTACAATTAAAGGAGATTAAGTTCCAAACAAGTCTGTTTCTAAGTCAGATATTCCTTTTAACTGCAGGAGAGCCCATAGGACTTAGTTTAAACGCTTTCTATTTACTAGAGCAAAGCTGTAACCACGGAAATAGAACAATTGGTGATCCTCAGGAAATATCTTCCTTGTATCAAGCATCTCCTGTATGTGTGTTCAAGTGTTTTTGGTGGTTTGATTACATCCAGGCTTGTACGCAGCTGGGAAAAAAAAGAAAAAAAGGAGCTAAACGCAATTTTAAAAGTGACTAAGCAGCAAAACATGGCTAAGTAGTAGTATCACCTGGGCTTCCATACCTTTTATTCATGTGCTGCACCAGAACACTTATGTTTTCCCAGGGTTTCCCTACAGGCATCTGCAGCACAGAAGCAACAGAACTTTACTGTAGCTGCAGCACTGCCCATAAGCCCAAAAGTCTGTAATATTTGTGTACTCTAGAATAGATGCAGTCTGCCATATATCCATAAAGAATTGGATAAGATACAGAAGCAACCTCCCCCACTTTGTCCTTCTCTCCTCATCAAGCTACAGATAGGTATGGGACTAGGCTAGACTGAATACATTTTAACTTTGCAAGGAATGCTCAGGTCCCAGCTGCCCAGATCTGTGAACCCATAATTATGTCTGTTTTTAAAACCCACCTCTGTGAGCTAGCCATCACACAGCAATCTCTCTTGCTTGCCACACTTATATTACAGTTATGAGCTCTAACTAATCAGGCAACTGCTCTATTTATAGGATATACAGCCTCCCGAGGGACCTTCTTGCATCCTGCATGTGCCATGCCTTTTCCTTTAAAAAGGAAGGATTGGGGAAGAATGAGTGCAGAAAAAAAAAAAAACCCAACCCCTTACAATCTCTGAGAAATTGTGTTTATTTTAATAAGGTAAAAGCTAACTGTGGAGACTAGTCTGTATGGAGTCACCGCTGCAATGGAAAAGCAGTAGATAAATGCTTTTCTTAGTGGTCTGAACAGATGTGCAAGAGCAGAGCTGTAAAAGGCTGAAGATCCACTGCATAATCTATGGTCCTTTATGTACTAAGGAGCGACTCCTAGAGATTGTCTAAAGAAAAATATTCAAAATTGATAAAAAAAGAGTACGTTTGGAGAGAAAATAATGAGCCCTAACTCTGCTGCAATACACTGGACAGAATGGAAAAAATATTTAGCCAAAACAGGGAATGTTCATTTGCCTTTTAATGCCTATTTAATCTATTTATTTGTATTAAAGCAACAGTCAGGAACCTAACTAAAGGATCAGGACCCCATCATGCTAGGTGTTTTACAGATAAAACAAAGAAAAGAGTCCCTGCCCCAGAGAACATTTATCTGCTGACCTTGTTAACAAGGTTGCAAATTTAGATCAGCAATAAATTTTGTGATGCAGAGGACTGTCTGCAATCATTTTGATCAGATAGCTGACCTAGAAGTGGGAAGTTCCATACTCCCATTGCTAATCCCAGACTCAAAGTTAAGGGTTTAAATGACAGATTTTCTGTGCACAAAGCAGTTAATTTTCCAGGCAGTCTTAGTGGGTAGGCAGCACCCTTTGTTCAAACATTCTTTTTCCTTCAGTGACTCAGAGTCTCACCTTATTACAGAAGGTAACCTGAACCTGCATAAAACTTGCACAGGAGACAATACAGGGTCTTACTTCTCTTTTCTTAAATCTGTTTTTTAAAATGAATCATTCTGAAAGGGAAAAAACCCTTATTTTTAAATATTGAAAAGACAAGTTTTGAAAATTTGTAATTAGTTTCCTGTCGTTCAATGACCGATTTGTATACTTCTGAAAACTGAACTATTGTATTAGCAAAATTAAAAAAAAGTCCCTGATTTTTGGGTGCAGTCCACTAATGAAAAATAAAGTTGGAGATGATGAAGCTTTACCCCCCCGCCCAAACCCCAGAACGAAAGCTAAATACAATCATGATTTAATCATGGAGGGCATTACCATAAACTACTTACATAGTGCCAACATGGCACGTTGTCAATACAGCGGTAGACAGAGTCCATGCTGTGACCCCCAAGAGCCTCTCGGTGCCATCTGGCAAAGGGTTCACTGATCCATAACAGCAACTGTTATCAGGCTTGACAAACTCACTACACTCAACACACTGCTTTCATAGTATACATCCAAAGAGAATCAAGGGTAGTATCTAATAAAAGTGTATGTCCTACTGATCATCTTTGTGAGCTGTATGGGTGGGTGATATTTAAGATGTATGTATGTACTGAAATTATAATTTAGAATCTATGTATCATGCAGGTCTGACAAACAGGTTTTGCCAGACAAAGATGTAGCTTCACCTGTCTGCCTTGGTTCACATATAAAGTAAGCATTGTAAGCCAACACAATGGAAGTTGGTCAGCACACATCATCAACACAAAGATGTGAAAGCAACATGGAACCAGCACACTAGGGCAGTGGTCTCCAAACAGGGGTGCGCAAGATGATCCCAGGGGGTGCGCGGCAGTAGTAGTGCTGCCGGACAGCACTCCGCTGTTTTTTTTTCCCCCTTTGGCAGCAGCTCTGCACGTCCACGGCTGGTGTTCCCTTCCGACGGCCCGCCTGCGGCAGGTCTTCCGGTTTTCTTCTGTCGGCGGCACATCTGCGGCAGGTCACTCTGGGGATGCGCGAGCCAAAAAGTTTGGAGACCCCTGCACTAGGGAATAAACCACAGGGTCATCCTGACTCTGGGGACACAAACAGTGGATTTGGGGTTTTAACAAAGCAGCAAGAGGACATTTTTTTATCCTTCACTGAAGTATCAAAAAGAACAGTTGGATCCTAGGTCATGTTGATTGGTGATACTGAGAGATTGCTTTAGGTGAGTAACTGCTTTAGACAAAGATTTTAGCTTTTTAAAGTTAAGGTTTGACTCCAAGGATCTGTTATACTTTTTGTTTTATATGTAACCATTTCTGTTTTCACCTGTCAGCCTTACTCACTGTCTTGGGTCATGGCTTTTGAGAATAAAACTTAAGATAGGTGATGTGAAGTTATCAAGGATCTGCTCCTGAACTGAACTGTGTGTTCCTTGGGGGACAGCAAATCTGGCAATTTCTGTGGGTGTCAAGTTAGAGTGGCTGGATGCTGCAGGGGGATGTTTTCAGTGGTGCTTGGATACACCTATTGTTAACCTGCAAAACAGAGTCCTTCAGAGATTGTTTGCGTGGCTAATGGTGTTAGGGAGCTGACACCCAGTTAAGCACCGGCAAGTCTTCCTCTCGCTGAGGCAGGAGGGTAACAAGCAGACTCTCGGTCTGGACACCCTGAGAAAGTGTCTCATGCTCAATTCTAATTCACGCTGACAAAGGACTAGATGTGAATGAAAAACAGAGGCTGAATGAAATAGGTGTAACCCGCTTCATAGAGATCCAAAAATCCAATCGGTGCCTGTGAAATATCTAATTTTCCCTATAATAAGTTCAGGGGAACCAGTTACACCAGGGCTGTCATCTGAATCCACTACAACATATTTGAGTTTACTTTAACCTAGAGTTAGAACTGTGTTCTAATTAGGTCAGGGGACAAACATGTAGTAAAAGTCTCCTGTGACTGTTATAATGTAATGTAGATGAGTCCTTGACAGAAGTAACATTCTCATCATACAAATAAAAAGGAAACAAGAGGTTTTTAAAAAACAAAAGCCACCACACATCTACAGTGGATGAAGGGAAGCATTATGGAGAACTAATTTTGGGCACAAACTGGGAAGGAGTGTTGGGGCAGCTTTTTGTTCTGTGTTTGTATAGCACCTAGCACAATAGGGTTCTGGTCCACAACTAGGAATTACTCTAACACACACACACACACCCCCCCCTACCTTGTGTCTGTAAATTTCCAATCAAAGGATACAAAGAAGAGTAACACCTGATGGTGTTTGACTGCACCGATCAGTCCAACCAGAGCAATAAGGAACAGAAAGATCCCCACTGCAATTGCCACACCAACTACTCGGAAACTAGAAATGAGGCCAAAGCCTATACCCCATGCTGCAATTCCAATCAGCAGCAGGCTGACCAGCTAGAAGGGGGGGGGGGGGGAGAAACAAACAGATAGCAATTAGTATCTAAACAAAAAATAAATAAATAGTCTAGATTGCTAGTGATCCTAGCACTAACGTTTCTTGAAATTAAAAGAGGATACTTCCTCTCCCTACCATTAAAAAAACTGAAGTCCAAAATATGAAGTTAACAATTTAAAAATTAGCTCCTGTAGAGTTCTCTTGTTCATAATGTGCAAGTGTACATTTACCTTTCATTTTTGTGAATGTGAGGTCTGTTCCAACACATTCCATCCTCAGTTTAAGACCAATGTCTCATACCAGAGACACCAATATAACAATGGGGATTATAATAGAGTTGAGCACGCATCTGAAAAAAGGATTAACAGCTTTATACCACAGATTGAGAAATAAATTAGAGTTCCAAATACCTTGTGAGAAATACAAGGTATATTTAAAGAAACAGGATATACTTGGCTCCATTGCTACGTGAACAGGTTGGAAAAAAATACCCTACTTTCTAGACATATACTCCAATCAGCACTACATTAGTGTTAATCTTCAATTAATTAATTTTCTGAATTATTGATGTTGGGACAATACACATATACAGAGATCAAATGCAAATATGCTGTTAGTTAGAATAGCATGTCAAATACTGCAGACAGCAAAACAAACAGTCAGGAGTCTTGTCCTTACTGAATGTGCCTTTGGGAAAACAGCTTTACTATGAAGCAAAGACTACTCTAATCACCACAGCAAATTCAAAACGCTCTCAGTAAGCAGTTTCCTTCCTTTCAAAGAATGGTATTCTGAAAATGCAGATTGTGGTTCAGCTAGTTTACTGAAAATATTGTTTTATGAGCAGGAAGGTCCAGCCTTTCCTGTTTTCAATCTAACACAAAGAAAAGTGTTGGAGCCATGAAAAACTCCAGGATCTCTAGCTCTGGGATGGGATAAGAAGGAGGGAAGTAGACCACAAATAATCAAAGCCCTAAACTATGAAAGGAGCTGAAAAAAAAGGGTCTCACATGTTTTAAAAGAGAGATTGAAAACTGGAAGCATTCTCAGTTTCTAAAACGGGTCTTGCCAAAAGTAATTCACAGTTTTGTAATTAAGTGCAGCTGTAAGCATTTTGCCTAGTACAATTATTTGATTTTTACTAATCACATAAATGCAATCCGAGTACTACATGTGGCTTTCAATTTCCATTTAACAGATTTACAGCATGACGACATCTCCCCAACCCCAAAACAAAAGATTTCCAACCCATCCTCAGTTCCAACAGTTACCGAGGGCCATTTTTAAAGGTATGTAGGCACCTATTGGGATTTTCAGAAGTCCCACTGTGGAAGTTAAATAATATATGTGTATCAAATCACATAGGCCCCAAAATACTACTATTTTTGATGTATATAAATCCATTATGCCACCAAGTGCTTGTGTACAGGAGGACATAAGGGAAAATTAATCCAAACTAATTAAAGGTGTGAATTTGAAATGGATTAGTTAAACTGCCTTAAACTCTTGTATTAACACCCTCATTGAGAATTAAAATGGCCTTCATTCAGTTTAGTTTAATTCACTTCCAAAACAAATTAAGCCCTGGTCTATAGTAGGAGTTGGTCGAATTTAGCAGCGTTAAATCGATTTAACCCTGCACACATCCACATGACGAAGCCTCCCCCCCTTTTTTTTTTTTTTTTTGACTTAAAGGGCTCTTAAAATTGATTTCCTTACTCCACCCCCGACAAGGGATTAGCGCTGAAGTCGGTTTTGCTGGGTCAAATTTGGGGTACTGTGGACGCAATTAGATGGTATTGGCCTCCGGGAGCTATCCCAGAGTGCTCCATTGTGACTGCTCTGGACAGCACTCTCAACTCAGATGCACTGAGTTGACAAATAGACAGGAAAAAGCCCACGAACTTTTGAATTTCAATTTCCTGTTTGGCCAGTGTGGCAAGCTGCAGGTGACCATGCAGAGCTCATCAGCAGAGGTGACCATGATGGAGTCCCAGAATCGCAAAAGAGCTCCAGCATGGACCGAACGGGAGGTACGGAATCTGATCGCTGTATGGGGAGAGGAATCCGTGCTATCAGAACTACGTTCCAGTTTTCAAAATGTCAAAACATTTGTGAAAGACTCCCAGGGCATGAAGGACAGAAGCCATAACAGGGACCCGAAGCAGTGCCGTGTGAAACTTAAGGAGCTGAGGCAAGCCTACCAGAAAACCAGAGGGGCCAACGGCCGCTCCGGGTGAGAGCCCCAAACATGCCGCTTCTATGATGAGCTGCATGCCATTTCAGGGGGTTCAGCCACCACTGTCCCAGCCGTGTTGTTTGACTCCTTCAATGGAGATGGAGGCAACATAGAAGCAGGTTTTGGGGACGAGGAAGACGATGAGGAGGTTGTAGATAGCTCACAGAAAACGAGCGGAGAAACTGGTTTTTCCGACAGCCAGGAACTGTTTCTCACCCTGGACCTGGAGCCACCCCCCCCCAACTCACCCAAGGCTGCCTCCCGGACCCACCAGATGGAGAAGGGACCTCTGGTGAGTGTACCTTTTAAAATACTATACAAGGTTTAAAAGCCAGCATGTTTAATGATTAATTTGCCCTGGCATTTGTGGCTCTCCTGGATATACTCCCAAAGCCTTTGCAAAAGGTTTCTGGGGAGGGCAGCCTTATTCCATCCACCATGGTAGGACATTTTACCACTCCAGGCCAGTGGCACATACTCGGGAATCATTGTAGAACAAAGCATTGCAGTGTATGTTTGCTGGCGTTCAAACAACATCCATTCTTTCTCTCTCTTTATTATTATCAGGAGAGTGATATCATTCATGGTCACCTGGTTGAAATAGGGTGCTTTTCTTAAGGAGACATTCAGAGGTGCCCATTCCTGCTGGACTGTTTGCCTATGGCTGAACAGAAATGTTCTCCGCTGTTAGCCACGGGGTGGGGGGGAGGCAAAATGTGACCTTGTAACGAAAGCACATGTGCTATGTATGTAATGTTAACAGCAAGGTTTACTGTGAAAGAGTGTACCCATTGTTCTATAAAATGTGTCTTTTCAAATACCACTGTCCCTTTTTTTTTCCTCCACCAGCTGCATGTGTTTCAAGGATCACAGGATCTTCTCCTTCCCAGAGGCTAGTGAAGATTAGAAGGTGAAAAAAAAAAAAGCACTCACGATGAAATGTTCTGAGCTCATGCTGTCCTCCCACACTGACACAGCACAGACGAATGCATGGAGGCAGACAATGTCAGTGTCAGAGTGCAGGAAAGCACAAAATGACTGGGAGGAGAGGCGGCGGGCTGAAAGGTGGCGGCAGCGTCACGAGAGGAGGCAGGATTCAAAGCTGAGGCTGCTGGAGGATCAAACTAATATGCTCCAGCGTATGGCTGAGCTGCAGGAAAGGCAGCAGGAGCACAGACCGCCACTACAGCTCCTGAGTAATTAACCGCCCTCCTCCCCAAGTTCCATAGCCTCCTCACCCAGACGCCCAAGAATGCGGTGGAGGGGCCTCCGGCCACCCAGCCACCCCACCCCAGAGGATTGCCCAAGTAACAGAAGCCTGGCATTCAATAAGTTTTAAACTTTTAAAGTGCTGCGTGGCCTTGTCCTTCCCTCCTCCACCATCCCTCCTGGGCTACCTTGGTAATTATCCCCCTATTTGTGTGATGAATTAATGAAGAATGCATGAATGTGAAGCAACAATGACTTTATTGCCTCTGCAAGCAGTGATTGAAGGGAGTTGGGTTAGCTTACAGGGAAGTAGAGTGAACCAAGGGGCGGGGGGTTTCATCAAGGAGAAACAAACGGAACTTTCACACCATAGCCTGGCCAGTCATGAAACTGGTTTTCAAAGCTTCTCTGATGCACCTCCTGTGCTCTTGGTGTCTGGCTGTGCGCAACCAGGCGATTTGCCTTCACCTCCCACCCCGCCATAAACATCTCCCCTTACTCTCACAGATATTGTGGAGCGCACAGCAAGCAGTAATAACAGTGGGAATATTGGTTTTGCTGAAGTCTAACCGAGTCAGTAAACTGCGCCAGCGCGCTTTTAAATGTCCAAATGCACATTCTACCACCACTCTGCACTTGCTCAGCCTGTAGTTGAACAGCTCTTGACTACTCTCCAGGCTGCCTATGTATGGCTTCATGAGCCATGGCATTAAGGGGTAGGCTGCATCCCCAAGGATAACTATAGGCATTTCAACATCCCCAACGGTTATTTTCTGGTCTAGGAAGAAAGTCCCTTCCTGCAGCTTTTGAAACAGACCAGAGTTCCTGAAGATGCGAGCATCATGTACCTTTCCCGGCCATCCCACGTTGATGTTGGTGAAACGTCCCTTGTAATCCACCGTGCTTGCAGCACTATTGAAAAGTACCCCTTGTGGTTTGCTCCGGTGCCAAGATAGGGATATGAATTCCGTCTCTGACCCCACCACAATTAAGGAATCCCATTGCAGCAAAGCCATCCACTATGACCTGCACATTTCCCAGGGTCACTACCCTTGATAGCAGCAGATCTTTGGTTGCCTTGGCTACTTGCATCACAGCAGCCCCCACAGTAGATTTGTCCACTCCAAATTGATTCTGACTGACCGGTAGTCGTCTGGCCTTGTAAGCTTCCACAGGGCTATTGCCACTCGCTTCTCAACTGTGAGGGTTGCTCTCATCTTCGTATTCTTGCGCCTCAGGGCAGGGGAAAGCAAGTCACAAAGTTCCATGAAAGTGCCCTTACGCATGCAAAAGTTTCGCAGCCACTGGGAATCGTCCCAGATCTGCAACACTAAGCGGTCCCACCAGTCTGTGCTTGATTCCTGGGCCCAGAATTGGCGTTCCACCACAAAAGCCTGCACCATTAGCACCATGATGCCCACATTGCTAGGGCACATGCTTTAAGAGAAGTCTGTGTCCATGTCCTCATCACTCTCGTAACTGCACTGACGTCGCCTACTTGCCCGTTTTCACTTTGCCAGGTTCTGATGCTGCATACATTACTGGATAATGCGTGTGGTGTTTAATGTGCTCCTAATTGCCAAAGTGATCTGAGCGGGCTCCATGCTCGCCGTGGTATGGAAAAATTGCACAGAAAAAAGTCACGGTTTACTCAAGTGGGCAGCATTCATACGTAAGCTGAAACTTTCCAGAATGAAGGACAGCTTGTGGCACTCCTCTTAGAACAGGCTAGTGCAATCAGGCTCTCATTCTCCCCTACTCAAATCCTTGGTGTCTCTGAAGAGAGCGAACAAAGATGCTTTAGGAAAGTCTGGTGGTGAAGATTAAGGCTACAGTTTGGTCACAGACATTGTGGAATCCGTGACTTCAGCCCGCAGCAGCTGGGAGCCCCACCTCCCATGTTGCTGGGAGCTGGGGGTCCCCCCACAGCTCCCCAGCCAACACAGTCTTGGGGGGGAAATCTCCCAGAGCTCCCCAGCTGCCATGGGCAGAGGTCCCTACCAGCTCCCAGCCACAGGGGAAGGGCCACAGCTCCCAGGCACAGCAGGGCAGGATGCTTGACCCTCCTACCTCCCTGTTTTGTCATAGACATTTTTAGTAAAAGTCAGGGACTGGTCATGGCTTCCATGAATTTTTGTTAATTGCCCATGACCTGTCCGTGACTTTTACTAAAAAAGTCCATGACAAAAATCATAGCCTTAGTGATGATTGCTAGTTCAACTAAAAACTGGACAGAGACTAAATGCATTTCAGAAACATTTATCATATGACAACTTTCAGTCATTAACAACCTACACTGCTGCAGTTGCAAGGTCTCCTGTGGCTGGCAGGAGAGAGCTCTTCTGCCACCATAATCAGACCACCCTCAATGAGCGTCTGTCGCCAACACAACGCTGTCTGCACCGGGGGAGGGGAGGATGTTTTTTCCCCCACCAGCCAAGAAAAGCAGCATGTAACTTACCTTCATGGGGCCCTGGATAATTGCCCTGCTTGCCAGCCCCTAATGCCAGACCTGCACTTGCGACCCCCCCTAAACCTATCCTGCAACCCCCCAGGTTGAGAAACGCTGATGTAGGCGAGTTGAGTACACGTTGGAAGGCATATTGATTACTGCCAGAGGTATGCGTACCCCTGGTTGAGAACCACTGCTATAGATATATCAATGTCTATTAGAAAATGTAAAGAGCCTGGAATGTGTAATCTGATACATCTCAAATTCATAGGCCACTCTTGCATCATATGGAAATTAAGGCTAAATGAATTCAATTCTTTAGCTAGCTGTGATTAAAACTCTTATCAGCCTCTGCCTACTGCTTTCCTCCTGCACAGCTAAGGGGAAAAGGTCCTGCCTGCCTCCTGAACCAGGAAGTGGCTGAATTATGTTTGAAAGCAGCAGCAACAATAATTGAGAAGCTGAAGCAGTAATCAGATGACAAGAAGGGCGCTGGAGTAAAACTGAACTTGGAGAAGGAACCACAGACGGACCCTGCTAGACATTACAGACTGTCGGTCTGTGTGAGCCTTATAGGGAAGCAGCAGTTGAGCAGGGAACCAGTGCAGAGGGGCCCAAATGAAAGTATGGCCTGGAAACCTGCAAGCACCTATTGGCTTGGAACAGAGACTGGACTGGAAAGGGCACCCCGGACACTAGGCCTGGAAAGCCCTAACTCGAGTGGACTACTCTAGGGACCCAAACAAGAATCGCTTTTGCTCACTTTGAACTAACTTCTTAAGCCTCTGTACCAAAGATATCTGCTACCTTTTTCCTGCCGGTCCTAGCTAAATGCCTTTTCCCTTAGCCCAGTAACCACTCGGGCACATGGTTAGCACCCACAAGACCTACCCCTGAAGCACCTACAGCAGTGATCCCCAGACGTTTGAGGGCAGCGCCCTCCCTTCCCCCTGTCCATAACCCCGCTTCCCTCCCCCCCCACCCCGAAGCTGGGAGCAGCTGGTGGGGGGGGAGGGGAGAGGAGATGTGGCCAGGGTAAGGGGGCTAGGGTCAGGAGTGGGGCCAGTATCCGAGCCGCAACCAGGGGCAGGATGGGAGACGCAACTGGGATGCTATGGGGGCTGGCAGCCAGGGCTGCGTGCAGCTCCACTCCTGGGCTGGTCCCAGCCCCAGGTGGAACAAGCAGTGCCACAGTCATGCTCCAGCCGGGTGCAGAGCCATACCGAGCCGGGGCTGTGGCTGTGGCTGGGGCCAGGGCAGGGTCAAAGCAGAGCTCGGGGGGGGGGGGGGGAGGAGGGGCTGGGTGGTACTCTTCCCCATGTGGGCTGCCCTGAACCCACTGTGCCCCCCAAAGGCCCCACCATACCTTCAGAGGGGGGCATGTCCCACACTTTAGGGTCCTCTGACCTACAGTATGTACCTTCAAGTGACAGCACACCTGGCACACTACTGGCACTGTAGGGGTTTGGGGTATTGAGCAACCTCTTATCCCATTTATATAGTAGCCCACATGTAATGCTGACTTTAGCCAAGATTTTCTCCAATATCTCTCTCCATTAAAGTTTTTGTGTGTACTGAAGCAGCTATAATGAAAGGACTGGTTGACTCACGGCGATTGGTAACAGGAAATTTCACTTGTAGGTCACTTGTTTAACTAAAGGAGTGATCAAAGCCTAGTTACTAAACAACCTTGTGACGTGACCAGCAATATATGTGAAAGGAGATAGGAATGCTGCAAGTCAGAAAAGCGGGTTGTGCCGTTGGCATGACAGGCCAGCTTAACTATGTACAGGTTTCAGAGTAGCAGCCGTGTTAGTCTGTATTTGCAAAAAGAAAAGGAGTACTTGTGGCACCTTAGAGACTAAGGAATTTATTTGAGCATAAGCTTTCGTGAGCTACGAAAGCTTATGCTCAAATAAATTTGTTAGTCTAAGGTGCCACAAGTACTCCTTTTCTTAACTATGTACAATACTTGCTAGTTCAGAGCAAGTTGGGTTTGCTGCTTTTAACTGAAAGAATAATCCCCCTTTTCAAAGAAATTGTAACAAAAATGCCTCTGATGTTTAAACCATGTTTTGTATACAGGTGTCAGAGAACCATTTTTTTTTTTGCAACTGTTAGAAAGTCTAGGTGCCTGTATTTTCATCTTTGTTGGTTTTCCGTGCCAACTTGAGACACCTGGTAACAATTTTCAAAACAGCTGAGGACCCAGTCCTCATGATCTTTTCCACAGCAGGAATTGGAGGGTGGGGTAGCATAAAGGCAGCTTTAAGCCACCTTTGTGCTTCCTATATTCTGGGCTTTGCTAGGAGCCGGCCTAAGGGCTGCTCTAAATTGACAGCTTTTACAAATCAGCACTAGGGACAATTATGCTGGTTTAAAAGAGCCAGACTACAGTGCACTCCATGCCCTTCCCTCCTCCTCTTGATTTTCCCCCTGTAGCTGTACTGGCAGCTATACACCAATCACTTTCACTGAGGAGATCTCTTGGAGACCCGTTTCCTCCCTCTTTATATCATCAGAAAGGAGGTGGATAGTGCAGCAGAAATCTGGCCCAGGTGTGTCTTAGACTCCACTCCCAAATATCGAGGCACACAAAGTTAGTGAACCCTTTTGATATTTTGACCTTAAATTTGTTAACCAAAATGACTGTTTGGTTACCACTAGTCACCTTTTGAGACTCAAATCAACCAAGTCTTCCCTTCAAACTCATCAAAAGTACAGTACCGCACAAAATGTAGAAGAATATATAGCAGCCATAGGCAAGCAAACCATCACAAACCTATGCCCATCTGCTAAACCAAAGCCAAATTCTGAGGTCTTGTTTTGACCACCTCATTTCATCCAAGTGTTTGGAGATTTCTCAAGACAGATAACTCTGGCAGCATTGCCTATATAGCCAAAACCATGATTTATTAGAAGTCCTACATAGTTTCCATACCAAGAGAGATAAAACAGGGAGTTTAGGCTGCTGGCAAGTCCTAATAACTCCACAGTTCTTGTCACAGCTCCTCATGCTACCCCAGACCTGTATGTGGGGTCATAGTGAGTTTAACACTAGCAGTTTACTACAGATTTAAATTAAAAAAAAAAAAAAAACCAAAACAAAAAGCCAATGGAAGTTTACTTTTTACCTATTTGAACAGCCTTTCTACCACACAGTAAAATCTGATCTCATGTTCTGGCATCTCTATAGCTAAATAGAGACACCGTGCTCTGCTTAAGCTATTTGCATGAGCTATTGCCAGTTAATATGGAACCCGAAACATCAGAAGTTGCCGGGCTCCCCACCAGTATCTGACAATTATATAGGAAGTGGAATTGACATTAAACCTTGTAATAGACTGATGTATGGTAAATCCAAGTACATTTCCAGGTTTGTCACATGAATCTTACAAATATTCCTAGGCCCTCTGTAGCCAATGTTATGCACTATCAAATGTGCACAAAGAAATTGGTGACAAGAGCATGAATTGGATCAACATGATTTAGTTTAGGTTAACAAGAATATTTACAAGCAGCTTCTGTATCATCATTTTATATAGACATAAAAACTGAGTCCATCTTACAAAGCTACCTTCAAAGTTACCTTGGGTGGAGAAGGTGTTAGATATGAGGATAAACAGTAGATCTACAAATATCAAAGAGATAAGATGAGGTAAGGCTATTCAGTACAAGCAGTTGCTGTGTAAACTTCCCCTTACTGTCTTGGCACTGCACTCGCAACCTTTTTAATTAAAAACACATTAAAAACTCTTGAGTGGAGATGCCAACCATAACAAGTAGTGTGGTCACTTAGTAGCTGCTTATCTACATCACAGGTTGAGAAACTCATTTTCATATTAACTCAAATGGAAATTTGCTCTGTTCTCCTACAGACTATGAACTAACCCATTGCCCCATAAGAACTTATCCCATCCTGGCACAAAGTTAGAGTAGTCCTCTGGTTGCCCAACTTATTCCTGACTGCACATGACTCCAAGAAGCCATTGAAACAGCGAGAAATCACTGGGAAATAGGTACACCTGCCCCTGTTTACCCTGGGAAAACCCACTATGCCAACGGTAAGGAAGGGGTGGCAAAGAAAATGACATGGTGGCTCTTCTTGGCTACACTACGATTCCAATACAGAGGGAATCCCTGAAAAAGGAAAAGGGGACAGATTCACTAGCTTTGCATTGGAAGATATTTTCCCCATGATGTACCGACTTGGCTAATGCTTTGCTATTAGCCATGTTCCTTGTTGTCAATAGCCAGGCTGGCAAAGGGTTGTCTTCTCAATATGAGAATTTCTGTCCTCATCCAAGATCTTTCATAAAACATTCAGAGCAAATTTTATTTTCAGGTTATATTGGGAGATGGGGAAAGGGAACCTGTTGAAAAACAGAGAAAGGACGTAGCATTAATCCAGTAATTACAACAGCTGTAGTTACTATAATCCATCAGCACAACACGCAGTGTTATAGAAATATGGAGCTGTATGCAAAGGATGACATAATTTCAAAGTATAAGACAGTTTTACATACCCTCAGTAGATAACGTGAGCTCAATTACAACAAACCACTATCAGATATTTGGTATTTTCCATTGATTAAACGAACAAGGTGCAGTTACATAATGAACTCTGTACTAGCTAAAATTACATACCTTTAACTGGAAAAAAATGAAACCACATCTACAGTAAATATCTACGTAATTTAAGTAAACACATTCAATAAATTAAAAAAAAAATCCAAGTTGCAATACTGAAAGTTTTTAAAAACTTTCAAAGTTATTTCTGTTGCTGCAGGAACTGTCGAGACCTTTAACTGTTTAGGCTGTTGCTCAGAGGATACAAGACAAGTGGTTTTTGGTGGGATGGTTGTCAGCAGGTCTTTAGTTAAATTAATCCTCACAGTAGAGCTACCTATTTAGGTTTTGATAGTTAACTGCAGCTTCAATATTCCCCTTCCGATAAACTGATTAAACAAGATATTAACTGCCAACACCTTTATTTAGTCAGTCATTAAAGAGGAACTATCTACTTAAAGAAAATCCGGTCTCATTTATGTAAGCTAATATTATGCAATTACCAACTGAAAGATAAGCGGCATATTTTTTTATTATATTATATATATTATATATATATAATATAATATGTTATACACAAACACATTTCTACTTGACAGTACTTTGCAGACAGTCATTTTATCCTCTGGAATAGCAACAGGAGAAGAACCATGTTTTAAAAAAACGTAACTGCAAAAACCTCAAAAATTGGCACGGACCTGAAATTACATATTTTGTCTCCTATTTGACTAGATTTCAAATTGATGTTCCTTAATTTCAAAGCAATTTTCCCAATAAGTCTTCAGTCAAGAAAAAGCACTTAAAGTTAAGCACTTGCTTAAATATGTGAGTAATCCCACAGACTTTAGTGCAACTACTCACATTTAATTGACTGTATGCAGGCAGATTAGATTCCCTATTCCCGCACTGAATCCCAGTGGGGTCGGCGAAGCTCTGCATGGGCAGTCACAAATTGCAGGATCAGGACTTAAGCACATTTGAAGCAGACCTCCAACAATTAAGTAGAGGAGAGAATAAGTTATCAGCAAAACGTACTCTAAAAGAAGAAAGTAATTAGCCCACTGAAGGCAGAAACATTTTAGGCTTTTTGCAAGGTGTCAACGAAACAAAAAACAAAAAACACACCCTTTTCATTCATGGATTCGTTCAGACAATTTACAGCAATGAACCTGTCATAGTCAACAGAAGTTACTTTTCACTATAGTACCGGTAAAGTCAGTGCCAATAGTGACTTGTAATATCCTGCTTTGTTGTTTTGAAAATTAAGATATAATTTTAAAATGACAGAATATGAATTATAAGCTTTTAGAGGCTACAGCAAGAACCTACAATTCCCAAGATAAATTCCCTACTACTATGAAATATAAAAAGACACCGCATGTACTAAGCTATATTGTCCCAATTCCAGACATAGAAATTGTTCAAGAGATGCCATCAACTAACTCATATGTCAGAAAAATTTTTTTTAGTCATGTTACTCACTCATTGGATTATTTGAAGAGGATCCGTTTTTTTAAAATCCAGTTTGTTTTTATTCATGCTTTGGTTGCTTTCTGCATTTCTTCCTACTTAGAAATTTAAACCAGTTTAAGTCAGTTGTACTGCAGTGATCGGAGTGCTTTGATTTTTAATATTGTCAGGTCAACACCCAAGGAACTGAGCAGACTCAGCATCTTGTAGGATCAGGCACTGGTGAGGCCAGCTTTAAGTAGGATACAGTATTACCAATACTATTGTGACTCAAAAAATCTACAGACACAAGTCTTAAGGCTTGGTTTTACTTGACCTTACTATAAGGCAGTGTTGGGCAACCCGTGGCTGCTGCATGCAGCCCGTCAGGGTAATCCGCAAGTGGGCCGCAGACTGTGTCTTAACATTTGCAGGGCCGCCTGCAGCTCCCAGTGGTGGCGGTTCGCCAGCAGATTACCCCGATGGGCCACGTTAGGCTCATGGGCCACAGGTTGCCCACCCCTGCTGTAAAGAGAAGTCCCATTTGTTTTTCTAACTATAATTACATTTCCAGCAGGGGTCAGATGGGGTACTGGGGTGGGGGGGGGAAGAAGAAGAGTGGCAACGCTCTTCTTCACAAAATAAAAAAAAACACAAGTTGTCAAAATGAGGCCTTCTCACATTCGATTGTGCAGGTGTTTAAAACAAGATAACGTAGCTCTCTGTGCAGGTGTTTAAAACATGATCATGTAGCTCCCCCTTGGTGGTGCTGATCTGTCCATAGGCTCTGCAAGACTCCTTGGGCTTAGCTACTAATTAACTGGGAGATGGAAGGGAAGAGAAGAGGGAAAAGAGGAGGAAAGTGGTGTTATCTTCCAAACATGACCGCACGCATGATACCAAAAGGAGATGTCACTCAGTACATTGGGCAGACCTGTGATTCTCTCTGTCCTCCCTTACATGAGAAATTAAACAGTTAACAATGTTGGACTTATAAACACATCTTTGCATCAGTTTACACTCTTACATATTTGAGGTTTTCTTCACATCCATAACAGCTAGAGACTTACTTTTGTTTGTTAAATTAAAGCTGAGATTCAAGAGAACAAGATGCTATTTCCAGAAAGGTGCCAGTATGCAGAACTACAGCAGATTCCAAATGTGATATCCAGGCTGACCTGGCATTCCCTTACATTATTGTCAAATGTAAAAGTAACAAAAACATTAAATGCATGTTATAACAATTAAATTTAGATTTTTAGGAGATCTACCGAAGGCAACAGTTATATCACCTTGCTACACTTCTGCGCCAAAAAGCTTTATAATAAAAAAAAATAGTTGCAAATTTTGTTTTCTTTTATGTATTGGAAGTAGCTACTTAGTTCTACGGGGGGTGGGGGAGGTAAAATTATAGGATTGTTTTTAAATTTGAGCACTGCAGCGAGTCAGTCATTTCAACATACAACTTTCAAATCCAGTAAAACACAAAATATTTTACACCTCCTCCTCCCTAAACAGCCAGTACCCTACGCAACAATGCTTTGAAATATTACTCATTTTTAAAAAGGAAATGGACATATGAAATTATTATAGGCATTTCTAAATCACTATTGCTAGAGTAGCTGGAGGATCTTTAATATTTTCCCCTCACTGTGTACAAGCATCTATTGAATGAACTTGCTCATATGTGCAGCCTAGATAAAAGATTTTGCAGAGCCAAAAATGACATACAAGTACAGCAGTTTTACATGTAATCATACCAAAGGGACCTCTTTTTAGCACCTTACTAAGCACAATGGCAAAAATGTAAAAAAGGACCCTTCCTCATTCCTTGACTGGACAAGGAGATCTTTCTAAGTAAAAAAAGTGAGCAGATTTATTCTCAACTTTAACCAAATGACATTCAGGCTTTGCAGCGCTCTTTCCCTACTTTCTTGGTTTGCCTTGTTTTATAACATAATAATGAGAAACTAAATGTAATAGGTGACACATGATGATTTAGTCAGGTGGAAATTTGGGGGTGGGGGAGAAGCCTTCCAGAGCCTAAAGTGCCCCCCGTCAGCAGTTACTAACTAAACAACATAAGCACCGGTCTCAAGGAGACGAAGGTGGATTTTGATCTGAAACAAGACACGTTGCTCCAGTTTACATGACACCAGCACGGCAGGATGGTTTTTAAAACAACTGGTTTCAGAGTAAAACAGCCATGTTAGTCTGTATCCGCAAAGCCTCTTACAGTTTGCATGGCAACTTCCACCTTCTCTGTGTATATCTTACTACGTGTTCTATTCTGTGCAGCCGATGAAGTGAGCTGTAGCTCACGAAAGCTTATGCTCGAATACATTTGTTAGTCTCTACGGTGCCACAAGTCCTCCTGTTCTTTTTAAAAGAACTGTAGTTAGTTAGCATTAGCAACCAGACTGATACTGAACACTGGAGACTTTATTGATCAACAAAATAGATGCACATGCCAATCCAAACTCCTCTCCTCCCCCGCATCCTAGGAACATACAGATCTCTGCACCATCCCTAGACAAGTCTGACGCGTGGTCAAACAACCCTGTCTGTCTCCTAGACGATTCAAGGTTGACTTCCCCCGTCAAAGAGACTGTGAGGCAAGCCGGACACCGAGAGCCCAGCAGCTGCTGGTCTTTTAACTCCCTGGCCGCTCTCTCTGCTCTGCCTGCACGTGCTGCCCAGCCAGGAGCAGCTGCTGATCCCTGGAGGCTCCTCGGGGGAGCAGGGGGAGCCGTTTCCGCCGCGGCTGCGGATCCAAGCTGGCTCTGGCGGTGCCCTGGCGGATGCGGCAGAAGCACCGGCGCAACGCCCCAGCCCCTCCTGCGGCAGGCGGCAGCCTGACAAGCAGGGAGCTGCTCGGTCTCCCTCTTCCTCCGAGCGGGGGGGGAGTTTCACTCACGCCCGGAGCCCCCCCAGGAGCTGCCCAGCAGGGGCACAGGGCCGGGAGCAGCGGCAGCTACTCACCGTGTAGAGCAGGTTGAGGGCGCACAGGCAGTTCTTGGAGCAGGTGAAGCCTCCGCAAACCATCTCGCCAGCGCCCTTCGCCGCGGCGGGAGAACGGGGCGAGCGGAGGCAGGAGCGGCGAGGCCCTCGGGCTGGTGCCGGCGGTCCGAGCGCTCGCCTCGCCCTCGCGGCAGGTGGCAGCTCGAGCCCGCAGTGCGCTGGGAACTCACGCGCCCTCCCGGCGTGTCGCGCCGGCTATGCCACCGCCTTGGGGTGGGCGGGAGGAGCTGCGCTCGCCGCCGCGCTCGCTGATTGGCTGCACTTCGGCCGCAAAGGTAAAGATATGCAAATGAGTGGAGCGCGCGAAGGATGGCGCGGCTGGGATCCGGGAGAGGATCGGCTCGGCTCGGCTCGGCTCCCGGCCGGCAGCAGGCGGGGAGCCCAGGTGAGGGCGGTGGGAGCCGGAGCTGCAGCCTAGGGAGCAAAAAGGTGACACGCAGCGAGCGAGATGTGCACTATTGAGGGTGCATCTGCCCCTGGTAGGTTTCCCCTGGCTTGCGGCGCCCTGGGGCTTGCACTCGTGCGCTCCGGCCTTAGTAGCAGGGCGCATCTGTCTGAATCTCATTCTCCGCCCGCGTAGCCACTATGCTCACATCTGAAAACACAGGTGTAAGGAGATTACAGGCCTGATTCAACCCTTGAGGTTTTAATTCCTGAGGCTAGGGCAGCAGGCTTGACCAGCAGGATGCCCACAGATCTAAACTATCAGTGTACAACTCTGGGTGCTAGATAAGTAGTTAGACACAGTGTGAGAGAATGTAGTGCAAGCGGTGCAGGTCAATAAATGAAAAAGGGGAGGTACCTAGGGAAACCTGGTCTGGGTTTGCAGAAGTAAAAACTGAAAGGATGACTAAAGAATTTTAATTGTTTCTTATGTAAGAATGTTTCTGTATGGAATCTATTCCTGTAATTACCGTGTTAGATTTTTGGCTGCTGTATACTCTGCTCGGTTCCATTTTATTTTCCCTTTTTAAAAAAATGAATAAAAATAATTTAGAACTTCCTAGTTTATAGAACTTTATAGCTTCAGCGTGCTGTACAAAATCATTTTAAGGTCCTGGATCATGCCTTCTGATGCATTGGGCCAATTCCTTTACTCTGAGTCCAGTTGACTTTAATAAGGTACTGGAATACATTGTATTATAGGATAGCGGCCTAATATTCTCAGAACACCTTATAAAGTAAACTAACGATGCTAACTTACGATCTTTCAATGTAAGTGGCATGATTTGATTATATCTGCATAAGATATTTGTATACATAAGTACAACAACTATGTCTCATGATACCTTTAAGACTGGAAACAAAAACATGCTTATAAATGGTGGGGAATGATTGTCTTTTGTTATGTTCTTTGCTTATTCATAAATTAAAAAGTAGGACTTCTGTGGCATTGCATGGGTCCCTGAGAAGGTGAAGTTTTCCCAGGCATTTTGTGATTGAGAATAATAATGAGAGAGAGAGAGAGACCATTCCATAACTGATGATACAATCCTGTGTGAGTACAGGAAAGGTTTTGATTTAAAATTGTTGTAGAAATATTAACTGTTCATTTCCATAATTTCTATTTTTTAAATTACCTTAAAACAGTGGTGGGCAACCTGTGGCCTGTCTGCGGCCTATCAGGATAATCCGTTGGCAGGCCATGACACAGTGTTATATTGACAGGTTTCAGAGTAGCAGCCGTGTTAGTCTGTTTTCGCAAAAAGAAAAGGAGTATTTGTGGCACCTTAGAGACTAACAAATTTATTAGAGCATAAGCTTTCGTGAGCTACAGCTCACTTCATCGGATGCATTTGGTGGAAAAAACAGAGGAGAGATTTATATACACACACACAGAGAACATGAAACAATGGGTTTATCATACACACTGTAAGGAGAGTGATCACTTAAGATAAGCCATCACCCACAGCAGGGGGGGGAAAGGAGGAAAACCTTCCATGGTGACAAGCAGGTAGACTAATTCCAGCAGTTAACAAGAATATCAGAGGAACAGTGGGGGGTGGGGTGGGGGGGAGAAATACCATGGGGAAATAGTTTTACTTTGTGTAATGACTCATCCATTCCCAGTCTCTATTCAAGCCTAAGTTAATTGTATCCAGTTTGCAAATTAATTCCAATTCAGCAGTCTCTCCTTGGAGTCTGTTTTTGAAGCTTTTTTGTTGAAGGATAGCCACTCTTAGGTCTGTGATCGAGTGACCAGAGAGATTGAAGTGTTCTCCAACTGGTTTTTGAATGTTATAATTCTTGACGTCTGATTTGTGTCCATTCATTCTTTTACGTAGAGACTGTCCAGTTTGGCCAATGTACATGGCAGAGGGGCATTGCTGGCACATGATGGCATATATCACATTGGTAGATGCGCAGGTGAACGAGCCTCTGATAGTGTGGCTGATGTGATTAGGCCCTATGATGGTATCCCCTGAATAGATATGTGGACAGAGTTGGCAACGGGCTTTGTTGCAAGGATAGGTTCCTGGGTTAGTGGTTCTGTTGTGTGGTGTGTGGTTGCTGGTGAGTATTTGCTTCAGATTGGGGGGCTGTCTGTAAGCAAGGACTGGTCTGTCTCCCAAGATCTGTGAGAGTGATGGGTCGTCCTTCAGGATAGGTTGTAGATCCTTGATGATGCGTTGGAGAGGTTTTAGTTGGGGGCTGAAGGTGATGGCTAGTGGCGTTCTGTTGTTTTCTTTGTTGGGCCTGTCCTGTAGTAGGTGACTTCTGGGTACTCTTCTGGCTCTGTCAATCTGTTTCTTCACTTCAGCAGGTGGGTATTGTAGTTGTAGGAATGCATGATAGAGATCTTGTAGGTGTTTGTCTCTGTCTGAGGGGTTGGAGCAAATGCGGTTATATCGTAGCGCTTGGCTGTAGACAATGGATCGAGTGGTATGATCTGGATGAAAGCTAGAGGCATGTAGGTAGGAATAGCGGTCAGTAGGTTTCTGATATAGGGTGGTGTTTATGTGACCATCGCTTATTAGCACCGTAGTGTCCAGGAAGTGGATCTCTTGTGTGGACTGGTCCAGGCTGAGGTTGATGGTGGGATGGAAATTGTTGAAATCATGGTGGAATTCCTCAAGAGCTTCTTTTCCATGGGTCCAGATGATGAAGATGTCATCAATGTAGCGCAAGTAGAGTAGGGGCATTAGGGGACGAGAGCTGAGGAAGCGTTGTTCTAAGTCAGCCATAAAAATGTTGGCATACTGTGGGGCCATGCGGGTACCCATCGCAGTGCCGCTGATTTGAAGGTATACATTGTCACCAAATGTGAAATAGTTATGGGTCAGGACAAAGTCACAAAGTTCTGCCACCAGGTTAGCCGTGACAGTATCGGGGATACTGTTCCTGACGGCTTGTAGTCCATCTTTGTGTGGAATGTTGGTGTAGAGGGCTTCTACATCCATAGTGGCTAGGATGGTGTTTTTAGGAAGATCACCAATGGACTGTAGTTTCCTCAGGAAATCGGTGGTGTCTCGAAGATAGCTGGGAGTGCTGATAACGAAGGGCCTGAGGAGGGAGTCTACATAGCCAGACAATCCTGCTGTCAGGGTGCCAATGCCTGAGATGATGGGGCGTCCAGGATTTCCAGGTTTATGGATCTTGGGTAGCAGATAGAATACCCCAGGTCGGGGCTCCAGGGGTGTGTCTGTGCGGATTTGTTCTTGTGCTTTTTCAGGGAGTTTCTTGAGCAAATGCTGTAGTTTCTTTTGGTAACTCTCAGTGGGATCAGAGGGTAATGGCTTGTAGAAAGTGGTGTTGGAGAGCTGCCTAGTAGCCTCTTGTTCATACTCCGACCTATTCATGATGACGACAGCACCTCCTTTGTCAGCCTTTTTGATTATGATGTCAGAGTTGTTTCTGAGGCTGTGGATGGCACTGTGTTCTGCATGGCTGAGGTTATGGGGTAAGCGATGCTGCTTTTCCACAATTTCAGCTCGTGCACGTCGGCGGAAGCAGTCTATGTAGAAATCCAGGCTGCTGTTTCGACCTTCAGGAGGAGTCCACCCAGAATCCTTCTTTTTGTAGTGTTGGCAGGAAGGTCTCTGTGGGTTAATATGTTGGTCAGAGGTGTGTTGGAAATATTCCTTGAGTCTGAGACGTCGAAAATAGGATTCTAGGTCACCACAGAACTGTATCATGTTCGTGGGGGTGGAGGGGCAAAAGGAGAGGCCCCGAGATAGGACAGATTCTTCCGCTGGGCTAAGAGTATAGTTGGATAGATTAACAATATTGCTGGGTGGGTTACGGGAACTATTGTTGTGGCCCCTTGTGGCATATAGTAGTTTAGATAGCTTAGTGTCCTTTTTCTTTTGTAGAGAATCAAAGTGTGTTTTGTAAATGGCTTGTCTAGTTTTTGTAAAGTCCAGCCACGAGGAAGTTTGTGTGGAAGGTTGGTTCTTTATGAGAGTATCCAGTTTTGAGAGCTCATTCTTAATCTTTCCCTGTTTGCTGTAGAGGATGTTAATCAGGTGGTTCCGCAGTTTCCTTGAGAGTGTGTGGCACAAGCTGTCAGCATAGTCTGTGTGGTATGTAGATTGTAATGGATTTTTTACCTTCAGTCCTTTCGGTATGATGTCCATCTCCTTGCAACAAAGCCCGTTGCCAACTCTGTCCACATATCTATTCAGGGGATACCATCATAGGGCCTAATCACATCAGCCACACTATCAGAGGCTCGTTCACCTGCGCATCTACCAATGTGATATATGCCATCATGTGCCAGCAATGCCCCTCTGGCATGTACATTGGCCAAACTGGACAGTCTCTACGTAAAAGAATGAATGGACACAAATCAGACGTCAAGAATTATAACATTCAAAAACCAGTTGGAGAACACTTCAATCTCTCTGGTCACTCGATCACAGACCTAAGAGTGGCTATCCTTCAACAAAAAAGCTTCAAAAACAGACTCCAAGGAGAGACTGCTGAATTGGAATTAATTTGCAAACTGGATACAATTAACTTAGGCTTGAATAGAGACTGGGAATGGATGAGTCATTACACAAAGTAAAACTATTTCCCCATGGTATTTCTCCCTCCCACCCCACCCCCCACTGTTCCTCTGATATTCTTGTTAACTGCTGGAATTAGCCTACCTTGCTTGTCACCATGAAAGGTTTTCCTCCTTTCCCCCCCTGCTGCTGGTGATGGCTTATCTTAAGTGATCACTCTCCTTACAGTGTGTATGATAAACCCATTGTTTCATGTTCTCTGTGTGTGTGTATATAAATCTCTCCTCTGTTTTTTCCACCAAATGCATCCGATGAAGTGAGCTGTAGCTCACGAAAGCTTATGCTCTAATAAATTTGTTAGTCTCTAAGGTGCCACAAGTACTCCTTTTCTTTTAGTGTTATATTGATCATCCTCAGGCATGGCCTGCCAGCAGATGACCCTGACGGGCCATGTGCAGGCCTCAGGTTGCCCCCTCTGCCTTAAAATATTGTAGGTTTCCTATGGCTGATTGAGAACATTAAAGTGTGCAAAATGTATTTCAGTAGCTGAAGGGGAAAATTGATTTACTAGAGACAGTTAGGTGAAATATTTTTAAAATTTATCCAGGTCTAGGCTTAACTTCACTTTAACCAAGGTTTTTTTGCCTGAGAGTTCAATAGAATGGGACACCTGCTGCTGCATAGAGCAATTTTATTAATACTCTCCAAGGCCCCAATCCTACAAACACTTCATGTACATACTTTATTAACAGCAGTAAAATTAAGCATGTGCTTAAATGTTGCAGGGTTGGGGCTTTCTAGTCTTCCTTCTGACCTTACATAGAGATAAGAAGGGAGTCACATGTTCCTTAGTTGTGACCACATACATGGTTGTAGTGATCTAATGACAAGTGTATAGCACTATAACATTACTCTGTCATCTCTGCATGTTGGAGAAAAACTTGTGAGGGCCAGGTCCTGGTAAACATAGACAACTGCATTTTCTTCCTGATGAATTTCACAGCAGTTCTTAAGGCATTTGAAGAAGGCACTCCAAATACATTTTGATTTATATAATTTGGCTGGGTCCTGTCTGGTTGAGGAAAGCTACAGCAAGCTAATAATCCCAGCCAGCAGTGAGACAAAAAGGCTGAACAGCAGCAGGCTTTTTCTTTCTGGTCCGTCACTGTGAACTAGTCTCTTGGCATTCCCCCCCCCCCCCTTCATGTTTTGCCAGGCTTTAAATTAAATACAGCACACGTTTTGCTCTGACAATAGTAATGATTCTCCATTTTCCTACTGATGGATATTTACCTTTCAGTTGCCAAACAGACATCTTGTTAAAATTTAGCAGCTATTGAGTGTTTAGATTTAAAGCTATTGGCTTGTTGGTTTTTAAATTTGACAGGAGTGAAGCTATGCCCATTGTAAGATGACAAAATGATCCAGTGAAACGTCTTTTTCTAATGACAGGTTTCAGAGTAGCAGCCGTGTTAGTCTGTATTCGCAAAAAGAAAAGGAGTACCCGTGGCACCTTAGAGACTAATAAATTTGTTAGTCTCTAAGGTGCCACGGGTACTCCTTTTCTTTTTGTCTTTTTCTAGTAAGCTAACCTGATTACTTGGGTGAATCTGGCCCATGGGGAGCATATGTTTGGTGTATCAAGATGCTGTCTTTACAGGACCACCTTTCTGACTATACCCACAGTTTGAGACAAATTCAGAGCTAGTGTAAGCCAGTGTAAATCCACTGACTTCAACAAAGTTGTACCATTTTACACCAGCTCTGAATTTGGTCATTAAGTTCATTGAGGAGTTTCCTTTTTTATTATTATACCCGTGACAGATCAATCACACAACAATTTCTTAGATCCACTATACTTGTATATAGCCTGCCTTTTGAATGTAAAACTGTTTATCCACACTGGGTATATTCCAGTACAGTAGAAAGATGTGTAACAGTTCTTTGTCAGAACGTTACCCTGTATTTTGAGGAGGATTCCAAAATTGCTTTATACTGTTATAAAAGCATGTTACTATTTCATACAGAAACCTTTATGGGACAGAAATAGAGGTCTTGAAAACTGATATTCACGTTTTTTGTTGGACCAATGCAAACACACAGATATAAAGTTACTGTATCCTTGTTCCCTTTGTCATATTTCTGAATTATTCAACAACATTACCCACTGTCCTCCTTCTTGAAAGATCCATTTCTTCTGTTATTAATTAATGACAGTGTTTCTCATGAAGGACCTGTTCCTACACTGAATGCATCACAGGCCATGAAGCTGTTTCTACAGGATTAGACCCTTAAGTGTATAACAACATTTGAAATTTCAGAGTAGCAGCCGTGTTAGTCTGTATTTGCAAAAAGAAAAGGAGTACTTGTGGCACTTTAGAGACTAACAAATTTATTAGAGCATAAGCTTTCGTGAGCTACAGCTCACTTCATCGGATGCATTTGGTGGAAAAAAACAGAGGAGATTTATAAATCTCTCCTCTGTTTTTTCCACCAAATGCATCCGATGAAGTGAGCTGTAGCTCACGAAAGCTTATGCTCTAATAAATTTGTTAGTCTCTAAAGTGCCACAAGTACTCCTTTTCTTTTTGCGAACATTTGAAATTGTTTTTCAAATATGAATACATCCCAACATGGCTTGCATCCCCACCCAACACCACCCAGCAATCAAGCTCTTAGGGACAGATCTCAAGTGGTATAAACTGTCATAGTTCCACTGAAGTAAAGGGAGTTATGACAATTCATACCAGCAGCAATCTGTCCCATACGCTCTTCCAGCTTTGTTCATTAATCAAACTACCATCCTGCTATTGGGATAATCTGGTAAAATGGTTTAGTGATGCACAGTTTAAAAAAAAAAATCTATCTACAAAGACATCAAACTGTGCAAAAACCATGCTGTGATAAGGTTTGGAAATGGTTGCAAAGATTGGGTCTGTATTACTATTGTATTGTATTCATGCTGAGTAATCTTTTTTGTACATGAATCGAGCGGGTACATTGAGCTGTTCAGTGAAAGTAGGGCCTAGGTTGTGTTATATTTTTGTGAATGCATCCCTACGTGCTGTTACAGAAAGCAGTCTTTCCTTGCATTTTGGGGAAAATCTTCCACTTTAAAAAATTAAAACATTAGGTAACTGATTTTTTATTTGGGCTTAGTTTCTCTAAGCATTTGGTCCAGCTGACAATAGCATGTACCTGTCTCTTGTCCCTTTGTCTTTCTGAGGAAAAAATTCTGTATTCATTTACACTGTGCACAGTTCTGTTTTCTTAATTTGGGGTCACACAGGTGTAAACAGAAGGTGGAATTTGCCTTCTCTTTTTCGTCACTCACTCAGAGTCTTCCTTATTCCCCACTCCCTTAAATAGTCTTTGTTTCTTCCCCTTGTCTTCTTTGGCATCTTTCAGTGGTGTCAGTGGCAATAGGAAAAGCTATAAAGAGTGAAAAGAATGAAAATACAGTAGGAAGATAGATCTATATATCTACACACACACACACACACACACACACACACACACACACACACACAGAAAAAATGGGGTTGCCATACCAACTCTAACGAGAGTAATTGATTAAGGTGGGCTATTTTCAGCAGGAGGAAAAAAAACCTTTTGTAGTGATAATCAGGATGGCCCATTTCAAACAGTTGACAAGAAGGTGTGAGTAACAGTAGGGGGGCAATTAGCATGGGGAAATAGTTTTTAGTTTGTGTAATAACTCATCCACTCCCAGTCTTTATTCAAGCCTAATTTAGTGGTGTCCAGTTTAATGGTGCAAGCATTGCTCTTCTGCCATGTACACTGGCCAAACCGGACAGTCTCTATGCAAAAGAATAAATGGACACAAATCAGACATCAAGAATTATAACATTCAAAAACCAGTCGGAGAACACTTCAACCTCCCTGGACACTCACTCAATTACAGACCTAAAAGTCACAATTATTCAACAAAAAAACTTCAAAAACAGACTCCAATGAGAAACTGCAAAACTGGAATTAATTTGCAAACTGAACACCATTAAATTAGGCTTGAATAAAGACTGGGAGTGGATGAGTCATTACACAAACTAAAAACTATTTCCCCATGCTAATTTCCCCCCTACTGTTACTCACAACTTCTTGTCAACTGTTTGAAATGGGCCATCCTGATTATCACTACAAAAGGTTTTTTTTCCTTCTGCTGAAAATAGCCCACCTTAATCGATTACTCTTGTTCAAGTTGGTATGGCAACCTCCATTTTTTTCATGTTCTCTGTGTGTGTGTCTCTCTCTCTCTCTTATATATATCTTCCCACTGTATTTTCCACTGCATGCATCTGATGAAGTGGGCTTTAGCCCACAAAAGCTTATGCTCAAATAAATTTGTTAGTCTCTAAAGTGCCACAAGTACGCCTTGTTCTTTTTGCTGATATAGACTAACACGGCTACCACTCTGAAACCTATAAAAAGTGAGAGTCAGTTGTTCTTCCATGGGAAATTGCAACAGTGTGAGAGCCCAGATTGGTCACTTGTAATTCTGTGGTTGCTGTGAGTATCCTTGAGAAAAATGTACTTACACACAAGGCTTGTCTACACTTACCGTGCTGCAGTGGCACGGCTGCAGTGCTTAGTGAAGACACTACCTATGCCCTCCCATCAACACAGCGCTGTCTACACAAGTTCAGTCAGTATAACTGTGTTGCTCAGGGGTGTGCATTTTCCACACCCCTGAGCAAAGTAGTTATACTGACATAAGTTTGTAGTGTAGATCAGGGCATAGTGTGGTGCTATTCTGAGGGGACAAGGTAAATTCAGAATTACCATGGCCCAATGCCAATACACTTCTTACAGTTTAGGACAGGCTTTGAATTAAGCCATTTTCATAGTTTACCATTCATTTGGATATATCTGAGGGTTTCAGAATGGGAAGGAGGTGCAAACTCAGGTCTTAATTTGGCAAGATTGATAGTTTTCAGTTAACTATGAATCAATATTATTAAGTCAGAGTCATGAGATCAGAAAGTCTGTAACAGTATCATGGTAAAAGATTCAAGTCTCCATAGCATCAGTGTTTGTTTAATAAGTGATTAAACCATAAAATTGAAAGGTTGTTTGTGTGAATCTTTTTTTTGCCTATTATTACAAAAAATGTCTAAGAACACTGTAAATGAAAGATTACACAGAGAAATCCTCCCCCCGCAGTTATACTTTGTGCATTTCACAGCACTTTGTGGATAGTTAATTCCACTCTTTATCCAGTATAGTCAGTTTCCCGTGTTTGGATGGGTCTGACACAGCAGCAAAGGAGGACGGGGGGGGAGTTTTAAAAAAAGAGGTGATCAGAAAAAATTAGAAGGTGCTCTCATGGCAAGAGTAACACCTTAAACTAAATTATAAGTTTTTTTTAATTGTTAGAGTTCAACTTGTCTTTATTCCTTTAAGTGCAAAAAGGAAGTTTTGGTTATGAGAGAAAAAAATAAACAGCTTAATGATGTTAGTGAGTCCAAAACAAATCAGACTTGAGCTGCTTGTTGTTGAACTAACAACTTTCTGATAAATGGGTTGCTGGGATAATGAATACTGAGGTTAATATCCTACTTAACTCCATTAAGATTTTCAGCAAGTTAACAGAAGCCTCATGCAAACTTTGTTCTTCAGCTGTTATGGTTTAATTTTTGTGGAACTGACTCTTTGATATTTTGGCTTGATTCCTGGCCTCAGTAGCATGGATTCTCTGCTTTTATAAGTAAAACTACAAATCATGGATTTTACATTTCCATTTAAGACCTGTGGCTATGATGATGTCACAGCTGGAGAATTTCTCAGGTCCTTCAGCATTTGCAAAAATGGCCCATAAAAGATTGTTTTTACAGATTATTGCATATGACCCTAAAAACAAACGGAGCATTGCAATTTGTCAGAATTGGATTCAGAGTATGTACTATAAATTGTTGGGATTTTTTAGACGTTCATTTTGGGGTTCCCAGTCAATAGTATACATGACAGACCACATCCTCAGTTAGTTCAAATATACAGGTTTATACCATCTGAGGATCTAACCCTTAAAATGTGCTCCTGTGCACAGATGTCATTAGTGTTTCTGTAGTTTGCTCCTACTTGACTATGGGATCATTACAGTCAGCATGAAGCAAATCTTTTTTAGGTAACTAGATATTTACTTGAACTGGCCTGTAATAAGTTTGGCATCACCATAACTACTTGCATACAGTGAGACACATGTTTCCCTCTGCATCTTGGAGTAAAAAAGCTGATCTGTGTGGAGGAAAGTAGTACTAACCCTGTGTCATTCCAACCCTCAGGGAGCCTCTTCACATGCTTTGGAAGAAAACAGCATAGGGAGAGAGGTAGGCTTGAAACTATGTGTGGCATTGTTACCTGCTCCCTCGGGGGTGTGGACTAGATGACCTCTTGAGGTCTTTCCAGTCCTACATTTCTATGATTCCATAAGTGAATAAGGTGCTCGGGCCCAGCTCCACAAAGGGACTTATGCATTCCCCGTTGCCCAGTGGTTTGAGCACCTCTCCCTAGAGATGGGAATCTCCTGTTCAAATCCTGTCTCCCATCACGCAGAAGGGGGAATTGAACCCAGGTCTCCCCCATTCTGGGTGAGTGTTCTACCCTCTGTGCTGTAAGTAAAGCCTTATGTTCTTCACAAATATGAAATAAAATGAAAAAACTATTAAAATGAAAAACTCACCCCACAATCGCAGTTCCTGTCCCTTGGGGCAGGGTCCAGCTCCCTGCTCCGACCATTGTGAGCCAGCACACAAGGTCTCAGTGCTGCTCAGGTTTGGCCCAGCCACCCCTCTGTCGTCGTGATGGAGAGACAGCTGGGCCAAATTTGAGTGAGTGGCACTGTGACCCCATGCATCAAGTCACAATGTCCAGCTCTGAGGGACAGGAGCCCCAGCTGCAGGGCAAGTGCACAGGGTGGACCTCTCCTTTACCTTGGATAAAATGAAACAGGAAGTTCCTGAAAAATAAAATGAAACATTGTAAAAAATAAAAAGAATTTCACACAAGGCTCTAGTTATGAAGGGGGCAGGAGGTGGTGGCTCCACCACTAGATTTTGAATAGGTCTTGATTTGGTAGATGTGCTCCAAATTGGGCCCTGTAGGCAAGATAGGTGACCCCCACCTATTTTCCCCTGGGGTGTGGATCATGCTGGAGCTCAGGCATGTAATGGGCCAGCGGTTCTCAAACTTTATTGCACCGCGACTCTCTTTTGACAACAAAAATTACTACATGACCCCACGAGGGGGGAACAAAGCCTGAGTCCTGCTGCCCTGGGTGGTGGTGGGGGAAAGCCCAAGCCCAGCTGCCTCAGATGGCGGGGGCAAAGTTGAAGCCCAATGGCTTCAGCCCTGGACAGGGGGCCTGTAATCTGAGACCGGCTGCTGAGGGCTGAAGCCCTCAGGCTTTGGCTTTGGCCCCAGGTGATGGGGCTCAGTCTTGAGCCCTGGGCAGTGGGACTTAAGGTTTCAACTTTCTATTCGCACAAAACCGAAAACCCTTGCTCCACCCCCTGTCCAGCCCCTTCTTTGAGGCACTGCCCCTGCTCACTCCGTCCCCCCACTTCCTCTGTCACTTGCTCTCCCCACCCTCACTCACTTTCACATTTTCACCGGGCTGGCTCAGGGGATTGGGTTGCAGGAGGGTGTGAGGGCTTTGGCTGGGGGTGTGAGCTACGGGGTGGGGCCATAGATGAGGGATTTGGGGTACAGGAGGGGGCTGGGGCTGAGGGGTTCAAAGTGCAGGAGGGAACTCCAGAGCAGGCAGTTGGGGAATTGGGGGAAGGACGGGGGGGAGGGTTCCAGCTGCAGGTGTAGACTCTGGGGTGGGACTGGGGATGAGGGATTTGGCATGCAGGAGGGGGCTGGGTCAGGGGATTGGGGTGTGGGAGGAGTGAGGGCTCTGGGGTAGGGCCGTGGGGTTCAGAGGGTGGGAGGGGGATCAGGGCTGGGGCAGGAGGTTGGGGCATAGGGGGTGATGGAGGCTGCAGGTGGCACTTACTTCAAGCAAGTCCCAGAGGCAGTGGCATGTCCCCCCTCCAGCCCCTATGTAGAGGCATGGCCAGGCGGATCTATGCGCTGCCCCGTCTATGGGCGCCACACCCGCAGCTCCCATTGGCCGCGTTTCCCTGTCAATGGGAGCTGTGGAACCGGCGCTTGAGGCTGAGGCAGCGTGCGGAGTCCCCTGGCTGCCCCTATGCATAGGGCTCGGAGCGGGGACATGCCGCTTCTTCCGGGAGCCGCGTGGAGCCATGGCAGGCAGGCAGGGAGCCTGCCTTACCCCACTGCACCGCCAACCGGACTTTTAATGGCCTGGTCAGTGGTGTTGAACGGAGCCATCAGGGTTCCTTTTCAACTGGGCATTGGGGTCGAAAACTGGACACCTGGCAACCCTAGTGGGGCTTGGGCTTCATCTTTGGCCCTGGGCCCCAGCAAGTCTAACACCAGACCTGATGACCCCATTAAAATGGAATTGTGACCTTTGGGGTCCTGACCCATAGTTTGAGAACTGCTGAAATAGGCATCTGGCTGCCGAGCAGGAGGCAGCAGTATGCATGCCCAGAGACTAAAACTTAGGTGCCTAGGGATCTTTTACAGTGAAAATGTAGGCACTGAATGAATTTAGGTGCTGTGACAAAGCTCTGTCCTTGCGTCCATGGGTCCCGCGTTTCCTGGCGGATTTCGCTAGCGTCAGAGGCTCACTGTGACCCTCCACGTAACCCTTCTTTCTCTAGGGACAAAGGTCACAGTCTACTGAGCCATTTTCATCATAAGCCAGCAAGGGAGGTGAGGAGAAGTTATCCTTCCTTGCACAGTCTCTGTTGTCTCCCAGTCTCAGTGATTAAACAGGGGGCAAAGGTGGGGGGGACCCCAGGCCCACCCTCTACTCTGGGCTCCAGCCCAGGGACCCTAATAGTATCAGCTATGGTAGCTGACATTTTAGAAACATGACATGTACAATTCCCTGGGCTACTTCCCCCACAGCAGCCCTCACTTCCTCAAGCTCCACTTCACTCTTACCTCAGGGCCTCCTTCCTTGTGCCTGATATGATGTGTACTACTCAGCCTCTCCAACAGCACAACTTCTTCCCACAGCTCCTGACATGCACCCCCACCTGACTAACTGGGAGGCTTTTAACTAGTTTCAATAGGTGTCCCAATCAACTTAGCCTTCTCCCTGCCTTCTGGAAAGTTCTTAATTGGCCCCAGGTGTCTTAATTGACCTGGAACAGCTTCCATTTCACTTAACCTGGTACCAGGGATTTGTTTAGTCTAGAGCTAATATATCTATCTCCCACTACTTTTCTATAGCCATCTGGCCTTGACCCGTCACAGCACCTACAAGTTTAGGTGGCAGCCAAGCAGGGGTTTTGTGGATCACAATTGCACCTAAATTTGGGCCTTTGGTGCCTAAATTTGGGCATTTGGGCACCTAAGTACCTTTCTGGAGCTGAGCCTCAGATACTACAGGGATGAGTGCAGTATAAGAACCTGAATAGAACAGAAGCGAATGCTAACTCTGTGCTAGAAAATAAACTTATGTCAGTTATGAAAGTTAAAGTTCTTCCTTGGTGAGAAGGAAGGGAGCATATAGGAAGCATTCTGCGACAAAATGGATTATGCTCTAAACTCAACCCACTTGCTTGTGAGAGGATAGGAAAATACATCCATTGCTGCAGACCTATCCCTATCTTGCAACCTACCCCTAGAACAGAAACTAGCTTACCAAAGGTTAGGAGACCTATTGAACAGAGAAAGTGTTGAGGATAATAATTTTGGCAAGCAATTACAACTGATTACTGATGAAACAACAGGTAGTTTCAAATTTATTAGTGGGTATACAGTATTCTGAAAATATACTAATGCTTTTGAGAAACTTATTCACTGAAATCAAGCCTACATAATACTCTTCAGTCAAACACGGAAAGTTAAATCACTGTTGAAAAATCTATGTAGAATGGAGGCTCTTTTCAAATAAGTATAGCTATAGGCAAGAATGAATGAATTGCTCAAACTGAGCCATTGAATTTCGGGGCTGGCTTTTTAATCTTTCCCCATAGAAATCCTCTCCAGCTGTGTGTATACAGGGTAAAAGTAACAGTTTGGTTGGGAGGACAATAGAATTTATAGTGCTATTGATATCCTTTTCTTTTGAAGGGTCTGATCCTTAGCATTTGTCAGACAAAAGGTAAAGTTTGTTCCCATTATCCAGAAAGGCTGTTATGTATGTAGACAGATGGAAGGAAAGAGAGAAAAGAACTGAAACACCACCTTCATATTGACTATTAGTAAGATGTCTTTTTCAGAAGGACACCTTGGGGGAATGTGGGAGAGAGAGGCAAATAAATATTATCTTTATAGATTTGAGACGAATTCTTGAAATTTTGTGAAACTTGTTTGTATCTGAATATAAGAATTCCCTTTAGGCACATTTAAAATCCATCTTGAATTAAGGAGAGAGAGGATTAAGATAAGGATAAGTATGTTTCATTATGCAAGGTACTGAATTTAGCCGTATGGAGTGGAAATCAACTTCATGAAAAAATTTGTACAGATACAGACAGACATCATCTTCCTCTCCAAAGGCAAACAGATGGACATCATACCAAAAAGGACTGAAGGTAAATCCATTACAATCTACATACCACACAGACTATGCTGACAGCTTGTGCAACACACTCTCAAAGAAACTGCAGAACCATCTGATCAACATCCTCTACAGCAAACAGGGAAAGATTAAGAATGAGCTCTCAATACTGGATACTCTCATAAAAAAAAAGCAACCTTCCATACAAACTTCCTCGTGGCTGGACTTTACAAAAACTAGACAAGCCGTTTACAACACACACTTTGCTTCTCTACAAAAGAAAAAGGACACTAAACTATCTAAGTTAGTACATGCCACAAGGGGCCACAACAGTGGTTCCCTTAATCCACCCAGCAATATTGTTAATCTATCCAACTATACTCTTAGCCCAGCAGAAGAATCTGTCTTATCTCGGGGCCTCTCCTTTTGCCCCTCCACCCCCACGAACATGATACAGTTCTGTGGTGACCTACAATCCTATTTTCAACGTGTCCAACTCAAGGAATATTTCCAACACACCTCTAACCAACGTATTAACCCACAGGGACCTTCCTACCAACACTACAATAAGAAGGATTCTAGGTGGACTCCTCCTGAAGGTCGAAACAACAGACTGACTTCTACATGGAGTGCTTCCACCGACGTGCATGGGCTGAAATTGTGGAAAAGCAGCATCACTTGCCCCATAACCTCAGCCATGCAGAACACAGTGCCATCCACAGCCTCAGTAAGGAATTCATCCGATGAAGTGAGCTGTAGCTCACGAAAGCTTATGCTCAAATAAATTTGTTAGTCTCTAAAGTGCCACAAGTACTCCTTTTCTTTTTATGTTTCACCTAGAATATTGTGAGGCAGGCAACTAGGGGCTTAACGGAACAGTGTCACATCATTTTAAAAACATTTAAACAAATGTCTTCCTCAAGTTACTAATAGTACACAGCAGGGGCCTGATCCAAACCCTGTGGTAGTTTGTTCAGTTTAGGCCAGGATTTATAATTATATAAACCGATGCTGCTAGGCCCAATCCGGGGGTAGAGGGGGAGCTGATGCCACTGGGCTTGATTCTATGCCCCCTGCTGGCTCACTTCCACCCTCTCACCCTGCCCGAGTCACGGCTCTGGATTTGTGTCTTGATTAAGGGTCCCCTTTCTGTTCATTACAACAGAATCCTTACTCATTTCTGCTACAAGAGACACTGCACTCCTAGTTCCCTCTGGGGAGGCTAGCAGCTGCATAATATGTATCATATTATGAAGATGCGGACAATTCAGTGAGTGGAAGGATATTTTAGTGCCTTGAGTAGGTAGATTTGAGAGATACCACCACTTACCAACAGGGTTACCCACAGTCCCTTATTACAAGGGATGTCCCTTATTTTTTCATCTCTGTACAACAAGATTGGGAGTAGCTGAGTGCTGCAAAAAAGCAGCAGGAAATACTCCTGGTGAATGTAGGTTAGTACAGCTTATTATCAATACATAATTAATATTAGGAGGAGAGGTGGGGCAGGGGTACTATTTTTGATATACGGTGTTGGCAGTCCTACCCAGAGAACAGATTGGTCAAATTCTGAAAATCTGCACAATCCGAGAAGTCTAATTTTGATATCTTAAGCAAGTGGTACTACCTTTTCCCTTTCTCTCCACTTCAACCCCAGGATCAGGAGATGGGCCTTGGGACTCTAATAACTGAGAAAGTTTGATAGAACTTTTACAATATAGAATAAGTATCAATCTTTGTATTTCTTGCCTCACAAAGTTCTGAGGACATCAGCAAAAATGTTAAAAGCAAATCTCCCAGAGAGACTGTTTTTGGATGTGTCGGGTATTACAGGGCAGATTATATCACTGATTCTTCACGTATTTGTACTGGCAAATCCCCAAAACTAACCTAACACTGAATATGACTTTATTCATATGTATATCACTTACTCTGGAAGAACCAATGCATAAAACATTAGAACATATACATTGATAAACAGCTGTTAATGTTGCTCCACAAAAATGAAACAGCTTTTTCCTACGATATATTAAGGACTAGCTCCATACAATTGCTGTGCTCTACAAATTTATGTTTTGTATCACAAGAGTTTTTCTGAGCAGCTGTAGACCTCTGAAATTTTTTTAGTTAAAATGAAGTTAACTAAATATGCAATATGTAACAGCTACAGATATGAAGCTTGCATACAACAGCTTCTGCTTTTCTGTTCTTTATAAAGAGAGACATGCCTGCATATTTTGTATTTATCTTCTTTGTGTTCTTGTTTTATAGAACATTGAACTGGAAGAAATTAAATTGTAGACTTGGGGAGAATGTGATGCATTATTCTGATAATACTTCATATCCCAGTGTTCATTTAACAGTACTCCACCCAATGTAGTTGATCACAACATGTCAAACTAACAATGCTATTTTACCCTGATAGTACGGGGTGCATTTTGTTTTAAATGTGCAGGATCTAGATTTGATTTTTTTTTAAAAAAAAGATCCCCACTGCTTTTACTTATCAGGGTCAGATGAAGGCCAGATGGAGATGGTCTTGGTTTTCTGAGATGGTGCCAGCTGCTTGCTAGTTACACTCCTTGCTAGTTGGTCAACAGGGAGTGACTTAAAGTGGGCTTGAAGTGGCTGCACCTATTCTTGTGGCAGGAGGAAAGGATCTGAAAAGCTTAACCACTTGTAGGAGAACAGGAGAGCAGTCTAGGGTAATGAACTCAGTGAATCCCAACACTGTGATAGCTGGAGAGCGAACAGCCTTCCCTCAGAAAAGTCAGTCAGGAATTGGCCAAAAAAACAGGGATATAGTTTCAGCTTCTTAGCTAAGTGCTCTCTAAACATTAACTATATTTATTGGCAATTTGTTGCTGTTTCTGCAATGAGAGCTCTGTTAAATGGCTTGCAAGGCTGTTTAGCTTCACTCTGCCATCACTAACTAAGGGCTTGTCTACATTACCCGCTGGGTCAATGGGCAGCGATTGATCTGGGGGGGGGGGATGTCGATTTATCGTGTCTAGTCTACAGGTTTCAGAGTAGCAGCCGTGATAGTCTGTATTCGCAAAAAGAAAAGGAGTACTTGTGGCACCTTAGAGACTAACAAATTTATTAGAGCATAAGCTTTCGTGAGCTACAGCTCACTTCATCGGATGCATTTGGTGGAAAAAACAGAGGAGAGATTTATATACACACTAGTCTAGACACGATAAATTGACTGCCAAGCATTCTCCCATAGACTCCGGTACTCCAGCAGGGCGAGAGGTGCAGGCGGAGTCAACGGGAGAGTGTCAGTAAACAGATCTAAGTACGTTGACTTCAGCTACGTTATTCACGTAGCTGAAGTTGCGTAACTTAGATTGATTTCCCCCCCCCCTCCCCACACACACACACACAGTGTAGGCCAGGCTTTATTCTGTCACCTTTGCTGAGATGCTGGATCTACTTTTGTTGATACTACTTACAGTGCATCAAAACAGTATCCTCAAGGGACTATTTCTTTTTAGTCCACCGTTACAGAACTGTGCTAAATGAGTTTTCTAGATCAGCATTTCTCAACAACCAGTCTGTGGACCAGCACCTGTCTGAGAGTTCCTTGACACAGTTTAGGAAGGCAGCTGGTCCCTGGAATCAAAAAGTTGAGAAACACTGTTCTAGACTAATAATATCATTATATACTAAAAGTGAAGATCTAAAAATGGAATGTATTTAATGGGTTAATCCAGCCCCCTCACCATAACACTCCTCTTGGGGAGGGGAGGAAAGGAAATACTCCTATGACTCTTTTGCCACAGGAAAAAAAAAAACATTCAGGATTCTTATAATGAATACATAGAGGATTTAGAGTAGCAGCCGTGTTAGTCTGTATCCACAAAAAGAAAAGGAGTATTTGTGGCACCTTAGAGACTAACAAATTTATTTGAGCATAAGCTTTCGTGAGCTGCAGCTCACTTCATTGGATGCGTGCAGTGGAAAATACAGTGGGGAGTTTTTATATACACAGAGAACATGAAACAATGTGTGTTACCATACACATTGTAATGAGAGTGATGGTAACACCCATTAAAAAGAAAAGGAGTACTTGTGGCACCTTAGAGACTAACAAATTTATTTGAGCATAAGCTTTCGTGAGCTACAGCTCACTTCATCGGATGCATGAAGTGAGCTGTAGCTCACGAAAACTTATGCTCAAATAAATTTGTTAGTCTCGAAGGTGCCACAAGTACTCCTTTTCTTTTTACAGAGGATTTACTTGAGGCTACTAGACAGCGACTTTGTATCTCTCCCTGACCTTCTACCTATCCATCGAATACAATGTATACTGACTATTGTCAGCTGGCAAGGAGTCTTTAAATCCTGGCCTGGTCTAAGCAGTTATAGAAGGGACCATATTGATAGTGGGGAAATGCTACATTCTGTTATACCCATGCCACATCCATGCCCTGATATCAATGGTCATACAGGTGGAGCCAGTATTTGGTCCATAGTGAGACGGGGAGAAGCACTGCCTCTTACTTTTGTGTATTTGGTGACTTGGTGGATAAACCTCTTAGAAAAAGACAGTCATCTCACAATAAGAAGAAGCTCGGAAATATTAGGAAAGGATAAAGGCCTTAAAATTCCAAATGAAGACCACCTATTCTCCAAGACTTGGGATGTGGACCAGCTGTGAGAGAATATGGTGGCCTGGCCCCGCTAATATAGACATCAGATGAATGAAGCAATAGGAGGGAAAGGAAGAGAGGTATAATGCCGAATTTGTGGTGTATTTGGTGGTTCTTTTTAGAACTTCTGTATTTTAGTAGTAGACCTATAATAGATGATACAGAATGGAAAGAAAACCCTTGGATCCTGTTTCTTTAGAATTTTCTGTCATACAGCTGATTTTTAGTCAGTTTTATAATGCCATGTAGTAAGGCAGAGTGGCCTCCCTCCTGACTTGAAAGTGAGAGACCACTACACTCCCCCTGGTAGGGAGAGCCAAACCCACCCTATGACTTCACCAGAAGAATTGGGTCAGGGCAGGTTGTATAAAGGGAGGGCCTCCAGGTCAGTTGAGTGGAGCCAGGGAAGGAGGCAGATGTCTCCAGTGTATTGCAGAACTCCAGAGCTGAACCTATGCAGTGCAGTGTGCTGCTCCTGGGAGACCAATCCTGGAGAGGAGTTGCTGGGATTGATGTCTTGAGGAGTCAGAGGACCCTTGGACTACAGAGCCCCCTGCCCAGACTGTGGTAGGAAGTAGCCCAGGGAAAACAAATGTTAGTCGGGTTTTGTTGCTGGATCAGTAGGATCCCCGCTGACCTGGTGGCAGAACCATTTCCCACTGTTAAGGCTCTGGGCTGGGACCCACTGGAATAGGGTGGGCCTGGGTCCCCCTACCTGCTGCTGCCAAACCCACCCCTGGGGTGATAGCCTATTTACCCCTAGGCCAAAAGGCCTGTGCACTGCTTGTGGCTTGCCCCAGCCAGGAGACTGTGGTCTCCAGACTATTTGTTTGCAGGCTGCCCTTAGCCAGGAGGCTTAGGCTAAAGCCTGCCCCCACTCTGCCCCTACCAAAGGGCCCAAGCTTCTCCTATAGACTGTGTGTCTGCTGTCTGCCTTAGCCTGGAGGCTGTGGGCTAAAGACTGCTTATGCTCTACCTTGCATAGAGGTAGACTGCTTATGCTCTACCTTGCCAGAGCCCTAGACTCTTGATTGGCAGCAGCCCTAGCTGGGAGGCTCTGAGCTAAAGACTTCTTATTGTTCTGCCCTGCCCGAGGGGGCTAGAGCTCCAGACAGTTAATAGTTATTTGCCTCTGGTAGGAGGCTACAAGCTACAGACTGCTTACTGCTTGGCCCTGCCAGCAGGACCCGAGCTGCTGCCTGATGCAGTGAGGCCTCCCTCCCCACTTGAGAGCAAGGGACCGCTACACCATGGCCCATGAAGTGATGTCTTGAAGGCTTGTCAGGCGTGCATACACTTGGATGTCTTGGGCATCTACAGAGACAAAGCTGACTAAAATCATGTAAGGTGAGCAAAAACACTGTTAATTGAAAAGTGGGACAGCTCTGACTATAAGATGTTCTAGAGAGCCCCTGTTCTGTGCAGTCAAGGAATATTTTTGTTACATTAACAGCTACAGCAAGAATGTGAGGGACATAAAATGAATACTTCTGAACTAATGAATATGGTAACATGCTGTAAAACAGCAGAATGACTTAGCAGAAAAAAAATACAGTTGTGGTCAGCAAGGCCTTTTCCTCAAGGATTAGTGTTGGTAACAAGAAGTTAAAATAATGTAACAATCAGAAGTAAATGGAAAATCTCACCAGCCTCATCAAAACAGTACTACACTTAAAGCTAATGATGGGGGACCTTCAGAAGGTTCTAAATTGTTATGCTCAGTCAAACCTTCAATGTTGTTAATTTTCACCAAATTTGGTATATTTTTGCTTCTGGAGTCAGATGTTCATGTGAAAATTTAAACCTAAATAAATAAAAATCATTGTTTCTAGCCCTTGTCATTGTGAAAGAAATCTGGAAAATATGACCCCAAAAGGCTCAGAATTCAGAAAGCAAATAAGATCCTAATTCTTTCTTTAGTATCACGTTTTGGGTATCTGACTCACGGTTTGAGTGAGATAGGGCCAGGCAGCGAGGGTGCGAGGCAAAGAGATTTTGGTAAAAGGCAAAGGAAAGAAGTGGGAGCAATAAGAGAAAACTATACTGAAGGGGGGAAATGACTAAATGGAAACCACAATTCCTCTGGGGCTAATTTCAGTTGATTTGAAGTGAACGTAATTGATAGGGATATTTTAGATTCAAAAGCAGTGGGAACTCTGGAAAGTGTTTTGGCTTCATTTTACTTTTTGTACATTTTATTTTAGCACTGGCCTTCATCCTTGGGAAATATCAGCTCTGGGAGAGTCAGCTTTTCACCACCAGTGGCTGTTCAGGAAGTCTGTAGCAGCTTGTCTTACAGGTAACAGATTCCTTAGAACAAATCGACAAGGCAGACTGCAATACACTTAGGGTTCTACACCTTTTCTGTTTGTGACAGACTGACAGTGAGAATCTGCAACAGCTGACAGAGCAGTAGCAACTGTGGTGCTGCCTAACATTAAATAAAGCATCACAAATTGGAAAAAAAAAATGCTGTCCAATAAAGCAGAGTTGGAGAAGCACTTTACAGCCTGAAAGCTCTGTGGCTTCCCACTATATGGTTTAAACTTCCCTTTCTGTAAATGGATAATACACAATTGTAGTTGTATGAAAGAGGAAAGGGGGCAAATGAAAGCATGTAAAAGATTTGGGGAGCTCTCAGTGGGACACACTGAGTGTGAGTTTGGAGGCTGGAATGACTTTAAAAAAATCTTACTAGAATTCACTGATGTTTTAGTGTCTAATTATAACAGAGCAAAACATTTTTGATCTCTCCCATCTCATAATTGGTGCACCATGCAGGGTGTGAAAGCTCTGCTTGGGGTAAGGTTTTGACTTTTTTTTTTTTTTTCAATCCTAAATTTGAAATCCAAACACCAGAAGATGATGAAAGCTTCTCTTACCCAACATTTGTTCACCCCTGTTCTTAGGATATTAAAAACCCAATCCTGCAAGATGCAGAGCCCCCATCAAATCTCAATCATCGTGCAAAGAACACTTGATATTTCTAAGAATCCAGGTCCAGATGAATTAGTCTTTCAGAAAGCTCTGTTGAAGACCACTTGCTTGAGCGATATTGCCTAAATTATTCCCTGTGCAATGTATAATCCATACAATAATAGAATGAGATTTCAACATGCTACTTTTGGAGAACGATACAAACTTACACAATAATGCTGATACATTTATTGTATTACTGACCCCTTTTAGTCCCTCGAGCGCATCCCTTAAGGGACAGGCCTCATGACGTTTGCCCCTCTCTGCATTGAAACTTGCAGTTGAAGCATTAGGAGACTGGCCCTCTGGGTTGCAGCCCACCCTTGTTTCCGAACCATGTTAATGTGACAGGACCAACTGCATTTGGTTCCAGTGATATTTCTCTTCAGGAACTTGTGACAAGATTATAGACTCATAGATATTAAGATCAGAAGGGACCATTATGATCATCTAGTCCAACCTCCTGCACAACGCAGGCCACAGAATCTCACCCACCCACTCCCAAGTTCTTCTAGTGAAGAATGTTGGACACTTTTGCAAATAGCCACATTCCATTTTAGGGATAATTTGGCTCCCAGATTGCCACTCACAAACTAAACTGAGGTGAATGGGAGTGACATGTGCATACCTGAGGAATTTTGCCCTGTCTCTTGTGTCAAGGATTCCGGGTGTGCTTCATTCACATGTGGAAGAAAACATCCCCCCTGGCTTACTTTAACTGCACTTGTTCTCTGTGAGCTTCTGCCATCAAAAATATTGGTCCCATTGAAGTCAATTGTAAAACTCCCTTTGATGGGTGAAATCCTGACCCCATTGAAGTCAAGTCCAGCTGCTAAATTAAATGATGCTGACAACTGCTGAAAGCTACTGAACACATGATATAAACACAGGTGAAAGCAGATGTGATTCCCACTGACTCTAGTGGGATTTGCATGAGCTCCTGCCAGGTTTCCATGTGTCCCTTTAGGAGTAAGTATACTGAAATATGGACATCATGAGCATTCATTTCTTTTGTGTTGTTTTTTTAAAAAAAAAAAAAAAAACACATAGGTGCTTTCTTATAACTAAGTTATGCTGACAATTTAGTAATCAGAAAGTCTACTGCAAGGGGAAGAATCTTTTTAAATGAATAAGTAGTGATAACTTAGATTGGTTAGCAGAGCTTACAAAAATACATTTGCTTGTCATCAAGTTCTAACCTTTCAGTGCAAGAAGTGAAACCTTCCTGCCAATGATTTATTATTGTCAGCCTGTAAATGACTAGATTATCTGCTCATGCAGGTAATGGGGCAAAAGCATTCCAAAATCCAAAAGACTTATATCATGTGTGACTCTGTACCAGTGTTAGAGTTGGTCAGGAATTTAACATTGAAATGATTTGACAGAAAATGCAGTTTCTGCAAAATTGAAGTGAAGCTGTGTGTGCATCATGGACTCACAGGCCTGCAGCTGAAACACGGGAAGTGTAGTCTGACCACTGACACCTAATCCCATGCAGGGAACAGGTGCCTCTTGCCCGCAAACTACAACTTCCTTGAGGCACTGAGCACCGAAGGCAGATGCAGTGTAATGTTGAATGAGTTCAAACCAAAATGTTTCAATCTAGTTCAATAAACCAACCCCACCCCCAAACACAAAACAAAACAAAACCCACCCAAAATACCATTTTGATTAAGGATTGTCAAAACACTGTTTTAATCTGAAGTGTTGATAAGATGTTTGAAGTGACACAAAAACAGCATCTTCAAAACAAAGTATTATTTATTCATTCACCCAGAGGCCTAGGCACTGACTTTTATTTTTCCTGGTGGGTGCTCTGCCCTGAGACCACGCCCACGCTCTGCCTCTTCCTGTCCCTGCTCCAGCCCCTCCCTGCCGTGAAATTGACGAGACAGCCAACAGTGGATGTAAGTAAGGGAGTATCTACACCAACATTGCATCACCCTAACTATACCGACATAAGACCTACACTTCTCGTGGAGGTGGAGTTATTGTGTTGGTGTAGTAGGACACTTACGTTGGCAGGACAAGGCCGTAGTGTGTACACTGACATAATTAGGTCGACATAAGCTGCCTTATGTCAACCTAATTGTAGTGTAGACCAGGCCCCAAAGTATCTCTATTCTGCAGTTGCAATTCACGTAAACATACCTGAGTTAGCTTTAATTTAGCTTGTCTGAGTTGGAGCAGTGGAGCCATGGCAGCTTCTGTTTGCCAGAAGCTAGGAATGGGAGACAGGGGCTGGATCACTTGATGGTTACCTGTTCCGTTCATTCACGCTGGAACACCTGGCATTGGCCACTGTCGGAAGACAGGATACTGGGCTGGATGGACCACTGGTCTGACCCAGTATGGCCATTCTTATGAGCTGTACAAGCCCTCATAGAACTCTAGGTAATTATTCAAGTGACAAGCCCACACTGAAGCCCATACTGCTGTGATTGCAATTCTTTTTCTGGAGTAGTTTATTCACTACTTTCCCCCTTTCTCCTCCATTATATCATTTTGAGGAGGCAAGGTTTCACTGCTATGGCTCTTACTTGCTTTTTGGTTTTGTCCACCTTACAGATGAAATGTTACTGGCAGTAACCTAATTATTGTACGTATTTAAACCATCCCCTCATGGATTTTCACTCTGATGTTCAGTTAATTTGTACTGACGTTTTTTTTCCTTTTTTAGTTTTCACAAAAAAATCATAAAGTTTCTCAGGGAATTTTCAACTCTAAAAGCTTCCGTGATTGCTCTGCAATATCACCACCGTCACGTGCCCCAACTCAATATCTGCTAACAACTTTTGAAAAATTTAAAATTATTTCTAGCCTGTGTGAAAACCACTGTAGTTTAAAATCCTGAGAGCCAACTGCTTTAACATTTCTTCCGTGAAGCATCAGTAAGAACATGACTCATCCACGTTGATTTCATTAGGTTGTTACTTGTTTGAATGGGATAATGATTCGAGATGCTCAGCTAGCAGACTCAAATGGAATTATGTAGTCAAAGATTATTAATCAAAGATGCATACAGCACTATACAGAAAGAAGACATACCTTTGTAGATGGTGGTAGTTTGGTCCCTTTCTCTGTACCTGATGCAATGCTGATAGTGTTCATTCTCAATCTAACTTTCCAACACTAATTCCTTTTATAGGGTTTGAGACAAAGAAACTGCTTTTTGGAGGAAAAATTCCTTTCCCATAATTCATTTTACCATGTGTTCTGTTTCTTAATTACTCATGATATTTCTTGTATGATTCTCAGTTTACTTGATTGATGAGTAAAAAGGACTCTCTAACCTGGTCATTATTACTAACAACTGTGACAACCACCAGTTCTTAATGAGTTACCCATTTTTCAATGGGTGATTATTTTATCCACTACAGAACCCATCTGCAATAACAAATATCCTTTATCAGTCACCAGTTTTGTTTATAACATACTTCTGTAGACACTTTTATTTGTTTGAGGGTCTTTTCCCTGAACATCTATATTCCCACAGACTTGGAGCTGCTGCTGATAATTAGATACAACCCAACACACAATCACATTAAAAACTCCTGAGTACAGGTCACTCACAGGTTAAGAACTAATGCTCTGGGCCTTAGAATTCAAAGATACTCTTTGCAATATCATAAAGATTCTGGGAGAATGGTTAATATGCAAATGACTGTAAGATACAAGAAAAAAAGGACTACAGAGATTCATATTTACTGACAATGTATATCTGATATTTTCATCTTGTGCCTCAAACCCAGGTCAGTTCTTGTTTAGGTTGTAAAGATGTGTGTTTGTGTCTACAGGAGATTATGCAATCACAGTGGCCATTTTCTCATTTCTTGCAGTTACGGTATGTTACAATTCCAATAACTGACACAGAAGCCTCTTTATCCCAAGCCTCTCAACTGAGCTGTATCATACTCTCATAACTCTACTCAATTTCTACTCTAGTTAACTTTTAAAAAATAGAATTTGAAGTAGTTTCAGCTATTATACCTGCCCTCCAATCCCTTTCCCCATTTTTGTGGCAGTACAGTCACATTTTTTATAAAGGTTTTCCTCCCTGTTTTGTGAAAGACCACACAACCAAAAGGGAGGAAGACGACTGTATAAGGGAAACAGTGAAAATAAATATACACCAAGAAATGTTGAATGCACAAAGCAAAGAAACTGGAAAGAAAGAGAAATAGTTTGTCTCTGATCTTTGTTACAGTAACCTTTGCTGTAACCTGTATGAATTTAAATACTTACGACTGTTATAAAAGTGTGATTTATTTTTTTAAATTGAAAGTGTCCCATTAATTATCTCTAAACATAGTTCAAAAATGTATTTTATTCTCCACTAAATTTTGAAGAAAATGAAATGTTTTCATTTCCATTAGAAATTTTTCACTGAAATTTTCAGTTTTCAACAACTGAAAACTGAATATTTTTGTTTTTTGTTTTTGTTTTTTTACAAAGCCCCAATAGCAATTTTCTTATGAAAGTTTCCATTCATCAAAAAGCAATTTTTCATTCAAAAAACTGATGAACATATTAACCAGTTCCAGTCACCACATTTCTTTTAATCAATATGTTAAACATCCATCTTTCTTTTAGGCAGAGACAGAGAACTCTTTTGTTAAAGGATTTTTTAAAGAAATTAAATTTAGTCCTATGAGTTGGGTTCTGGGTTTCAGGCACAAAATTTACATCTATGCATGAGCATCTGTTCCTTTTGTTAAAACACTAATTTTTACATGAACCCTGTCATCAGGATCTGAGCATCTCAAAATCTTAATAGGATTTCTTAGGTGTTAAGGATCAATACATTGATCTCCATTTACACATGGGAAACTGAAACACAGTTAAGCTTAGTGACGTGCTCAAGCTCACATAAGAAGTCTGTGATGGAGCAGGGAATTGAACTTGAGTCTCAGAGTAGTGCCCTGACCTCTAGGCCATCCTCATTCTCTAGAATGTAAGTGGAAAGTAACTGACACACATGCTGTCAGAAAGCTGACCAGAGCCGGATTCAAACTCTGAGTACATGCTCAGGTTCACAGCACGTCAGCATGAATCACACAGTTACTCTGACAAGTTGCTCTCCCTTATGCTTGTCAGTTCCATTCATGCGGGGCGAAAGGGTGGAATCCCCTTTTGTGGGCAGTCATTCCACCCACTTGATTGTATGTCCCTGTTTAGAGTCTCTAGGCACTGCTATAATACAAATAAAAATTCTGGGATGTTCATTTGTTTTTTGCATTGCTCTGGATTTTTTTAGGCATGTAAAGATGCATTTATGAGACCCTGTCGCTTTTCTGCTCCCTTGTGCCCTGTGGAACCATGTGACTTGCTCATGAAAACGGAAAAGAGACATGAGACTCAACTATGCTGGCTAATGCTGAGCTGCTAAATGAGGTATTTGCACTGAGAGAATTAGGATTCTAGCTGCTAGGCAACATGGAAGTGACAGATTCAAGATGCAAAACGGTGCTGTCACCCTACAGCCCTTTCACGTTAGATGATCCATCATTAGCTCCAGTGCTCATTGCTGGCAATGTCGGTGAAGGCCATCAAGGGCCTCAAATGTTACAATTCAGAAACTGCACTCTGCTGATAGAAATTAAAATCAGCGCTAGAGAATAAAGTAACTTCTAAGGACCAGCTCCATGATTGCTGAATGACAGCTGTATCTAAGAAGTGAGTCTTCTTGTGTACTGTATAGATTAAAATCCATTGTAAAAGAAAATCCTTCATAAAGCATGAACTGGAGGCCTTTTTGTCTGGATCATCCCAAATTATCACCCACTTTCCTATGGTGCATAAACCTTTGGCATCCTTTGTGGAAGTAGAAATTTACCTAGGGAATATTACAAAACACGAATGTATCCTGCTGTCTTTATCAGCCACTTCTGGGAGGGATAGAACCCAGACCATTAAGAGGAACAATTAAGGACAGTCACTGGTGGTTAATTACCCACAGCTATTATACAGTAAAAGTATAGTACAGTAGAAGTATAGTGCAGTAAATTGCAGACACCTAACAAATAAAGGAATAATTAATTCAATTAATAACAGTCCAACCTACAGACATCGAACATGTCCTTCCAACCTTACCCCCCTGATTAGCAGTTTCTCTTTTGCACTGGAGACATACCTGGGTTATTCCCTGGCCTGTCAGACTCTTTGGGCTTACTGTGTCCCAGTAGCAGCAACAGATGGCCCCTGGCTGCAGCCCACACCGTGCAGTCTCCTTTTCCCAGATCCCATCCTCCAGCTGGTGGAGAACTAGCAGCAGGAAGTCAGGGTGGGATTTTCAGCTAGCTCACTAACCAACTGAGGCTAGTCTCTTCATGGCACTGCTTCTGTTATGTGGCAAAGAAGCTACCCGAAGTATTTCCGCATTGAGTCAAGTGTGTGCTGCACTGGACCATTTGCCTGTGTGTAAGAGTGCATGAACTGTGTTGTCCCGGTGCCTAACCCATCAGGTCACAGAGGGTGGCTTTTTCCTACCCTTTAAAAACTGGTGTTTTAGTTTACTGGAGATCTTCTTGCTGCCATAACAGCTACATCACTGTTCTGATCGTTGCCAATACCGTGCCATGCGTTACAGAGCTGTGGTACCCTAACAGCATTGTGAAAACAAACAAGCAACAAACAATGCAGCCGTTGCACATAGTGACCTCTGAGGTCACTCACAAACCAAAGCTTTCTATGGAGTAAGAAAAGCTCTTGCTTAACCAGGCATGCAAATAAGGGCCAAATCCTAAAAAGGGCTGAGCATCTGAAACTCCCATTGATACCTGAGGGGAAGAAGGATGGTCATGTAAGGCACTAGCAGGCACTTAGAAGAACTGTTCCCAGCACAGACTGCGGCTGTGACTTTGGGAAGGTCATTTAATCTGTCTTTCACGTTCTAATCAGTTTTTAAAAAAACACACTTATTTCTGTGCCTAAGGGTGCTGTGGTATTGAATCCATAAATATTATGGGAGGTGCTCTGCTGATGCTTAGAAAGATAGGTCAGACAGATCTGGCAACATCCTGCCACATCCTCAAGAGACATTACTGAATTAAGGTTAAGTATCTTTGAGGTCCATTGTATTAAATGAATGGTTTATGTATTATTATGGGCCTGGATTGTATGTTACCACTCTATGTAGGAGATTGAGGTAGGGGGTTCAAAGGACTATATTGAAATTGTGCCAGACAAGAATGGACTTGTGGGACAACAAATGTTAAATGGATTTCCTGGGGAATACCTAGGGTGAGTTAGTTATTAAAAACTCAGCCTCTTGAAGTCATGCTCTGAGGAGAGGGTTATTGTCTGCTGATCACCTAATCCTGGAGACTCGCGATCAAAGGTTCAAGCTCTGTTAATGGAAGACTGAGCTATTCATTGTCAGTAGCAGATTACCACATGTACTGATGGGGCCTGTGCCCATGGGCCCTGGCCAATTTGGGAGCCCCCGCAGGCAGAACTCTGGACCCGCCGCCCTGCTCCTCCTCTTCCCCTGAGGTCCCGCCCCCTGGCCAGGCCAGATACCAGAGCTGTGGTAGGGTGAACATATTCTCTTCCTCCCAACCCTCGTGCAGAGCTGGCCAAGCTGCTCTCCTTCCCCCGCTTTCTCCACAGAGCTGGCCCCTCGAGTCTCTCTCTCCCCTTCCTCCCAAGTGGAACTTCCCCCCACAACCCATCTCTCCTCTCCCTGCCCTCCTGTGAGGAACTCCCCCCGCCCCGAGCCCCTCTCCCTTCCCTTCACCTCTTGCACAGAGCTGCCCCCCCGAGTCCTTCCACCTGCCCCCCACCATTTTACACACAGGTATAGTAAAACACACAGAACTTAAGTGAATTGCCTACAGTCAAGCACAAAGTGAATCAGTTATCACTGCTAGTTAGTAGGGTTGCCAACCCTCCAAGATTGTCCTGGAGTCTCCAGGAATTAAAGATTAATCTTTAATTAAATGTCATGTGATGAAACCGCCCGGAATATGTTCAACCAAAATTGGCCACCCTGCTAGTTAGAGAACTCAAGAGTCCCGACTCCCAGTCTCCAACACTTACCAATAGACAATACTGTTTTAATAAAAAGCCTCATGTCTCAGCTATTACAATATTTGGCACTTGGGCAGAGTTCCGTGGCATAATGCTGTATTGTGTGTTCAGATAGCTGCAGCTGTCCACACTCACTCACCTGAAACTCCAGGCTCCAAAACTACTGTCATAAGTATCAGCAGGGTTATTCATTCAAAACCAAACAATTTATTGATAAGATGACAACTTTAAGATAGCCACATTTTTAGTGCATTCAACCATTTTTTTCATTCATATTTATTTCTACGCTGCCTATCTTATATTAGTGTTTTAGATTCTGCCCTGAGCAACTTACAATCTAGTATTTTTCCAATAAATACGTAGCTTATATTTAGTGTTTTTAAACTACAGGCTGCTTTATAAAAGCTAAATAATTAATCCTCACTCCCTGCTGGGAGGTAAGTAAGTAAAAATTATTTTATGATTTAGAAACTCAACAATGCAAAGTTATGCAGCAAGCAAAGATCCCCTAGCAAGGAAAAGAACTCATTTTTCTGGATCCACAGCCAGTATCCAGACACTCTGACATCATCAGCTTCTCCAACCATTTAAAAAAGAAAATGTACATATTGTATCTAAGTTAGACAGGAATAATTGAAGTATTTTAAATTACATATTTTTCTTTATTAAACCAGTTGCAATAAGATAGTCAGTTCTAACTTATTTAAAACAATAAAGGCAGTTGTCTTCAATATATAGCTGGTTTCCTCTCAGCTGATTTTTTAAAGAGACTTTTCCAGTCAACCCAGTACATTACATATAAGCTATCTAGGCTTTTCTCTGCTCCTCTCTTACCAGATTCATTCCTTGCCTATTTGAATGGGCCTTTTAGACAGCCAAAATTTCCCCTCTTTTAAATATGTATACACCCACTGCTCCTTTCCTCACTGTATTTGTAAACAGACCTTCCCTTGTAGGGAGCCCCCTGGCCCCCCTATGTGGAGCTGCCCTGCTCCCCTGAGCCCTTTTTTGGTAAATTTGTGTGTTTGTCCCATTTGCTCTTGCCAATTGATGATGGACAATTGCTCAGTTTTGCAAAAAAAGTCAGGATATCCGGGGAAGGGCTTAAAAAGGGGACTGTCCTGGCCAAAATAGGGCATATGGTAACCCTAGACTGTAGTTAGAGGGGTCCAGGGAGCCCGGACAGCTCTGGGGAGCCACGGACACTGCCCTGGTCAAGGAGCAAGAGTGCCAGAGAGCAGCCCCTAGCCCATGTCCCTGTCCCCCAGGGTGCACGGTCCAGGACAGGTGGAGGGCCAAGGCTCCCTACAGCAGCCCAGGCTCCCTGGGCAGCTCTTACCATGGCCTGGCTTCTGGCTAGGCAAGGGGTAGAGCCATAGTGAGATGGGGAGGAGCAGCGGGCCCCCTTGGGGTGAGTGTGTGTGTGTGTGCCTAGGGCCCCAATAAATCTTAATCCACCTCTGTTCATGATGGGCATATCACAGGAGACAGTTCTGAACTTGTAACCGTGGGGGAACAGTTGTGGGTTTTGAAGGACTGACACCTACCAGAGCCAAGGGTTGGAGTTGGGATGACCCCTGCTAAGCTTTTTAGAATGCGGGTAGGTTCTTTATTGTTTTCTCTGTAACGCTTTCACCTCAAGCGTAAATGTGCTTGTTTGTAAAGAGCTGTGTGGTAGCTTGTAACTGTGGGAAATACACTGGGCACAGCCTCTGCAGATAAAGCACAGATGCTGGCCTTTCAGGCAATCTGGGTTGCTGGGGATATCACAGTGTAGGCAGGGAACTGTGTAGCCTGGAAAAACCCCAGTGCGGAGGGAGAGAGATGCACTTCTCTGCCCAGGAGAGGAGACAGCTGTGAGCCTAAAAGCAGATGATCTTGGTGAACTACAGCAGGGGAATATACGGGCAGTTACCTGAATTGTGACAGTAGGTACACAGCAGCTTTCAGGATTTGATCCAGAATTTTTAAACAAAATTCAAAAGAAAAAATGAAAATAAAAAAATCCATGGTGTATCAACATGTGCCCTTTTCTATACATAAGACATACAGACACAACTGTATGTTGCATGAGAATGGCCATACTGGGTCAGACCAAAGGTGCCTTTGGCCCAGTATCCTGTCTTCTGACAGTGGCCAACTCCAGGTGCCAAAGAGGGAATGAACAGACTAAGTAATCATAAGTGATCCATCCCCTATTGCCCATTCACAGTTTCTGGCAAACAGAGGTTAGAAATACTATCTGTGCCTATCCTGGCTAATAGCCAATGATGGACTTATCCTTCATGGATTTATCTAGGTCTTTTTTTAATCCTGCTATAGTCTTGGCCTTCACAACATCCTCTGGCAAAGAGTTCCACAGGTTGACTGTACATTGTGTGAAGACATACTTTTTTTGTCTGCCTATTCTGCTGCCTATTAATTTCATTTGGTGACCCCTAATTCTTGTGTTATGAGTAAATAACATTTCCTTATTTACTTTCTCCACACCTGTCATGATTTTTTAGACCTCAAATCATATCCCCCCCCCTTAGTCATCTCTTTTCCAAGCTGAAAAGTACAGTTTTATTACTCTTTCCTCATACCCCTAATCATTTTGTTACTGTTTTCTGAAACTTTTCCAATTCCAATGTATCTTTTTTGCGATGGGGCAACCACATCTGCGCACAATATTCAAGATGTGGGCATACCATGGATTTATATAGAGGCAATGTGATATTTTCTGTCTTATTATCTATCCCTTTCTTAATGATGTCCAACAATCTGTTCGCTTTTTTGACTGCCGCTGCACATTGAGTGGATGTTTTCAGAGAACTATCCCCAAAGACTCCAAGATCTCTTTCTTGAGTGGTAACATTTAATTTAGACCCCATCATTTTATATGTATAGTTGGGATTATGTTTTCCAATGTGCATTACTTTGCATTTATCAACATTGAATTTCATCTGCCATTTTATTGCCCAGTCACCCAAGTTTTGTAAGATCCCTTTATAACTCTTCGTAGTGAAGTCTGCTTTGGACTTAGCTATTTTGAGTGGTTTTGTATCATCAGCAAATTTTGCCACCTCACCGTTTACCTCTTTTTCCAGCTCATGTACGAATATGTTGAACAGTACTGGTCCCAGTACAGACGCCTGGGGGACACCAGTATTTACCTCTCTCCATTCTGAAAAATGACCACTGCAAGACATACTGATGGAATGGCACTATGAATAAAATGACTTCTTTGTGAAAGCCATTTTCTTGGTATATTTCCATTACCATGGATGAGGTTGAGATTTTTTAAACTGTACTTTGAAATTCAGCTATTTAAAAAGGGCCCCCCCTTTTTTTTTTTTTAAAGGCACTGAATAATTTTGGAACCCATGGGTGGGGACCTAGATGCTTCAGATGCAGTTGTGGTTATTGGCACCAAAAAGGGTCAGATTCGATATATTTTGGCTCCCTCTTGACTAAACTAAACTGCCTCAAGCCCTCACCCAGAAACCTACAAAAACTAAACAGATGCCTTTATCAGACAGAACTTCCCCACTTCAAGACTGTTTACACTCAAATCTTTATTGGGGTGAAGAAAACGGACAAACTTGGGGAAACACAGCAAGTGAGAGAGAGAGAGCGCGCGCACGCGTGTGTGGCCCATGCCTGCTTGGTGTGGCACTCTATCGCCCTCTGTGATAGTTAGAGCAGCTAGAGTTGATGAGTCTGCTAAAGCCTTGGCTAAGAGAGATGAGTCTTTTAGCTCATACAATAGAAGCTCATGCATTAAGCTCCAGTGATCACAAGTTTGATCCTGGCTAACAATGACAGGAGCCGTCGGCATTACATATGTAAATTAAACAAAATACACCCTCCCCCAAGTAATTTTGGCAGCAGTCCATCTAACTCCCTTCCCCTGCTGGTGAGATTGTCCCACAGGTAGTAGTCCCTTGGCCACACCACATTTACTCATGAGGCCAAAAAATTAAAAATTCGGCACACAATATTTTAAAATTCTGCACATTTTATTTGTCAAAATAACACAATATACCATAATCTCTTCAGTTTCAGTTATTTTGCTAATTTATTTCAAAATACCTGTCAACAAGTATGTCAACATTACAGGCAACAACAAAAGATTCCCCCAGGAGCAGAGAGTTCAAGAAACTGCTATGACAACCCAGTTCCAGTTGGGGAGTGCTGGAGGTGCTGTGTGGTGCCCCCCAGAGCCCAGACACCCACACCCCCCTCAGCCCAGCTGTGGAGCATTCCCAGAGCCAGACACCCGCAACCCCCTACTCCAGAGCCCAGCTGCGGGCCACCACCCCCAGCGCACACACTAGCACCACCCTCCCCCAAAGCCTTTACTCCCCCCAGCTTATTTACTTTCCCACTGGGGGACACTGTGTGGTTCTACCCTCCCTCACCCTTCGCCAGAGTTGGGTCTCCTGGGCCCTCTCCTGTCCCCAAGTGGAAGATGATCAAAGCGGGGCAGCCAAAGTGTTCAGAGCCTCCATCCACACCAGGCTGGTGTCCAAGTATCTCTGTGTGGAGCTGTCAAATTGTAGTGTTAAATCTTAAAAGCATGCTGTCACAAAACTTTCTGTGCTGTCATGTATCGGCCAAAGATTAAGGATTCAAATTTTCTAAAACTTCTTTGAAAATCAGGCTATTCATCTTCAAAGATGATTGCATTGACAGCTTCAGTAGAGTTAATGACTGCTTAGCTTTTCTTGTCTGCATGGGGGAAGCTCCCTAATAATTCCTCCCCACCCCCCAAAAAAACCTGTTCCATACTTTTCCCACCTATACCCAATAACCCTCCAAGTTCACACCCAGGCTCCTTCGCTACATGGTGGTCTATTTTAAAGAGGAGATTGATGTTTTTAGTTCTACCATTTAAACACTGTCTACTGATGTTTTGAAATAAAATGCAATGCATTTGTGTCCTATTGTACCATGAAGCATATTTATATACACAGAACATTCTTATTCAACAATCACACATTCAAAGACTAACCCTGGATCTTAATGCCACTTGCAGTGTTGATCCAAGTTTGCACATCTCCAGCAGAGGGATATGAACAGTTGATATTAAATGTTGTGTTCCAATAATACTGAACTTTTGACCAAGAGTCAGGAAATCAAAATCAAGATAAACGTTGTCCTCCACCCCCTTCTGAAAAAGTTAAATTCAACGTGTTGCCCGAATTCTCATTTGACACTTTTGTCAAGGTCTTAATTTATATATACTTTGATGCATCAATTCATTCTGAGGAAAAGCTATTCTAAAAATATTTATATAAGAGCACAACATTCAGCTTCCAGAACATACTCTGGACAAGAGCTTTAAAAGGACAATTCATCTGTTGCATCCAACACACCTGGACATATGTGAAAGTCGCAATCCAAAACTAAAAGCATGAGTCTCTACAGCTTCAACTATTGAGCCAATTATTTGTTGGTGGGGGCTTTAACTGGCTCACCTTCTCTTTGCATCAGGCACGGAGGGGGAAACAACACAGTAACCAGTAGCTTACACATATCCACATGGTACCTGTAGCTGGTCATGAAAGATATATAACTGCACATGCATGTGGACATGTCCCTTTTTCCAATAGACAAAAGAGTTTTAGGGAAGGTAAAAGGTGCATATACATTTTGTGAGCGTGGTTGTCATGCCCTCCTTTGACAATGTCATCAAAGATGCCTTCAAAGGTGCCAATCCAGCATAATGTGCAAAAAGGTATAATAATCCTGCCTTCAATGTGTGTGTGTGACTAGAGAGAGACAGACAGACCCACACACACACACATTGAAGGCAAGAGAGAGAGAGAGAGAGACAGACAGACACAGACACACATGCACTCTGAAGGTTAGATATTGAGACACACACACTGAAGGTAGGATTATTATACTTTTTTGCACATTATGATGGATTGGCACCTTTGAAGGCATCCTGATTTTCAGGTTAACACAAATGTATAATCTTTTGCATACCCTAACTGTATGTTCATTTTATGCATACTGTCTTTGCTTTGATATAATGCTGCTGCTGAATTTTAACAGTTTAACAGTTCAGCAGCAGAGCTTATGCAAATACCACCCAAGGGCAATAATGATCGTGGTAAGTTTGTGTCTGTAGACATTAAGAACCCCTTTAGGTCCAGCTGTGTTCTGACATTGCATCAGTTTTCCATTGTAAATAATGTGATTATCCTGGTGTCTGCTAGTGCTATATAGTTACACTAATGAAAAGGTCTATTTTATATATTCTGTAAAATCAGTTTTTGCTGCAGAACTGTTGTTCTTGGCTGAAAGGTGGCATACAAGGGAATTTATTCTCTGCTTGATGCATGCTGCCTGCAGTTAAGGGTGGGTATATATTGAGACAAGAATTTACCCTTTGGATGCACTCCAGGAACCATTTGCATGTAATACTTTTCAAATGCCCCCACCCCAGTCTGTTGGGTAGTTTTAGAGTTACTAACTGCAAAATACATTGCTACTTTCCTGGTTAACAATGCTCTTTTGCCCTTCTATAATTAAAACAGACTTTCTAAACCCTACTAGGATCATTCACCACAATGTGGACTTAACACCTTTATATTAAAATAACAAATGAAAGTTTGTGTATTTGAAAATTGTGAAGTGCACACTTGCAGTAGCTTTTCACTACACCATTATTTTAGTCTTTATGTCTATTACCATAGCAAAGACTTCAGATCAGTTAAGAGATTTAAGTATAGAACATACATTTTAAAAGTTATTTGCATTAAAGCTATCATGAAGGGGCCCTTCTGTATTACAGTTATTGTGGAGGTATTAGAATAGCGAACAGTGAAATATCTAGACCAATGAAATAGTTAAAGAACGCTGGTTTTATGGGGTGAATAGGGACGTTTCTTTGCACAAGTGACTAGTGGGGGGACAGGACATTAACCTACACAGTCATATAAGAAACCTCTAATTTGCACGTGGAAATTTCAGTTACATATTTAGATTGTCAACCACCAGATTTATATGTATAATTATTTTGTTCATGAAAATCTGGTGGTTACCGATTATTGCATGCCATTCGATTGAGCCCACAATATTGATTTGTTGCACATGCAAATCTTGCACATGTAAAGGTCCAGATCAACACAGGTTGCAGTTTTGCATTTTCTTTGAGTTATTGGAAGATTGAGAATACCAAGTCCGGGTATCTGGATAGTCTGACCAGAAACACACTGGATCAGATAAAAATTGAGGGGAAAAAATGGGCTTCCTGCCTATCCTTAACGGACTGTGGCTTTGTGAATAGTGAACTTTAAAAATACAAAAAAAGGAGTAGAGGAAGTCTCAGAATAGCCTGTTGCTCAGTTTTCACCTACGGAACAAGAAATCTGAATGTGTTTAGCGGCAGACAATAAAAGTCTATGAAACAAATGCACTGAGAACAAATGAACTAAAGATACAAAACCATTTATACCAAAAAAAATGTGGTGGTGTCAAGTCACATACACAAGCTAATATTAAGCTACAAACACAGATCCATCAATTCTATAAACAGACATAGGAGTGTTCACATGCCACAGGGCCTAAAAAGACTGCTGATAAAAAGGAGTCCGTAAGTATTTCATTTCACTTTTCCTGTATGGCTCCTTACTGAATGTTTTTAATTCTGACTCACTGTACACTAACTTAGGTGAAATCCCAAGGACAGCATCCGATGCCTCAGGGCTCCATTAAAGAACTTTATTCTTCTAAACAAAAGGAAAGCCTAGCCTTGATTTTTTTGTAGGACACTGAAGTAAAACCTGTACAGCATTCCCAAAGACCATTTGCCAGTAGCCTAGAGATTGTGCTTTGTTGAACCATCTTCGTTCTCCTCGCCTTCAGATTCTGATTCTATGAGGTAAAAAGAAAAAGAAAAAAAAAAAAAAAAGGTAAAACTGTTCAGCTCTTTTTGAACAGGATTTACAGTGACAGTTATATCATTATTTCTGTAAATAGCAATAATAAAAGATATGAATAAAGATTTGCCTCATGCATCACATTTCCTAGGGAGGGATGGCAGACATGGAAAGTGGCTCAGCAAGAAACAAACTGCAGACAAAAACAAAGAGGAATCCTTGTGGCACCTTAGAGACTAAAATTTATTTGGGCATAAACTTTCATGGGCTAAAACCCAAGCTTATGCCCAAATAAATTTGTTAGTCTCTAAGGTGCCACAAGGACTCTTCTTTGGTTTTGCTGCTACAGACTAGCATGGCTACCACTCTGAATACTGCAGACAGAACACTTTATTCTATTCTCAGTTATACTCCATCTATTTCAGTTGTACAGGTCTAGATTTAGAACAGAATTGGTTCACTATGGATAATCTAGACCTAACTTTCCCACAAAATAAAGTGAGTTCAAGTATACACTGGTTAAATTTAATAAAAAACAATAACTATCCATGTATAACTCTATTCTATATGTCCAGGTGGGATTGCTGCTGTCCAGAATACAAGTTACATGCTGCAGCTGATGTGCTCTGTCAAATAAATCAGTTTCTGAAGTCTATCATGATGCAGTCTGTTCACAAAACTGTAGGTGGCAGTACAATTATACTGAGATGCATGTCAAATATTTGCTATCAAAAATCTAAAGACGACACCACACACTCCCAAACTGCCAACTCAAATCAAGTGAAAAAGTTTACATTATGCTGAATCTCTGACTTCTTGTTCATCTCTAAGGAAAGTATGTTACAAATGCAATTCAATTTCAAACCAGACTTCTCAGGCCACATTTAATAGTGCAAAGTCATGCATTTAGGGACTAAACAAGAAGAATTTTTGCTATAAGCTGGGGATGTATCAGCTGGAAGTGAGAGGAGGAAAAAGAACTGAGTGTATTGGTTGATCACAGCATGACTATGAGCCACGAGTGTGATGCGGCTGTGAAAAAGGCTAATGCAGTATTAGGATGCATCAGGCAAGGTATTTCCAATAGAGACAGGGAAGCGTTAGTCCCTTGTACAAGGCACTGGTGAGACCTCATCTGGAGTACTGTGTGCGATTCTGGTCTTCCATGTTTAAGATGAATTCAAACTAGAACAGGTGCAGAGAAGAGCTACTAGGATGATGCAAGGAATGGAAAACCTGTCTTATGAAAGGAGACTCAAGGAGCTTGGCTTGTTTAGCCTAACCAAAAGCAGGTTGAGGGGAGATCTGATTGCTCTCTATAAATATATCAGAGGGATAAATACCAGAGAGAGAGAGGAATTATTTAAGTTAAGAACCAATGTGGACTCAAGAACAAATGGGTATAAACTGGCCATCTACAAGTTTAGTCTTGAAATTAGACAAAACTAATTTCTAACCAGCAGAGGAGTGAAGTTCTGGAACAGCCTTCCAAGGGGAGCAGTGCGAGCAAAAAACCTAATTGGCTTCGAGACTGAGCTTGATACATTTATGGAGGGCATTGAATGATGAGACTGCTTACAATGGCATGTAGCCGACCTGTGACCGCTAGCAGCAGATATCTCCAATGGACGGTGATAGGACACTAGATGGGGGGTGAGTTACTACAGAGAATTCTTCCCAAGGTGTCTGTCAGCTGGGACTTGCCCATTTGCTCTGGGTCTGATCACCATATTTGGGGTTGAGAAGAAATTTTCCTGGGGGTCAGATTGGCAGAGACCCTGGAGGGTTTTTTCCTTCCTTTGCAACATGGGGTTTGGGTCACTTGCACATTTAAAGTAGTGTAAATAGTGGATTCTCTGTAACTTGAAGTCTTTAAATCACGATTTGAGGACCTCAGTAACTCAGCCAGAGGTTAGGGGTCTATTATAGTAGTGGGTGGGAGGAGCCCACCCCAGCCCTGGTGCCGGTGGAGCTGCCTCTCCCTCCCTCCCTCTACGGCCCCGGTGCTGAGGAGCTGTTATTTCCTGCCCCAGCTCGGGGCCAAGGAATTGGCTCTCCCAGCTACAGCAGGTGGAGCTGGTTCTCTCCCCTTCCCCCAGCAGCCCCGGTGCAGGTGGAGTTGGCTCTCCCTTCCTACCTAATCCTGGGGACAGAGCAGTTCGCTCTCCCCGCCCCAACCCCAGAAAAGTTCTGTGCCCCCCACTGATGGGGGGCCTGTGCCCCCGCTTGCCCACCCTTGCGCATGCCCCTGCACTCAAGTAAAGGAGTAGTGGGGGGAGAATAAGTAAAGTGTAAGACTACTGCCGGACATGCAAACATTTTAATTGGTCAAAGTTTAATATTCCAAGGTGTGTGTTAAAAGGACAATCTTTCAGTTATGCTGCTATCTATGTGGTGGAATTGCTGTTCATAATCCCTCCATAAAATTCTGAATATTAATAATGTTTGATAACCTGATACTACGATGTTTAGCAGCCACAGATAATCAGCAGCCCCAAGAAATAGAAGGAAACTGTGTAAAATTATCAGTTTGAACTGAGCAGAAGAGAGGGGGCAAGTGAACAGTGATAATTATACACTTGCCACTCAACACAACTAACATGGGGCAGTCTTTAAAGGGACAGTTCACCTGTTCTTATACCAGAAGGAAAGTGTTTCCTATTTTAGGGCACCAGAAAAAAGGAAATGTGGACCCAAACACCCATTCATTTCCCTTCCCATTATTCCTTTTTAATAGCAACTACAGTCCTTATGCCTTTATGATTGCTCTTCTCATTCAGGAATTCAGTGTTATTCAGTGAAATTCACACTGCAGGACACATGGAATTTTAAGAGCTCAAGACTTCACATGGACACTATTAATGACATGAAAAACAGTCAGTGGCACCTGCCTTCTAAAGACTAAGATTGTAAAGAATTTAGAGCAGGTCCTGTCTTTTACCATACATCTGCATAGTACCTAGCACAGTGAGGCCAGGGTCCTGACTGAACCTGTAGGCTCTACTATAATACAACTAACATCTTCAAAATGCAATTGCCAAGAGGCTACTAAATACTGTTAACTTAAATGGAATTGTACCTTCTTCAGCATTTTGCAGCCACTCAACAAATTTCTTCATCTGGTCAAGAAATACACTTTTGCCTTTCGCAAGGTGTGCTTCTTTGTACCACTTCAGGATGGCTTCTTCACTCAGGACATCAGCTGCAATTCAGAGTAGTGGTTGCAAAGATAAGCATATTTTTATAAGACAGAAGACAACTGAAAAACTGCTAAGTTTTGAGGCTGTAAGAAGTGAATCACTTTGATCATAGGGAAGCGAGCTTTGAATCAGCATTGTACTTAACACCGGGCTGTAACTGCAGAATGTCACATTAGAGAGATCCCAGCTGTGTCACATACCATAAAGTCAGTCATTAACTAAATATGTTAGTCTTAAAATAAACCATTCAATGTCATGCTTCTGTAAAGAGTAATTACTCCTCTATTCAATTGGCTTTAAATAAGAGATATAAAAACACACCAATTGCATAGGAAGTCAATAAAATCTACCTGTATATTTTAGGACTCACCTCAGTAAGAAATACTGTATTTTCTTTCGCTGCTGACTCAGAGCTATGCAAGAGTAAAAACTGCTAGAATTGTGGCAAAAAAAATTAACAAAAATTCCATCCTAATGTGAAGTCTCTTATCTTTCCCAGCTGACTGAACATTAGTCATCAGGGGAATCATTTAAAGGGACTGCACTCCCAAAACTCTTCTTTTAAGTGTCGAGAACAAAATAATTGAGGACAAGAGAAACATCAGGCTTAATAAACTCAGCCAGGATGCCCACTGATCCTAGCTGATATGAAACAATAAGCCTCTAGCCCAAGTGACAGAGTTGCTGCCATCCATCCAAGTCTTGCAGCTGAATAAGTGACTGTCGTGGAGCCAATATCTGTGATGCACTTTAGCCTTCAGGGCCATTGGATGACATAGGAAGACAGACTAAAAACAGCACCTTTGGCTGTCGCCACCATTTTCCTGTACTGGTCAAACTAACATCCTCCTCCCCAAATCAGCACATTTTTGAAAGTGATTTACATCAACTTCTTCAGTGCTGCCTAGTATACCAGGAATATGGGATTCCCCTTGCTACCCTGCTGAATACCAGGACACAGCCATATTCTACTGTGGCACAAAAATTATAGGCAGATGCCAGCAGTGAAGGACAAAAGAAAATTAACTGGATCAATTATAGTGAAATAAATGAACAAACATCTTTAAAACATCTGTGCAAACGGAAACAGGACTGAGACCACAGACTCACTTCACATAAGCTATGGAACAGCAAATAGATAGTAGTGACCTGGAACTATTTGAACTGGTAACCTAGAACTAATTACAAATACCCTAAGCCAACCAGGTTTCAATAGCTAAGCCAACCTGTCACTCATGGGTAGAAGTTGAATACACTTGGGTCTCCCTGGAGATTTCAGATCTGGTGAAAACAAGTGAAATGTGTTTAGAAGTCTCTCGTCTCATAAAGACGGTTTACTATCAAAAGCCATCATCCAATTTGACATTATCAGCAAACAAACAAGCTGAAGGTAGATGAAGAGCAGGAGTGTCACACCTTTTGAAAACAGTGTGGTGGCACAGTTGTGTGCGTGTACACAAGACTACAAAATTCCTGTTTAAGACTACGCCTGCTTGTATCTACAACCATCATTCTCTGCCCTCGTAAAAATTCAGTTCCAATATTTAGCTAAAAATGTAGCTGAACAACAAAAAATCCACTATTTTGCATTTGGAACATGTACTCAAAAGTAATAGAAATGGTAGAGTTATGAGAAAAAATTAGATACAGGAACTAAAGAAAGTTTATAAGGAAGATGTGACATTTGGCATTCAACAAATGTCAACCCAGTATTCTTTACTGTAGCTCCAGCATTTTGCTAGCATTATGTCTATAATACACATTTGAACTCTGATTTAGAGCATATAAGCTACAAGCTTCAAAAGTACGGACATGGAACCTTTAATAGAGATTACAAATATAATTTCTTCATGAAAAAACACTGTACTCCAATATACTGTATAGCGCGTGCATGAAATTCTAAGAAATGCAGCAACCTATGACATAGATGCTCAACCTGTGCATCATCACCCCTGGGAGAAAAGGATGTTGTGACTAGCCTCCATTTTTTTTCTGGCTAAGTGGGGGTGGGGAAGGGATCGAAACTTTTATAACATGGGGTCATATGTATGGAAAATATTGCAAATGCACATCACTGAACTATTGGCCCCTATTCAGTACACCATACAAGTAAGTGCCTAAAGTTAGGCACATGCCTAAGTGCTTTCCTGAATTGGGGCTCTGAGGATTGTGGATTTGCAACAATAGTAGAGCCTGTTCTAGTGGTCAAGCATTACAAAAATTAGATAGGTCTAAATCCAGGACAGTAAAAAGTCTCATTACTTGCCTGAAAGATGAGAATGGCCCGAAGATGGTGGGGGAGAGATTTGCCTGTATATGATTCTCTGGCACTAAAATGAAGTGAATGTCCCTGCACTGACAGAAAATGCACCCAGAGAAGGAATAAAAAATACCTTCAGTTACAGAAATGACAATCGTGTCTTTCCTTTCATTTCTGAGAAACATCATTGGTAATTCATTCATGCCTCCAGTGTTTGTAAGGAATAATATTCTCCTGTCAGTGCAAAGATGCTCAATTAAGCAATCAGCCAGGACAGGGTGTAGTTAATGATAGCCCTAGGTTGCTCTGAAGCAATGGGAACACTGGGGGTGATTTATTTTAGTTACAGTATTTCTGATTAAAGATTATGACAATTATTTTTACATGCTATAATAGTTTCAGTTGAATTTTGTTGTTGGCATGGTTCTGTGTTGTTACATCCTCTGCCCCGGGTGATGTCAGCCCTGGAGATCCAGAGCTGGTTTCCCTGCCAGTGCAGCTAACTACTACTCCAGCCACCTATCACCAGAACCCCAGGTTAAATCAATCATGAGAGGGAGAGGTCCCAAGGCACACTTCATTAGGATGTCTTTACTGCAGAGTTAACTTGAACTACAACTCAAGTATTGTCCCTAGCTCAAGTCCTGTCCATACACAAAAACCCTTGAGTGAGGCGGTGCTTTTATCTTGAGTTAAGGGGCCCATAAGGTGGTACAGGCTACAGCTTCAGTTTAGCGCAACTTGTCGCACTGTAGCTCATGTGTTGTTTCGCAGTGTGGCTGCTCTCACTCGAGGTAAGCTAACTTGGAAGGAGTTAACTTAACTGTAGCAAAGACAGAACTTTAGATGGGGCTTTTTGATCATCATTATTATTATGCAAGTAATGTTACCCACAGTTTAACTGTGGTAAAATGCTTGCATTTCTTTTGTGTGTATTTTCTGTTGTGAAAGGTTCATAAGCCACCTTCCATTTGCTAGGGAAGGTAATTGGAATAACTGAGTAGAGATAATGAAATTTACCTCATAGAAAATTAGTGTGTGTAAATTAAGCTTGAAGATCTCCTTAAGTGGAGGATTAATAGATTGCATGTTCAGAGAGGTTGTTCAAATTGGTTTATTATAAAGACTCCAAAATGAAGATGAGCAAAATAAAATCATTAGCATCTTTAAGACCTCAGTCAGGTGCAGCAAGTGAGTGTACATCTCCCATGGAAACTCCCAATTATTTCTATCTCTTCAGGGGTTTCTGCAAGGCCAGAAACATCTTCAAGAACTTAATAAAATGTAGCTTTAGTGGCCTTTAAAGAACAGAAAAGAAGTTTTATTCCATGTTGGGAACATTTGTTCTTCAAGGATGAAATCCTGGCCTCACTGAAGTCAAACAGAAGTTTGGATATAGTCTACAGCGTGGCCAAGATTTCACCCTGCATCTCTAAGTTAGAGATAAATTTAGTAGAGCTACAGGAGATTCTGTGCTTAATGAATGTGGTATAATATGCAATCCAATATTACTTGCATTCAGTCTTTTCCCCACTATAGTTCAGCCAGAAATGAAGATGTTCTAGTCAAGGAAAGTGTGGGCCCCTTACTGAATGAGGGAGGCAACCTAGTGACAGAAGAAAGAAAGTGGAGAAAGAAGTGGTTTGGGACTATTTAGAAAAGCTAGATGAGCACAAGTCCATGGGGCCAGATGCGCTGCATCCGAGAGGCTAAAGGAGTTAGCGGATTGCAGAGCCATTGGCAATTATCTTTGAAAACTGGTGGCGATCAGGTGAGGTCCCGGACGACTGAAAAAAGTGCCCATCTTTAAAAAAGGGAAGGAGGAGGATCCAGGGAACTACAGGCCAGTAAGGCTCACCTCAGTCTCTGGAAAAATCATGGAGCAGGTCCTCAAGGAATCAATTCTGAAGCACTTAGAGGAGAGGAAACTGATTAGGAACAGTCAGCATGGATTCACCAAGGGCAAGTCATGCCTGACTAATCTAATTGCCTTCCATGATGAGATAACTGGCTCTGTGGATGAGGGGAAAACAGTGGACGTGTTATTCCTTGACTTTAGCAAAGTTTTTGACATGGTCTCCCACAGTATTCTTGCCAGCAAGTTAAAGTAGTATGGGCTGGATGAATGGACTATAAGGTGGCTAGAAAGCTGGCTAGATCGTCAGGCTCAACGGGTAGTGATCAATGGCTCTATGTCTAGTTGGCAGCCGGTATCAAGCGGAGTGCCCCAAGGGGCGGTCCTGGGGCTGGTTTTGTTCAATATCTTCATTAATGATCTGGAGGATGGCGTGGACTGCACCCTCAGCAAGTTTACAGATGACACTAAACCGGGAGGAGAGGTAGATACACTGGAAGGTTGGGATAGGATACAGAGGGCCTCAGACAAATTAGAGGATTGGGCCAAAAGAAATCTGATGAGGTTTAACAAGGACAAGTGCAGAGTCCTACACTTAGGACAGAAGAATCCTATGCACCGCTACAGACTAAGGACCGAATGGCTAGACAGCAGTTCTGCAGAAAAGGACCTAGGAGTTACAGTGGATGAGAAGCTGGATATGAGTCAACAGTGTGCCCTTGTTGCCAAGAAGGCTAATGGCATTTTGGGCTGTATAAGTAGGGGCACTGCCAGCAGATCGAGGGACGTGATCGTTCCCCTCTATTCAACATTGGTGAGGCCTCATCTGGAGTAGTGTGTCCAGTTTTGGGCCCCACACTTCAAGAAGGATGTGGAAAAACTGGAAAACGTCCAGCAGAGGGCAACTAAAATGATTAGGGGACTGGAACACATGACTTATGAGGAGGCCGAGGGAACTGGGATTGTTTAGTCTGCTGAAAAGAAGAATGAGGGGGGATTTGATAGCTGCTTTCAACTACCTGAAAGGGGGGTTCCAAAGAGGATGGATCCAGACTGTTCTCAGTGGTAGCAGATGACAGAACAAGGAGTAATGGTCTCAGGTTGCAGTGGGGGAGGTTTAGGTTGGATATTAGGAAAAACTTTTTCACTAGGAGTGTGGTGAAGCACTGGAATGCGCTACCTAGAGAGGTGGTGGAATCTCCTTGCTTTGAGGTTTTTAAGGTCAGGCTTGACAAAGCCCTGGCTGGGATGATTTAGTTGGGGATTGGTCCTGCTTTGAGCAGGGGGTTGGACTAGATGACCTCCTGAGGTCCCTTCCAACCCTGATATTCTATTATTTAGAATGGACTGAAAGCTTACATCATCCTACGTATGATGGCTGGCCAGTAGAGATCTGGGGGAAGAGTGAGGCTTATTAATTTTTGGTTTCAGAGTAGCAGCCGTGTTAGTCTGTATTCGCAAAAAGAAAAGGAGTACTTGTGGCACCTTAGAGACTAACAAATTTGTTAGTCTCTAAGGTGCCACAAGTACTCCTTTTCTTTTTATTAATTTTTGTTAGACCTGTATTGCTGTTGGGGTTGTATTGTCAGTGAGCAATTGCCAGCCTCTGTTTATCATTAATTGTCCTTTTAAGAATGTAAAGGGTGCTCTTTTACATATTTCTTATAAATATGAATAAAATATATACACAGAACAGTACGTTTTTGGTCTTTTGCACTGATAAGAGGCTTGATCCTTCTCATGTTGAAGTCAATAGCAAACTCCCAACATATTCAATGGGATTTGAATCAGGTCTTAAAGGCCCTATATGGCCTAGAATTTCTTATAATTAGAGCTCTAATACATAACTTCTTAAAGGTCTTGTTTTATTATTGGTTCCTGTCTTTAAGACTTTCAAATGCTTTTACTGCTAAACTGACAGTGGATCAGCAATGTGGAGGTCCTTCTAAATAATTACTAAATTTGACTATCAGTTTCTAATTACATCAACTAAAAGACATTATATATGCACACTTTCTTCAACAGTAATGAAAGATTAGAACCCGGACCCTCCAGCTGAGGCTGAAATGAACACCATACAGATCAGGGGTTGTTCAAAATTTGTTAAGGCTCACCTGCAGACTCCTGATGTTTCTCTGTTCATCTGTCTGGACTGTGTTGATCTAAGTTACACTGAGGTGCAGTGGGAGCGGGAGAGTTGGGGAAGGGAAAACCTATCGTCTAGGGCTGGCATAGCTCAGGGATATCCTAGTCACATCCCTTTCTGCGCTATGCCAGCAGTAGGGAGGCGTAATAACGTAGGGGCACCTAGATCATCTCTAAATCACTAGAGGATCTCCTTTAAACGATGATGATCCTCTCTGGGCTAGTTAAATTGGCTTTAAAACGTCAGATTATGCCAAGTGGCATGGCACAAAGCTGCCACACTGCATGAAGAAATCTGGACCTATACAGAAATCAGTACATTACAAAAGGGACAGATTTTAGAGTAAAAGCATAGAGTCTCAGGTTTTCCAGTTTACATTCAGACAATCTATATTTTGCTGATACATTAAGAGAAAATTCCAGGTTATCCTCTGAGAAAGCAATTCAGGTTTATGGGGCTATTTTAGCTAAAAGCGTGGGGAAATATAATAAAATTAGGATTATAATTTAGATGTTAGGAATGCCCCTGGAGGTAGTCCGAGGAAGAGATTATCAAAATCACAAACAGTTAGGTGCCTAACTTTCATTGTCCAACTACCATTTGCACCTTTGAAAAAGTCCCTTGTAATGAATAATGTTCCACAGAGTGAGAATCCAGGGTATCATGCTGTGCACTACCCAAGAGAGTTCTGAGGGATAGTTGCTGGCATTTCTTAATCCCAACCATAGCTATTCCATATGCTGTGTAAATTCACCATACAAAGATGATGATCAGGTACTCTGAAATCTCTCCAATTCATGGCCCATCCATTTTATGACTTGGAGATCCCAATTAAACCACAGTGGCCTTTGGGCCAAAGATAATCAGTCCTTCAGTGAGGGGAAAGAGGAGCTGCTGTCCTCTCCACACCACCACAGCTCTTGGTAATGTGGTGGACTTCTTAGCTAGTACGTGATTGCACACGTGAAACTACAGAGATGCGTAGACCTCACAAATCTCCAAGACTCTGATGAAATAACTTGTTTGTAGCAATGGTAGGGGTGGATGCAAGTTCCATCTCTGAAATGGAGATGATGAGTGTCTAACCATGCAACAGACATGGCCCAATATCTAAAATATCCACGCCAGACTCAAATATTAAGTAGGGTACATGGCTAGCCTTAGAGAAGCTATTCCTGACCCTCTGGGTAAAACCCAGGGAATATATCGCTTGCAGGAAGCCATGGACTGACCCATGAAAGCAGATGTTGACATGCATGTAGAAATGCCAGAGGACAATAATCCATGAGGCCTTCAAACACCATACAGTCTCTGTTAAATTCAGCGTGGAGCCTATTTTCAAGCAAGTATGAATATAAAAACCCTTCTCTCATCATTATTGGTGGACCTTGTGACCGATCTGAGATCCGACAGGCACGTCAGCACTCTGATCACTGTAGCCTCAATTAGTTCCCCCCATAATCAGTGGCTGATTAAATAATTAGCTAATCAGAAGGAGAAGCTGGGGGAGGTGAGGGATTAATTAGCCCTCAGCTGACCTACCCGATAAAAAGCCAGGAAGGAAGGAGGATAGAGGAAGATAGGGGAAGACAGGGCTAGCTGAGCCTGGAATGAAGGAGCTCCCTAGAGAGAGGGAGACCAGCTTTCCTCCTAGCACCCTGACAAAGAAGAGCTGAAAGAAGTAGAGTTAAAACTGATGTTGCACTGTACTGGGGTTGGTGGACAGGCTTAGAATAAAATACAGCCCGCATCAGAAGATGGGGACAGCATGGCTGTCCCAGTCCTGACTGTAGTCACTGCTATTTTCTGAATTGGGCTCAAACTGGCAAAGAAAGAGTCTATTACTTGTTATAATTTCTCATCAGATATACATTTCCTCATAAAAGCAACAGAAACATATTAAAGATATTATCCATAACAGCTGTACAAATAATTCTCAATAGCTTTGTTCCTCATGCATTTACATTGTTACTTATTTAAATTCATTTTAGATCCTACACCACAAACGGAATTCAAACCTACTTAAATTATTTATGTTATCATTTGTGGTTTAACTTAAACAACATGCAGAAAAGAACAATGCTCATCCAGCATATACAGAATGAACTAAGGATGGAACACAATCTATTGAGGATGCATGAAAGAAAATCAAATTAGAATGTTTGTGTCTTGTTAAGTCTTAATTTTTCTCAAAAAAGGTCACATTTTCTATTTTTTAAGCTACTAGGGTCAGTTTATGTAGACATAATAAAGATAGGAATAAATATTGTTGATTCACTTATTTCTACTTTCTGAAAATCTATATGAATACTTTAGTCAACAGTTGTGTTTATTTTCGAAAGTATACATGAACACACAATATGAACAAAAAAATCTATACTGAGCATTTCTAGTCACACTGATTTTCCCCCTTCAACTATTTATAGCAAGAATGTCAGAACAAACTGCTTATCACCCACCTCTCACATTCAGTGCAAGACTATTAGTCTCTATGACAACCTGAACTGAATAAACCTACTAAGAAGCCATCTATACTATAAAAATGAAATCCTGGAAATAATGGCTTCTCCAAGGATCTGACAGTGCCTAGCTATGGTATGATCCTGCTTCAATTAAAGTCAAGGCAAGATTTGACAGTGACATCAATGGGAACAGAATAATGCCCATATAAAAGCCAAAAGACCTTGATCACTATTCTTTTCAAGATGACATTGATTACCCCCTTCCCTCCCTCATACAGGTGAGGCAGCTGCACATATCATAGTTATATCACAGTAATCCAGCACCAGCATAGGTTAGAACAGGGGGAATTTGCTTTAGCTTACTGCTGGTATTAGGTCCTTGATGCCAGCAGGTCTAGCAGAACTCAGCTCTACCATATCTACTCGAACACGCAAAATGCCTGTACCTCCCCCCCCCACACACACACACTTACATCATTGGTGAGGGGGTGGCTTGTGTAAGAAGTGCCCATACCCACCTCCTCCATCTCTACGGCAGTGGAGAATCTCCTTATACAGGGGAAATTCTATCTCTGGCTGGTTTAAGTGGTTTCTGCGCAGACCAGAGATCAGCCTCAGAATCTAAATACATGCCAAACTTACTCAATATCTTACTACAGTGTGTTCTAGTAGGCACAGGACACAATGTTCACTGTACAGCATACTAAGGTGGAAATGGACATATACCTTTGTAAAAGAGTACCACTATCTTCTGAAAGGCTTTCATAAAGTGGATGTTGTCATAACAGTATTCCTGAACCTTCTGGAGAAGAATTAGCTCTGACTGGCCTTGGGTGCTGAACACAGCCAGCAGGGGTGCATATTGCTGGAAGAGGGGGGGAAAAAGGCAAATTATTTTATATAGAAATACTGAAAGTGAAAAATCAGACACCATTGCTACAATTTAACTCCTTGTAAATTTCATCTTTGAAAAACAATCACCTAGAGAAAGATGTGGTTGCTACACTGACATAGATTTTATTGCCGATAATGTTCACTTGCATTAGTGCCATTTATACAAATACACAAGCTTGTGTAAGAGTGTTGGGGCACTTGCAATGGATTATTTTAATGTTTCACTTCGCTATTGAATTGTGTAAAATGAAGTTATAAGACCCATTATGTCAGAGTATGGTCATTTGTATGCTGTTTGGTACAACAGAAGATAAGCAACTATTATATATGATGTTTCAACAATATTCTGGATGCTACATGTTGCAAAGAGAGCACCAACAATTTCACACACCCAGACTGATGCTCCTGATAATCTGAAATCCCCAGTTTCACAGAGATCATAATAAATCCAGTATGTGAAAACCATTAACTTGAACATGCTGGGGCATGAATTAGAAGTGGCCTTTCCTTGTGCAAAGAACACAATAGCTTTTTCATTTAAACCATTTAATACAGTACACTGACAAGGTAGTAATGGTCCTTTTTATGACCTTTACCATAACAATTAAAGATCCAAAGAAAAAAGGTAGCTGCTCATAAAAGGTCAGAACTCCATTTTGTTATGGAAATACTTCTCTTCCCTTTGAAGAAGGAAGTTATGGCCTTTTTTTCATCTGATCGTTTCTTGTAAATTCTGACTATTTAGCTTTCTTGCTTTCTCACTTCTTTCCCTTTCATTGGGGGTTGTATTATATTGTATTGAAATCAGTGGGACTACTTGCAACCTTAAACTTAAGCACATGCTTAAGTGGTTTTTCTTCAGTACTGGGGCCAGGGTACTCAGCCCCTTACAATTTTGAGCCTGAGGGGAGACCAACTTCATCTGGTCTTCCCCATTGCCCAAATGTACATTTTCAAACCTACTGCCTACATCATTGCCTAGATTGGTGCAAATTTCATTCCTCAACATATCCTTTTCACACCAAAGGGGTCACTTCAATGTGTGTTCATAGACTGAATTAAATAGCTTCACAGTGGGTCACATCCTGAAGTTCTTATTTAATAAGGTCAACGGGAAGAGGACTGAGTAAAAACTGCATAAGGACTTGGGCCAAGTATTCAGTGTTTCTTTTGAAAATTGATTCATCAGCTATTCTCCTAGGCAGAGAGACAAGCTACACAGTTTGTGTAATAAGAGCTTGGTAATTTGAGGTACAGTATTGCAAGGTTCTTTTTTCCAACTTTTATTTAAGCTCCCACCAAGTAATTACAAGTACAAAAATTGCTAGAACTTAGTTAATATTAGCAAGTAAAATATTCATACTCTCCCTCAGTATACTCAAATATTTATCAACAGCGCAGTTGTCATCACTTTGGCAACAACAGTGCCAACCCTGAGGTGCAAGCTTGGGGTATTGAGATCCTTCCCTTTTTGGCCCTTCAATTGTCCAGCATTTGTTTAATTGGATACAGATATTGAGAGACATAACAATACATGCTACGTGTCTCTATTCAATAATGTCAATGGGACTCCGATATTGTCCAGAGATTAATGTCTCCTGCTGCTACATAAATACTAAGGAGTTTATTTTAAAAATATAGCCCAAATGTTTGCAGCTTTTAAAGTCAGTGAACTAGTGGCTGGGTCAGCGAGGGATACTTCAGGAAGGGCTTTTGAGTGGAGGGATTTCAGTGGGAAAAGCAATCAGTCTTCTTAACCCTGAGGTTCTCAAAAACCGATCTGTGGGAGTGGAGGGAGGCAATAATGAGTCCATAATGCTACAGGAGCTGGCCAAGGCAAGGATTTGCCCAGTAAGGGTTTTAAGGACTTATACAGCACAGAGACCCATTGAAGAGGGGCCCCTCTTTATTCATGATGATGGAAGGCCACCTCACAACATACCAATTGGTTACAGTTTTAAAAAAGGGGCTTACAAACCTTGGGTTACCAATGCAAGAATTTGGTTCCCACTCTTTCTGGATAGGGGCTGCAACAGCTACAGCCCTGCTAAGGCCAAGAGCCAAAGTGATTCATGCAATTGGCCGATAACATTCAAAGGCATACAGGATGTACGAGATCCCTCAGGTAAAGAATCAGGGCTTATTTTCTTGTATTTCCACTTTCAGAATCAAGCAGACAGGCCAACTGAGCGGTGGAGTGGACTTTGTATACTGGGCAGCCAGTTGGAGCCTCCAAGGTATTGGACAGTTCACATCTGGGCCTACGGAGTGAGGCAAACCTGAGCTGGCATGGAAGGAGAGGCAAGCTATGGGACCGGCTGACACTCCTTGTACACTCTTTGGCAGACTGGGAATGGACACAGAGTGCAAATATTGTTCACCTCACTTAAAAAAAGAAAAAAAGGAAGGAAAGAATCGGACATTCTGGAAACCTGAAGAGGGAGGTGAGAAGGCAGCCAAGCATATTGTCTGGAACAGCGGGGAGCCGGCCCCCATCTTTCCTGTACTATACTGTACTATTTGTTGCCGGGTACTCCCAGATATTTTAAGTGAATAAAGCTGTAGCTTAAACAAACTACGGCCATGGCCTCCTGTTCTTCTTCCAGCATGGACAGACAGTGTGCTGTTCTGGGTTGAGACAATGGGTTTAGGTCAATGTACATATCAACAGGCCAAGTCTGCAACCTTTATACAGGCATGAGATCCCACTGGTCTCAATAGAACTCACATAAGTAAGGACTTCTTCCGAGAGTAAATTTTGCAGGACTGGATTACAAGACAACAATATTTGTATATCACAATGTACTGAAAAACAACTTGTCTATTTATTTCTCTTTCCAGTGTTAATATTCTGAAAGCTGTCCCTTAATACACGAGCTGCATTATTAATACTACACCCTATGTTTTTAAAAAAAAAAAAAAAAAAACTGACCTCATAGATGCAATGCTACAACTATGAACTAAGTGATTAAACCAATCACCACCCCAGAGTGTTAAATAAAGTCACTGCTGGAACTCCAAAATGCATCTTCCTGCTGGAAGAGAATTGTGTTGAGTTTTTATTCCCATCTGGTCCCACAGCTGGAAAAGGCTCCATGACCAGCATGCAAGGTGCAGAACCTATGTGAGATGCAGGACCCCAAGCTTTGCATATGCTGAACACAAACCTTAGGATAAGGAACTGATGAAGGGACAGCAGTAGTGGGCAATCAATATTAGAGATTTGGAAAGGTGAGAGGCATTGTGTGCAGAGCACAGATCCATGTTATCATACATGAAAACTTGAAGTTCAGCAATTTCCAAACCATCATTCAAAATACGCTCGTCTTAAAAGACAATTCAGGTGGGAAGTACTAGCCATAATATTGTTGGTGGTTTTTTTTTTTTTAAATGCCTCTGAATACTTTTCAGCCACATTGTCAAGTGTTTGTATCCTTATGAGGTCACCTTATGTTCCTCAGTACTTTGGCCAAAAGCGATGACAGTCACCATATAGCAGGCACAGGGCATTATTCCTCATATATGCAAGATGTTGTTCTAATACTTAATATCAATGTCACACCAGGTTCTATGCCTTCCTGATTTAAACATCAAAAAAAAAAAGTTTACTGACACCTCTGGAGTATTTTCTTGTTTACAATCTTGGCACACGCACACACATACACACCTTTAGATGTTTAAGTGCTTGTTCTGCAACCAGCTCTTCCTTCTTATTCCATTCAACGACATTCATTATACAGGTCCACAGGAGTCCAATCACTGCAGGCTCTGGCAGATCGTTTCTCTTCATTTCCTCTTTTACGTAAAGCACTACCTGGTGGAAGAAAGAAACTTCCCACAATAGTTTGTATAGTTAGATAAAATTCTGAACTATAAATACACTAAGGTAAGGATTATAACAGGAAAAAAAAGTGGAATTAACTGCAATCATGTAAGAAAGGCATGTTTTTTCCTTAAAATGCCTTATTGAGTAAAACTTGTTCATTTTTCAAGTCTTTATGTACAATGTAAAACTAAAATAATTCTAGCACCATTCTTGACAACACAGAAGTCCTGTGATTATGTTTTTGTGCAGAATTAAATAAGAAGTAAATTAAATAATTCTAAGATGGGTAGAGAAAGCCCGGGGGTGTACACATATTTCCCTATAGTCACTGTTCATTTAAGTCTTTTCCTAATTGAGTAACAGTATGAATAGAAAAATAAACCTCTCCCCACCTCTTTAATTGGACATTCCTGAGACAGACGTTCCTGTAGTTCTTTTTGAAGTTCTTTACGACTGCTGGACTCGGAGGAAATCTGAGAGCTCTTTTAGCCGTGCATCAGTGAAGTACTTAGCAAAATGCTCCACATTCTGCCGGTTGGCTGGAAATAGTTCCTAGGAGGCAGAGAATGCTTTCTGTTAAATAAACTACAAGAATGCTTATGGTAAGGAAGGAGAACTGGTTAAAAATTAACATAGGGACCTCAAATTGAAGATGAAGAAACGTAACAGGCAATGGACTTAAAAGAAAATTAATGTTTGCATTTTCAGTGGAGAAACCACATTAATTTTTATATAGGCTTGTTTTGGAGATGGTTGGTAACAGAGAAAAAACTACAACTCTTCAGGTTATATACAAAGACAAGTAATTTACAAATTAATATTAAGTCTGCATATTCATGAAAAAACCTTGAGTTTAAGATAATATTTCAAAACATAGACCATAAAGCCATCATGCTCAGATCAGTGACTGTGACCACAGAGCATTTCTATATATTTACATTTTGAGAGAATATATCAGGTGTGTTATTTACCATATACTGCACAAAAGCAAATAAGAATATTTCTGAGAGCCATCCAGATATAAGGAAAATTATTGCATTAAATAGACAGGACACCATTAAAATAACTCATTCACAAGTGTGGCATCATTCAACCCATACAATTCACAGCAATAGCAGACCAGTGAATTATGAGAATCCACCCATGAAAAAAAACAAAAACAAAAATGACAATTCTCAAGTCTGCTACTACAACTAGCACATCATCTTGTCAGGGACGGGATGGCAGTTATTTACACACCAGTTCCCGTGTCTGAAAGAATGATTCATGATCTGGATAACAGGCCTTACAACAGACACTAAAGGAGCACACTCTATTTACTTATCTATCTTGGTCTACAAGTACCTACACAGGAGATATCATCTGATACTGAAGCCTTTTAATCTAGTAGACAATAGCATTATACATTATCCAGTTGCTAAAAGTTTAAGATAGCAATGTTCAAACTGGAAATAATATATAAAGATTTTTTTTAAATTATGCGGGTAATTAGTTATTGGAACAGATTACCAAGAGATATGGTAAATTTTTCATCACTTGGACTTTTTAAAATCAAGATTTGATGTCTTTACAGAAAAATATGCTCTAGTTTAGTTGCACATTGGGCTAGAAGCAGGAATTACTGCTACAAACTCTCTGGTCTGTGTTATGCAGAAAGTCAGATTTATAATCTGTCTTTATAATCTATGAATCTAAGAGTCTTCAGGCAAATGCAAGAAGAGACCTGCACATTAGACAGAAAGAATCTACTATTTCTTCCCAGGAACCCACAATTCTCAATGCTTCAGGCTGTTGCTATGATCCAAGAATTATATGCATGAACTGCAAGGCCATTGGCCTGACCACACACTGCTCCTAGTGGTTCTGCAGCTATCATTTTAGAACCACTGACTACCAAAGTGCTTAGTCTTGTATTCACTTTATGATGATACCCCAACACTATTTCATAAATTTTATTTTAAATTATAGAGTTATAATTCATTTTCAAGAGTATAATAATTTCATAAACTACTGTAGCTTCACTCATGGTTTTCTGCAACTAAAAAACTGTCAATAAAATAAAATCCTCAAATACACACATACTGGTTATTTATATTCTGTTACCAGAGTTTCAGTGGACAGTGACAAATAAAAGTTAGTTAATTCTCTGGCTTCTTAAACTATCTTCTTCAGTCTTCCTGCTATGGAAAAACAAAAGTGGATTGGAAAAAAATTACAGGACCTGATGCTTTAACAATGACGCAGGGACAGTAGCTCTAACATCATTGCTGTGATTCAAAATATGTCAATTTTTTGGGAGGAAGCATTAGTGAGAATTAACATTTATGACAAAGTAGCATTTGCCTTATATATCCTCCTCTTCCTAAAACAAACAACAAAAACTCCCAGAAAATATATGATACTTACTAGCAATCGATTGTCTAAGTTGGCTTTTCTTAAAGAGGAGGTAACTGAGTTGGCATCTTTCTCTGCCATCCATGCTTTGAAAAGCTTTACAGCAAAAGATGCCGCAATTCCTATTTAAGAAAATAAAGTAAACAAGAACACACACTTCAGCAACTTTTTGAATGAATTAGCAATGCTTGAGAGATTTAACAATCTAGGTAGAAAGCAAGATTGTACGTTCTGTGGATTCTTTGTCAAAGATAACAAGCATTTACGGTTTGTGTTTAGATTATTTTTATTTTAAATGCAATCTTTTTTTTTTAATTACTTTGCAAAGTTCACAAGTACTTTCAAACCTGCTGTTTTTCTATCTGCATTGGACCAATTAGATTTTCCCAATTGTTTTCCTTGGAATTGGTCTTGTTTTCATGTATAGAACAGTCAATGATTTAAAAAAAAATAAAAAACAAATACATGAATTTTGACAGATTTAGATAGGGAATCAGTTTAAGTAGAAGGATACTTGACTGTCTAAATAATTTGAAAGAAATTAAATTACGCACTGGAAGAAACTTGATGAAAACTCTCCAGAGTTATACAGTAAGTGCTTTATCATGTTAAACCAAACAACACTACTTCCTTTGTAATTGGTTTGCTTAGTGAAGGAAAAATATATAGTATGTATTATTTTTTCTTCTGTGTTCCTGTATCCAAAATCACCATGGGATTGTAGCTATTCAAAACACTTACGTAATACCTTAAAGTAGGAGTGCATTCTCTTTGAAATCGCATAGGGTTTTTTACAGGTAACTTTAATGACTTTTGTTGTTGTTGTTATTGTGTTTGCACAATGCCTAGCCCAATGGGGTTCTAGTACACGACTACAGCACCTGAGTGCTAACATCATAAAAATAAACAACAGCTGCCCCACCTGCTCCCAAGTATTCATCATCTTCTCCCTCACCTCAAAATTATCTGGTTTTAAAATGAAAATAGGACATAGCTAGGTATGATGCAAGCATGACTTAGTTGTTCTTTGCCAATTTACAGAGGCTCATTTTCTCTCTTTTCATTTGTAGTGAATCATAAACGATCTTCTGAAAAGATTATTCCCTAAGCATCCCCAAAGAGAAAGAAATAACATGCATGATTTTCATTGACTTTGCTATGGCAGTTTTTCCAATCTTATGTAGTGGAACGTTGGCTGTGGGGCATGAGCATGAGACAAGTACTAAATGGAACTGCAGATGCTCAACACCTCAGGATCAGGCCTAAAAAACTTTGTACTTTGCATTTTAGTTTTAAATTAGTGTGTCAAGCTGAAATTGACATGAAGCAAACATACAGTTACATAAGCTCTGACTATTCAGCAGTGAGAAAGAGTGTGTTCGACTAACACAAGATTTAAAGAACAATGCATGCCTATGATTATGTGTCTGCAAAATAGCTCATTTTTAACCACAGCTCACTCTACCAAAGTTTAAAAAAATTAATTATGCATTCCAAATCTATAACTGAATTTGGATAAAAGACAACACAAGTCATTTACAGTTAGAAATCATTATCCACAGTTTATATACATACCACTCACTACAGAATACGACATTCTAGAAAACTCAGAAGAGGGAAACATTCCATTTTGTGACCATAAGGATTTTTCATACAGCAATGCCTTTCGGCACAGCTATTACCAGGATTTTGCTTTAAACACATCTTTTCCACTGAAAGTCTGATACTTCAGAGCAGCTACTTGGGCCACATGGTACTTCATTGTATGGTACAGATCAATAGTGCATAACAGCAAAAGGCTGACTGGCTGCAAAAAGCAACAGAAAAAACATGCAAGTTTTTGGGCAAATATATGCCAAGAACCAAAAGCACTAGGAATAAGTAAGGAGCTGTCAAAAGTTTAAAAAGCCTAAGAATATGGGTTCATAATGTAAGGGTTTTTGCTCTGGTTTTACACAGGGCATAAAAATTATATCCTTCAACATTAATTTGAAATTTAGCATTTGTAGTTCAAGGTAAAAATAAATTCTAAGCTTTTGTGTTTTCAGATGCCTCTTGTGTTCCTGTAACTAAAAAAGGCTGCCATTTAAAAGCACTACAGGCCATTACCCTAAAACATAGATTAGTGCTTTTGTTTGGATTTTCTCCTAGATTTATTCCCATCATGAAAGCTGTGGGTGATGGCAGAGCAGGGCTGCAGCTGTGGCCTTTCTTTCTATAGCATTTAGAAAACAAACGTAAGTAGGGTTAGCATGCAGTAAAGGAGAACATGTTCCACTCAGAGTTGCTTTGAACAGTTGCAATATTTTGCAGTGAACACAGATTCATTTTAAAAAATACCTTTGTGTAAAAAAAAAGTACAACATTGCCAGTGTGTGTGAGTTATGATGGGAAATCCACATTCACAGACCAATCTGTGGGGGAGCGGGAGGGAAGAAAGCATCTGGAAAAATATTAAGTCTCCAAAGCAGAAGAAATATCACAATGCACCATAAGATTGAAAGAACAGTTACTTTCCCTACCGTGGCTGTCCAAGGTTATGTAACACTATCAATCCCATTGTAGGTGCACAGGTGCCTCATTCATGCGCATTCAGATTTTTTTTTTTAATAGGAGTGTCCACTGGGGTCACATATGTGCACTGTGCTTTTTTGTGCTCCCATGCAAGGACATAAAGGGCAGAGTGGCCATGACCTTCCTTCATGTATCGAAGACTTTGTTTGCTGAGGAATCTAAGTGGGGATGGCGGGCAGGTCCGGGAATCCACACTAACACCACCGTGAAGAACACTGTTAATACAGGGTAACTGTTCTTTCCTCTTCGAGTATGGGTCTGTGTTGATCTGACTGGAAGTAGTACCCACCCGGGATGGTGGGAAATGAAGAATTTCAGCTGTACCTAACAGTGATTGAAGTATTGCTCTCCTGAAGTTGGACCTACAGCTAAGCCCGAGGCATAGCATTTGAAAAAAGATGAGTGGGCTGCTCCATGTTGCAGCCATGATTTTTTATGGAAAAAGATACACCAGCCAGATGGTAACACAGTGAGATGTACTGTGTTACGGAGAGTGCCCTTAATAGAGCTGAACAAAAGATTGGCCTACTTTAAAATGCAATAAGTAGTCAAGGATCTTGGTATTGGGGCCTAGATAGGGTCCAGACCATGTTGGACTGCCCTTATTGAGAACCATTTCTATTTAGAAGGTTTTTCAGGTCGATGTTTCTCTCTCTGTATCAGGATTTCCTTGAACTATAGGGAGCAGTCCCTGTCCATGGTACTCAGACAGCCAATAGCCATGCTACAAAATGCAGTGACTATGGGTCAGGGTAGAGCATCTGGCCATGGGACTGAGAGATCAGGTCTGGTCAGTCTGGGAGCTGGATCCGGAACGGATTGTCATCTGTAATAGGTATATCAGCCAAAACTGCCTCAGCCCATATTAGCTACAAGAATGACCTTTTGATCTTGGAAATCACTCTGGGTATCAAGGGAATCAGTAGACAGGCATAGAGAAGGTCTCTCTTACACTGCAAGGGGGAAAGCATCTGGCAATAATCCTACAGTTAGACCCCATCTGGAGCAAAAGTTCTCACACTTGGCATTGTCTCTGATAACAAACAAGTATTATGGGGGGTTCACTAATGATAGCATATCTGCAGGGACCATTCATGATTGGTCATGGGTTACCTGTTCAGGAAGTCTGTTGGCTGATGCTGACTGCCAGGTGAGCTGCATCTCCATAGGACTTGAGAGTCCTTGCAGAGAAGGATTTGTATATCAATCACCTATCTACCAAGGATGTGTCTCTTCCCCAGACAGAACAGGCATCAGTTATGCCCATCAATCAGGGGGATGTCAGTCACAGATCAGGCAGGGTTTAAACCTTGAGGGTTTAAGCAGTGGTCCCCAAACTTTTTATGTCATGAGTCCCCCCTTACCCATAATGGACTTTGTCCACTTCCCCTGGGAGCTGTGGTTGGGAGTGGGGCCAGAGCCGCAGCCAGGGCTGGAGCTGGAGCTGGAGCCGGGGCTGGAGCCAGGAGTGCAGCTGCAGCCAGAACTGTAGCTGGAGCTGGCTCTGCGGCTGGGGCTGGGGCTCTGGGAGAGCGGAGCTGGGTGGCGCTCCCTCCCAACCCCTCCCTGAGGGCTGGCCTGGGCCCCACTTTGCCCCCTCAAATGTTCCTCCATGCCTCCTTAAGGAGGGACACATCCCACAGATTGGGAACCACTGGTTTAGAGTCTGCCATGATGGTTGGTGTGAGGTGTCTCGCTCTGCTGTGCAGGGCTAGCTTTTTTTTTTGGGGGGGGGGGAGGCATTATTAATATATGTAGTTGTTGCTGTGATGGTCCCAGGGTATAAGAGACCCCCACTATTGACCTGAAGAGCTCTATGGAGTTCAAAAACTGGTCTCTTTCACCAACAGAAGTTAGCGCATTAAAAAGATATTACTTCACCCACCTTGTCTCTAATATTAACATATGTTCTACAAAACACATTTCTCCCCAAACCTACTAAAGCTAAAATCAGAAAAAACGTTAAAAATAAAAAACACATCACACAAAAAATTTACCTTCTTTGACAATGTTGTCAGTGAAAAGGCTTGTCAATATAGCGACAGGCAGTGTTCCATTGCCTAACAGGATCCCAGTGAGCATTGCCAACTTCGTCTGCTCCGTTTCAGAAAAGGCTTTAAGGAACAACAGGAGCTGTGGATCAGATCAGATAAACAGGCATATCTGAGCCGCAGAGAATGACAATGTGTCGTAAAGAACATTAAGGGCCAGATTATGAACCCCTTACTTCTAAAACAGTCCCATTGAAGTCAATGGAAATGCTAGTGGAGTAAAGTGCTACTCACCAGAACCATAACAGAATCTGGCCTGTGGCAGACATTGCCACACTTACAGGAAATGCAATTACAACAGATTCTCTCTGAGCTAAAATTCAAAATAATTTCCTAACTTAAGCAATACTGATATTTTTGATAAAGCTGACAAAGGGGTAGGGGCTCTGGGAGAGAGTTTGGGTGCGGGACGGGGTGCAAGCTCTGGGCTGGGGCAGGGGTGAGGACTCTGGACAGGCAACACTTCCCTTGGGTGGCTCCCAAAAATCGACCGACACATCTCTCTGGCAGTGGCTCCTAGGTGGGGAGGTCAGGGGGTCTCCATGCACTGCCCCTACCCATAGGCAATTTCCGGCCAATGGGAGTTGCGGAGTTGGTGCTTGGGGTGGGGGAAGCATACGGAGACCCCCTGGCACCCTCACCAGGGCTGCAGGGACATGCCGACTGTTTCCAAGAGCGGCGCGGAGTCAGGGCAGGCAGGGAGCCTACCTTAGCCCTGCTGTGCCACCGGACTTTTAGCGCCTAAAATCTCTCGGTTTGGCTTCAGTAGCCTCCAGGAGATAAAGGGAGGGGGAGATGTTGAGGGAAGGATGGGGAAGAATTGATCAGCAGGGCCTACGGACCCCCCAGGAGTACCCTCGGGGACCCTAGTTTGAGAAATGCTGCCATAGATCATCTCACTGAAGAATATAAAACCACTCACAGGGTAAGGCACTACTTCACTTGAGTAAGAGTGACAGATCTGTCCTTCAGTGTTTAAAGTCAAGGATGGTTTCTTGTTAAGGGCCTGATCCATAGACCATTGAAGTCAATGGGAGGCTTTTAGCAGAGTATTTCTATTGACTTCATTTGGCTAATCAGTCTTTCCACTGATGACTTCAATGGGATTTGGATTAGGCCCTACAGTTGCAGTTCTTTTACTGACTCATCAAAAGTTTCAAGTATGCTAAGAAAACATAGAAATAGGAGAGCTTCCAGTTCTCCCTAGGAGATTGGGGGCAGGGAATGCAATTACAACAGATTCTCTCTTAGCTGAAATTCAAAATAATTTCTTAACTTAAGCAATACTGATATTCTTGATAAAGCTGACAAAGGAAATGCAGCAATCTAAGTTGCTGCTGAGACCTCATCATTCCCATTATTAATTACAGTCAGGCAGCAAATTGGTTTGAGAAGAAAATACAAGCTTCCCTGCTGTGTGAAGCAAAGGAAGATTGTGACTCAAACAGAAAACATAAGAAAATCTGAGATGAAGATGACTAGAAGATTTATAAATATATGGGTGAGAAAATTCTTGGCTATGCCATTTTTTTCCAAAGAAGGTGCAAACTGACTCCATCTTAGCATGGCAGCTAACTGGTTAGCAGGAAAAGTTATTTAAAGAATGTTATCAAAACCAACAGATCCAGGTCGGGGAAAAATGGGATTTATATTTTATAGTACCGATCTAAAATGTGCATTTTAAATTGCATTTGTTTAATCTACTGTAACCGTGAATTACGATTAATAGCCACAGTAACACTGACATCAGGAGACCTATTAATATTCTTTATATAGAGCCCAAGTGTTCAGACAATAAGCATGCTGGAAAATGCCAATGTTAAAACAACAGCAAGGGTCAAAACTCTCAGAAGCCAGAACATTTAGTGTGAGAGCTGAAGTCTATTTTTAAAATATTCCAATGTAATCCCAGTACAAATTATCTGACTGATGGCCCTGGGGACTTAAGTCTTCTTTATCCAAGCCTATAAATGTGCTACCTGAAACGTAACCTTGAGAAAGTGAAAGTAATTCAGAACTTCCAGTTTGAGACTGCCAGCAAAGCTGTTAGTAAGAGGGAGGCATCTTTAGATTTTCCCTACAGTTATTTGCTTTTCCTGTTACATCACCCATCTCTTTGGTCCCCATTTTGGCAAATAAAGAAGGAGGATTATGTATACCCATTGGAAGCCAAATAGGGTGCATTCCCATTTTAGCACTTCAAACCAGTATTAATTTCTGACCATCCTACTCTTGATGTTCCACTTGCATTGTTGTACATGTGACCTATAAAAATCCCTGGGACAAATTCAGTAAAGTTGCACCCATTCACATCAGGTCTGAATTCTGAGCAAAAAGCTGCTATTTTTAAAGCCACTACTACTGACAGCAGAGTTCTACACTCCTATAGGCTGCACAGAGAGGAAGATTATAAAGGGAACAAACATCTTTAACTGCCAAAGCATTAATAATAATAGGAACACATTGCTATTATTCAGAAACATTTTTTCACAAACATTTGAAAAATGACACACGGAAAAAACTGTTACATTTCTTTCCATACAGTGTCATTCCTAATAGGAAAAAAAATCATGTATTATAGTATTAAAAACCTACAACATTAACATTTATAAATCCTTCTGAATTTCAGAAATCTACAAATTGAACTTTAGCATTTCTTTAAAGATTATTGCAAGATCTGAAGTCACATAATATTGTTTAAGTGTTTCCTGTTTCTTCTCACACCACACCCCCAACCAAACATTCTTTTTACAAAGATCTTTTGGGACAGGTTCTAATTAAAAAGTTATTTAAGTTTATTACATTTCAATACAATATCTTTGGGGCAGGGACCTTGCCTTCCTGCTTGCAAATGCCTAATAAACTGTTGATGCTGTAAGAATATTTGAACTAATAAAGTTAAAAAAAAAGATAGCTCTGAGAAGCTTATGTACAGGATCATTCTCTTAGTTCCAGGGTATTATTATACAATCCTCATTTAGCTGCAAAATGCAGCCTAAAATTAATTATTAAGGAAAAACTTCAAAATCTTTAATTAACCCACTTAGGAACAATAAAAAAACCCACCAAGATATTCAGATCTAAGCGGTTATTAAAGTAATCAGCAATGAAAATCTGTAAGAGCTCTTCCTTTACTAACACTGTTACTAACCTCTGTTGGGGAGTTACAAAATGCCCAAGTTATTTCAGAAGAGTTCTGAACCTCCCACTGGGTTCTAAGTGGTTTATAACCTACTGATAGACAAGCGATGCTATTACTGCATTTGGTTCTGAATGCAAATTGGTTCCCAATATGAAAAATAAGAAGTATGACTGACTCCAGTACTATATTCATAGCACATCTAAAACTCCTACTTATTTCAGTGGGAGTTTTAACTGCATAATGGGCACAGGATCAGGTCCATTGTGCTGTGTTACATTTTTTTTTTAAACCTAAAGTGAAGTTCTTTGCAGTATAAGCTATCCACACATATCCTATGTAAACAAAAAGGTATATGGACTTCTCTTGTAATCTGGAAAAGCACAAAGACTGAGAAGACTATATGCCTCCATCCACCAACAAAGTGCAGTTATTCCTGAATAACCCCACTTCCTGAAGTGTGTTATTGCTTTAAGATTCACAGAATTGTTTTAAAAATACTTGTCAGCATTGCAAAATAAAGCACTTTACATATCCACAGAGAAGCACAGCAAGCTACCTACAATACCCCATGATTGTGTCAGTTCTGTTCTGCTCAGCATCTTATGCCTCATCCATATTTATCTCTCAGAAAGCCACCTTTCTGGTATCCTTCTACATAATTTCAAGCAGTTACTTTCGTTAGGGAAAGAGGAAAAATGACCAAAGTTCCTTGTACCATATCCCACTACTTGCACATACTCCTGTACGCCTCATTAACATTTACCAGTGCAGGTACAAAAATCTACACATCTGCGCTTTAGCATGATGTTTATAATGGAGAAAAATATATTTCCTTAGCCTTGAAAAAAGTTATGTAGATAGCCAGCAAGTAGAATGCTGCAAGGCTGAACCATTTATATCTATATATCTATAGATATCTATGATTATGTTTTAATGATAGACACAAGATCAGACTAATGCATGCACATGCATATGGGGCTAATCCTGTTTTATACACGAGTTGTCCCGCTGACTTCAATAGGAATACCTACATGAGTAAGGTCAGCAGGATTTGGCCCCAAGTGCTTTCCTAGGATTCCTCAGATTCCTACGCATTACCTTAACTGTAGTAGATTAACTTGGTTGTTGAAGTTGTGGTAGAAACCATCACTTGTCCATTAAACTCTCTATGGAACACTCCCACATTAGCATCAATGTCCTGGATGCCATGATTAGCTTCAATAATGGAACCCTACAAACAACTATACACCACACTTACCTTCACAGATCCTGTAACCACCCCAATGCACAAAGAAATCTGTTATTTACAGCCAAACCCTCAGATACCACATAATATGCTCCAAGGAGAACATCTGGGATATACACCTTAAAACACTCAGAACCATCTTTACTAAATAAGAACACTCCATCAGAGAAGTAGAAAGCATCATGGAATAGGCCATCCAAATACCCCGAGAGAACCTGCTTCAATACAGAAATAAAACCCCTCTCACTGCACACCCTTAGTTGTCATCTACCATCCCACTCTGGAACCCATACAGGGTATCGTCAAACAACTACAACCCATACTTGATGGGGACCTCATCCTGAAAGAAATCTTTCCTGAACCCCCTCTTCTGGCCTTCAAAACAACTCCCCACCTCTCCAAGCTCAACATCAGAAGCAAGCTCCCCACAGACTAGGACACAACAGCGAAAAGCAGTGCCAGACCTGCTAGAACAACAGAGGCAAAACTTGCAGACATATCTTCAATGCTATAATGATCAACATCTCTCACAATACACCTTTCAAGATCTATGGGTCCTACAGATGCCTATCACAAATGTGGTGTACCACATCCAGTGCACTAAATGCCCGAACAACAACTGTGTGGGTGAAACCAGACAATTACTATGCTCTTGAATGAACTCCTGCAGGAAAATGATAAAAGAAAACCACCACAAACTTTGCTTTGTGAAAAGTGTTCACCCAATCATTCTATAGTGGACCTATCAGTCCTCATCCTCAAAGGAAACCTGCACAAACACTTTCAAAATACGAACCTGGGAGCTTAAATTCATAACTTTGCTAGACACTAAAAATCATGGACTGAATAGAGAAAATGGATTTATGGCTTATTACAACAATCTGTAACCCACAAACAACCCCACTCTTCCTCCCTTGCCTTCTTCCCTCCCCCCACCGCTTCCATGACTGCAGGGATGTTAACAGGCCACCTCACCTTGAGTGGTCCTTTGAAATATGGGTTAACTATTTATGATAAACAATCTGTGTTCTACCTTGTATTTAGCTGTGACACTCAGAGTACCTTTCCTAGACCTGAGGAAGAGCTCTGTGGAAGCTCGAAAGCTTGTCTCTCTCACCAACAGAAGCTGGTCCAATAAAAACTATTATCTCACCCACCTTGTCTCTCTTACTTGGGCTGTGACAGTTCACCAGGTTACCTATTTACATACAGGATCTGTGAATTACTGGCATGAACTTTAACTGACAATATTAATAAAAGAGGATTAGCAAACAATCACTGTGCAAGGACACCCTTTCCAACCATTTTTGAAATTCCTTGCATGAAATAAAAATCTAGATTAAAAATTGCTCATCAGAGAGAAATTGCTACTGAAATCAGTGGCATACATATGCAATTGGGATAAAGTCCTTATAAAAAAAAACCCCTATTTTTTAAGTCTCACTTCTTTTTCAATAAGATTTGAAAGCCAAAAGCAGACATGAAAGGGAAATGCTTCTCAAGGTGCACAGGACTTCAGTGATCTTTTGTAATAATTATGAACAGGAAGAAATAAAATACGACACAGTGAAAGCAAGCACTAGAGTGCAAATTGCCACCTGAGTCAATCTCACCTTAAAAAAAAAAAAATTTAAACATTCCCCAAATACCACCTGCTTGAGTAAAGTGAGACTGCTGGTCTGGCCCTGATTTTCAGCATGACTGTTTCCTACCCCAGTGGAACTTTCCACCAGCACTCTCTGAACACTCTAAATTAGATGATGTAGCTGCCAGAGTATCAATTTCACTGCTGGGACAGTCACAAATCATTTCTTGTGGTATCATCAAGGCATCAATTCTCATGTCTTTCTAAGAGTAATGTAGATTTATCTCCCTTTTCAACTACCAATTTCCATAGGAACATGTTTTAGGAGAAATCCTGTTTATCAACATCCAGGCATGCATTTTATTCCACATTAAGGAAGAAACAGTAAATATTTGATGGGAAAAGGTGTAACATACTGAAATACCACCACAATGGCCCTTAAACTGAATTACTCTATGGGTTGGGTGCTGGCTACTTGCAGCATAAGTGCACAAAAAAGAATGAAGTGGACACAATGAGCCTTCTTTGTGATCCAGTACAAAGGGCAACCGTGGTGCTACTAGGGAGCACAGGCCCTAATCCTTGCCAGCATCCCCATGGGTTCCAGTTCTCTGAAATGGGATGGAGAAGAGAAGGGTGCCCCTTCCCTCTCCCCTGGCACTGGCAAATAGAGCACCAGAATAGGCTCTTGATAGCTCTCATCCAAGTACTAATCTAACCCAGCCTGATATCTAATTGAATTGTGAGGCCTGAGAAGACCACAGCCTGGGGAGGTACGGCTGAAAGGTACCGGTAAGTCTTATTTGTTAATCTGGGGTAAGCAAAAATAGCCAGATTTGCAGTCCTGGAGACGAATATCTTCCAGTAATCCACAAGGATTAGGGAGCAGCAGTGCAAGATTTCCCCCAGGGCTCTGACAACATGCTTCAACCCTAATATCAAACAGCCACCATGAATGGTAAGAAAAATATTTCCACACCTGGTTAAGTGTTGGAATATAAATTTATATACATTTAAATTATATAATAATAAATAAATGTGTTTGTCTCTAAGGTGCCACAAGTCCTCCTTTTCTTTTTGTGGATACAGACTAACATGGCTGCTACTCTGGAATCTCTACTGACATTGCTGACAAGGGTAACTATAATCTTTTTTTCAGCTGAGTTACTTGCCACTGGAGATGGGATTGGTACCAGTTCACATATGCTAAAACACCAGCAATCCATCTTAGGTAGCTACTTTATCACTACTGATTTGAACTGATGATTATCAATCCATTAGCCAATTTTTTTTTAAAGCTTCAAATTACTTTGTATTGACCACAACCTGTAACTGGCATGATTGTGCAAGATGCACTCTTAAAAAAAGCACAAAACTCGAAGTGAAGCAAATTACAAAGCAAGTTAAAAAGAGGAGGCAGTTTGAAGTGACATGGTATTCCTTTGTTAAATATGCAGAACGCTTTCTTTAATTTGAATGCAATGAGTCAACGTTTCTCATTTCAATGATTATAATAATTAACAGCAAGATCATCAGATTTGTGTAGGGAGCAGAGGTAAATTTAGTTCTACAATGAGTGATGCACTAAGCCATCGGCATCAGTTAAAAGGTATATGGACCACTACTATAAAAATAGCCTCGGGAACTAGCAAGAATGTGCAAATAAGAGCCAATATCCCTAAGCCACTGTATTTGTAAAGGGAGTTAGTTTGACATCAGAAAGACACTCCCTCACTTGTTCTGTGCATGATATTTAATACTTGGAACAGTATTCCATATTCTTACTCATTTTTATTAAATGGAGGCATTTTAACCACAATAGAAGTTATTCCCACATCAGCACTGGCCACAGTTTTATTATTCCAACCATTAACCTATGATATATTTTATATTAATTCTGGCCAGAAGAGTGTAAAAGTGCAAACATTTCTTCACAGATTTCTTCAGCCTTCCATGTAATTCAGTAAATGACAATTCAAAACATGACCACCACATTCACTGAAGTCTAAAGTAAGCAAATACAACATAAACTTTGCTGTTGTGATACTTGCTCTTACCATGTCACAGACATGCACTCAAAGCCTACTAAACACCTAAGGGCTCATTCTGCAACCTATACACACCAGACTAGTTATGACTCATACAAGCAGTCTCACTTCAATGCATGGTAGATTTGCATTCAGTATATAGAAAATATATGATAGGAGTTTGATACAACTCTGGGTTCTGTTGATATAGGGACCTGGTGGTGAAATTCATCCCAATGAGTGCTCTCCAGGTGGTTCCATAGCCATCAAGCACCAAAGAAAGAAAAGGAGTACTTGTGGCACCTTAGAGACTAACAAATTTATTTGAGCATAAGCTTTCGTGAGCTACAGCTCACTTCATCGGATGCATTTGGTGGAAAATACAGAGGGGAGATTTATATACACACACAGAGAACATGAAACAATGGGTTTTATCATACACACTGTAAGGAGAGTGATCACTTAAGATGAGCCATCACCAGCAGCAGGGGCAGGAAAGGATGAAAACCTTTCATGGTGACAAGCAAGGTAGGCTATTTCCAGCAGTTAACAAGAACATCTGAGGAACAGTGGGGGGTGGGGTGGGGTGGGGTGGGGGGGAGAAATAACATGGGGAAATAGTTTTACTTTGTGTAATGACTCATCCATTCCCAGTCTCTATTCAAGCCTAAGTTAATTGTATCCAGTTTGCAAATTAATTCCAATTCAGCAGTCTTTTGTTGGAGTCTGTTTTTGAAGTTTTTTTTTGTTGAAGGATAGCCACTCTCAGGTCCGTAATCGAGTGACCGGAGAGACTGAAGTGTTCTCCGACTGGTTTTTGAATGTTATAATTCTTGACGTCTGATTTGTGTCCATTTATTCTTTTACATAGAGACTGTCCAGTTTGACCAATGTACATGGCAGAGGGGCATTGCTGGCACATGATGGCATACATCACATTGGTAGATGCGCAGGTGAACGAGCCTCTGATAGCGTGGCTGATGTGATTAGGCCCTATGATGGTGTCCCCTGAATAAATATGTGGACAGAATTGGCAACGGGCTTTGTTGCAAGGATAGGTTCCTGGGTTAGTGGTTCCTTGTATACCTTCAAATCAGCAGCACTGCGATGGGTACACAGATCTTGGGAGAAAGCCCAGTCCTTGCTTACAGACAGCCCCCCAACCTGAAGCAAATACTCACCAGCAACCACACACCACACCACACTTGCCAACTCTGTCCACATATTTATTCAGGGGACACCATCATAGGGCCTAATCACATCAGCCACACTGGGAGCCGCACTCTCTGACCCAGCCAAGTTAAATCAAGACAAGAACAGCAGCATGTAAGAATATGCAGTTACTTTGGACAGAGGGTAGATGATATTAAATCCAAAGAGATACTGGCACCAACATTACCTTTTTGATTTCCTCTTCAAATGCCTTTTCCAAATACTTATATCTCCTGATTAGTTTATTGAAGACCTAAATACAAAACAGATTAAGTTAGAGAGATAAAAACAGTCAGCCTATTTTACAGGTAGGGGGCCAGGAACTAGCACTGGCTCCGGTAAGTCAATAAACACCCATAACTTATTGGTGATAAACTTTGGAATACAGAATTTTTTTTTTTAAAAGACCTATTCCAGCTCTGAGGAGAAAGAAGTAGGGATTAGTGGCTTCTTATGCTTTTATGTCTTATTATACGATTTTCTTTTAGATATGACCAAATACACTGCGTTTCTAGGAAACTAGGTACAACAGGTGCTGTGCGCATTTGTGCAGCAATCCCTTGTCTCATGAGCTACCGTGACAAATGTTCTGATTCCCAAACTCTCATCCCTGTTCCCCTCTCTTCTCTCTCTCTCTCCAGTGCCCCTAATTCCCTTTTTACCCCATTCATAGCTCCATTTGCAGGAGTGAAACAATGAGGATGTCCCCACTTTGCATGCATCCTCTAACAACATAGCTGCCTGAGAAGGCCGGGGGATTGAACAAATAGAGGGGGGCCTGCAATGCCATGATTTTAGGGCTGAATATCTTTAGTAGATGCAGGCTTATTAAGAAAGACCTTGACACAAAGTATCATAAAATGCTTTATGATCAGAGGCAGAGGGAGAATACTTTATAGTGCTAGCAAAGTTATTTTAAAAATCTTTTCAGGAACAACTATGCAAGAAACTAATAGTCCGTGCTACTGGAGTGTAACATGCATATTCTGGTAAATTTCAGATTATTTTAATAGGACTGTCAAGGTTCCTTCCCCACTCTGAACTCTAGGGTACAGATGTGAGGACCTGCATGAAAGGCCCCCTAACCTTATTCTTACCAGCTTAGGTTAAAAACTTCCCCAAGGTACAATCTTTACCTTGTCCTTGAACAGTATACTGCCACCACCAAGGGTTTTAAACAAAGAATAGGGAAAGAGCCCACTTGGAGACATCTTTCCCCAAAATATCCCCCCCAAACCCTACACCCCGTTTCCAGGGGAAGGCTTGATAATAATTCTCACCAATTGGTACAGGTGAACAAAGACCCAAACCCTTGGATCTTAAGAACAATGAAAAAATCAATCAGGTTCTTAAAAGAAGAATTTTAATTAAAGAAAAGGTAAAAGAATCACCTCTGTAAAATCAGAATGGTAAATACTTTACAGGGTAATCAGATTCAAAACATAGAGAATCCCCCTAGGCAAAACCTTAAGTTACAAAAAGACACAAAAACAGAAATATACATTCCATCCAGCACAGCTTATTTTACCAGCCATGAAACAAAAAAAAATCTAACGCATTTTCTAGCTAGATTACTTACTAACTTAACAGGAGTTGGGAGGCTGCATTCCTGATCTGGTCCCAGCAAAAGCATCACACAGACAGACAGACCCCCTTGTCCCCCCCCCCCCGTTCAGATTTGAAAGTATCTTGTCCCCTTATTGGTCATTTTGGGTCAGGTGCCAGCGAGCTTACCTTAGCTTCTTAACCCTTTACAGGTGAAAGCGTTTTGCCTCTGGCCAGGAGGGATTTTATAGCACTGTATGCAGAAAGGTGGTTGCCCTTCCCTTTATATTTATGACAGAGTATCTTAAATCAGGGCCTCAGATGTTTTGAACTTTTCATAAAGACCCTTGCATTTCTCCCTCCCCACTGAAAACCCCCTCCTCTCCTCAGCAGGTTCTTCCCATGTCTGTATATATATGCATACATATCCTTTTCTGGTATACTCAGAGAATAAGCAGAAGGGGTTTTCCCTTGTCCCCACACTGGCATCTTCAGAAACATCTCCCATCTCTTCTCAATTTGTTTTTTCTTTTTATAAGGGATGGCTGGGAAGAGATGGCAGTGGGCCTTTCCCTGTTCTCTCCTGAGGAGACATAGGTCTCCTCCCACTAGGGGCTCCCCAATCGTCTCCCCTCCCCTCAAGATACTCTGATCTTTTCCCCCCAAATCCACGTCTGCCCTCTATTCATGTCTGTCCTCCACTTGTCCATTTCCCTCTCTTCCCCTCCCATAACTGCCTCCCTATCTTCTGTCCCCATTCTGTCTCTTCATCCTTTGTTACCTGTCCTCTCCATCTGACTGCAGCACTGGTAAAAGGCGCAGGGTAACACACTGCTACTGTGGCTGTACTGGCCTGGGTGTGTTGGGTGTTGAGAGGAGAGAGGTTGAAAATCAGTTCCCTCACCACTGTGCAGAGCCAGCACCAGACTTGTGACTGACATGGGATTCGACTGGGATGGGAAGCTGGTTTACAATAAATATTTAATTTTTTTGTTGTTGCCAGTTTGTTGTGACCTGGGGGTAAATGACAGAATTGGTTTATTCCGATAATGTATTTTTAAGAGGCTGTCAAGAGCCTATGACTGGCACGCTTGTTGCAGAGCGGCAGAAAATGAAATAAAGGATGAATTATGGCCATGTGAAGAGGCACACTGATATGGAAATGTATAGTTAATTAAGATGTGGAAAGAGAATGAACATCATGAGCTGGGTTTTTAAGCCTTTTGCCTTTTAAAAAATAAGAAAATGTTACATATTATGACTCTATTTGTAATGTGGAGAAGTGAAGTGTTTTGGGATACTTAGGGCATGTTTACATTGAAATTAGGCACCTGTAGCTGGCCCATGCCAGCTGACTCTGGCTCAGGCGCTGTTTAATTGCAATGTAGATGTTCAGACTCAGGCTCGAGACAGAGCTCTGGGACCCTTCCCTTCACCTCGTGAGCCCGAGGCAATCAGTGACCTGCAGGACTTTTATTCTAGTGCAGACATAACCTTATAATGTGCAATGATAGTGTCTACAAGGACCAGCTAATGTGCAACATGTTCATGCACTTTAGAAATCATACCCCTGCTGTGCACACAGGGATTGTCTACAAAGAGCAGCAAAGTGCCATGCAAGTAGTGGCATTACTGGCACATTTAAGAGTCCTCAAGTATGCACTGACATAAGACTGGCCTGCAGATTAAAGCAGATCTTGGAGTGACTTTAACAGTTATTTTAGCCTTAATTTCACTCCTTCATGCTAGAGTCAAACCTCTGTTTCCTGTTAGTCCAAAAAGAGTTGGCAGAGTCAGTAATGGAAGCATCAATTCAGTTATTAACTACAAATACTGATTTGTTTTGCCGACTTTTGGTATAACTACTTTCATTGTGCTGCATTTCTAGTTCCTTCAAACCTCTTGCCTCTACACTTAAATGCAGATTTTATTGCAAAGCTAAATTTCTGATATTTCCAGTTGTCATTACCAGACAACTTAAAAATCTATCCATGCTGAAGAACCAAAAGCAACAATTTTGTGCAATAAATATTATGAATAAAGATGTTCTTAAAAAGAGCAGCATATTCTTAGCAAGGGGTGGAGTGGCTAAACATGTTGCTTGCTACACAAAAGAATTTCACTCCTCCAGGAAGATTTTTAAAGTAGCCTCACACTTCTCAGCCAACATATGCTATTGAAACAATTCTTGAAGCTAGTGCCCTTTGTATGAGTCTTGCGAGGGTTTGTAGATCACCTGAACATGTTGGCAGGGATAATGGTTCTTATTCTTTCATGTACTGTATCCAGTGTTACAATAATAATTAGATACATAAATACTATTTACAAAACAACAGATACTGTAATTTATTATATCTGGACACACACTAATGAGATTGCATTTTTTTAAATTTAGTTTTACTTATATGCAGAATTATAGGGTGGCTCATATTTTTCTGTAATGACAATGCTCATTCCTATTAGAATATTACAGATTATTATGCACTGCTATTAGTCATCATTATTTGTCATACTCCACTACGGAGTTATGTGATTTGAGATATTCTTGCGTAAGTCTTAATGTTCATTGCTTATTTGTATTTATTTCACATAGGCCTATTTTTCCAGTCCTGCCAACTCTTACTCTTGTGAATAACCTTTTTCATAACATGTAGAGGGCCACTGACATCAACTGGACTATTTGTGCAAATCCCGATTACTTGCATGAGGAAGAGTTGTAGGATTAGGCTTTAAATTTTTCAGTCATAACTCTTATGTTCTATATGTTAATTAAATATAAACTTTTTAAAACCTTTTATAAAATAACTCTGTATGTAGAATGTATGTAGAAAAAGGACAGCACAAACTAAAGAGAAGAATAGGAAATGATTGATAAACCTCACAAGAAATATGATCAAAGATAAATGTTTGACAGCCCTATAATAGTCTTTTAAAGGAATTGTGACCAGATAATTCTCGAAATCCTTTTTCTTATCTAATGCTTATAGATTAGAGGGAACAAAGGCAGATTAGTACTTAACTATACTACTTAACTGCTTTGTAATTAGTCTACTGCATGGTCAAATTGCAGATTTATCCCTATTATGGGAAGTTAGATGGGGTGGGATCTGAGTTATCAGGAAAGAATTTTCTGTAGTATTTGGCTGGTGAATCTTGCCCATATGCTCAGGGTTGAGCTGATCGCCATATTTGGGGTCGGGAAGGAATTTTCCTCTTGGGCAGATTGGAAGAGGCCCTGGAGGTTTTTCGCCTTCCTCTGTAGCATGGGGCACGGGTCACTTGCTGGAGGATTCTTTGCTCCTTGAAGCTTTTAAACCACAATTTGAGGACTTCAATAGCTCAGACATAGGTGAGAGGTTTTTCACAGGAGTGGGTGAGCGAAATTCTGTGGCCTGCATTGTGCAGGTCGGACTAGATCATAATGGTCCCTTCTGACCTTATCTATGAATCTATTATCTTTTCTAATGATTTATAAACAGAATACAGTGGCCTGTCAATAATGGGTTTCCCTTCCTACCCTGACCTGAGCATAGTTTCGGATAGCGTCATGATCTTCATCTGCAGAAAATACACAGCGGCTGGTCATCTTGGTCTTATCATTGTCATCTATGCGCGTCCCTCCAGGGGCTAAAAAGAAAGAGAAAAAGCGCAATGAAGATGCATTGTTCAGATAAGGCCCCCTACGACTTACTAAAGCTTATAACCTCTTAAATATCACTGAAATGGAATGAAAATGGGCATCAGATGCAACAGCAAAAAGAAAAAAAAAAGCCAGAGCACTCATCAACTGTGGTGGCACTTGGCATGTATAGAGAAAGGAACAATCAGGATTTCCACACTATGCCACATCCTACAGACCACTAAGCCTACAGAGGGTTGAGAGACATGACAAGAAATCTTGGCTGGCTTTGAGTGGCGAGTGCAGGATGTGGTCCTGTGGGGATTACTGGTTGGTGCCAACTGCCTGATAAACATACTGGCACTCTTGTGTTAATTTTCATCCCTGTTTGCAAACATATTAAAGAAAACTATTAGCACATCATCACTTGTTTTAGGACTCAGAAAATGCTGCTAATCTCTTTACTGCTTACCATACCTAGCAAGTACATTTAACTGTATTAAAACTAGCTTTATTGGTATCAGATCTGTTCAGTTATGGATGTGGCATAATAAAGCAGAGGTAGGCAAACTACAGCCCGCAGGCCACATCCGGCCCACGGGACCATCCTGCCTGGCCCTTGAGCTCCGGCCAGGGAGGCTAGCCCCTGGCCCCTCCCCTGCTGTCCCCCCCTCTTCCGCAGCCTCACTTTGCCATGCCTCCTGCGCTCTGGCCTGCCACTCCTGCCAGGGAGTGCGGCGGCGTGGCTGCGAGTGCAGGCGATGCGGCGAGGTGAGGCTGCTGCTCTGAGCGGCATGGTAAGGGGGTGGGGAGGTCGTTGGATGGGTTGGGGTTCTGAAGGGGGCAGTCAGGGGCCAGGCTGTTGGGGGGGGACACAGCCTTCCCTACCGGCCCTCCATACAGTTTCAAAACTCTGATGTGGCCCTTGGGCCAAAAAGTTTTCCCACCCCTGTAATAAAGCTACAAGCAAACAGCATAACTATACACGCTTGGGTGACCAAATCCAATCTGCACGTACTAGTATTTGCAAGCAAATCAAGGGGTGCATGTAAACATTCAGAGTTGGCACATACTTTTGAAAGTCTAGCTTTTAAGTATGAAATTACTTTAAACCCCCTTATATATTTAATACCAATAACTGATGTATTTTAAAAAGAGACCATTTATAACTATACTAACTAGATCATAGGTCGATACAACATAATAGTAATTTAATCCAGGAACAGGACTTAGTTCAGCATGTCAACAGCCCCATTTAAATCAAGAGAATTAGGGTCAAACATTTTGTCTCCACCACCATTTTTATGCCAATATATTAATACAAAGTTTCAGTGGACAGAGGTGAGAACTAACTTTTTTCTAGAGGAAAAAGCAGACAGTGGAAATAACTAGATAAAGTTACGGTGTGAAAAAGGTTATTGATACAGGTTTGTAAATCAAGCACCCCAAACAGAATGTGAACATAAAAGATGCTAAAAAAATAATAGTGTCTCAGGTAAAACTAGTATTGAAAATATAGACCATTATGCTTTAGGAAAATCTACTAAATATAAAATGGAAAAACACACAGAGTTGTGATTGAGATACAAGTGCTAGGCAGCTGATTATTTATTGAAAACTACTTCTGCCTACCAATCTTCCCCCAACAAATTTATTCAATTTGTGTCTGGTTTTTTGTTTTTGTTTGTTTTTAACTCAGCAGCTCTCTTCTGCATCATTACTATTCATCGCCCTTTCAACAGGCTGTCTTCATTTGTTTGTCCTCCTTTCTCATTTGTAATCCATAAATCCTCAGTGCTTTCAGGTCTTCAGGATACTCACAAGTTGGGACAGCATTTCTGAAAGTCTCAAGTTTGATTTTCCACCCTTATCCCAGGAGTCATGCAGCTGTATTTCAAGCTGCTTTTGTAGCTATTGCACGGGTGGGAATGATTAAAATGGAAATTTTCCTAGTTCATCAAGGGCTCAAATCTGTGCTTCAGCAGTCAATAATGCAAGCTATTTGCTCTCAATTCTCCAGTTAGTGACACAATAGAGTTTTCATCCAGTACCATTATGCTGAAATATTTTGAAGTAGATTTGGGCTGATTGCAGACTAAATAAGTACCTAGATAGACAGAACCGAGGGTAGAGTTAATAGCTTTCATGGAGCAAAGTGTACACTATTTAACCACATTCCTCCACTAAAAATGTTATGTACAGAAATTTTCTAGCATTAACAAGATGCACAAAGTTTACCTAACATGCTGCCAGCTATCAGTATATCAAAGAGTGTGTCAGCATAGCGACGATAATCTAGCCTGGAGCCTGTTGAGTCCAGAAACTTGGCTACAGCTTCCAGGTCATTCCCAGCTTCATTGAGGCCTTGAATGATTGTATCCCTGAAAACTGTGGGTTCAAATTTCTCCTTCTCATCTAGGAGAGGGAAAAAAAAACAAAACAAAAACAAAAACAAAAAAGTCAACCAGCCATCTCTATGCTTAGATTTACATATTAGACAACAACTGACATATCTGTGATATGGGAGTATAACATACGTGTCCCATTATCCCCTGGTTATCCTATTTCAAAAGCATCAGTTGGCTTTTGTTAGTTCTGGGAATGGTACTTTTTCTTTCCCCCTTGTTTTTCAAAAACTACAAAGGAAAATGCACAACCAACCTTGGGAAAACGAAATAGAAGAAATCCATTAATGCAAAATTATATTGTATATATGTACAATTTTCTATTGCTATTTCTCTTATTAAATGTATTCCTCAATATGTTACTATATATGTTGTTAAATTAGATGTTAAAATACATGCTATGCAAAGCTACCTAGTTAAAAGTGCTACATGAACTTTCAGTTTTTCATTTTCTGATGTTCTTCATCCATTGGCCATTATCTTTGAAAACTCATGGCGACCGAGGGAAGTCCTGGACGACTGGAAAAAGTCTAATGTAGTGCCCATCTTTAAAAAAGGGAAGGAGGAGGATCCTGGGAACTACAGGCCAGTCAGCCTCACCTCAGTCCCTGGAAAAATCAGGGAGCAGGTCCTCAAGGAATCAATTCTGAAGCACAGAGGAGAGGACAGTGATCAGGAACAATCAGCATGGATTCACCAAGGGCAAGTCATGCCTGACTCATCTAATTGCCTTCTATGACGAGATAACTGGCTCTTGGATGAGGGGAAAGCAGTGGACGTGTTGTTCCTTGACTTTAGCAAAGCTTTTGACACGGTCTCCCACAGTCTTGCCAGCAAGTTAAAGTAGGGACTGGATGAATCGACTGTAAAGTGGATAGAAAAGTTGGCTAGATTGTCGGGCTCAAAGGATAGTGATCAATGGCTCCATGTCTAGTTGGCAGCTGGTATCAAATGGAGTGCCCCAAGGGTCGGTCCTCGGGCCAGTTTTGTTCAATATCTTCATAAATGATCTGGAGGATGGTGTGGACTGCACCCTCAGCAAGTTTGCAGATGACACTAAACTGGGAGGAGAGGTAGATACGCTGGAGGGTAGGGATAGGATACAGAGGGCCCTAGACAGATTAGAGGATTGGGCCAAAAGAAATCTGATGAGGTTTAACAAGGACAAGTGCAGAGTCCTGCACTTAGGATGGAAGAATCCCATGCACCGCTACAGACTAGGGACCGAATGGCTCGGCAGTAGTTCTGCAGAAAAGGACCTAGGAGTTACAGTGGACAAGAAGCTGGATATGAGTCAACAGTGTGCCCTTGTTGCCAAGAAATCCAACGGCATTTTGGGCTGTATAAGTAGGGGCACTGCCAGCAGATCGAGGGACGTGATCGTTCCCCTCTATTCGACATTGGTGAGGCCTCATCTGGAATACTGTGTCCAGTTTTGGGCCCCACACTACCCAAGAAGGATGTGGAAAAATTGGGAAGAGTCCAGCAGAGGGCAACAAAAATGATTAGGGGACTGGAACACATGACTTATGAGGAGAGGCTGAGGGAACTGGGATTGTTTAGTCTGCAGAAGAAAAGAATGAGGGGGAGATTTGATAGCTGCTTTCAACTACCTGAAAGGGGGTTCCAAAGAGGATGGATCTAGACTGGTCTCAGTGGTAGCAGATGATAGAACAAGGAGTAATGGTCTCAAGTTGCAGTGGGGGAGGTTTAGGTTGGATATTAGGAAAAACTTTTTCACTAGGAGGGTGGTGAAACACTGGAATGGGTTACCTAGAGAGGTGATGGAATCTCCTTCCTTTGCGGATTTTAAGGTCAGGCTTGACAAAGCCTTGGCTGGGATGATTTAGTTGGGGGATTGGTCCTGCTTTGAGCAGGGGCTTGGACTAGATGACCTCCTGAGGTCCCTTCCAACCCTGAAATTCTGTGATTCTCTGAATTTTAACTGCAACTTAATTCATGCATGGACATATGCAAATCTTGGGGAAGAGAAAAGATCACAGCAGCCAACAAACTCTTATGTTCTATGAGCACAGAGGAGTGTGGGTGGGGGGGCTACATGGTGTCATCACTAGTTGTTCCCAAGATTCACAGAGAGCAGCAGCTCTTGAAACAGAGAAGAGTGACAATCAACGATGCAAAAAGAAAAGGAGTACTTGTGGCACCTTAGAGACTAACCAATTTATTTGAGCATAAGCTTTCGTGAGCTACAGCTCACTTCATCGGATGCATTGGAGCAGGACCCAGGAGCTGTGGCGCATGTAATGAAAATGCTCTGCAATGGTCGGTGAGGAGTTTCAGTGCAGGTATTGATAATGAGAGTAACTCAATGGGGATTTTGGCAGGGTATTAAAAGGAATGGAAAGAAAAGTTAGTGCTCTATGAAAATTCGTGGAAAAAACTGTAGCAGAGTCATTCTGAGTAATCATGCTGCTTATTTACAGATATCTTGAGCCTCCTAGAATACTTCCCAGCATGGAATATAAAAAGCAATCATTTCACCTTAACTTGTAATAATGCCCAAAAAGTTTTTATTTGTGCACAAGCAGCATAATACCAGGAACAGAATCATGAATGCTATCAAACAACCAAAGGAAGTACAAACTATTCCTCCTTGGGGAACCACAAGAGTATGTATTATTCACATATCAGCAGCATCCTAGGTGCTTTACAGACAGTTATGAAGACAAAGTCCATACCCTTAAGAGTTTTAAACGTATGGATATTTTTTTATTTTTCAGACAGGCAGGTTTAAAAATACCCATTTTGTTAAATTTGGAAGGCTTCACTGCGTCTAGCACTATGGGGGCTGTGGACCACAGTGCAACACAAACACCACCACCACTAATATTTTCTACAGTAGTTTTAAACCCAGATACTTTTCCTGCCTACAAGCCTTCTTCCCCTCTGGAACGTCCTACTATTTTCTTCTCTGTTGCAATCTAATGTGTGTAGGAAGAGGATTTTTTTTTAAATTGCCTGAAGAGTGATACACATCATTGGTGAAATGTTGTTTTCCTAACAACTAATGTCCCTAGAAGTGATGTGCTTTCCTAACAACAAGCTGAATAAGAAGCCGTCATCATGGAATAGGAACAGCATGTGAAATTGTCAAGTGCATAATTAGGGCCAGCTAGCAGTTCCACTCATTTTTTTTCCTCTTCCCTTGTGTACAAATGCACCACATCATAAAATACATTTGAATCTTACTCTTTAACAAATGAATCTTAACCCTTCAACAAAAGACTCACAAGCCAGGGAAACTGAATTCATTCCTCCACAAAATCCATCCCATCCCCTTTCGGACCTCATTTTACTGTAGTAGTGTTTATTTTGAATTTCTACTGAACAATTTTCTTCCTGAAGGGCACCTGGATTCCTTTTGCTTCACTTCCTCCTATGCTGCATTTAACCATACTCACCAATTTTCTGGCTAATAGCATCTGCATGGTTCTTCAGTTTGCCAGACTGTGTGTTTCTGAAGGATATACTCTCATCTCCAGTATCACAGGAATAGATCTGGGTCTCATGGGCCTGCATGAAGCACTGCCAATATGCCACTGGGCCCATGTGACACCTACAGTGTTTTATGTGGGCATGTGTTTTTCTAGCCTAGTCAGGCACTGGTGATTTTGCTACAGATCCTACTCCCTCTCACACTTCACAGGAGCCTGAAACAGAAGAGGAAAGGAATACTCTGTGCAGTCACATCTATGCTCCAATATAGTAGGCTTGCGTATATCTGTGCCACATGCACAAATCCTGGTCTGATCCCAACTATTGCAGATAGGACTATTGAAAAAAAAAACAAACAGCATTCAGTAGGAGTGTAGGAAAGACTGCACTGACTAAGAGTTCACTAGAATTTTCCTATTTGTGCAAATAACCAAATAGTAGAGGCCAGAGTGCAACATTTAGCAACCCCACCCAGTGAAAGCCCAAAGGGGGACTGCATCTCAGGGTATCACACATTGCAACACCACTCTAGCTCCCCCTGCCCCACTCTCCCTTCTCCTGCTTTAGTAATTTTAACTCCTAGCAACTAAAGCATTGTTAACAGATGTATGTTAGCAATTTCTTTAGTTGCCAGCAGACAACTAAGCTCTTCAGGGAAGGACTGCGTCTTCCTGAATGTTTCCACAGCACCCAATACATTTGGAGTATTACAGTTAAGCAGGAAGCAAGCTGAGAACCTGCCGCCTGAAAAAAAAACAGGTTTCTTCAAGTTTGGCATCCTAAAAGTGAGCCGCCCAGAATCCAGTCACTTTGGCCTGGTCTACACTACAGAGTTAGGTCAATGCAAGGCAGCTTATGTCAACCTAACTCTGTAAGCGTCTACACTAAAATGTCACTCTTGCCGATGTAACTCACCTGCTATGCCGACTTAATAACTTCACCTCCATGAGAGACATTGCACTTAGGTTGACGTAGTTAGGTCAATGCAGTGTCTGTGTAGATGCTGCATTACTTACATTGACTTTAGTAGCCTCCAGGAGGTGTCCCACTGTGACTGCTCTGGTCACCGTTTTGAATTCCACGGCTCGATGGCCAGGTACGCAGGTACATGCCCCTCCAGGAATGCCAACAACCACCTTAAATTGTTTCTTTCTATGTCCCACAGCAGGCTAGCCTCCAAGGAATTGTCATGTTTCCCACAGCAACACTGGCAGGGTTGGGAGGTAGGCAGAGGGCAAGGGGAGCCCAAACAGACAAAATACAGCTGGGAAGAAAGTAGCAGCAATGGTTCCCATCAGGCTAAATCCTCTTCAGAAGTTGACATGCTAGAGCAGCACATGGGCAGACCACCACTAATGGCCCTGGCCATTGAGGACCTTGAACTTGATTCTTGGGCCACTTAATTAGAGAAGGTTCGTTTTGCTGAGGACACATGAGAAATCCTTAAAAAAAAAAAAAGGCACTAAAAACAACAGTGCCACCAATGAAACGTGCATAGGAGTGGCATACTAAGCCTTATATTATAGCTATTAGCCCACTAATTTATTGGAGGAGAGGTCAAGGGACATACAGCTCCAAAAGCCTCTCCAGAAGAGAGGAACCAATAATTTAAAAGGATGCACACTGAAACTCGAAATTAGCTGCAAACAAAACAATATCACGTAACTGTTCTGATAAATCCATTGTAAACCAGAACAGTTAAAATCCCGGTAAAATTATAGATAATAAAATCAATAACTATAGCAGCCAGGCTATATCTATAATTCATATTCTCTCTCACACGCACACAGATTTTGCTCACAGTAGTTTCTATAGTATCACATTCATTATTACCAATTGTTTCTCTTCCCAGTCAAAGTGAACTAGCACCATTCCTGGTAAGCAGCCCTTTATTGGTCCAATTCCCAGACTAACCACACAACCTACAGCAGCCAATGATCTGTAAAATACATTATAAAATGCATCTGTGCACTCATAGGTTATATTTCACTAGAATACCTTGGTGATTTTGGCAAACTTGGTGCCAGCTCATACCAAGTCCCCAAGCCTCAATGAACTCTGACAAATGCATAGCTGGAAACCAGTCTGGCTTACCTGTGTGGTAGTACTGTTAAAATAGATATTTCAGTTATAAGAATGTGTTTAACTTTATGGAATCTTGTAGGATGCTGCATGTATTAATCCTACTTTTTATCCCATATTCTAAAGTAACGTTTAAATGTTGGTACTGCAACTTTAACAATGTTTGCTAAGACTGTAAATCCCACACAGTCAGAGAAGCATTTTATCAAGTGTGAAATGCTAGTTTACAACAAGAGCGGTTATCTCCTCTCCCAAAAAAGAAGGTCAACAGGCACCAGAGAAGCCATTGTGGACAAAAGACTCTATAGGTTGAAGAGGGTAATGCAAAAGCCTTCATCCCATCACAGCTTGATCACTATGAGAAGGGAATAAAAATACCTGTTGAGAAATTGTTCCACCTATGCTGCTTGAACTTAAAGAGGCGAAGATTTCTAAGCATAAGCAAGGGATCTCCAGCTGTCTAGTTTGAGTTAGCCCTAAAGGGCATATAAAGCTTGCATATTATATCAGCTATCATCATCTTTTGGAACCTAAGACTGTACCTCATTTTGTGTATGTGGGTACCTGCTTTAGCCTTATGACTCTCTTATTTCTTTTCTTGATTAATACCTTTAGTTAGTTTATGTAAGACTGGCTATAAGCATTGTCTTTGGTGAGAGATCTAGGGTGCACTTGGCCTGGGGTAAGTGATTGGTTCTTTAGAACTGGGAGTAACCTGAAAATTATTGTGATTTTTGGTGTAAGGGACCATCTATCACAGAGGCAGGTTCGCCTGGGTGGCAAGATAGATTGGACTACTCACAGGGACTGTCTGTGGCTCCCTATTAAGGCTGTTTTAGTTTCTGAGAAGTTCATACTTGTTACTTGGTTGATGAAATCTAAGTATAGAACACACCTCCAGTTTGGGGTTTGTGCCTGTTTCTTGACAGTCTGCCCTGATGTTGGCATTCATGGAGTGACAACCTTAATAAGTGGCATCACATTATTTAGACTATGCCAGGGTTCTCGGGTCTAATAGTCAGCCTACCCTGTCACGTGGCATGGTCCTTTAAGAGGTTGGCAGGTCTGATCCAGATTTGTGAGTGTGTGTCTCTAAAATATGTAAGATGTTGGGTGAAAGGAAGTGGTCCCAGGAGTAAGAAATGTTTGCTAGGGCCAGGAGCCTTGCAGATAGGGTGGTACAAGGCTCTCCCTCTCACCTCACTAATTGGGGATGAGCTGAGAGAAGGGGACCAGCATAAAGGCTGCCTCCTCTCTCATAGCATTGCAGACACCAGGAGATATCAGCAGGGAAAGATGGCCTGCTGAGAAGCCTGAAGGTTTAAGGAAAAGGGGCCAAGTGGCAAAGCTAGTAAAGGCTGTACAACTGGCTAATCTACAACCGAGTTCCAGAGAAGAGAGCTGGGGAGCCTCCTGTGTAAGGAGAAACTGTTGCAGTAATTAAATACAACCCAGTTCCCAAGAGGAGAGCTGGAGACTTCTGCCTAAGGAAGGACTGAAAAGGTGTAATCCTGAGAAGGGACCCAGAAGGGTTTCCAGATCAGAGACTGTTTCAGGTGCAGGAAAGCAGAATCTCCTGAAGGAAGGAGTCATAGACCCCTAGTTGGACTAAGCCTAAGGCAACAAATATCCCGGGGTATATTTGAGCAAGCTTCTACTTGTGCTTATGGCTGTCATTAATAAATGAGACCCTCAGAAGGGAGGCGCTCTTTGATTACAAAGATCTGTCTGGACTTTTGTAACCCAGGTGAAGGGAAGTTATACAGGGATCACCTGTGACACCATGCCTGACAGAAAGGGGGCACACTGGGTGACCCCCTTTCCATCACATAAATATAATACTTTCAAAATTTATGGAATCTTGAAAATAATGAGGGAAGATACTTGGTTATATTTAGACACATTTAATATTAAATTATTAAAACCCCATATGAAAAGGAATTTATTTTGTGGTATGTTAATATTTTTAATGTGAATAAAAAAAACGAACACCCTTAAAATCCATTGTCACAGTAAAAAATAAATATTGGAAAAAAGTATTCTTTAATTATTTAAAGAATATTAAAGTTTTCAGACTGTCATCATAAAAGAAAGCACTATATGCCCATGGGATATTTGAGAGGTAGGAAGTTAGCTTCATTTTAGAAATCAGGGGCCCATTTTGGGACATTGCATAGATTTGACTCTAAAAATCTCTTTAGTTGAAGTTCATTTCTGAACGCAGCTTGTCTTTTAAGAAACCCTTGGTAGTTGTGCTTTCTTAATCAAAAGTGTGCCTTTACAGTGGCAGCTGGAAGAAGTGTCTAATCATCCTCAACCATTCTTCTCAATACCCAAATCTTCTGTAATCCTGGTTAAAACCTTCCTCTTCCCAGAGGCTACTGCACACTAATACAAACAAAGCCAAGCTCCAAGTGTCTTATTTGTAGTCCTAAATGTATACAAAAAGCATAAACTTTAAAAGGAGCAAAGAGTCCTGTGGCACCTTACAGACTAACAGACGTATTGGAGCATAAGCTTTCAAAGGTGAATACCCACTTCATCGGATGCATAAACTTTAGTTACATTAAAATCACCAACAGTATCCTTTACACTTTTGGGAGGATGGTGGTAGGTAGGAGGGAACACCTTAATCCTACTAAACTTCAGTTACTCCATCTGCTCGTTTTTTAGTCCTTCAACATGTGCATTTCAAATGAGAGGACATCAGGCAATGCTTTATATGACTGTGATAATTCTAGTCACCTTCATGAAAAGGAAAAAAAAATAAAGCATTTATCCTACCCCTCTTCCTAGTTTTGAACCGCTGGCCTGTTAGCACCGGCTTCTGATGTTTATTCATAAAATTTCTGCAAGAGAAAGAAAAATAGTTTAACTATGTATATCAGTTTAATCAGAGTACTTACAGACGACACAGTCACATGACAGTAAAGCAAAAAAGAAATTCATAGAATCCAGCAACACTAATGAAAAATTCATGTAAAAATTAGTTTTCATTATTTTAAAGACAAACAGCACTATAATTTTAACATATTCTGATTGAAATTTGTTTCCCTGACAAAGCTTGGTTCATGACAATACTATAAAAATGGAAGCTTTCATTCTACATAGAAATTTACCAGAAAATAATCTCAAAAAAGTTATATTGTCACAATATCCTTTGTCTTGCCTCTATTTCAAGAAACGTAAAGTAGAGAAATTAATTACAGTATTAGATAACAAGTCTCAGGACCAAAAATAATCCTAGCTCTAATAAGGGCCAGCTTTAACCAGGCATAGGATCTTTTGTAGAATCATGATTTGTAAATTCATATAAATTGGCATCATTGTAATAGGATTTCCTGATTTCGAAGATAAAAAACAAAACTAAAACCCAGCAACACTTAAGACTAGATTGAAACCTTATTATCTGACCGCGGTAAGGGACAACAGGGTGCTTCACTGGCTCAGGAGCAGACCAAACTGCGATTTATAAAAGTCACAATTCCTCCCCTGACTGCCCCCTCACTCTGAGGAGGGAGTAAATTACTTCACCCCTTTTCATTCTTGTCTTGTGCACCCAGTCAACTACCTAGGCTAGCAGGAAGGGGAGCACGGGGGCATGGATCCTCCCACTCTGCCACTTCACTACCTATTAGCTTGCAGGGAGAATAGCCCCTGCTGTCCTCATGAGCAGACTAAAAATCTGAGCAAGAAAGTAAGGGGGAAACTGACTCCCCTGTATAGCCAACAAAGGGCAGCAATAATGTAGCCCTCAGTGATGAAAAACAAAATGACAACTCATGCCTTACAGAGTCCCATTGAAATCAATATGGGTTCTACAAAGATGTTTACAGGATCAAGTCTTTGGCAAATATTTCTTCCGAACATCAAATACATTTTCCTGTCCTATTCAAGTGTTTATAACCATGACTTGCTTATTAGCTACTAGAGAACTGGGAAGAGATGTTATCGCCTTCCGTGTCCCGCACAAAATGGTACCTAGTTTTCCTCCGTCAGCAATTTTGTATTTAAATAGATACTTGAAAATCTAGACGGCATTCCATTAAATAATATCAAGCTAGGACGAATATTGGGCCTAAACTACTGGAGAGTATCCCTTACATACAGGCCTCAATTAATGTGAGATTAATCAAAATTGCCATATTAAACCTTTATTCATTCATAATTATTAAATAGCATATTATCTGATGAGCACCGCTAGTCTTCAGTTTTATTGAGTATATTAGTATAATTGATTTAAGTATATAGCTATATTTTGCATAAGCTTCACATCCTATATTGATAAATGAATGCAAATAAGTAATATAGAGTGAATATAATGAAGTTTCATTGCACCTACCAGTTCTCTTAGATCTCCCCCCATCCTCCCCACAGAGGAGGTTATTGTTTGGACTGGGTAAGCCATTTCATATAATTCAGGACATAAAACTCTACCAAGATTCTTGACTTATCTGAGAGCACCCTAAAGTTTTACCTATCGCAGATCTTGTTTTTTGGACCGTCACTAAAACTTAACAAAAACAAAAAAATCCACACAACCAACCAAAATAAGTTTAAACACACACCCACATTTACCCACAGACACCCTACCTCATTTTAGGCCCATTTGTTTACAAATGAAATAGAGAAGATTTATTCTACAGCAAGTCTCACTCATGCTACTGGTTTCAAAGCTCACACTACACATGCCATCACCTCCTCCTAGGCTGAGCAAAGTGAATTCTTGGTTTCACAGCGGGACAGATTCTATCAATTACAAATTACCGTACAGAGTGCAGAAGTAGAATCTGCCAGTTAATTGGTCGTCTGTATCCCAGTAAATTAGTTTTTGAACAACCCTCCCAACAATGCTCTAGTGATATAATCTACTCCAATTTCTGAGATGTCTATCTTTTCCAGTTATAATTAGCGCTGTCAATTAATCACAGTTAGGGCATGTGATTAATGTAAAAATATAAACTCAATTTAAAAAAAGTTACGATTAATCATCGTGTTAATCACACTGTGAAACAGTTATAGAATACCAATTTAAATATAAATATTTTTAGATTTTTTCTACATTTTCAAATATACTGATTTCAATTACAGCACAGAATACAAAGTGTACAGTGCTCACTTTATATTGTTTTTATTACAAATATTTTCACTGTAAAAAAAGATAAACTAAATAGTATTTTTCAATTCATCTTCTACAAATCCACTCAGTCCTACTTTTGTTCAGCCAATCACTATGACAAACAGGTTTGTTTACATTTACAGGAAATAATGCTGCCCGATTCTCATTTACAATGTCACCCGAAAATGAGAACAGGCATTCGCATGACACTGTTGTAGCTGGCGTTGCAAGATATTTCCATGCCTGATATGCTAAACATTCGTATGACCCTTCATGCTTCGACTTGTAGGCTCTAAAATTTCACATTGTTTTGTTTTTGAGTGCAGTTATATAAAAAAATAAATTCTACATTTGTAAGTTACACTTTCACGATAAAGAGATTGCACTACAGTACTTATGTGAGGTAAATTGAAAAATACTATTTCGTTTATCTTTTTTACAATGAAAATATTTGTAATAAAAACAATAAAAAGTGAGCACTGTACATTTTATATTCCGTGTTGTAATTAAATTCCACATATTTGAAAACGTAGTAGAACATGCAAAAGTATTTCTAATAAACTAAAATTGGTATTCTATTATTGTTTAACAGTGCGATTAAAAATTATGATTAATCACAACTATTTTAATCTCGCCATTAATTGCGATTATTTTTTTAATTATTTGACAGCCCTTATGTTGTCACTAGCTGCCCCTCTGTTGGTCGTTCCACCAGTGTTTCACCTTTCAGAGTAGCAGCCGTGTTAGTCTGTATTCGCAAAAAGAAAAGGAGGACTTGTGGCACCTTAGAGACTAACAAATTTATTAGAGCATAAGCTTTCGTGAGCTACAGCTCACTTCATTGGATGCATTTGGTGGAAAATACAGTGGGGAGATATATATACACACACAGAGAACGTGAAACAATGGATTTTATCATACACACTGTAAGGAGAGTGATCACTTAAGATGAGCCATCACCAGTAGCGGGGTGGGGGGGGGGGAGAAAGGAGGAAAAACTTTCATGGTGACAAGCAAGGTAGGCCATTTCCAGCTATTAACAAGAACATCTGAGGAACAGTGGGGGGGTAGAATGGGGGGGAGAAATACCATGGGGAAATAGTTTTACTTTGTGTAATGACTCATCCATTCCCAGTCTCTATTCAAGCCTAAGTTAATTGTATCCAGTTTGCAAATTAATTCCAATTCAGCAGTCTCTTGTTGGAGTCTGTTTTTGAAGCTTTTTTGTTGAAGGATAGCCACTCTTAGGTCTGTAATCGAGTGACCAGAGAGATTGAAGCGTTCTCCAACTGGAACCTATCCTTGCAACAAAGCCCATTGCCAACTCTGTCCACATATCTATTCAGGGGACGCCATCATAGGGCCTAATCACATCAGCCACACTATCAGAGGCTCGTTCACCTGCGCATCTACCAATGTGATATATACCATCATGTGCCAGCAATGCCCCTCTGCCATGTACATTGGTCAAACTGGACAGTCTCTACGTAAAAGAATGAATAGACACAAATCAGACGTCAAGAATTATAACATTCAAATTTCTCCCCCCACCCCACCCCCACTGTTCCTCAGATATTCTTGTTAACTGCTGGAAATAGCCTACCTTGCTTGTCACCATGAAAGGTTTTCCTCCTTTCCCTGCCCTGCTGCTGGTGATGGCTTATCTTAAGTGAACACTCTCCTTACAGTGTGTATGATAAACCCATTGTTTCATGTTCTCTCTGTGTGTATATCAATCTCCCCTCTGTTTTTTCCACCAAATGCATCCAATGAAGTGAGCTGTAGCTCACGAAAGCTTATGCTCTAATAAATTTGTTAGTCTCTAAGGTGCCACAAGTACTCCTTTTCTATTTATTAGAGTTACTCTATGGTTTTTCTATTGTAGGAGTAATTTATTCAGGAATTTAAAAGGTTACCAGACACCTGCTAACAAAAGTACTACGCCAGCTAAATACAAGACAGTATGAAAGAACTGGGTGGTGAAAAGGAGCACCAGCAACGCCCCCCAACCCCGACACATACCCACAGCACCGATTGGTAAAGGGAACGGCACAGGTTCCTACTAGGGTGCTGTCCTGGGACCCTGCTCAAGTGCTTCATCTTCTAACCCAGTCTCTGGCTAGTAGATACCTGATAAGTTTGAAACTCCCCATCTCCATGCTGGAAGCTAGAAGGATCCATTTTCTCCCTCTGTCCTCTCTTCCCAATTCCTGAGTCTCCTGACTATTGGACAGAAGTGGGTTTTGCTATTGTCAGCAACACCAAGCTTCTGGCTGGTATGAGAGAGAGTGGGGTCCTCTTCTACACGACCCATCTCTTCTGCTTTGTTAGGTCCTTCTCCCCAACAAATAGCTTGCCTCTGCTGTTACTAGCTTTCTCCAGAAGTAGCAGAATAAACAACATTTTTTCAGTGCCACTGCTACAATTAATAAAACTTATCCGAAAGACTTCACAGTTTCATTTTTCTGATACTTAAAGTTCTTAGCACCAGCAAAGGTAGTGGGGCTGTCCATTGACTCAGAAATGCAGCATTGTAGTACTGGAAATCCTTGTCTTCAGAAGGATAAAGGCTAGATTTAAAAAACATTGAGTGGAGATTCTTACAGGAAAAAAAGCCTCTAACTGCCAGGAGAGTTCCCTACTTGTCATTAGGTGGATTTTTGAAGCACTAACCATAAAGCAAAAACTCTAGTGGCAAATGATACTCCTCTAAGAGAATCAGCCGTCCTGCCTTCTCAGCGCAGCTCCTACCTACAAACGGGGGGGGGGGGGGGGGGGAGAGGCATTTTGTTAAACTATTCATTTATTTCTTACTCAATATAATTGTGTTGCCTACGCTTTTACATGTTTATTTATCAACTAAACATACATACAGGAAAGAGTTAATAGGCAAGACATCCCATGTTTTTATGCAGTGAAAGCCTCTGCTTTAATAAAAGCCAACTGCTATAAGCAGCAATGCAAATTTTAGAGTAGGATTCTCTTCTTTTTGAGAAAGTGTGCTAGATGAGGGCAGATCACCAAGTGAACATGTTCCTTTTTAACCTCAGGTTAATAAAGCAGTTTCGGGAAACCTGAATTCTAATATTTCCTGGTTAAAAAGATACAGTGCAGGATGTAATCAGCAGTGATGTTGGATGTTATGCATATGTAGAAACTAACTCAGATACTCCAAAAATGTCAGTTCACGTCAATTATGCTGTGAGCAACGTTCAGTTGGAAAGGGAAACCCTACAACCAATTAATAACACTCCATATCTCGTTACCAGTCTCCTAATCCCTGTGGCTATTTCTTCTCTCTCATGGTTTGTTAGTTACAATCCAGAAAAGATAGTTATTCCTAAAGTCCATGATATAATATAAACCAGTAAATATTCAGATGCACAAAGACCACATTATCAGACATACGAAGTTTGTTTTCTTGGCAGTTATTGATGTAATTCTGTTCAATACAAGCTGTAAATACAAAAGCAATTTTGTTGCAGTCATTTGGAAGTTGATGTGCAATCATTCAAAATACAAACAGCAAAACAAAAATAATAATCAGCTACAATAATCATTCTGGCCTAATTAGGTAAATATACTACCTACAGCATTAGAGCAAATATAAGGCCACCATTTCTCAAATGCAGCCACCGTGGCTGCATGTGGCCACCAGGGGGTTTCCCTGCAGCCATGGCAGTTTCCTGGGCAGTGGGGCAGGAAGCATCAGCCCCTCTCCTTCCTCCCTGTTGCTCCTGCATGCACCACCTTTCTGGAGACACAGGTGGGACACACAACACTTAAGAAGCAAGGTGAGTTGGTGAGGAGGGGGTGAGAAGGTGAGTGGAGAGGCGAGCAATGGGTGGGAGGGCCTGGCAGGGGAGTAAGGAGGCAAGGGGCGAGCCAGCAGTGGGGTAAGGAGGCAGGCGGGGGGGCTAGCTGTGAGCGGGGGAGCGAGGAGGTGAGTAGTGAACCACCAGCGAGCGAGGGTTCTCACAGCAGGCTGGGGGTTGAGGAGGGACACAGGAACCAGGTGTAGGGTGAGGAGGTGAGTGGCAGGTGCATGGGCATCCGGTAGAGCCCCCCCTTTGGAGAGGCTAGCCCCCAACTCCACCCCTTCTGCCTGTGCTCCCCCCCCCGGCAGCTGGAGCCCTGAGACCCCCTGTGCCTGCAGCCACAAGCCCCCCGCCCAGAGAAGCCCCAAGCGCCCCTCTCCCCCACAGCCAAAGGAATCCCGAACCCCACCACTTGCTCAGAGGAGTCCCAGGCCAGCCACAGCCGTCCCTCTCCTCCCCTCCCCAGAACCAAGCCACCAGATAACTTTTTCATTATTATTTGGACTTTATTATGTCAAAGCATTTTTAAATTTACTTCAGAATTGTTATATAAACAACCACTTTTACCAAAAAAGCAAAAGAAACAATAATCAAAAAGACAAGAGCACAAAGCACCTTATTTGTGTTTCTATTCTGTTAGGTCCAGTAATGAATAGAGAAAACTGTGCATAATTTTTATTATTAAGTCTGCAAAAAAAATCCCAAAACTATACATAAATAAATTACAAGGATTTGGATGTATGTGTGTGCATATTACTTTATTAACTTTAGGAAAAAGTGTCAGTGTGGCCACCAGCAAGAGTCGGTGGCCGCAGTCTGAGGCCACCAAAAAATTGCTGCAAAAACTCCTGTATTAGGCACAGTGCTAACATATGCAGGTCACCTGCTCACCTAACAAAGCAATTTCACCATCTTCATTTGGATGGCAATTAGCCACATAGGAGCTCATATTCTAAAAGGAACATTAATGGAGGGAAAAGAGGGAGTAAAGAAATAGATGGAAGAAACAGGAGACAGTGCACAAACAATGAAGACATATCTTTGGATATTGCCCTTCAAATCAGTGATAAAAGTATCTCAGTCCAAAGATTATCTACTTGATCTAGAGAATTCAAGATTCGGAATTACACAAATACTTAGCCCATGTCCATTTTGGAATTAAAATAATTAAATAAAAAAAACATGGTGGTGAGGTTGTTCCTTCTTCCACCAAACAGGTACATTATGTAGTGCTGAGGATGAAGATATCAGTGCATGAAGACAATAAAGAAGACAGGTCATCACTTTGAAAAATTTCAGTTCTCCTTGTTTTGAAAAAAATTGTGGAAAGAATTCACTGAAGTCAATTTGCCTCAGAAGTGCTCTGACTGTGGCGGGGGAGGAAAGCAAACATTTCATCTCTGTTTGACATCAATTAGTTGCTGTGAAAATTCTGATGTCATAATCGTAAGCTTTACTTTAGGTGGAGAACAAACAGCAGGAACAGATGAAATCAAACAAAGATTCTCCTTTCACAAAAGTATTTACCATTATAAAGAGTGAGTGAAGAGGAGTAAGTTATTCTAATCAGAATGGACCAAAATCTACTTACAGTGGAGTGAACTCAGACTAACTTTGAGAACTCAGACTAACACTGACATCAGTGAATTACGCAGGGCTTTCACTGGTGTAACTGGGCAGAATTTGAATCAACATTTCCCCCTTTAAGAAACCCAACCTAAATTAGATGTTGTCTCACCAGGACAAATACAAGTAACACACTGACCTGGGCCAGTCATCTTGATTCACCACAAGACTCAACATTCATGTTTATAATATTCCAAACTGAATGCTGTCACAAGTAATGAATACATTTTTTTGTGCATTTGTGACTTAAAGCAACAACCTTTTGGTAGCAGAGAGAAATATAAAACTATAGGAAATATATGATGCCAGTAACTTACCCAACCTGCAAAGTGGATAAAAACCTCCAAATTCTCATCTTCTCAGAGATTCCTCATCCATTAAAATTGGATTCCGACCTCTTCCTTTTCTCCACCACCTTCCTCCACAAGCAAAATCTTCACCAAGTCAGCTGATTTTGCATTCTTTGCATATACAAAACTGCCATTGGGAACAGGAGTTTTCAATGTGAAAAGTGCACTACTGAAGCCCCTGTAGTGACAGGAATATAGAATCTGGCCCTCATTATAGCAGAATCTTTTGGTTTGAAAAATTTCAGGTTTCAGAGTAGCAGCCGTGTTAGTCTGTATTCGCAAAAAGAAAAGGAGGACTTGTGGCACCTTAGAGACTAACAAATTTATTTGAGCATAAGCTTTTGTGAGCTACAGCTCACTTCATCGGATGCTGCAGCTCACGAAAGCTTATGCGCAAATAAATTCCTTAGTCTCTAAGGTGCCACAAGTCCTCCTTTGGTTTGAAAAAATTACTCAAGAAGGAGTTAATTTTTACAGCGGTCTTAAAAAAAATGTCTGTTAGTAAAACATCAATAAAATCAAAATACACGCCTTAAGAAAGACTGAGGTGATATTCCAAACATGTAAATGTATACTTGTTTAACCTTCCGCACGGGAGTAGTCCCAACAGAAGTGAGTAACTCACTGAAGTCAATGCAGTAAGTCTGAGTTTACCCCGGGGTAAACAGATTCTTGTTCATTCTGATTAGAATAATTTCCGTGTTCCTCTTCACGCACTCTTTATAATGATAACTATTGTCATGAAAGCAGAAGCTTTATTTGATTTCATCTGCTCCTGCTGTTTATTTTCCACCTGAAGTTAATTTTGTCTTATTGACATCAGAATTTTCACAGCAACCAGTTGATGTCAAACAGAAGGTTAAAACTTCAGCTAAGGATTAAGCAGCAGGAGCAGACAAACTATAAAAACAACCAAGACCTTATTTTCATGCATATGCATTCTGTAAGAAGAAGAAAAATTAATACAGAAGATAATGTATTGTGACAGGTTCATAATCAAACATGTTTGATTATGGCTACAGGAGAGTGATAGAAGGCAAATATATTTGTCCCAGATTAAGCAGTTCCCTTTTTCCTGGGTAAGGTAACGGGGCGGTTCCAGAACAATCAGGAACTTGTCAGAACCAATTAAGGCAGGCAGGCTAATTAGGAAATCTAGAGCCAATAAGAAGCCTCCAGAGTCAATTAAGATAGGCAGGCTAACCTGGCTTAAAAAGGACCTCACCTCAGTCAGTGAGGGGCGCTGAGAGTGAGAGAGCATGCTGCTGGAGGACTGAGGAGTACAAACGCTATCTGGCATCAGGAGGAAGGTCCTGTGGTGAGAATAAAGAAGGTGTTGGGAGGAGGCCATGGGAAAGTAGCCCAGGGCGTTGTAGCTGTCACACAGCTATTACAAGAAACACTGTAGACAGTTGTGATCCACAGGGCCCTGGGCAGGAACCCGGAGTAGAGGGCAGGCCTTGGTTCCCCCCATTACCCTTCCTTCTACTGGATAAAAGAAGAGTTGACCTGGACTGTGGGTCCCACCAGAGGGGAAGGTCCCTGGCCTGTCCCCCGACCCACTAGGTGGATCAGCAGAGACTGGAGATTGTTCCTTCCCTTTCCCCATGCTGGCCAGTGATGAGGTTAGCTGAGTTAACAGCAGGTTTGAGCCACTAGCCAATATGGCAAAACTGAGGGCTGCCACGAATCTCTGAGGCGAGCAAATCCACCAATAAGTGGAGGACCCACCAAGGCAGAGGAGGAACTTTGTCACAGTATATACAAAATTAGATACGCTTTTAATCAATATTTATTTCAAGTTTTTCTATCAAGCATCAAAACCCCCAAAATACCTTTCATGAAAAGATTGTAAAACAGTATAAGAAAAGATACAAGTATTCTTGATAGAAATTGTAGTAAGGTTCTGATATACAGAACATTTGCTGAAATGAAGGTTTGCAAAAGAAGAGACACTGTGCTGGTATAGGAAATGCCAAGACAACGCAGACGTTAGGTGGATCCCCAACAGGTTTGATTATCTGCTTTGCTGTGCTGTGCATGACAAAATTGTTCCTTGTATTATTTTTCCTGTGGTATATGGAACTAAATTTTCAACAGCCACAGAAACATACAAAATATTATGCTTTCTCTGTAAAATTTTAAACTTGAATAATCCAGTTTCCATTTATTATTATTTTCGCACACTATACCTGGACTAAAATTTAATTCTAGATTACATTTGTCCACGAGCTTAAATCTACAAACCTAAGATCATAAATATGTGATGATTATTATGAATACAGCCATATAAGGGTATTGGGCACTTTACAAAACAAGTAAAATACATCGTCCCTAGCCCAAATAGTTCACAGTTTAAGGCCTTGTCTACTCTCCAACACCAGCACAGCATCAGTGGGAAATTGTGGAGTAAAATTCCCTAGTCTAGCCTGCATTGTGAATTTAGAGATATCATTCTATTTCACTTCACTTATGGTACTGTGGTCCTGTTGATCACCCATACTGTTAATAAATTACATCCTTAGTAGAATGCCTTATTCTGTAAGAAATTACACTTTTACAATCTAAAGTGAATGTCAGTACTGAGTCAATTTATTTTTTAAAATTACTTGAAAATTTTCTATAGGAACAGTACGATATGGCAACAGGTTTTCAGGTCTGAAATCAGCAAAATAATGGGGTATTTAGAATGGTTTGTGGTTGTGTGTGGGACTTTATTATTAGTGTTTATTCAAATCACAATAAAAACTCTTTAGGTTGCATCTATTTGAAGTCTGTAATGACAACTTACATGCACCAGTTGTTTCTAATTTTATTTGCACATTCTTGCTACCATGAGTACTCAGTTAAATCATACCATACACCCACCCTGTCATTGCAAAAATTATTCCTAGTCAAAAGGAATTTCAGCACAGTTAAAGGTGTGTGCCATTTTTCTCCCCACATTGATGCTGCCTATAACATCCAAATGTAGTCAAGATCTATCAACCAACAGTAAATTGCAGCCACTGGAAACAGAATGAAAGTCAAAAGGGACACAAACACAATGGGGAAAAAAATAGTATCCCTGGGAAAAGGTTAAATGTTGCAACTGCAATCAACTTGGACTACTTTGTTGTTTATCATCCCAAGATTTAAAAATGTATTAGGGCTAAATCTGTCCAAAACTCAAAAGACAGGTTTTTGGTGTTTTTTTTTTTTTTTCTATCAGCTGGGGTTTTCACAAATGGGGATGGAGATGGGACCAGACAGTTCATTTGAGAGTAATTCTCTAAAGATACCACTGAAGGGGGCGGGGGAAGAGAATTGTATAGTACCAGACAATTTCAAAGCCATGCATGGGTCATTGCTTATCACAAGACAGTGAGAGAAAGAATAAGTCATTTCCTGACAATGTTGTCTCCTGTAGCAGTGAGATGGGGAAGTGGGTACCTGCACAGTTCCAGTGCTTCAGCTACCTCACGCCGCTGAAGAAGGGAGTAGGTTTGGTTCTAGAAAACTACTAAATAAATCACTATATATCACTAGAACACAGAACCTATGGGCAGGGTCTCATGCCACAGCAACAGAATTTACCACATAATTGTTCTTCAGCATGAGCTTTTGCTTTTAAGTTATCTCTTATATTTAAGGTTGTGAAGAAAGCTTCCCCTCCCAAAAGTGAACCAAAACATAGTTTTTCCATGTGCGCAGACAGAAAAAGTATTTGAGAAGTGTGAATCACTGAATTCATTTAAGTTGTGTTATTTCTGAAGCCCAATTATGTCAGTCTAAAATGTCAAGATTACTAGCTATGTCACTGCTAATCATTTGAGAAGATATTCAGCTACTGTGATCATCTCAGTCCTAAACCACATCTCAAGCCTTCTTACATGTGAAAAGACTTAATAGTCACCTAGTCGGATGTTTAGATTTCCAGTTTACCTCCAACAATTTCTAGACATGTATAGTTATTAATTATCTACATAAAAATCTGCAGCACACCGAAAATTAATAAATTAGGGGCAGAGTAGGAGAAATGAATTATTAATTTCAGTAAATATCTTCATTTTTTAGTTTACCTGAATCATTCATACAATGTCCATTCTGCCATACTGGAAAGCTAAAGAAATCCTGTTTCACTTACATTGCTGGGCCTTGACTATAAACATGAAGTCACCAATAACCTTCCCACACACCTGCAGAGGTCTAGAATTATGTGGGTAGGGCTACCAATTTCTCCTCCTTTTCCCTTGTTTCCTTTAAAAATATGTATTTAATATTGTCTATTTGCCATGTTCCTGGAGTTTATCTTTACTGTCAACTAGAACCACCACTAAATATAAACCCCACTAATCAGTCTCCATCTTTCCCATTTTCTAAAGGTTTCCCTGCATGACTTCTCTGTTCCTAAGGTTTTCATTGCACGACTTTCCCAACCCTAATTTTTTCTTCTAGCCAGGGCTAATTCACCCTCTTTTATAGCCTGGTCAGAGATAACAAGATCCATTTGCTAGCATGACTCATCACTTAATTATAATGCACCTTTACGCAAGATTCAACTATCTGACATCAGGATAACTCAGTTCAGGAGACCTACGTTCCTATGCATAGACCTAAAGTGGATCATCCTGTTGCAATGAATATAAAGATGTTCACTGTGTGAAAATCCTTTTTAAAAAGAATTTCCAACTTCCAAAGCTCTATGAAGCATAGAAACAAAAGGCTGCCTCTAAGCAAGATTTCTATCATGTGGTAAGAATAACTACCAATTTATTTTCCTGACAGAGCTTCCCTGTGTTCTTGGAAACTAAAAATCAACAGAAGAGTAATACAGTATGTAAAAACGTTCACCAAGAGCTTAAATAAAAGTTACTATATGAGAAGAGCTTATCCTGTGCTGGATTGGTAACAAATTGAACAAGAGAAAATTGCAACATTGTTTACCTAAAAATCACCAGCTTTCTTCTTGCACATCTCATCTAGCTAGCCTATCACCTAATTATTTTTAGTCAAGTTAGGTAGTATGTGTCAGTAAGGCCCTGATCCTGCAAAATTTGAACCACAGGGACAGATGCTTGCACTCTTATGGATCCATTGCAGAACTGGGGCCTAAATCACTCTATTCTTATAATCAGTTATGTGACACAAATACATAGCATCTCCACCCCACTTGCCCTGTTCCACCATACCCCAACATAAAAAAAAAAATTCTATAAAGAGAATCTTTACCACATACTGACTGTAGGGTTATTATTTATATATTTAATATCTCTACCTCTATATAAATGATAAAATATATTTTTTTCAAGAAATAAATGATGTGAAGTTATAGAGCACAAAACACATATCCCTGGAATATTTGAATCCCCAGCAAGTTCTTACGTTAACTAGTTTGTCTGTTTTATAATAGAGCAAAGCTGCTGAACCACTTAAGGCCAATAAACATGTTTTTGTTTGAAACTAGAAAATTTCACCCTGATCCCTGTTTGTGGTACACAAGAGTCTTGAGATGCATTATTTCTGACAAATATAATGGGTATGTCCCAGGGTCTATCCTTAGAGCAATCAGATTGGTTTTCTGACTTGTGAATCATGAAAGAGACCCAAAAAAGCAACCAGATTTTGAAGTGTACAACAAATTTAGAAGTTTCCTTAGACATCACAGACCAGGAAAACAGTCCACAAGCACTCCAGGGAGAACCAATAGATTTTTTTCATTGTCATCTTCTTTCCGATGTGGCACTATTACTGGATATTTCAGTTGCCTTTGGATGGATAATCACTATTTCCAGAATAATGAAAAACAATTGTAACAAATTGGGGAAGAAGTCATATTTTTTCAGTGATTTTTAAGCATTCAAGCAAATTGTATCTCTACCCAAGCCCAAATTTAAAATATTCACATCAACCCTGAGATGAAATATAGAGTATCTCTGACATCTTAGTATGGAACTGTTTTTATTTGTAGGCTCTAACAGTGACACACACATAGATGACAGCTTATTGCCTTCAGTGCAGCATAAATAAGGGGTCCTTAAATCTGAGCAAGCAGAATGAATATTCTATGAATAAGCTGAGAAAACATCAAAAATAAAGAGTCAGGCTGAGCTTGATAATCACTCAGTGCAGAAAACAATCCTAAATAGTCATTTATAAGGTGGACAGAAAGCTGGCTAGATCATTGGGCTCAACGGCTAGTGATCAACAGCTTGATGTCTAGTTGGCAGCCAGTATGAAGCAGAGTGCACCAGGGGTCTGTCCTGGGGCCGGTTTTGTTCAACATCTTCATTAATTATATGAATGAATTGCCCCTCAGCAAGTTCGCAGATGACACTAAGATGGTGGGAGAGGCAGATACACTGAAGGGTAGGGATAGGGTCCAGAGTGACCTAGACAAATTGGAGGATTGGGCTAAAAGACATCTGATGAGGTTCAACAAGGACAAGTGCAGAATCCTGAATTTAGGATGGAAGAACCCCATGCAACGCTACAGACTGGGGACCGACTGGCTAAGCAACTGTTCTATAGAAAAGGACCTGGGGATTACAGTGAAGAAGCTGGATACGAGTCAACAGTGTGCCCTTGTTGCCAAGAAGGCTAATGGCATATTGGGCTGCATTAGTAGGAGTATTGCCAGCAGATAGAGGGAAGCCATTATTTCACTCTATTTGGCACTGGTGAGGCTACATCTGGAGTACTGTGTCCAGTTTTGGACCCCCCCCAATACAGAAAGAATGTGGACAAATTGGAGAGAGTCCAGTGGAGGACAACAAAAATTATTAGAAATCTGGGGCACATGACCTATGAGGAGAGTCTGAGGAAACTGGGCTTGTTTAGCCAGCAGAAGAAAAAAGAGTGAAGGGGGATTTGATAGCAGCCTTCAACTACCTGAAGGGGGGTTCCAAAGAGGATGGAACTTGGCTGTTCTAAGTGGTGGCAGATGACAGAACAAGAAGCAATGGTCTCAAGTTGCAGTAGGGGAGGTTTAGGTTGGCTATTAGGAAACACTATTTCACTAGGAGGGTGGCGAATCACTGGAATTAGTTATCTAGGGAGGTGGCGGAATCTCCATCCTTAGAGGTTTTTAAGGCCCGGCTTGACAAAGCCTTGGCTGGGATGATTTAGTTGGGGATGGTCCTGCTTTGAGCAGGGGGTTGGACTAGATGACCTCCTGAATCTTTTCCAACCCTAATCTTGTATGATTTAGGACCTGATCAAGAAAAACAAAAACAGTTACTTACCTGTACAGTTGTTCTTTGAGATGGGTTGCCCACCTATACATTCCACTTTAGATATGTGAGCCCAATTCACTCCACTTGGAGACCTTTCCCAGTTATACAAGTAGGCAATGCATGTGCCCCTTCTTTCCTCAAACCAAAGGCATATTTAGCTTGCGATCCACTATGACCCCAGATCCCTTTCTGCAGTATATGTATGCAGAGAGCTATGTAGGTACATGCTAAGGTTCTGGTATGTCTGTACGCTGTGCAATTAAGCAGTCCCTCACTGTTGACACTGCTATTTATATCTGTGCTAGTCAGTCGTGCAGTCGCTGTACGATGCACGCCACTATAAGGATAGACATAGCCTTAGACCTGGATGAGATAACAGATTTCTATTGACAAGAATGCTGTTCTGGATGTGGGACTTCACTCGTTCTCAAACTAGCTAATCAACCAGGTAGGGAAAAATTTGAATTCCTAGACAGCACAGATGGCCCACCATCTGTGGCTGATGGCTTACACAGTCTCAATAGTTCAGGGCTTCAAGCTGTACAGGGTTGGAATGCTTCTCAACTCACCCTCAGAGTCCAGTTGTCCCCTCTCCCCTTTAGTCAGGGGGAAGAGAAATCCAGGCAGAGTCTTACTCACGATCTTGGTCCTTCCCCTGTAGATAGCTCTGCCTCAGTGGCTGCAGCCTGTCTGCTTTCTTGCAGACAGTCTCTTGTCCATGCTGCTCCCGAACTGAACTACCAGAATTCCTTTTTAAGCAGGTTCTCCATAGGAAGCAAGCACAGCAACTGCTAGGGGGCAGGGCCTTGTTGGCCCACTACTGTTCCTTAGTGTGGGTCTGTAAATTCCATCACACTCCTCCCATCCAGGCTGAGCACTGCAGGGTCAGCCTGCACAGAGTCTTATCTGTCCCATGAAACGGAATCCACATTCTTCTAGTCACGTCCCGCTCGTTATAGTACCTCAAACTTGTACAGCAGTAGTGAGAGGTACCAGCATATAATCCACGGGTTATGGTCTTTTGTGGCACTCAGTCACTGGAAGTGTGCGTGATCTGTCATGAGATGGAATGACTGTCTCCATAAATAATAGCAGAGAGTGCTTCAATGGCCCGTTTTACTGCCAAGACCTATCTATCACTGAGGTACACCATTTCCTGGGGAACAATTTTCAGCTGAGGTAAAGGATTGAGTGTTCTTCTCCCTTCACCTCTTGGGATAACATGGTCCCCAGACTGATGTTGGAGGCATCTGTCTGCAGGACGAAAGCTTTCCAAAAAAAAAAAAAAAAAATCAGGGTGGAACAGGAAGGGTTCCCGATACAGTTGATCTTTTCACTGAACCTTCTGGGGGGCTGCATCTTTCACCAGGTCCATCAGCGGAGCCACAATCACGGTGATATTAGAGATAAACCACCTACGACAGCCTGCCAGTAAAAGAAAGCACTGTATCTACTACTCTGTGGTAGGTTCAGGGCTTTTCTACCAAGGGCCATAAGCACACACCGCTCCCCCCCATCCACTGTATATCCCAGGTACATCACCTTTTTATTAGGTAGATGGCATTTGGTGAAGTTTGTTGTAAGTCCAGCACTTCTGAGGGCCTGCAAAACCAGTGCAATGTTTTAAATGTTCATTCCAGGACTTGCTAGAGAGGATGATGCCATAGTTGTATGCAGCTGCATACTGACCATGAGGCCAAAGTACTTTGTCCATAAGCGTTTGGAAGGTGGCTGCCGTGCCACGTAGGCCAAATCTTAAATTGGTACAGGCCAAACGATGTCTAGAAGGTCATGTTTTCTCAGGACTCTGGAGTCAAGGGGATATGCCAGTAACCCTTGGGTAGGTCAAGGGGTGGGGGGAGGGGAGAGCGCAACATACTTGGCGGTCCCTAACCTCTTGAACAATTCATCATTAGGTGTCAACCTAGACACCTTCCAGAAGTCTATGCAGAAACTGGTCGACCTATCATGTTTAATTATCAACACTATAGGGCTTCACCACTCACTCTTCAACCACCCCAACATCTAACATAGTTTTCAGATCCTTCTATACCATTTCCCAAATGCACCTTGGCAATGACCGAAAGTTCTCTCATCCTTTTCCCCCAGTTTCAGTCACTATGTGATGGAACACCAGGTGAGTCTGTCCCAGAACTGCAGAAAAGACTGAGTGAGTTAATGGATCTGCCACTTTAGCTCTGTCTGCAGGAACTCCCAGATGCATATTCCCTTGTTGTATGCTTGTGTTTTCCCCTGTTGCACCTTGGTTAGTTTTTTGCATACTCCTCTAAAAGTCTAACTTCTCTCTCAGCCACAGTGCATACTGTAGTTCGTGACCGAGTTCGTGACCTTGGAACTTAGTTCCTTCCACATTGCCCCAAAGAGGTCTAGTACTCTCCTCAGCTGTCTCCCATATAATAATTTGAATGGGGAGAATCCATTTTGACACCTGAGGGACTTTGGGGATGGCAAAAGGAGTGATGGAAGTAATTGGTTCCAATTGTGAAGTTTCAAGGCCACTAATTTCTGCATACTTTTCAACATCTTATTAAATCTCTCTACCCAGCCAGTCAGATTCAGAGTGGTACCCTGACATTCTTAAAGCTTTTATCCTCAATAGGCTACTTGGTTCCTTCGTAAGTTGGGACAAAGTTGGTGCCCTGATCTGTGATTATCTCCTGAGGGATCCCCACCTGGTTGAACACTTTCATGAGCTCCAGGGCAGTCGCCTTCATGAAGCAGAGTGGAATTGCCTCTGAGTACCTCATAGCATAGACTAGTATGTGCTGGAATCCAGGAACATTCTTTTCCAATGGGCCCACCAGGTCCAACAAGGTCCTTTCCATGGGGAGGGGTATCAGCGGGGCCCTTGATTTGTCCACTGGCATTCCAGCAGCAGGCACTTTATTCTCATACCAGCCAATAGAAACAAAGTATCACTTGGTCAGGAATTCTTTTCCCCCAGCCAACGTGCCCCACACAGGGAAGGGCATGTGCCAGATGTAGTATTTCCTTGCTGTATTTTTTTAGAACAAGAAGTTGCACTTTAACCTTCCCCATCTGATGGGCTTTCTCTGCTCTATACATTTTCCCTCACCTCTAGCTTGAAGTATGGCCATTGTTTCAGGAATTGAGGTTTCAGGAACTTGCCATTGACCCAGGTGATCTGTTCGTAGGCTCTTTCCAATGTTGGGTCATTTCTTTGTTTTTCAACTAAACACAGATTGTCAGAAAACATGTCGGTCATTGGCAGCTCACTTAATTTCCCATATTTGTCTCTTTGGGAAAAGTCCATCCCATGCCACTCAAGACAACATTCATGGGATGGACAAATTAAAAAAAGTCACAAATCCTTTTTAATGGAAAGTGGTAGGCAACCACAACAAAGGGCTACCAGCCCTTCCTCACTTGTCAATTTATTTAGTTAGAGCACATTTACAAAGCAGCTAAAGTTTTTTGTTTAAAATTATGAATGGAAGAGATTATGGCAAACTGTGGCAATCCAAACAGTCCCAGTAATTAAAAACTAGGGGACAGAAGAGAGGTAATCTGGAATGGATGGGTACAATAAAACAGAATCCACAAGCACTTGTATATTTATTATAACAGGAGTAACAAAACAAGATATATGTTATCCATCTATGGACTTCTTTGATTTTTGAAACTCAATGAGGCAATTCACACCACTGAAACAATGGAGTAAGATTTAAACACCACAAAAATATGTTCAGATAAAATGATCTGACTTGCACCTACCAATGGAAGAAAATTCAGTTGGTTGATTAAATAATCTCTTAAAAGATTACCTATAAAAGAAACAAAAGAAAGAGCACAAACTCAATTTCTCTTGATGTTTCTTAAGAAATTTCAAGATAAGAAGAGACTTTTTACTTTCCTGTTTTCGTTAAGTTTCTCGGGTGACTAGGGCTATGTCAATACTACCACTTATGTCGGCGCTTCTGTAATATCTTGTGTAGCTGCTCTATGCTGATTGGAGACGTTCTCCTGCTAACATAGCACTGCCCACACCGGCGCTTATGTCGGCAAAACTTACGTCACTATGCCATGGTCTACACTACAGAGTTAGGTCGAATTTAGCCATGTTAGGTCGATTTTATAATGAATGCGTCTACACAAGCAACCCCGTTCCATCGACCTAAAGGGCTCTTAAAATCAACTTCTGTACTCCTCCCCAGCAAGGGGAGTAGCGCTAAAATCGACCTTGCTGGGTCGAATTTGGGGTAGTGTGGACTTAAATCGACGTTATTGGCCTCCAGGAGCTATCCCAGAGTGCTCCAATGTGATCGCTCTGGTCAGCACTTTCAACTCTGATGCACTAGCCAGGTACACAGGAAAAGCTCCAGGAACTTTTGAATTTCATTTCCTGTTTGCAAAAAGAAAAGGAGTACTTGTGGCACCTTAGAGACTAACAAATTTATTTGAGCATAAGCTTTCGTGAGCTACAGCTCACTTCATCGGATCACGATGTAGCTCACGAAAGCTTATGCTCAAATAAATTTGTTAAGTACTCCTTTTCTTTTTGCAGCTGCTACTCTGAAACCTGTCATTTCCTGTTTGGTCAGCGTGGCAAGCTCAGCAGCACAGGTGACCATGTAGTCCCCCCAGAATCGCAAATGAGCTCCAGCATGGAGCTAACGGGAGACACTGGATCTGATTGCTGTATGGGGAGAAGAATCTGTACAGGCAGAACTCCGATCAAAAAGAAGAAATGCTAATATATATGCCAAAATTGCACAGGGTCTGATGGACAGAGGCTACAACAAGGATACACAGCAGTGCCGCGTGAAAGTCAAGGAACTCAGGCAAGCCTACCAAAAGACAAAGAAGGCAAACGGTCGCGCTGGGTCAGAGCCCCATACATGCCGCTTCTGTGATCAGCTGCATGGCATTCTAGGGGGAGTCTCAGGCAACACGGAGGAGGATTTTGTGGATGAGAAAGAGGAGGAGGAGGAGGAGGAAGAGAAGGAGAATGCGCAGCAGGCAAGCAGTGAATCCATTCTCCCTGCCAGCCAGGACCTTTTCATCACCCTGGAGCCAATACCCTCCCAAGGTAGGATCCCCAACCCTAAAGGCGGAGAAGGCACCTCTGGTGAGTGCACATTTGTAACTAAAGCACAGGGTTTAAAAGCAATAGTGTTTAATGTTTGATTTGCCCTGAAGACTTGGGATGCATTCGCAGCCAGTACAGCTACTGGAAAAGTCTGTTAACGTGTCTGGGGATGGAGCAGGAATCCTCCAGGGACATCTCCATGAAGCTCTCCTGGAGATACTCTGAAAGCCTTTGCAGAAGGTTTCTGGGGAGGGCTGCCTTATTTCATCCTCCACAGTAGGACACTTTACCACGCCAAGCCAGGAGCAAATAGTTTGGAATCATTGCAACACAAAGCATGGCAGCGAATGGTCCTAGTTTTGGTCACATTCAAGCAACATTCGGTCTTTATCTTTCTGTGTTAGCCTCAGGAGAGCGATATCATTCATGGTCACCTGGTTGAAAAAGGGGAATTTTTGTAAGGGAACAATAAAAGGACCCTGTTCATGCTGTGCTGTTTGTGCTTGGCTAAAAGGAATCATCCCTGAGAATAGTCACATGGTGGGAGGAGGGGTGAAGGGATCATCCCAGAGAATAGCCAGCACATCCACCCCAAAACCGCAGCCCCTCCTTTTAAATGGTAAACCCAATCAGCATTGCTTGCTATGGGAAAGGAGGGCACTACAGTTTGAATTTTAATTCCAGTGGGCAGCAGAGACTGTGGGGACTGTGGGATAGCTTCCCACAGTGAACCACTCTGTGAGTCAATGCTAGCCACGGTAGTGAGGACGCACTCCACCGACTTAATGTGCTTAGTGGGGACATACACAAATTGACTGAATAAAATTGATTTCTAAAAATCACTTCTATAAAATCAACCTAATTTCGTAGCGTAGACATACCTTCAGGGGTGTGAAAAAACACACTCCCACCCCCAAGCAACGTAAATTACAACACCATAAGCCCGGTGTGGGCAGTGCTATGTTGGCAAGAGAGCGTCTCCCATCAGCATAGAGCAGTTACACAAGAGATCTTACAGAAGCGCAGCTGCATCAGTACAGCTGTGCTGCAGTAAGCTCTCTAGTGTACACATAGCCTAAGAAAAGCATATTGAAAGCTCTCTGAACCCACAGTTAGAGGAATGGAGAGTTGGATCCTTAAGAAAGAGCACTTTTTCCTTCAGTATTTTAATGGAGAAGTTTCAGAGAAGAGCCACAAGAATTAAAGGATTAGAAAACATGCCTAAAAGTGAAAGACTAAAGTCTACTTAGTTTGTTAAAGAAAAGGTGAAGGTGACTTGATTACAGTCTATAAGTACCTACGCAGGGAATAGAAATGCAGTATTAAAGGTGTCTTCGATCTAGCAAAGGTATACCAAGATCCACTGTCTGCAAGTTTAAGCTACACTAATTCAGTCTTAAAATGAGGCACAATTTTTTTAAACAGTGAGGATAAGAAACCATTGGAACAACTTACCAAGCGTTATGAAGAATTCTCCAACACCGGCAATTGTTAAATCAGGATTGAATGTTTTTCAAAAAAATATGCTCTAATTCAAACAGGAATTAATTCAGGGAAGTCCTATGCATGTACAAAAGCAGCATGTATAAATTGTTTTATATAGTTAAATAAAACTACCTTAAATGTTGTGCTGTATACACAAGAAAAAAAAGTTTAATATGTTTTGCATCTAAAACTAGCTGATTTATTAAACAAAAGAAATTATCTGTAGTTAATGGATTGAACTCAATGTTTCTGGTCACCACATCCTTCAAGATTTTAGAACTACAAATCTCATCCTCTAACTACTTGTTTTTATTCATACTGGAAGAGGAAAACAAGCTTTGTATGAACTAGTTATTGAACTGAATTAGCTAAATAAACTGAAATGAAGATGATCATCTCTGTTCACCTGCAGAAGAGAATACAGTTGTCTACAGCAGGTTTAGCACTTCAACACACTCTAGCCAGTGCTTAGCCAATGACTTCCATCCTCATAGTAGGCCGACATTCTTTAAAACATTAGCAGCAAACATATGCTGCCTGAATTTTTTAAATTTAATTTAAATTTTAATAGATTATAATAAGTTTTGGCTTTAACTTAGGTTGTCAGTTTGAAATTTAATTTTAAATAGGTTTCTTTTTTTTTAAATTCATTTTACTGTTTTTTTAAAATCCACCCTGACTGAATTACTAATGGGGGAAGGAGAAAGCAGAAATAAGTAGTGTACAGGTCTTCTTATACATCAGGAAAACAACAGAATGGCACAAACCTATATTTTCCCTTTACAAGTCATTTAATCCATTTCACATCTACTAGGTAGTTCAACATAAACTGTCAACTGGAATTTTAAGCTACAATATCCTGAACAGACTCTGTTGTATTTCATGGATCTGTTAGTTTTACATTGGGCCTTTAATCCATCCTCTATAACTGCAATGCAATTTCCTTTTGATGGTTGGGTATAAATAGGTATAAAATGAGTATAAATGCATATTTAGTAAAATTTCCAACTGCATATTTTCACAAGTCTTGAACCTTGAGTTTTGATGGGGAGAAAAAACTGTCTACTTGAAAGCTATTTAACTTTGTGAGCATAAAAATAAAATAGAACTGGACATATTATAAATGAGGTCTGTTAAAAGTACTTTAAATAAACCGCAGAAGGTGTTACTGACCCACGGGTCAGCAGACACCTGCCACCACAATTTATAATTTGCACTCCTCAAAAATGACCTCAGCAGGTTTTTTTTTTTAAATTATATAGTGATATATTTAAAATAATACCACCAGGGACAGACCTCACATCCCAGAATTCATGCAGGAGACATATTTTAAAACACAACCAAGCCGGGAAATCCACCTACCAATTGGGTGGGGGCGGTTGCTATAATGCAAAGGCTGCGATCCCCTCAACTCCAGGGGTTTCGGGGATCCCTGTTTGAAACTGCAGCGCTCCCAGCAGCCGACCCACTGCTCCGCACAAACTATTCTTTTTTGTGACACTACACAACTAAGCAGCCACCTGCTTCATCACAGCCCGCGTAGCGAGGGGCAGCGCAGGGCTGAGCCATTTATTTCCACACCCCCCCCCCCCGGAGGGCTGCCGTGCCTGGGAAAGCTCCCACAACCACCCCACGCAACAACCCACCCCAGCTCCAGAGGGACCAGGCGGCTCGGGCTCGGGCTCGGGCTCGGACCCCCCTGCCCGCGGCGGTGCCTCCCACCTCCCCTCACGCTTCTCTCTGCCAGCACATCCCCGCCGCCCTTACCTCGGGGGGCTGCCCGGCCGCAGGGGGACACGCCGGCACGCAGCAGCCGCACACAAGGAAGCGGCGAAGAACAGCGCCACGGAGCTACATTAGCGCCCCAGCTGTTCTCCCCGCGCGCCTGGGCCGTACCATCGGCCCGCTAACGCGCGGGGGGAGCACTGGAATGGAGGCGACAGGACCCACCACCCCACGCACGGAGCCGGGGCCCTCCTCCGCGCTCAGCTCGGGCGGCCCTTTCCGCTCGGAAATCGAACCTCCGTGCGCTCTGAGGGGTGGCCGCCGCGTTTGCCTTGCCCCCCCCCTCCGCTGGAGGGGGAATGGTTGGGCCCCCGGCGGCGGGGGGGGGGGGGAGTAGCGGGTCCGCTGCCGTGTCTGGCCCCGCCGCGAGGCCAGCGCGGGGCGGCGAGGAGGCGCCATGGCTCCCCCCCGCAGGAGAGGCGAGCTGAGCCCGGCGGAGAAGGCCCTGCTGGCGGTGATTGCCCAAGGTGAGGCTGGCCCTGGAGACGGGGGGAGCGGGGGCGGCTTTAGCTGCTGAGCGCGGGCCGCCCGCGCGCCCCGGTGCTTGGACGGAGAAGCGGCAAGAGCCGGGCGGGGAGGCTCCTGCGCTCGGGGCCGGGAGGAGCCCGGCAACCCCGCGGCGCCCCGGGATCGTTGCAGAGCCAGGGGCCCGCTTGGCCCCGCGTTGGCTGGGCCGTACTACGGCGCTGGCGGCTGGGCTGGTGGTTCGCTCTGTGTTCCGGGGTCGGGGCCTGGGTCTGGCGCTGCCCCGGGGGGTGACGGTGGTTTGCCCGGGGAGAGCCGGGCATGGATAGTGCCGCTTTGCGAGGCGAGAGGCCGAAGCACCAGAGACCTGTACTAGAAAGGGGGATGTCTCTTTCCGCTTCCAGGGTCGCTCCCGCTGCTGCAGCCCAGCTGCTCGCCGGGGCGGAGTAAACCCCATTGGCTCCTGCAGGAAACGCCAGCGATTGACTGGGCTACTGACCGCCGTATTCCCAGGCGGGCTGGGAGCTGGGTCCCTGTCTCCCCCCAGGCCGCACAAAAGGCATTGCGGGAAGCCGTTGAAACACTAATCGCCTGCGCCCTGAAGGGCCGGGAGCTGCAGACTTTCCTGCCTCTCTGTCTTTCTCTGGGCCCAGGCTGCAAACCCAACAGGTGTAGGTCACTGCAGCCCTCTTTCCATAGCAAGCTCTCTGCTTGAGCAAATAAAAGAAGAATCTAATCGGTTTCCCAGGGAACCAGCTGCCCTCTTCCCTGTTATTTTCCCTCTTGCTCCTTTTCCTCATACCCAGAGCCAGATTTAGGGGCACGCGACTGCCTGGGGTGCCAGGCGTAGGTGACGCTGGGCTCAGGGGTGCTGTTTTTCTTGTCCGTGACAGAAGGGAAAATAGAATGTTTCAGGTATTCCATATGTGGATTTATTTTTCACTAACCTAGACCTTTGTAGAATCTCCTAGAACCTTCCACGCTTTCTGAGAACTACATTTTCCTCGAACATCCTACAATGTTGTTAGCCGTGCCCTCGCAGGTATATAAGGGGCAGGGCATCACCAGTCAGTCAGTCAGTGAGATATAAGACTGAATCACAATGGAGTGAAAAGAAAAGGAGTACTTGTGGCACCTTAGAGACTAACAAATTTATTTGAGCACAAGCTTTCGTGAGCTACAGCTCACTTCATGAAGCTTGTGCTCACGAAAGCTTGTGCTCAAATAAATTTGTCTCTAAGGTGCCACAAGTACTCCTTTTCTTTTTGCAAATACAGACTAACACGGCTGCTACTCTGAAACAATGGAGTGAGGTATTGTGAACCTTGTTCTATTGTGTAATGGTGAAAGTGTACTTGTGTTTTAAGACTTGAAGAGTGTAAGTAGCGACTAATAAAGGACATATTTAATGAGACACCAGAGATATCTATCAAATCCCTAACTACGCAGCAATATAAAAGAAATACTATTACTAATTTTGCCATGCTTAACATGTAATGTTTGATGTCTTTCTAAGATTGCAGAACGTAGACTTTTACACTCACTAATAATATCTATTTTCCCCTGTAGAAAATAAAAGATGCCCCCAAAGAAGCCTTCAGGAGCTCAATATAGGAAGTAAAAAGCTCAGTTGCAATCTAGTTTGCAGCAAGGGGCAAATTTGATGGGAAAATATCTAAAAAAGAACAGCATAGACTGGACTTGAGACCAGTAGTGATCATCCCAGTGCAGAAGAAATTGAGCAAAGCCTAAATGATGGAAATCCTATTACTAAGGAATTAGCAGATTTATCTGAAGATAAGGAATGGAAATGTGAGGAAAGTGGTGGAGAATCATCCAGTTTTCCTGGCCACGTACAGGAGAGTGATGATAAAGAAGAATGTGGCTCACATGAAAAGGAGAGTAATGACAAAGAAAAATCTGGTTTACATGAAAAGGAGAGAAATTACAAAGAAGAATCAGCCTGGCATGATAACAGAAACAGCCGTGAGAAAAATTGCACACCACAGATCGATACATCAGAGCCTGCTTTATGGCTGGTGATCCTAAACTCTGCAGATATTGATCATGCTGGGCCCAGCAAAATCGAGGATAAGACGTTTCCAGTAAATGAGCAGTTCTCAAAGTCACACTGTGAAAAAGTGCTTGAGAATGGTGAGAAACTGAATATGCATTGGTTAGTTTACTTGAAATTAAGTGACAATGTGTTCTGGTTTTGTTGCAAAATATTTGACAAGAATGCCAAATTGTTACTTGTGCTTTCTGGGTACAGTTACTGGCATAATTTAGCTGATGCTCTGAAGCAACCCAGCCATTTTATGGCCTACTCCAAAAGGAAGGATGTCAAGTCCAGGCTCAAGCTGAATAAATGCACAGATGCAGAAAACCAGCACATTAATAACATAGAAACCCAACACTGGAGGAACATGCTCAAGTGTCTGATCTCAATTATCCTCTTCCTTGCAGTCAAATAATTAGTCACAGTGAAGAGTTGTCATTTACAGTAAGGTTATTTGACAAGGCGGTCTGTATCCAAATGAACACTTTTGTCTGTTTCTGGTCTTTGGACAACTCCACTGGAAAAGGCCTAACAGAACTGTTTATGAACGTTTTGAATGAGAATAAAATAAAGCTTCAGGATTGCCAAGGCTATGACAATGGCACGAATATGAAGGTAAGAAACGGTGGCATCCAAGCAAGGATCCTTGCACTGAATCCAAGAGCTTTCTTCATGCCTTGTGGCTGTCATTCCTGCAGTCTGGTTGTGTCTGATGCAGTGTCATCTTCTTTAAATTCAGTGTCTCTCTTCAGAGTACTGCAAAGGATATTCATCCTGTTTTCAGCATCAACTATCAGGTGGAAAATTCTCACGGACAGTGTTACAAATCTGACTGGGAAGCCTCTAAGTGACACTTGCGAGGAGAGCCACATTGACAGCGTAAGGCCAGTAAAGTACCAAGTGACTGATATTTACAACACCCTGATGGAACTGGTATGGTTGAGTAAAGGCAGGGCCGGAATCTGACATGAGGCACAAACCAGATCACTGACTTCAAATTTCTGGTCTCAAATGTGGTTTGGCACAATATCCTGTTCCAAGTAAACATTGTACGCAAGGCATTACAAACTCAGTCAATGGACATTGCGACCACCACTACTACTTTGATGAGAAGCTGTCTTGATTTTGCTGTCGCCTTCAAGACAACAGATTTTTAAGATGTTATCACTGCCAAAGAAATGGTGGAAAACTTAGGAGTTGAGCCTGTATTCACCAGAAGAAGAGACAGTTTGTTACGAAGGCAGAGATGACGCAATGGCAAGCTCAGAAGAAAAATTCAAGAGGGAGGTTTTTTCGTTACCACTGTTTGAGTGTCCATCAGAGAAAGGTTTGGACAAATAAAGCACCTCGAAAAGACCTGGGTTTTTTTGTATGACCTTAGTAAGGTGCTGGAGGACAGGAAAACACTTTTGAACAATTGTATGGATGCTGACACTTGGGGAATGTTTGGACGTCAATGATAAAGACCTCTTCGTTGAATTGGACAACATCCATCACGTTTTGCCACACAGGAAGCACTCTCCATCCCAGGTTCTCCAATTAATTTATGATGCAGAGCTGAAGGACACTTTTCCTAATGTGTGGATAGCTTTGGGGATTCTGCTTATGCTGCCAGTCACAGTTGCAAGTGAAGCACAGTTTTTTGAAGCTCAGGTTCATTAAAACATCTTTGATCGACGATGGCCGATGAAAGACAGATATCACTTACTACTTTATTGCTTGAGAATGCCATTGGCCAGTCTTTTGATCTCTCTGACGCAGTGCTTCAGTTCATGAGAGCAAAGGCAAGAAAACTAAAACTTTTGAACTAAAGGACTAGGGTTAACATTCTAAGGCTATCATCTACTGTAACACTATTTAATACTGGTCCACCCAATGTTGGTGCACAGTTCAATTTCTTGATGTTAGTACATTTCAGTTATTCTTAAAATTAAATAGTTTCTATAAGCTTAGAAGAAATTTTTGTGTGCTTCTATAGGCAAGAATACAGATTTACATATCCTAGCATGCAAATTTATCATCTTGTATGACAGGGATAAATCATGCATCAAAGTCATGAAATGGGCTACAAATGCAATAAAAAATAAATTATTTAAAAGTTTAACAAATGGAGGGGGGATGCCATTTGGTCTAGGGCTGGCCCTGCTCACACCCTACTACGGCTCACAGGGATCCATGTGGGCAAATAGCTTTTTATACCTATCGGAGGTGACATAACAGTCACAAAATGCTGGCTCCTTTCCCTCTTGTCCTAGCGCTACATGGGGGTTCACATGTAATTCAGGTTCTGAATCAGCCCTGCCCCAGATTTAGAGAGGATTTACTATATTGTGTAGTTGTAGATGTGGGGATGCCTCGCTGCAAATTTTTACACTTACACACAGATTCTCCTGTTGTACACATTGCACTAGCAATGTAACCAAAAAAAGAGAGTAAATTATAAATCATTCTTCATTCTGACCAACAGAGATTTCAAAGCACAGTAATATCTCTCAATCAAATTAATATTCAAAGTTATTGGGAGAAGGATGTTAGTCATTATTGAAAGACTTTTTAATATTTCCAGGTACATTTATATGTAAATATGTAATACCTTAAAACATTCCCTCTGTATTTATTTACCAAGTCAGAGCTGTCCTGATGCAACTTATGAAAAAAGATGTATTAATTTCCCAAGTTCAAGTTTATAGAATAGGCTAATTGCTTCACATAAGCAATTTTCTTTATTCATAGAATCATAAAACTGGAAGGGACCTCGAGAGGTCTAGTCCAGTCCCCTGCACTCATGGCAGGTCTAATTATCTTTCTAGACCATTCCTGACAGGGATTTGTCTAATCTGCTCTTAAAAATCTCCAATGATGGCCTCCCTAGGCAATTTATTCCAGTGCTTAACCACCCTGACAGTTAAGAAGTTTTTCCTACTGTCCAACCTAAACCTCCCTTGCTGCAGTTTAAGCCCATTGCTTCTTGTCCTATCCTCAGATGTTAAGAAAAACAATTTTTCTTCCTCCTCCTTGTAACAACCTTTTATGTACTTGAAAACTCTTATCATGTCCCCTCTCAATCTTCTCTTTTCCAGACTAAACAAACCCAGTTTTTTCTATCTTCCCTCATAGGTCATGTTTTCTAGACCTTTAATCTTTTTTTTTTTTTTTTTTGCTCTTCTCTGAACTCTCTCCAATTTCTCCACATCCTTCCCGAAATGTGGCGCCCAGAACTGGATACAGTACTCCAAGTTGAGGCCTAATCAGAGCAGAGTAGAGCAGAAGAATTACTTCTTGTGTCTTGCTTACAACACTCCTGCTAATACATCGCAGAACAATGTTTGCTTTCTTTGCAACAGCGTTACACTTGTAGCTCATGAAAGCTTATGCTCAAATAAATTTGTTAGTCTCTAAGGTGCCACAAGTACTCCTTTTCTTTTTGCAAATACAGACTAACACGGCTGCTACTCTGAAAACAGTCATATTTATCTTGTGGTCCACTATGACCCCCAGATCCCTTTCCACAGTTCTCCTTCCTGGGCAGTCATTTCCCATTAATGCAAGTCTTCTAATTACGGTACTCTATATTGATTTTGAAACTTCTTGGCTTTAGAATTTAATAATATTCATCCCAGAGTTTCTTCATGCTTGGTAACTTGACAAATTTAGTCTGAGTATTTCATTTAAAATCAGAAATAGAAAGATTTTGCATTGCTTTGATTCTTCATTTCCTCCGTTTTAGTCCCTTACTTTTGATGGAACATCATTTTATTTTATTTTTAATTTTTTTTTTATTTTTAGGAAACACTGAAGAAGCTGGAAGGCTCTTGGGCAGCAAGAATGTCCATGTCAATTGCTTGGATGAGGTACAACAAAACTTCTAAATTAAAAGCATCTTAGTGGGTCTAACAAGGAGAAGTATCCAGTTAGAAATCTATTTAGAGGTCCTGCAGGCTTCCAAGGAGCTATATAACTATTATTTAGCACATAGGAAGTGGCAGACTTCTGAATAGCTTTTCAACCTGCAGCTATTAGTAAGCCTCTGAACTACTCTTAATCTATAAAAATATTTCAGAGGATTAATATCTTTAAGCTTAGATATAGTATGTGTTCTCTCTCAAATTCTGCACAGGCTTTGTTGACAAGTGTAATGGTATAACTCAAAGCCCACAAAGTTTATAATTTGCATTTCTTATTGCAATTCTTCCAAATTTTAATTATGAAATAAGTCATGCTATTGCAGGTTATCCCTGCATCTTCAAGCAAATTCTGCATTATTGGATAACTGTGCCATCAAAACAACGGTGCTTTGCCCCACAGCATGCAGGCTGGCTGACTAAGGAGCCAGTGGCATTGACTAGCTCAGAAGTGGGTACAGGCCTCTTTAGGGGCAGGGAAGGAGGAGAGAGGACAGTATAGAAGTCTCAAGAACCAACACAGACCAATTAATATGCAACATGTTAGTCTAGGGTTATCGTACATCTGGGTTTTCCTGAACACAGCCTCTTTTTGAGCTTCCTTTCTCTGTCCAGGCAGATTTTTCAAATAAAAGAAAATATCCAGGGTTTTTGCACAGCAGACAAACTGCAGCTCAGAAAGAGCCCCGGATGGTCCCTCCCCTGCATCTGCAGCTGATTAGTCGATTCCCCTGAAAGCCACAGATGCCAGATCTCACCCACCCAGGCCCCAGATTCCAGGTCTGGGGAGGGGGTCCAGCAGGGAAATGCTGAGTGAAGGCTGTTGCTGTGTCCTGGGCTTGCACCAGCCGCCCTGCTACCACGACAGGTACCCCCTCCAGTATCCCCTCTTACCTCAGCTCTCCCCCCACCCCACTGAAGTAGGATCCTCTTTTTTGAGAACCTGAAATATGGTAACCCTATGTTAGTGCATGTTAGAAATCATACCGTGTACAGTGCATTACCCCTAGACATTGTCCAAATCTAAGCTACATTCCCTCTTCTGCCCCCCTACCCCAAAAACACCCTTAAGTCCAAAAACTATGCTACAGTTTTAATCAGATATCTGCTCCCAAGGATTATTATGCAGGATGTTAGTTCTTATCTATATTTGGCCCAATGCAGTTGTGGAGGGTGTCAAGGTTTCTAGATGCTTTCTTGAGAAATGATTGTTAAGGCTACAATTTAGTCTCGAGTATTTTTAGTAAAAGTCATGGGCAGTAAACAAAAATTCACAGCCCGTGACCTGTCCATGACTTGTAGTATATACCACTGACTAAATCTTGGGGCGATTGGAGCCCGGGGGTGTCACGGGCTCTGGAGGAGAGGGGCACCTTAAGGCAGGGCGGGGGGGACCGGCGTGTGGCCTGGGACCCCCACGTATGTTATGTGGGGGTGGCAGGCTCCCTACCTGGCTCTGCATGGCAACATGTTCCTAGGCAGAGGCATAGCCGGGGGCTCCATGCGCTGCCTCTGCCCCGAGCACCAACTCTGCAGCTCCCATTGGCTGGGAACCATAGGCAATGGGAGCTGCAGGCGCGGCAACACGAGAGCCCCCTGGTCCCTCTGCCTCGGAGCCGAGGGAGGGACATGTCACCGGTCCCGGGGTAAGCATTGCCCAGAGCCCTCACCCCCTCGCATGCCCCAACCTGCAGCCTCAAGCCCCCTCCCCTCCCATACCCAAACTCCTGCACTGCTGCAGGGTGGGGCATGGTGGCCTGAGACTACCCCAGCAGCAGCCAGTGCAGCTGGCCCAGGGGCTGCCCGAGCTGCTCAGTGGCTCCTGGGCCAGCCACGTCAGCCGCTGCAGAAGTCAGAGAGGTCCCAGAAAGTCCCAGAATCCATGACCTCCATGACAGACTTGCAGCCTTAATGATCATATGCTCACTGTTGACCCTACCGCATAGCATTAGACACTGTCCCCCAGACTGCACATTTCCTTTCTGTCTCCGTTTGTACCAAGAGGGAGGCAACAAGCTAGACTGAGCACTAAACTAACCACCTGATTAGATTATTTCAGACTTGTGATCTTTCATCATGAAGGGCTGGCTGCATCCACACAGCTGTCTAAACTCAATAACTGGATCCATTACAAAATGGAGACTGTCCCTTCCAGACACTTTCATTTAGAAACTGTGACTCATTAAAATGCATTCCTCTCAATTCTACAGTATTAGGAGGGGGTACACTGCTATATCTCATACTCTCAATTAGAACTGTTTGTAATTGTCATTCACTTTTCAATCAAGGTCAGGTTATAGTCCTCACAACGAGTCATCCTGGTTGCTAAGGCTTCCCTTAAGATTAGGCTAGAATGGGGAAGTATACACTAACGTAGCTACATAGTTGTAGTTGCATCAGTACAAACCCCTAATGCAGACACACTGAACCATTTACTACAGCTTACCCCTTTTTTTGCACTAGTGAAGTGGATTTACAGAAGGGGTTAGAACCCATATAACTACACTGATATAGTTAACAAGAGAAGTTCTAGGGAAAAACCTTCAGCTACTGGGTGAAACTTTCCCTCATATTTTTGGTATTGTGAATAGGTGGTGAGTGGGAGGGAGGAGGGGTAATATAGTTACAGCTCCATCAATTATGATTAAGAATTGACAGCATGACTTTCACAGTTGGATGTCTATAAATCTTGGTAGTTGAAAGACTGAGAGGAGCCTGAACTAAATATTCTTACTCCCACATGTATGCAATGGAAAAAACTTTCATTTGCCAACCTAGGAGGCTGGCAACTTTCCTAGATTTATAGGGTATAATCTGTCTTTAACATTAAGTACATGTAGAGATCTTTGGCAAATGGTGATAGGTATTTTGTTTTTTGAAGACTGAATTGCGTGGTAATAATACAGAATAAAAGAGATAAAATAAACCAGTGTAATGAATGAGTGTGAAATCCATTATACGTAGAGTCCTTTTACCCAACACTTTGCTTTATAGTTTGGTTTTGTGAACCCACACGTCAGATGAGGCATTGTACATGGGTATGTAATTACCAGGTGGGAGTCTTGACCAGTACAATGATCCATAAATGTAATTACCACAAGTGCATATATTTCTTTCTTGGTTCTTCTCTCATTAGCATGGCATGACCCCTTTAATGCATGCAGCATACAAAGCGAAAGTTGACATGTGCAGGTTGCTCTTGCGGCATGGAGCAGATGTTAACTGCAATGAACACGAGCATGGATATACTGCCTTGATGTTTGCTGGACTCTCAGGTAAACTCTTTCCAAATTTGTATTTTCAGATTTTTATAATACTGCTATCTGGATGACAGGCCTATGAACAGGTTGCAATAGTTCATAATTCAGGACGCTGCCTTAGGATGGAATAATAAAAAGATGATATTACTTAAAAAGAAAAGGAGTACTTGTGGCACCTTAGAGACTAACAAATTTATTCGAGCATAAGCTTTCGTGAGCTACAGCTCACTTCATCGGATGCATTCGGTGGAAAATACAGTGGGGAGATTTGTATACACACACACACACAGAGAACATGAAACAATGGGTTTTATCATACACACTGTAAGGAGAGTGATCACTTAAGATGAGCCATCACCAGCAGCAGGGATGGCTCACCTTAAGTGATCACTCTCCTTACAGTGTGTATGATAAAACCCATTGTTTCATGTTCTCTCTCTCTCTCTCTCTCTGTGTGTGTGTGTGTGTGTGTGTGTGTGTGTGTGTGTGTGTAGCTCACGAAAGCTTATGCTCAAATAAATTGGTTAGTTTCTAAGGTGCCACAAGTACTCCTTTTCTTTTTACGAATACAGACTAACATGGCTGCTACTCTGAAACCTGTTATTACTTAAGCAATGGGTGGGTCTGTGTAACTGTAGAAGTACTAGTACAACCCAGTATGTAGGAAAGATGCAGTTGACTCATTTTGTCCTATATTAAGTTGATTTGCTCATCTATTTGAGGCATATGCTATATAATTCCAACTGCGTAGGGAGGATTCCTGCTGTACTTAGTCCTGGAGCCTTAAAATTCCATCTGTCATGCAATGATTTTCCTGCACAACAGTATGAATTCTGTTTAATTATATTGAGTTCCTATGAAAGACACTCCCTTTCTGAAGGATGGGTGGATTTTTAAGACTCCCCAACTATAGCTTTTAATAAGCAATGCCATTTTAATACTTCTGAGGCGTGTCAAATTTAGTCTTCCTGTTCAAATAATGGCTGCAAGCAGATTGTAGTTCCCCGAATGTGTTTAGCGAAACTTTGGCAAGGGATAGATCCCTCACCCAATTTCCTTCCTCTAGGGATTGATCACTAACAGGACACTGCGTGTATCTGATTCTTGAACTTTGAGCTCTATTTGTTATTTGTCACTGGTCTTATGGCATTGTTTCTGTTCCCTGATTTAGATGAGCAATAATTCTCTTACAGTCAGGAAAAGGGCTTTATATCTCTGAATGAGGGGTAAAAGATAAGGATTAGGGAAGTATGACTCTTTTTAAACTTCTTCCTTTCTGGGTCACTCAGCTGTTTTTCCCAAAGCATAATTCCTAGAGACATTAATATAAACTCTTAGCTAGGTGTGGAGACATTAGTGTAAGATATTAGATGTAGAGTAAAATCAATGGCCCACAATCTCCAGTATGAATACTCCTGGATGTTAGTTTTCAGATTTTTAATCTTTGCGCTCAAAAAGAATGTGAGCCCAGCTGAAGCAGTGTCACTCTAAAATTAGAGCAAATGCAAGAAACATTTATATTCTTTTCTCCTTTGTAGTAACGCACCCTAGTCAGCACTCCCACAAAAACAGAAAGTAAAGGAAGAGCACACCTGGAAAATAGAACCAACAAGCCTGGTCACAAGTGTCTTTATTAGTCTCCCTGAAGGGCACCAGTTAAGTGATATATTTTGCCATCAAATTTAGGTTCATCTTACTCATTTGGTATTTATCCCAGCCTGAACACCTAGTTCCCATTGGGGAGAAAGGAACAATCTGTTCTCTGCTCTGGGTTTTGGCTCCATAATAGTACTGAATTTGTTCTTCTCTTAGAAGACAGGATGCTGTAGTAGTGCTGTCAAACTAGAATAGCGGGCCTTGCATCTATATTGCTACCCACTGTGGGGCCAAATCTTGGCATAGAGAGATGCACACTGGATTCAGTGGGAATTGAACATGCATAACTCGGGGAAGAATCTGATCCTGAGAGTGTGAATTTTTGTTCCTTGGGCTTTGCAAATAAGAGAAAAATACTACTGGCTCTTTAATCCACTGTTTTAAACCAAGGACATCAAGGATTTGTTGTGTCAGTGTTGTCCCTTTTAGGTCCTGAAGTTCAGCTTGAAATTAGCTACTGGTCTTCTCAAATTATGTGCATCTACAAAAGACAAAACAAAACTCTGTATGTCTTCTCTTTTCAAATACAGGCAGCAAAGAAATTACCTGGATGATGTTAGAGGCTGGAGCAGAGACTGATGCTGTCAACTCAGTGGGAAGGACAGCAGCTCAGATGGCTGCCTTTGTGGGTAAATTGAAATTGTCTCCTAATTTTCACCAGGGCTATAAGATTATATGGTTTGGTGGATTAAGCAGTTTATTCTTGGAGGAACATTACTTCACATTTCTTTATTAATTGATTAAAAACAGGATTAAATTTTATCCCATGTCTCCTCCTATATGAGCGAGCAGTCAGTCGTTTTCATTCTCAACAATGTTACAACATCTATGATCCTCCCCTCTGCTGAAATCTGCAAAGATGGTTGCTGCTGTTCTAAAAGTGTATAAATTACACTGGGCCATCACTTTTCAAACCGTAAAACAGACTGGGAAGTTCTTAAGGTGTCTGAAGTAAAGGTATGTGTTTCAGCTAACATGTGCTAGTGCGAATAGACCCTACAGTAGCTCTTCACTTAACGTCCTCCCGGTTAACATTGTTTCACTATTAGGTCGCGGACCTATTAGAGAACATACCCCTTTAAAGTCTTGCAATGTTCCTTTGTAATGTTGTTTGGCTCCCCCATCTCCGCCCACCCGGTGCTCCTGCCAGGGACCAGATCCAGGTATGGGGGCTTGCCCCACTCTGCCCGCCCAGCAGAACGGGGCAAGCCCCCATGACCCTACCCTGATCCCCGGCTGGAATGGCCAGCAGGCAGAGTGGAGCAAGCCCCCGGACTCCGACCCTGCTACACCCCTGCCTCAGCCTAGCTTTACAATCATCATTGGTGAGTACAGTATTAAATTGTTTGTTTAAAATTATTTAAAAGTTATTCTGTATATGTATATAATGTTTTTTGTCTGACAAAAAAAATTTCCCTGGAACCTAATCTTCCTCACCCCTGTCCCCACATTTACATTAATTCTTATGGGGAAATTGGATTCACTTAACATCGTTTTGCTTAAACATAGTTTTTCAAGAACATGTGCTAAACCAGCTCCTGTAGGGATTGGGGGGAATAATAACTAAATTACATTTTCATTCTTAATGACTTTTTTTGTTGTTCAAGGTCAACATGATTGCGTAACAATCATCAACAACTTCTTTCCACGGGAAAGGCTAGACTACTACACTAAACCCCAAGGACTAGATAAAGAACCAAAACTGCCAGTGAAGTTTGCTGGGCCTCTTCACAAAATTATTACTACTACAAACTTGCATCCTGTTAAGGTGCAGTAATGAGTACATCTTCTTTATTGGCATAGGACCAGCTTCTGTAATTCTTGTGTTGAGAATTATTTTATTGATAAGGGGATTACTTGCAAAATAAGGTGATCTTTGAAATGAGAGGCATGGCAGAATCTGGTCCATAATTAAGAATATTAAATCTAAGATATCAAGCTAAATAGTATTATTGCATACTATGGTTTATACTTCATGCTCAGGCAAGACATCATGAGATTTAGTATGGTACAGGTAAGTCAGGAACTGAGTTCACATCTCTGGTCACAGAGGTTCATGCTCTTGAAATAAATGCTTAAACCTATTTTACATTTCCTTCATTCTTTTAGTGGAAAATTCAGGCAACATACAGTCTTAATGCTAACTCACTCTTCTTTCAATTAATGTGTGTCACAGCAGATGTCTTCTTACTATTTTTTTTCTTTAGTCACTATTTCATTGCAGTAATGTCTGCTGCTGCAACTTCTGAACACATGTGCAATAGACTTATGTTTTTACTTGTTGGTATAACAGTTAAAAAAAAAAAAAAAAAGCTATACCTTCTGGCTTATTTCTATGTGTAGCTCAGGAAATAAGTAGCCCTCAATTCCTACAGCTTGCCATTGAAAGTTAGCATTTGTCAGCTATCGCCAATCTGAGATTTAAAATAAGAAATAGTTCAGGTACCATTGTGGTATCTATGGCATGTGGAAACAGGTAATTATGTACAGCATTACTTAAGAGTAGCAATTTGGGCATCTGTCTTCGAAAGTGTTTAGTTCAATGTATGAACAGTCTATTTGCTGCACTCTAGGCTTACTTTAGGCTAGCTCCAGAGTGGTAAACCTATATCATGCAATGCCATCTCGTACATGCACCTCAGAGAGGGGGATGTTGGGCTAGGGTAATCATTATAGTGTTTGGAGATAATGGTTACACTGTAAACGATTTTAATTCTTGACGCAATTTTCCTTTTTTAGATCTGTTTGCAGTTTTTGACCAGTCTTGGGGCAGGTCTATACTAGAAGCGCTACATTGGTGCAGTTGCACCACGCCTAGTGAAGATGCGCTATGCCTACGGAAGAATGCTCTCCTGTCGGCATAATTACTTCATCTCTGTGAGAGGTGGAAGGAATGTCGGCAGGAGGGGGTCTCCCACCAACATTGTACGAGTGTGGACAGCACTTAGATTGCTGTAAATTGTGTTGCTCAGGGGGGTGTAGTCCTGCCCTTAGTTTTGATGGTCTTGGATGGTAACTATGAATTGCAGTATATTTATTACTCAGTAATATGCTCCATTAGCAAAGGAACGGAGCACAACATAGGAAGAGAAAATAGACTAAAAAATGGAAGAACATCAGAAGCCCTACTAAAGTTAGCTATTTTCATCCATCTAACCTATATGCTTTAACTCGCATGCTTAAAGGAAAAAAAAGAATTCCTCATTACATTAAACTCTCTTCACTGTTCCCTGTAGATTGTGCTGCTGGTCAAAGAGAACCCCCTATTGGCAGAAGTAGAAGCACTGCTGAAATGCTACAGAGTGTTGGATCTGATTTGTGAGAAATGTATGAAGCAGAGAGATATGAATGAAGTACTGGCTATTAAAATGCACTATATCAGTTGCATCTTCCAGAAATGTATTCATTTTCTCAAAGAGCGAGAGTATAAACTGGATGGATTAATCAAAAGGTATGCATTTATACAGAATTTAAAAGGAGTCTGAAGGTCTATACATGAATTTTATACATCTATTGGGATGAAGTGGAGCTGGAGCATTGGTTAGTTGGGCTTTTGTGGTTTAAAAACTACCAAGATTAAATTGCATTGCTTGAAAGACTCCAGTTTAACATTGTCAAGGGGAGCCCTGATCCCCTACCACTCATGTACAAAAGGCATCCAGTAGTCATTACTCCTGGGGGAATTCTGCACCACTGCGCAATGCAGAATTTTGTAGAAATTAATGTTGTGTGTGCAGAATTTCCTTTTTTCCCTACAGAAATGGGCTGCAGAAATGTTGGCCGCCCCTAGGGGCTGCTGGACCCAGCAGAACCCAGCTCACAAATAGAAGACAAGGCTGTTGGGGGGAGGTAACTGGAGGGTTCCCAGCAGCTGCACTTCCCAGCACAACCTGAAGGAAGGAGGCAGCATACAGAAAAGTCCGTACAAACCCAGAACCCAGCATCAGGCTGTTTTTTTTCCCCCTCTGGCTCCCTGGGCTCTAGGAGGATAGGGGATGCGAGTGTCTGGCCTGGGGAGGACCGTGGCTGGGCTCTGGGGAGGGGCAGGGGGCACAGAAACAGGAACTAGGTTGTTATAGGGGTGTCTACAACTCTCTACTCCTGGGGGAATTTTTGGGGGTGTCTCTATTCAGACATACCTGCTGACAGGTATTTTGAAATAAATTACCAAAATAATTGAAACTGGTATGATTATATAGTGCTATTTTGACAAATAAAATTTCCAGAATTTTAAAATGTGTGCAAAAATTTTAATTTTTTGGTGCAGAATTCCCCCAGGAGTCACTCATGCAAAGAAGGGTGCAGTCATCAGCACTGAACACCTGATAGGGCACATGGCTGGGTGGGTTAAACTGGCTTGGCCAGGGTCCTGAATGCCCTGGAGCACTAGAAAGGTAGGTGGTGCATGCGTGTGTGTGAAAGAGTGATGCAAGCTACACTTTCAAATGTATACCGAAGGTCACCTGTGAGCATGTTGCTATCTACTCCACTCTGCTCCCTAGCATAGACTCTGGCAGGTGTAAAGCAAAAGCCCTATTTAAAGCCAGTGGAATTTTTGCTTCTAAGCCAGTTGGGTTTGTAAATCTTGGGTGGGGTTTTCAAAAGTGCCAACAGGCTATTTTGATTTAAGTGCTTAACTTTTGATGGTGTTGAGCATCTGGAGTTCCCACTGACTTCAGTGGATGTGTAGGTGCTTCTGAAAACTGGGTTATAAATGAAGCAAATAACCCTGTCTCTAAAATATTAAAATCAATTAATATAGCAGTGATTCAAGAATTAAGAAGATAAATAAGGGAAAAGAAGAGATAAGATAGCTTAATGAAGTCAGGACAATAATGTGGTATTACTAATAGAATTTTAAACAAGAACTGTACCTCGGTGTCTTATAATTTAAAACAAAGCAAAGTCTCTCTAATAAGCTGTATGTCTGCCATTGCTGATATTGGGCTAGATAGTTGAAACATAATGGGTTTAGGTTTCCAAAACTTAGCTGTAATTATTATTTTATACTTCAAAATTGTTGTGTAATTACATACAAAGAGCTTCATTTGCATTTTTAACTTCACTGTGATTTTGACACTACAGAATTTACTTTAAATCTGAATTTTAGCATAAAGTTGCCATATGAGGAAGGAAGCCGGGGGACAGCGGAATAAATAACACCTTGGACCATGCTTGTTAGTAAACGCTAATCATAAGCTGCTAGTGGATTTTCATTTAACTTTTGCTTTAAAAATTTCAGTCTATTGAAAGGCAGAGATACAGATGGTTTTCCTGTGTATCAAGAGAAGCTTATCAGAGAGTGCATTCGAAAGTTTCCTTACTGTGAAGCTACCCTGCTCCAGCAGCTGGTGAGAAGTATTGCTCCTGTTGAAATTGTAAGTGTCTCTCATTAAGCAAATAAGTGCTATTTTATAAACAGATTAATTTAGATATCCCACATAGTAAAAGCCTGGTATTCAATTGAATTTTACATGTCTTTTTGTCCCTTGACTTATGTCCTCTAGGATGCAAAAGTTTTGAATGTCCCCTGAGATATTTTTTAAAAATTGGGATTCTAGGGAATTCTTCTGTACCAAATACAGTAGGAGTTCTCATCCCTGACAATTGGGTTTCCTCTAGTTTCTGTTTCTCTACGTGGCTTTGACTGTGGATCATTATTTATTAAAAATCTTCACATCAGAAAACTAGAGCAGAGTATTCTGATGCTAGCACTTTGTATTTCTCTCCATTTGGGGAGGAGGGGGGAGAGACTCTCTCTTCCCATTTCTCTTTGCAAAACTCACTCCATAAATTCAGTGGTGTTAGATAGCTTAACAGCCTTATCCTGCACTTGAGCAAAAGAGCAAGGGGTGGAAGGACTGCAGGATCTCCTGGGACTCTTGCAGTCATTATTTCCAGTGGGCCAGAAGTGGGTGGCAGTAGGTGATGGTAACTTGGAAGAAAAGCATCTTTTTGAAGCTGCCTTTATGAGCAGAAGAAGCAAAATGAACAGCTGTTGATGTCCAGTGCCATGGATGCCTAGTAAGAAAACTAACTTTACATCTTCGCATATGTGTCTGATAGGAGACTATCTTTAAAGAGTATTTTAATTGGCTTATAATAAATCTTGTACAAGAGGCTTATTTTTCAGAGGAAAGCACATCAGATCTATTTCTGAAAGCTATGCAGTACGTGTGTTAAGATTGGGATGATGATTAATTTTGTAACACAACTGTTACACACTGTAATGAATTAAAAATATCCTTCATCTTACAGGGATCTGATAAATGGGACTGTTCTGTAGTTTAATTCCTGCAATAGTCATCTGTACAATTTATCGAGATCAGAACAAAAGGCAGCACAATGATTTGAATGTTCATACACTGTCTCATACTGTTTAAGACATGCTTACAGTAAACATTTTTTTTCCCCAGGTTTCTTCTACTTTTTTTTCTATTCCTGGCAATCTCCTCTTCCCCTACCAACTCCTTCAAAGAAATCTGTTTCGTTGCACAGTCTTTGACACTTTGGGGTGTATCTATAAAGCTCTAGAAGAATCTGAGCTATCAGTTACATTTGTCCAGGAGTACTTGATCTTAGGCATGCACAATTATGCAGATTCAGTATGAGAAAAACCCAGCCTCTTGTGTAGTGATTACCATCTTTCTCAGATGATTTAATCGGTTTAGATTTTTTTTGAGCTAGAACAACTTGTTTGGTTCTTCACCCATGCCCCCAGTGTTAGCATCATTCTAAGAAAGGATTCTTAACACTATCATAACATTACCAAAGTAGCAGATAGTGATGGCTACTGCTTGTACTTTTTGAAGGAGAAGAATGTCTGCAAATTTTATCTAGTATTTTAAAGATTCCAAGTTGCAAATATTCAGTCGGGAATATTTGAAGACATGGGGCACTCCAGTATGTCATTGCCAAGAGAAACGTCTCTCTCTGGCCAGCACAGACACTAGTTTTCACAATCCTGCTGCATATTATTTACAAACTGCCAACCCTAAGTGAAAAGAATATCACAAAGTACTGTTCATTAATTCATCCAACAAATACATTAAAAGGATGTTTTAATTATGACACAACAACTAAAACAATGGAACATCACATATGTTCTCTGATATCAAGATACATGGGCATATCTGTGAAATAAAATGAAGTAGTGCCCCATTATGCAAAGATACTGGAGAACTGCTTCACTAGATGCTAGTGAAGAGTCAGTGGGACTCTAAATGGGAGTCAATACAACAAAAAATTTACATGTTAGATACAGGAACAATATCCATTGTTTCCAAATGGGAGAAGAATCTCAACAGGGAAAGACATTCTCTTTTAACGTTTCTTCAAGCAATGGCACATAAGTGTTTTAAAAAAATCCATGGGAAAAAGCTTTTTGTGTATAGGCTCACAAAGGACACTTTATAGTAAGTTCATGGTTTACAAGAAGAAAATATTTAATGTGACATTAAGTCCCTTGTGCTCTACCTAACTCTACATTTAATTCTAAAGTGGTACTGGTATGTACAGCTGAAAAACTGTATCTATGCTTCATCAGAAGCATAGACGCTACTGTGTTTGTGTAGTATTATCCTTTAGAGCTAATGCTGCCCAAGACTAATGGTGCACAGCTCCCCTTGAAGTCCTCAGGTGTTGTGCATGTTTAGCGAAGGATAGAATTTGGCCCTTTGTATCGTAGACTTACTGGACCAGCTACATTATTTTGAAAGCTATTATAAAAGCTCTGAAATCCTGGCCATCAGTGTTTTCGCAGATCACATAGTGCAAAGGAATAGTGAGGGAGGATTTTGCACATCCACTACTTTCTAAAGTGATGGCAGCATGAGAATGTGGGTTTAAATATTAATTCTAAACTGATTAGCCTAAAACTTGATTCAGGCTTCTAAGATAAAATAAAATAATTTCTATCCCCCTTCACTAGAAACTGCAGATTAGACACATCTACAGCTGTAGCTTAGGTTTAAGTGTCATGAATTATAGTAGTGGAGGGTCCTGCATTATAGCTGCGTTCACATGATTAGCTTTCTGTTCCTGTTGCTACAACAGAAATGTCAGTGAAAATGCATAGAGCCACCAGGCTTCTTGCTCTTAAGTTGCAAATTGCCAAAACTTTGTGCTAAATGTACATGTCCTATTTCTGCAGACTTTAAATTATGTTTTTCTCCTCCTTATTGCCTAATCTTTTCCCCTTCCCTCAGGGCTCTGATCCTACTGCTTTCTCTGTACTTACACAAGCTATTACTGGCCAAGTGGGCTTTGTGGATGCTGAATTCTGTACAACCTGTGGGGAAAAAGGAGCAGACAAAAGATGTTCCATATGTAAAATGGTAAGAGATTGTCATTGAAGTTTAAAAAAATTAATTTGAAGATAGGCAAATTCAGACTGGAAATAAGGCACAATTTTTAATGGTGAGACTAATTAACTATTGGAACAATTTACCAAGGGTCTGGGTAGATTCTCCATCAGTGACCATTTTTAAATCACGATCAGATGTTTTTCTAAAAGATATGCTTTTTAAATTATTTTGGGAAGTTCTCTGGCCTGTGCTATACAGGAGGTCATACTAGACGATCACAATGGATGGTCCTTTCTGACCTTGTAATCTGTGAATATATTACTGCCAGTCTGGAAAAGGAAGGTTACTTACCAGTACTTGTAGCTCTTTGAGAAATGCCTCTGTATGTTCAGACTGAGGAGATACAAAGCACCTGCTTGTGGTGCAGGTATCTTGAATCCAAGAAGTAAGAATATTTAAAGCCCCAAATAAGATTCTGTGGGTTAGAGGGTGGAGTTACAATACATTGTGGATTTCCTAAATTAATTACAATAGAACAATAGTTTCCTTTCTGATATAATGTATAGAACACCCATATTGTGTGACCTTAACTGTTTATAATTGTAATATCAGAGTAGTACTCTTAGGTTACATAACATATTGTTCCAATATCCTGATTAAATTTGCAGCTTTAGTTCCCCATAAAGTTAAACTATTGTACTGCCCTGTTATATGAAGGTGAAGTAATGGCTCTGGAAACTTTCAGGTTATTTATTGTGACCAGAACTGCCAGAAAATACACTGGTTTACCCACAAAAAAGTTTGTAAGACGCTGAAGGAGGCTCATGAGAAGCAGGAGCTAGAAGCTGCCACAGAAAAACGGAGACAAGAAAAAAAGCAAGAGAGAGGTTAGGATCTACAGTTTGCTAACTAAAATTAATCCTGCACTACAAATTCTACTACAAGAAGCAAAAGTAAATTCTGTTACTGCACGTACTAAGTGAGGTTTAAGAGACTGTCTTGGTTGGTAGAAAAAAAATGGCAGTAATTGTTGGAATGCTTGACTTCTTACTTGTGAAAGCATAACTTTGTATCCAATAACAGAAATACACATGACTCTTGAGTACAATAGGGCACCAGGAATTCTAACTTTGCTGTTAAAGCTCTGATCAAAAAAACCCCCAAATCCTAAACTAGAAGACCAAGTGACAAGTTGAATAATAAAAACAAAACAGCCAACCCACACACTAACCCACTGTGCAAAAGGTTAACTCAGAAGTTAATTCGTTGTTATATTATGGGTATGGGAGAGGAACAAGGAAGACTTGTGTGAGTACATATGGGGGTGGCTATTTGGTTGTTTTGGGTTCTTTCCTTACAACACTAACAAAATGATAAACTCTGAAGATCATACAACAGAGTAAAAATGCCTAACACCCTTCCTCCAAAATAATTTTTCTGTATGTAATTCCAAGGAAAGTCCCTGAAGTAGCATACATGCTCATTCTCACTTCCTGTCTCTTAGCACCCCTTTCCCATTTTATATGTTTTAACTTTATTGTCGGCAGTTACAAAATACAGAAGCCATGTCATGCTTGCCTTACTCACAGGAGAGTAGCTCTGAAAATAGTACTGCAGGGCAGTTATTAGTATATCAGGAAACAACTCCACCTGGTGACCATCTCATGTAAAATTTAAGGAGCCAAAATGGGCTTTTTTAATCACTCGGACCCCTAAGTAGACTTCCATTTCCCTTTATAAATCAGGGTCTCTAATGCCCCAACCACTTAATTTGGACATGCCAAATATACTTATGCTTTTCCCCAAAACCCCTTTTGGAAAGTCTAAGTATACCATGTGGCTTTTTTCAGCCTGGTCAAACAATAAAGGTCAGGATAGCTTACTCTAACCAACTTTTTTGGCTTCAGCTTGATTTTTAATAGACAGAGGTTCTCTGGTACATCGAACAACCTCTTATGCAAACCTGCATTTGCAGCTTTTCTCACAAAACCTCCTTAGTTCTTTTTTAAGTTACAGAATTATTTCTTGGAGTCAGTAAGTCATGCTCTGGTTTCCCATTCCTTGACATACCAGGTTACTGGATTAGAATAACTTTGAAATGAAAGTTTGATTGGAGTAGGGCACTAAGTTGACCTATTCACCTAGTATCATAATAGCGTGTGCCAGTTCTTGCAGTCATAATAGAGGCAAAATTAATTATTAAAGAGAGAGTATCGTGGGAAGCTTTGTCCGAGTGAGGTACCCAGGATTGTTTCCAACATAACCTAACATCTCCTTAGGCTGGGGCGGGGCACATTTTTTGGTCCGAGGGCCACATCTAGGTATGGAAATTGTATGGTGGGCCATGAATGCTCATGAAATTGTGGGGTGGATTGGAGTGCAGGAGGGGATGAGGGCTCCGGCTGGGGGTGTGGGCTCTGGGGGGGCCAGAAATCAGGAGTTCAGGGTGTGGGAAGGGGCTCTGGGCTGGGGCAGGGGGTTGTAGTGTGTGGGGGTGAGGGCTTCAGCTGGGCGGTGCGGGCTCTGGGGTGGGGCTGGGGATGCGGAGTTGGGGGTGCAGGAGGGTGCTCTCGGCTGGGACTGAGAGGGATCAGGGCTGGGGCAGGGGGTTGGGGCACAGGAGGAGGGCAGGGGGGCAGGCTCCAGGCGGCACTTACCTCAAGCAGCTCCCAGAAGCAGCAGCATGTCCGCCTATAGCTCCTAAGCAGAGGCACAGCCAGGCGGCTCTGCATGCTGCCCTGTCCGCAGGTGCTTCCCCTGCAGCACCCATTGGCTGCAGTTCCCGGCCAATGGGAGCTGCGGGCGTGGTGCTTGGGGCTGGGACCCTCTGGCTGCCTCTATGCATAGGAGCCAGAGGAAGAACGTGCTGCTGCTTCTGGGAGCCACACAGAGTTGGGCAAGCCCCGGACCCCGCTCCCCAGTGGGAACTTGAAGGCCAGTTTAAAAGGTCTGGAGAGCCGGATGTGGCCCCCAGGCCGTAGTTTGCTCACCCCTGCCTTAGGCAGAACTCCCGTGTCTGAGGTCTCTTAATGTAGTCCTGCTTCCTTATTATGTTTAGAAGAATAAATATTAGGAAACTTGTTGATAGTAGGGGAATAAACTTCTCAGTGAAACAAAGAGCAAGTACCTGCCAAATTCAGCCTTAAGAATAACAATGCCGCTTCTTGTGTGGGTGTTGATGATGGGATTTGTGAGATGTGTATGTCTTTTTTCGTTAGATGAAGCACAAGCAGCGGATCCTAGTTCCACAAATGAAAAACAGTCAGACCCTCACCCAGGAGCTACCAAAGAAGTGGATCCAAATCATGCAGTTGACAGAACAGAGGAATGTGTGCTTAACAATGAGCCAGCAGCCGCACAACTGCGTCCTGACAATCAGTCTGAAAGTGAGACTAGCTTAGCTGACATTGCTGTGCAAAAAGTTCAAGAAGCTGAAGAGTAAGATGATGGTGGGCAAGGGACAAGTCTTGGCTGAAGTCCCTGTACTTTAATGTCATGAAGCATATTCTAAGTTCAGTATGTTTATAGCTCTCACTGCATAGCATATGCAAGACTTCCTGTGTGAGATAGCATATGTCTATTTTTTCCTGAGTTAAGAAATAGGCTAGTATAATCACATACTTTAGACCTCATCATAGGTTGTCAAGACAAATCATTTATACACTGGTCAATACTATATTTGCATATATTCCTCTGGTTGTATCTACAGTAAGTGTAGTAAACCTATGAATATCTGTGGAAAATGAGCCACTCGCTAGTGAAATAGGAAAACATTCAAATCACTTGGATTATCCTTGTTTTCAAAAATTAAAATCCTACATATAGTATATTAAAGATTTTTTCTCCATGTGCAATAAAAGTGAAGCTGAGAGAGGCTTATGAAGTCATATGGGAGTTTAGCAGTTAAATTGCTTTACAACTCTTCACATTTTTTTTTTTGAGTCTTCATCTGGATTCTGAACACTCTTCACTGTTCTTTACTGTGATGGGTTAGTTTCTACTATTGGAATAGCACAGCAATATATAATTTGTCTGTTTGTGACAATTTTCATTAAATGATACTGCTGATCCAGCTGTCTCAAGTGGACCGTGAAATGTATCTTTCAAATAAATTACTTATTTGTTCAATGAGACAAGACAAGTGAGGTGATATCTTTTATTGGACCAACTTCTGTTGGTGGAAGAGACAAGCTTTTGAGTTTCACAGAGCTCTTCTTTGGGCGTGGGACAAGTTGCTAAGGATAAATGGTTCATCGATGCTGTAGGAGACCACTTCAAGTGAAGTGGGCAATTATTTCTTCAAAGATATTCAAGTCTGTCACAGACCAATGAAAAGATTAGACCCAAGTTTTTAATATTAAACATTTACATTGACTAGAGTGAGATAGTGTCTGAATTCAGTTTTAAGGAAAAGGTTTCCTTTCTAGTACACTGAGATTTTATGTTTATGAAATATTTGGTAAGCATTGACCACATGCTTGATGGCCATACAAGACAAAAGGGTGAAGTCCTGGCCTCACTGAAGCCAGTGGGAAAACTCCCAGTCACCCTTGATTCTGTCACCCTTATATTTGATGAGTGGTACAGTATGTCATGAAATCAATGGGACAGTTCACAAAGTAACAGGTTTTAGAGGGATAGCCATGTTTAGTCTGTATCAGTAAAAATGAGGAGTCCTTGTGGCACCTTAGAGACTAACAAATTTATTTGGGCATAAGTTTTTGTGGAATATAACCAACTTCATCACATGCATGGAGTGGAAAATACAGAAAGCAGGTATAAATATATAGCATGTGAAAGGATAGGAGTTGCCTTACCAAGGTGGGGGATCACCCCTTCTTCTCAACTGTTAGGAATGGGCCACATCCACCCTAATTGAATTGGCCTCGTTAACACTGACCCCCCCTCCCACACACACACTCTCTCTCGGTAAGGGGGTACTTCTTCTGTGCCTCAAAAAAATTTTAGTCTCCAGGGCTGAAAAAATAAGAGAGATTACTACTTAGAGCGGAATTTCAAAAGAGTCTAAGGGCAGGTCTACACTACGCTGGGATGGACGTTCTGAGATCGGTCCACCAGTGGTCGATTTTCTCCCATTGACCACCCGTGGTGTAGACCCTGTGGTAACTCGACCTAAGGTATGTCAACTCCAGCTACATGAATAACATAGCTGGAGTTGCGTAGCGTAGGTCAACTTACCATGGTAGTTTGGACATAGCCTAGAGGAGTTAGGTGCCCAAGTACTATTGAGCTTAAATGGGATTTGGATGCCTAACTTCCTTGGGCACATCTGAAAATCCCAATTTTTGAATCATGTTAACTGCCTTTTTAAAATGAGAGCAATGATTGCTATGGGACTATTTATAACCCAATTTTATCTTTCACTCTGCCAGTCAAACTTTCTTCCTGCTTCAACAGGGCCTTATTGAAAAATCCGACAATTGGGAAAATCATAGAATCATAGAAGATATGGGTTGGAAGAGACCTCAGGAGGTCATCTAGTCCAACCCTGTGCTCAAAGCAGGACCAGGACCAACACCAACTAAATCATCCCAACCAGGGCTTTGTCAAGCTGGGCCTTAAAAACCTCTAAGGATGGAGATTCCACCCCCTCCCTAGGAAACCACTCCAGTGCTTCACCACCCTCCTACTGAAATAGTTTTTCCTAATATCCACTTGAGACCACTGCTCTTTGTTCTGTCATCTGCCACCACTGAGAACAGCCTAGCTCCATCCTCTTTGGAACCCCTCTTCAGGTAGTTGAAGACTGCTATCAAATATCCCCTCACTCTTCTCTTCTGCAGACTAAATAAGCCCAGGTCCCTTGGCCTCTCCTCATAAGTTCATCAGCCCCCTAATCATTTTCATTGCCGTCTGCTGGACACGCTCCAATTTATCCACATCCTTTCTGTAGGGGCGGGCCCAAAACTGGACGCAATACTCCAAATGTGGCCTCAATAGTGCTGAATAGAGGGAAATAATCACTTCCCTCGATCTGCTGGCAATACTTCTAATAATGCAGCCCAATATGCCATTAGCCTTCTTGGCCACAAGGACACACTGCTGACTTGTATCCAGCTTCTTGCCCACTGTAATCCCCAGGTCCTTTTCTGCAGAACTGCCACTTAGCCAGTAGGTCCCCAGACTGTAGCGGTGCATGGGATTCTTCCGTCCTAAGTGCAGGACTCTGCATTTATCCTTGTTGAACCTCATCAGATTTCCTTTGGCCCAGTCCTCCAATTTGTCTAGGTCACTCCACCCTATCCCTACCCTCCAGCGTATCTACCTCTCCCCCCTAGCTTAGTGTCATCTGAAAATTGCTGAGGGTGCAATCCATTCCATCATCCAGATCATTAATGAAGATGCTGAACAAAGCAAAACAAAAATACTGAGATGGGGTAAAAAACAGGTCCTGTGCAAACAACATCTCTCAAGGAACTGAGTATTTGGGTCATGGGCTCCCATTGTGCTAGGAACTGTGTAAACATCTTATGAAGATACCAGAGATCTTACAATCTGATTTCAAGTGAGACACAATTAGTGAGTATATCAAACAGCAGGGGAAAAGGGGACTAAATAAGAACATAGTTATGTAAATTAGTTATCATTCAATTTTGGTAACAATACTTAGTCCTCATATAAGACTTTTCACCCATAGATCTCAAAGACCTTGCCAAGGAGGTCTGTGGGGGGGGTACTATTATCCTCATTTTACTGATTGGGAAACTGACTACAAAGAAGTGAAAAGACTTGTTCAGGGTTGCACAACAGATCAGTTGCAGAGCCAGGAACAGAAACTAGGTCTGCTAACTCCTTGCCCAATGCCCCCTTCTTCTCTATCACACTGCCTCCTTATGTAATGATTCCAAATGATTAGAGTTTGTTTAGGTAGAAAGAAATGAATACTGTCATCTACGTCAAACTGTTCCATGCCCCCGCCAACATTAGCAGCTTTAATGTCAGTGATACAGTGGAAGTGGGCCTTGAGTTGGAATTTGAGAGAACAGTGACTGGAGGATCAAGTTTCAGAGTAGCAGCCATGTTAGTCTGTATCGGCAAAAAGAAAAGGAGTACTTGTGGCACCTTAGAGACTAACAAATTTATTTGAGCATAAGCTTTCATGAGCTACAGCTCACTTCATCGACTGTAGCTCATGAAAGCTTATGCTCAAATAAATTTGTTAGTCTCTAAGTTGCCACAAGTACTCCTTTTCTTTTTGGAGGATCAAGGCAACCAGTTCTGAGGTATGTCTCCACATGTATCTCATCTATTTTCTAATCAACAGCCATTTCACCATAAAGTCCTTCTAAGGCTACACTTGGAAAACTGAACTGACTACCAGGCACAGCGTTCAAATAGGATATCCATATTTTTTGAATGCCTATGACAAAAGGGCACCAACTAGAGCTGGTTGAATTGGAACATAAAATCAGAATTGTAGAACTTCCTACAAAACAGAAAGACTGGTTTCCACCCTGCTCTAGCGAGAAACTTCCTGTGAATATTGAGTCTGCCCTAAAAGGAAAGGCTTAAAAACCATGCATGCACACAAACGGGTACATGCACACATACACAGAGCAAAAAAACTTAAAGTGACTAAAAGCCAGCTAATCTCAGAAACTGTAAAGTATTCATGATTCTCTAGCATGTTTATCTCAATTGCATTAGGGATAGAATTAGGAGCATGTGGAAATTTACCTTATGGAACTCTTCTCTTTTGTATTATAGTGGTTTGCACTTTGGGACTTTAAGGCCCAACTGTGTCTGCAGCTATGTGTACCATCCCCACTGATGTAAACAAGAGCCATCACAGGCAAAATGTAGCTGTATAGATTGTTATAGATGAATAGACTTGTATATACTGTGGGTGAAATTACTGTTGACCTGACCCCATCCCATTCTGTGGCAAAATCCATATACTATATGCAAGAACGGTAATGAAAGAGGCCTACAGGCCTGCATCCTGTAAGACTTGGCTTAAGCTAAAAGCATTTCTGTATGCTGGGCTGTGGCATTTGACCCAAATAACGGTCTAGGCCAATCTCTAGCTAGAAAAGAGCCAAAGGGCCTAAAGTCCCTAGCTGTCCATTATATGCACCCTCCACCCTGCAAAAGTCCATAGACAAAACGCTGCCACAAGCAAACCTCAGATCTTGATAATAACGTGTCAGCACAGTGCTAATTAGAAAACTGTTTTTAATTATCTCCTTATAAGGCTTTATTAACAATGCTTGAGTGGTAAAAAATAATTAATAAGGAAATGTATCATTTGTCTTGGATTTGAACCTATATAAAACTGGTATTATAGGGGCAGGGCAGCAAGAGACCAGGGTGGCACCTGTGTGTGACTATCTCTGTCTCCCTCTCCCTGCATGCTTGTATTCAATAAAAAAACCTCAGGCTGTTTGAACCAAACAGATGGTGTGACTCGTTTTCCACAACAATACTTTTGTAACATAAGAAGAAATGCACACCAAGAACTGGGCATGCTGGGAGACTAATTCCATTGATATGGCCTACCAGGACAGCCTTCTGTAGCCATTTTGTAGACAAGAAAGTTGACTAGTATTTAGCTGGTTTTTAATCAAAGAACTTTGTTGACAGTAAAATAGTATAGCTCCCTTTTTTTGTACTGACTTCCTGCTTCTTCTTTGCAACATCATCATTATAATTACATTAAAAATAGGTTAAAAGAACATTAAAGTTGCAACGTCAAGCACTCAAAAGTTAAGAAATGCCAGAGTTAAGGTTGCCTCTGCAATCTTAATTTTTGCATATGTATTAGATCTTTGATTACATACTAATTTTTTCCCCACAGGATTTTTACCTCCAGTACACAGGACAAATGGTTCTCTAGGGATAAATCAGGGTTGTATAGTGAACGAGGCTGTTGTCAGTAGGAACCTTGCTTGTCTCATTTGTTGCAGAAGTTGGAAGATGTGTCGTGAGCAAGGTAGAGGACTGCAGAAACAGCAGGGGTGGTCTCATGGTTAAAGCAGCTGAATGCTGCCATGGGGAATTGGGAACTTCTATCCCTGCCTCTGTCACAGAGTTCCTATGTGATGCTAGGCAAGACATTCAAATGAAAACGTTCACAGTTGGCTGCTGATTGTGCATTCCTCATTTCCTTGGTGCTCAATGTGAAACAGATGGGGCCAGATATGCAGAAGTATTGAGTGCTCACAACTGCAGATGAAGACGATTGGAGTTGAGCTTTGATCATAGAAAGTGCTAGAAAAATCATAGGTAGTCCAGATAATCAAGACAATTTTGGCCTTAAATATCTGTGCCTCAGTTCCCCATCTGGAAGATGGGGATAATAACACCTAATTGCACAGGGTTATTGTAAAGATAAATTCATGAATGTCTGTGAAGCACTCAGATACTAGGGTGAGAACACAAAAATTCCAGGAATAAATTACTAATTTTGTATTCAGTGCAAGATGTAGACGGTGTGTGGTAAATAAGGCCTGGGACTACAAACTAAATGACAAGAATTAAAAAAATATTGAAAATATTGAATAACTATCCATTGTGAGGCCCTGGGTCCCTCAGAAAAATAACATGATTATATAATTAAAACTGTATCATAATACATATGCACAATGGACCCAAGTTTAGAGTGCATGGCCATCCTTAATTCTGGAATTTCCTGATATTTGAATGCTTGATTTTGCAACCTTATTTTTCTTTCAATCTAGTTTTTTATGGCTATAATTTCCTAATTTAGGGTTTAAAAAAAAACTGAAAAAAACAAACTCCATCATATGGAACCATATTGACCCCCCAACTTGGGTAGTCAGCAGGGATTAGACCTTTAGTTCTACAATACAGACCTCTGCCATTTGAGCTAATGGAGTAACTGATAGAAATAGTAGGCTGTTATCCTCTATGTGGACCTGCCGCTGGATGGGGAGGACATACAAACACACTTGCCAGTGGGTTTCATAGCTATTTTCTGACAGCAGAGGAGTATAGAGATGCAGGACTCCTAGGTTCAATTCTAGGTTCTGGAGGAGAGTGTACCTGAATGATTATAGACTTTTCTGTACCTGTCCCTCCTACACATGCCTGTATCTTTCTGCCTCTACTTCTATCCATCCCACCTTGGCTCTGTCTCTCTCTCTCCTCCTATCTACCCCTTCCACCTTGGTTCCTGCCTCCTTCCCCCACCTTTCTGCTCCTATCCAATCCTGCACCATTTGGCTTTTGCCCCTACCCGTATTTGCTTCTATCTAATCCCCTCCATCCTCTTGTTTATGCCCTCTTCCTGTTCTATGCCTATATGCCCCTCTCTGCTCCTCTCCATCTCCTTGCACCCCACTACAGCTCCTGTCTCCCTCCACTAGCTCCTGTTCCTGCTGTCCCCATTCTGTTCCTCCTCACCCTCTGGCTCCTGAAAGCCACCTTCCCCACATGCACCTCACTTCAGTCAGGCAGCTTCTTCTTTCTCTTCCATATTAGCAGGGGGAGCATTGAGAGCACAGGAGAGACAATTTCCTTGCTGTCAGTTCCAATTTTTGGTGGCACATAGGCCCCTGACAGTGGGGAGGAGTAATCAGAGGGAAAGTCGTGCTTGGGTCCCTACAACCCTAGGCTGGAGTATGCTCAGTGCACACAAAATCTTCAGAGAATTTAACAACATGAAATTTACTTCTGTAATTGAGTAAATCAGAGTGTAACTTTACATTGCAACTGTCCCAGTGCAATGTACTTCCCTTTTCCCCTGGAGACTCCTCTTCCACACCACACTCAGCTTCATACTGCTGTGAGATAAAGTATTAGATCCCTTCTAACTGTACATCCTGGGATAAAGCACCTACAGTGTTTAACTGCTGGGATGCAGGCCAGTCTCTGTGGACTCAATCATGGCTCTCTGATCCACCAAAACCTCTCCCCGACCCCACATACACTGGGAGATAAATCCTGCCTTTCCTTTGATGGAACAGCTCAGGAGGTTCTTCATGAGAGCAACACAGTAGAGTTTTCCCATGAGGAGTGATTAATACTTCTGTCTGGCTAGATTCCTAGTGTTTCACCTTGATCACTATGAGCACAATTGCAAAGACAGGTTTCTGGCCAACAGGAAGTAAGAAAGGTTGGGACTCTTGTAAGAAGCCTGCATGGACTTACCTTGCCTCTTCTCTACATTCCTAATGTGATTAACTTTCCCCTCCTGCCAGTTCCAAACACTTTCCTTTGAAACAGCAATCAGCAAAGGACAAAAGTGGATTGTAGCAGGAGTTGGGAACAGGGCTAAAATTAAGATATCAATGATAAGGACTATATACCAACCTTATACACTGAGAACCTTGCAATGACTTCATTTGGGAAAGAGAGAGGCCACATGAAGCCTTAATCTGACCTGGAAGTGTTGGAAACTAAGGTGGTAAGAGAAACCTGATTAATTTAGAAAAGAGGAGGCCAACCAGCAAAGAATATTAAAGATGAATACATTCATCCTTAGTGTCCTAAAAATTAATGTAAAGGTTTGTTTTGTTAATTTGTCACAACAGACAATATTGTACTCATGAGAATTCAATTAGTGGCAACATTATGATAAAGTTACAGCAAATCTATGACCGGCATTTTCTAACCTTAATCCTTGAATCCCCACATTTGGGATTAAAGGAATGAATTTAGAATTTTCCTGCTGAAAGTTCTTTTAATCAAGTATAAGTTATAGCATACATGTTTTATGGATATTAACTTACAATAAAAGTTTAATATCCAACATGTAGGTACATATTTTCCTAATGAACCAAACAATTATCTGAATTTGACTGTCAATTTCTCAGGGGGTTCTTCTGGTTTGTTTTCAAAGCATATTCCTAGACAGGTGGATATTTTATTCCAATCCACAGAGGAAAATTCCATTATAGATCTCTTCATTGCCCTCACAAAAACAGCATCTTCAGGGTTCGCAAATGGAACTCTACAAAAATAACAAAACAAATGTAAATAACTGACATGATAAAAACAATTTTTCCTAACCAGTTTGAAATTATTTTCTGGAAACAGTTATGTGGAAAGTAATGGTAGAGACAATTATTGATTAAACAGACTAGTCTATAACTACTTACAACATTTTTTGTACACTTCCTCTCTAAAACTTGAGATCAAAATGAGACAAAACAAAAGAGAATCAAAAAAGGCAGCGTCAGAGAAGTCCAAGTAAAAGAAACTTAATTTTGATTAAACTAAATGCAATAAACTAATTAAAATGTATTTTCCTTAACTTTAAAAAATAAAGGAACTCAGTGCAAAAAGATATGTTAATACAATATTAATTGCTCAGAGTTAACTTTCACAATATTGCCACATTTATACACAGGAATATGATTCTGTGCATATAGATCTGGTTACAGTAGGATTTATAAGTGAATTTTATGACTTGTATGTAAGCAGTATGTAAATGAACTCCACTCTGACAGCTAGCTGGGGAGAGGTAGAGACCTCAGGAGCAATCTGTATTCACATGAATACACCTACTCTGCCAAGATATACAGCAGATAGAGCTGTGTTACTCAAAGTGATCAACTTTGGCTGGTGTTGGGTTACAAATCACTTTAGTATTGAATACAAGGGCAGTGAAATGTTGTTATCAATATTGTCTTTATTGTATGAATAAAGGGGCTCTGAACTGTGCTTAACCTATTCCAAATGAGGGGGTCACCCTCACCTAAAAGCCGGGGGCTCAAATGCTAGACCCCTGTGAAAAAAGTGGGAGTGGAGATGGGTGTTCTAGCCATGAGATGTTTCAGAGTACCAGCTGTGTTAGTCTGTATTCGCAAAAAGAAAAGGAGTACTTGTGGCACCTTAGAGACTAACAAATTTATTTGAGCATAAGCTTTCGTGAGCTACAGCTCACTTCATCAGATGCATCCAATGAAGTGAGCTGTAGCTCACGAAAGCTTATGCTCAAATAAATTTGTTAGTCTCTAAGGTGCCACAAGTACTCCTTTTCTTCTAGCCATGAGCTGTAGACTCTCTGATCTGGTTTAACCTGTTCTTCCCTACAGATAGTGCTAAATAGGCTTAATTAGGAACCTTTTGTTATTTCAAATACTCAGTAAGAGCTGAAATCACTTGTGGTAGAGTAGTGTTTCTTCCCAGCATGCTGAAAACCACTAAGAGAGTGATATACAGATGTCACAGCAGTGAGGCGGGTGGCAGCAGAAGGTAACTGATGGGCAGCCAGCAAAAGTGGCAAGCAGTCAGAGAGTTACCATGGCTGATAAGATGGCTAGGCGGCAAGAAACCATGACTGGCGGGGCAAGTGCCCAGATGGCAGAGCAAGCAAGATGCCTTCTTTCCCAGGTGGGAGATGAACTCACACAGATGCAACTCTGAACTCTGGGTCCTCACTGACCAAGGACAACCACTGTAAGTGGGGTATGGTGAGGAAGCAGAGGGGGGCACAGTAAAGGAACTTTTGGTTGTGGAAAGTCTTCTGCCCCACGCACTCTGGGGTAGGTGTCCTGTGCACAGTTTTATGTTTATGAATCCTCCTTGTGGCATTTTCCCTAATGTCAGGTGACTTCTCTCCTTTCGTTAAAAGTTTCTTTTCTAAACTCAGACTCTGTGCTTGCGAGTGGGGAAGTATTGCTTCTTGGAGGTGCTCAGGGGTGGTGTGTAATTTTCCTAGGTTACTGAGTGGTGGCTTGAGCCAGTTCTGTGTTGTATTGTTGAAAAGGAACCCCTGTACCTTGTTGCTGCTGGCCTCACCTGGCAGAAGGGTTACATGTACATGTAAAATCTTAATCATTACACTGCATTTATAGTCTCTTTTGCAGATGTAAGTGATCACACACTTAGGCAAATGCAACTGATGTTTATTTCATTGTGATTCTTCTGGATAATCAAGGTGCAAACTTCTCATTAGCAGATTTTGAATCCAAAAACTGAAACTCCATAAGCTCGTTTTGTGCCAGGTCATAATTTAGTTATACCATAGGGGATGTGAGCTGTCGACTCACAAAATCAGTGAGGAGAGTAGAGGCAAAAGAAACTCGGTAGTACAGTCATTCTCATATATAGGTGCTCAGGTGTTGGGCACGGTATAAAAACTGAATAGAAAAGAACTCTCTGCATAAAGACATGTACACACATTAGCATGTGCCTAGCTTTAATTGTGTGAGGAGTTCCACTGACTTCAACAGGTCTATTCCAGTACTTATAGTTAAGCATGCGCTTAAGTACCTTGTGGAATCTGGGACTTGAGCACTAAAAGCAACAGAAAGTACATGCAGCAAGCAGAGTGGTATTGAAACCAGCATAGAACTCTGTTTTCTTTATGATTTGCCTGATTGCATAGGGCCATACTCAAAGTGGATAGTTACGTATACTTAGGTTGTTAAAGGAAATGGTAGCGAACTTATGTGCACTAACATGTGTACATGCTAATTTTAAAAATATATTTCTCAACAATGTCTATGTTTAAAACATAGCTACTCCCACATGTTGCTCACTGATAAATTAAAACAAGCATGAACTCTTAAACTTGTAAAGTTTCTTGATAAAAAAACTGCATCTAAAAATGTCTGAGCATTAATAGCATCCTTTTTCCTACCACAACACTGAGAGAGAACTAAGTTTTATCTTTATTTCTATTATACGTGAAAAACCCAACAAAATAAACCAGCTGTGGGCTGAGAAATTTCATTCCACAGGGCACCATGTTTTCCAGGAAAGTGCCATTTAAGAATAGGCAGTTAGAAGGAAATTCTCTCACCCATATTATAGCAGAACTACTCAGTTGCTCTAACACATTAATGTACAATATTTTTAGCACTTAGTGCAGGGGTGGGCAAACTATGGCCCGCAGGCTGCATCCGGGCCACCAGCCATTTTAAGCTGGCCCTCGAGCTCCCGCTGGGGAGTGGGGTTGGGAGCCACTCCACACAGCTCCTGGAAGCCGTGGCATGGCCCCCCTCCAGCACTCCAGCTGGGGAGCAGGGTCGGGGGACGCTCCACACAGCTCTTGGAAGCAGCAGCATGGCCCCCCTCTGGCCCCTATGCAGTCCAATGGCTCCCTCTGGCACTCCAATGGGAGCTCCGGGGTGGTGCCTGCGGATGACGCAGCATGCAAAGCCACCTGACTGCACTTCTGCATAGGAGCCGGAGAAGCAACATGCCGCTGCTTCCGGGAGCCGCTTGAAGTAAGTGCTGCCTGGAGACTTCACCCCTGAGCTTCTCACAATGCCCCAACCCCCTGCCCCAGTCCTGATCCCCTTTCTGCTCTCCGAACCCCTCGATCCTAGCCCGGAGCACCCTCCTGCACCCCAAACCCCTCATCCCCAGCAATACCCCACAGCCCACACCCCACAGCCAGAGCCCTCCCCCTCCACACCGCATTCCCCAGCCCGGAGCCCCCTCCTGCACCCTGAACTCATTTCTGGCCCCAACCCAGAGCCCACACCCCCAACCAGAGCCCTCACCTCCTCCCACACCTCATCCCCAATTTTGTGAGCATTCATGGCCTGCAATACAATTTCTATTCCCAGATGTGGCCCTCAAGCCAAAAAGCTTGCCCATCCCTGACTTTGTGTTTGATATTGCAAAATAACTGCATTTTATCATACACATCATTTCCTAATCAACAATACTACTGAAAATGCATTGAAGATAGCAGCAGGTGGATTGTCTCATCACTAATGGACACAGTGATTATCCCACCACAAAAAAGAGCAGAATATTTTTTAAAAGTTTCTGCCTTTTTTTTTGTAGGAGCAGTGAGGATTGAGTGAATACTTTTGATGTGCAAAAACAAAAATAGGCACAAGCAAACTACTTACTTATTTATGTGATTTGCAACTTCATAACCTGTAACAACAAATTGATTATAAGTAGTTAATATTTCTACAGCACTTTGACCATTTAAGAACTACGGTTTGTTCTAGCTCCCATTGACTTGAATAGTGCATGATCAATCCCTAGGAGTGCTAGCCATTACAACTGAATATTAGTAGTTAAATAAAAATATAGGCTATAGCTTCCTGGTTATTAAATGTTTTCTTCTGACTGTATATGTTGTATAATTATTCACATTTTACTTCCCCCCCCCAAAAAATGCTGCCATACATTTTTTTCTTTAAAAGAAATGATAGCACCAACCCTCCAATAGCAAAGCAATGTGAACATATGATGAAGAAAAAGATACACTGTTCAAAGATATCAGTTTCAAACTTCCCAGGGGTCCTTATGAACTTTGAGGGAAAAGATTAAAAATAACTCTTTCAACCTGCATTTTAGAAATTATTATTAAACTAGTAAAGCTTATAGTCATTGTTTTGCAGATGATTTAAATCTATGCAAAACATTACACTCAAAATCACTTGCAATTAACTTATTATCAAGTCCAAACTTCGCACTCTGATCTCCTGAAATGCGTTTATTAGAACCAACTGGATGATGTTTAGTCTACAATGAGAAAATGTGTAAGTATTTTTATCTATAGTGGACACGGTATTGTAGATAGGGCATGAGAGTTTTTGAGCAGGCTCAGGTGATGTGACAGTAGAATCATCTATGACCTTTCTCTACTACTAGAGAATCCACTGTTGGTAGCAATGAAGCTGCAGCAGTTTAAAAAGTTGTTGTCATTTTGGTTATAATACAAACCCATTTTCAATGGCTCCTGAGTTCCATATTTTGCCGTTTAAGAAAGTCTGAGGCTGAGTGTAGGCTAACTTCAGTGGGACTGTCAGAAATATAAAGGGAAGGGTAAACACCTTTAAAATCCCTCCTGGCCAAAGGAAAAACCGTTTCACCTGTAAAGGGTTAAGAAGCTAGGATAACCTCGCTGGAACCTGATCACAATGACCAATGAGGAGACAAGATACTTTCAAAGCTGGAGGGGGGGGAGAAACAAAGGATCTGTGTCGGTCTGGGTGATGCTTTTGCCCGGGACAGAACAGGAATGGAGTCTTAGAATTTAGTAAGTAATCTAGCTAGATATGAGTTAGATTATGATTTCTTTAAATGGCTGAGAAAATAAGCTGTGCTGAATGGAATAGATATTCCTGTTTTTGTGTCTTTTTGTAATTTAAGGTTTTGCCTAGAGGGATTCTCTAAGTTTTGAATCTAATTACCCTGTAAGGTATTTACCATCCTGATTTTACAGAGGTGATTCTTTTTTACTTTTTCTTCTATTAAAATTCTTCATTTAAGAAACTGAATGCTTTTTCATTGTTCTTAAGATCCAAGGATTTGGGTCTGTGGTCATCTATGCAAATTGGTGAGGTTTTTTTTAACCAAACCTTCCCCAGGAAAGGGGGGTGCAAGGTTTGGGTGAGGATTTTTTGGGGAAAGACGTTTCCAAACGGCTCTTTCCTAATCAAAAACCCAGTTAGACATTTGGTGGTGGCAGTGAAAGTCCAAGGGCAAAAGGTAAAATAGTTTGTACCCTGGGGAAGTTTTAACCTAAGCTGGTAAAAGTAAGCTTAGGAGGTTTTCATGCAGGTCCCCACATCTGTACTGTAGAGTTCAGAGTGCAGAAGGAACCTTTACAGGGACTAATTCACATGCTTTATGTTAAGCATGCGCTTTGCTACATCAGGATCATATTGCATCATTCAAGCATATATTTTAACAACTCTAACAAATTCCTTCATACAAAAAAAACACCCCCAGCATTACAGTGGTCGAGTTTACTAATGTAAATGCATAACAGTGCTTCAGAGAGAGTCATCTCTGCTTACCGGACTGATTAAAGAAAGTTTTGACTATTTTTGCTCCATTAAATTCAGAGATATAAAAGAGAATTACTTGGATTATATTTCAGGGTTTGTCTATTGGGGGGGAGGGGTTAATCTGTAGCTCTTTGATGTGCATTAGGTAATCTGAAATACGCAAACCACACTAATATCATACACATGGAACAGTGTGCCCACTTTTAATGTGCATCATTTTGTGCACACAATGGTGGTTTGCTGAGGGCATGGTGTTCTTGGAGAGTATCCCATTATCCTTTGCTTTGTTGGTAAGCAATATGCATTCTGGGATTTTTCTTGCTTTCATTGTAGGATGCATAATGGATGCCAGGCAGGATTAAATTTTTAAAAAATCACAGGCTTCCTCTGTCTCTCTACCCCATATTTCTTTTCTGGGCGAGCTATTGCCATTTTCAAATTGCTGTCAGCCAGCATGGACCCTGCAATCAGTGGCCCCCTCACGCTCATCCTCTGATGAGTTTTACTGATTGTCCTTGGTGGAGTCGGGAAGAAAGCATGCAGCAGGCTCCAAACTTTTTCTGGGTATGGTGGTCATGTAGTTGTGGAAAATCCTGTCCAACTCTTCAAAAAATGGATAGGTTTCATGTCTCCTGTTGGATTTTTTCCTCTCATCCCAGGTTTTAATATAGGTTCTCCTGAGCTTTTGCTCTTTATCTGGTACTGGTTGGCATATGATCATGAACCCTTGCAGACATCTGTTTTGCAATCTCCACAAAAAGATATAATTCCCTGTATAGACAAGATCACAGCTTGTCTAGAATGAGCAAATCGTTAATTAAATTCCAACTGCACACCCAAAATACATTCATTTACACCTGCCCAATCCCATGAAAGACAATGGGATTGCATATTTGTCACTGAGAACATAATTTGAAGCCACTACGGTTCAGGACTGTACCTTAGGCCAGAATTTGGTTTGCAGGATCTTTACTAGTAAAGATGGTGTGCAAGATAAAAAGACCCTTCTAAATTTGACAATTTGAAAAAACATTATCCTTCTTTTAAATGGATCAAATTTCATCTGGACTCACACAGACCCAACAAACATGACATACTACGTTGCCATTTTTAGAAAGTCACTTTTAAGAGCACATTTTAAACTTCTACAAATAAAACAGGTAGGGAAAGATGTTAAGTTTGTAAGTCTACTAAATAAACAAACTTTTGTGTGACTGATATTTCTAATATGTATATATTTGTAGTATATTTTAAGCAAAAGGATCCAAACCTAGAGTTTTGTGTATTTAGATGCTATAGAAAAGGCTGATGCACCATCTGCAACGCTATTTAAAAGAGAAACTCTTTTTCTTTGGAAGACTGAAAAGATCTAAAATGTCAAATAAGCACTAGAGGGCACCAAAACTCTAAATAGCCGGATCTGTCTGTGACAGATATTCATGAGACAAGGTGGGTGAGGTAATATCTTTTAATGAATCAACTTCTGTCGGTGAGAGAGACAAACTGTCGTACTTACACAACAGAAGTGGTCCAATAAAAAATATTACCTCACCCATCTTATCTCGCTAATATCTTGTGACTGACATGACTAAACCAACACTGCATACAGACATTTATGGTCAGTACACAGGTACAGTACCCTGGAAAAATTCATTTCCCTGTTAAATCTGTTCATTAAACAGAACATGTGAGTAAAACCTTCAACACGAATGAGAGTACATTTTGAAAAGATAATGAAATTCTATTTTGAGTAGCTGCTTTAAAGGCAATTCTGTTGTTCCAGAGTTTGAATAAAACACATAGTGTAATATACAAATTAGTAGAAAAGACACATTCACTGCATGTTGCTACAGTTTGTTAATTAAATAAAGAAGTAATCTGAGTTCATAAAGCATATCTATTTCATTATTAAGTTGGTGAAAATTATAATTTCTAATTCAAATTACCTGGAAATATATGTTTTTCCCTAAATCATTATAAATACCTGGAGACAGCAGCAAACTTTTGGCGCATGGAATGTTTCTGGTAGATACTGTCTTAGCCACCAATGGCATATCTATTCTCTTTCCAAAACCTATAGACTGGAGAACACGGGACCTTTCATGGTTGTAAATATGTAAAGCTGATTCCCTTTCTTTTTGAGTAACTTCTGTTAAAAGAGAAATAAAAACTGTTACCCTTTCTATACCAATGAATAAAATCTAAGCTTAGCTTCTTGCTAGTATTCAGACAAAAACTATTTTCTCTACAGAATTATGACCAGATCCTCAGCTGGTGTAAATTTGTATAGCTCCACTTACTTCAGTAAAGACAGATACTGAATCATACTGCCTGAAGATTTTGGGTGAAATCCTGACCCACTGAAATCAATACCAAACTCCCATTAATTTCACTGGGTCCAGGATTTTACCGCTAGACTCTGTTTTACATGGTGTTTAAATGCATTATACTAGAGAACTAAATGAAGTCTTAAGTAGTAAGATTCATATCCACAATAAAACAGAATTCCAGTTCAAAGTCAATAATAATTCCCACCACTCAATTACAGAAAAAGTTGTAGGAGTACAATCAAAAAAAGTTTTGCAGCTTCATTTGTCCTTTTGTTTGAAGGTCACTTGTACATTTTAAACAAAGAGGTTAAGACTGTAAATCAAAAGGAGAATTTTGACATTAAGAATATGCACCACCTGCTAATTTCAGCACTTTCAAACTGGGATAAATGGGAACTAAAGACTCAAAACAAGAAACTCTAGCAGAAGCATTTTGAATTCAGTAAAGTGTGTTAATATTGATGTCTAGGGGACCAATTAGAAAGGAATTGCAGTAGTTATGCCTGGGGGTAACAAAAGTGTGATCAAGTGTCTTGTGTAAATGAGGAAGACAAGAGTATATTTTAGTAATGTTGCATAGAAAAGACAGGAGTTCGTAATGTTAAAGAAATAGTTCTCAAATTGACAGTCAAGGGTAAAGCTTGGTAAAAAATACTGCCTAATTTCTTAATTCAGGAATGATCATTGTACTATGGTTGTACTTAAAGGAAGATTAAATCCATGAATTTAACAAGATTATCTCTGGACTTTTTAAATATCAATATAGTTTCCCTAGATTAAATTATAGCCAGTTCTCCTCTTTCCAGCAATGGTCCTCATTGCAACAGTAAGAGAAGTACTATCCTGAATACTGAAAAAGTTATTCTGAACAATGCCAAATGTACATTGATAAGGCCTCAGCTGGAGTACTGTGTCCAGTTCTAGGCACCACTCTTCAGGAAAGATGTAGACAAACTGGAGAAAGTCCAGAGGAGAGCAACAAAAATGATTAAAGGTCTAGAAAACATGACTTATAAGATCGAAAAAACTTTTTTTTTTATTCTGGAGAAGAGACGATTGAGGGGGACATGATAATAGTCTTCAAGAACATAAAATGTTGTTATAATGAGAGGGTGATAAATTGTTTTCCTTAGCCACTGAGGAAAGGACAAGAAGTAATGGGCTCAAATTGCAGCAAGGGAGATTTAGGTTAGACACCAGGAAAAACTTCCTAACTGTCAGGGTAAGTTAAGCACTGGAATAAATTGCCTAGGCAGGTTGTGGAATCTCCCTTAGTGGAAGTTTTTAAGAACAGGTTAGATTAACACTTGTCAAGGATGGTCTAGATAATAATTAGTCCTGCCTCAGTGCAGGGAACTGGACTAGAAGATCTATTGAGGTTCCTTCCAGTACTACATTTCTATGATTTCTATGTTCAGAAATAGGCTTGAGGTCCACCAGCAAACCTGTTTCTGTATAACAGGGAAGTGCACATGCAAATTGTCATGTGGGCCTGATCTTGCAAACCATTACTTGTGAGGACAATCCTTTCTCAAGTAGAACCAGCAAAGTCAAAAGAACTGTTTTATTTTTAATATTTAGATTGTGGTGCAGCCAAAACTCTGTGCTCTGCTTCTCAAACACTGAGGAAGAGACCGTTTCTGTCTGGAAGAAAGTACACTGACAATGCAAAGGGGGAAAGTGATGTATCGTACAGACAAAATGATTAGAGTGATGATAGATGAGTCTTATTAGTTACACAGTTATAATGTAGATTTTTAAAGTTAAACAAACTAAATTCCTGTCATCCCACCAGAATTAAACTCACTCATTCTCCCTTTCAGTAATTCCTAGCTTCAATCCTATGGGTGAAATTTTGTGTTGTAGAAGAGGCACACTAAAGAACTGATAGTGAGGAGGACAAGGGGGGAGGTCAAAGATGGCTTTAAGTCACTTTACATCCTCCTGATTCTGAGCTACTCCAGGTCTGTAGTGGCCCCCAGCATAATTTAGACAAATCCTGGAGTGTTGTCCAAATTATGACAGCCTCCCTGAATGGGCTTTGGGTAGCAGCACTGCCCAGAATCTCCACAACACTGTGTGCTATGGCCCTTCCCACCACTCGACCCCTCCCATCTCAGTCACACCCCATCAATAAGACTGGTGAGAAGGTGCTGAGCCTCGGGTCTTGCACCAGAAGAATTCTCCCCTGGCCAGATCTGGGGCTTCAAGAGCCCCTTTATACCACTCCCACCCTATCACCCAGCATAAAGGAACTGGAGCAGGGGTGAGAATCTTACCCATTGTCTCCAACATTCCTCCTCCTAATGTTCAACCCCCTTCTTCCACATCATTGAACAGTTCACTCAGATGACAAAAAAGTCATGTAGGTAAATACACAACTTAGGCATTTATTGAAGAAGTTGATCTTTAGAATCTATTTCTTCTGTGGCATCTACAAGAAACTAGCTGATCAAATCATTAACTTATGTATTTGATTTACTTCTTCTGTTTATTCTCAAGAGTAATAATGGCAAGATAGAGCCCTACTTGCCCAGGTTTTACCTTGAGGAGTTGCTGGGAGAGATGTATGGATGATAGTTTTATTTCTGGTAGGCTTAGCCAGTTTTATGTGGATAAGATCAATTAAGAAATGTGCATGCATTTATTTAAAATCTACAAAGATGTGCAGACCTCTGGGTGAGCACAAACTGAAATAAACTGGCCATTGTACATGCACTTACCCAATTTGCACACATGAAGATAGGTGCATATTTCTGAATACTGACATTAACTTCTCTTAAATTTGGTCCACAGAATTTTATGTAAGACAAATGAGATCTCAGAGTTGAGACATACTCATTTTAAATAGCAAAGAAGCCAAATCTTTTAGTCAGTTTCAACATGAAAGGTCTGATATCAAGCAGAGAATTGTTTAGTTCACAAACTCTACCTCCGTGGAAAAATCTCACAATTAATTGGATTAAATTCATTATACATTTTGGTATATAAGCAAGAAGGAGAAGGAGGAAAGAAGGAAGAAGGAGAACAGCCACAGGAAGAATTCACCTACTTTTCTAAATGGGCTAGAGTCATAAGTGACTGTCAATGCACTGTGAAAAGAGGAAATCAGTCCTTACTCTTCCTGTCGAGGAGTTGTACTGAGGGAAGGAAGTATGTCACATAAAGACGGTACCCTGGATCTTGTGACAGAGGGTTGTGAAATAGATCTGCAAATGTTTCAGGGAGGAAGAAAAAAATATAAAAATTAACAAGCCCGGGGAAAATAATCACCATTTGGCAAAGATATTGCAGAAAATACAATTAAATACACCCAAATTGTTTTTATACTATGAGCCAAGCCCTGTAGTTTTTAGTCAAAGTCCCTTGCCTTAATAAGGACTGCAAGATTTGACCCATTATGAAATGTTTAATGAAAATAAATGAATTAATGTGCTGAGCCTTTGAAGATCCTGCTTGATCTTTTATGGTTAACTAAGAGATCTTTGATACACTGACAAAGCCATAAAGTTTTTGCCTTTGATTTTCTTATGTACTATAAGATAAGTATATACTTAAGTACATAGCAGTTTTACCATATACTTGGAATATAAAATGTGAAAAACAGTTTTCTGACTTGTGAATATATCTTGTTGGAAATGCCTTAGACAACTACAAATACGTATCAAACAATGGGTGAAGCATACAAATTTCAAAAGTGCTTAAGTCATGTAGGACCCTAGGTCTTGTTCTCCTAAATCATTTATGTCCTTTTCAAAGTTTGGCTCAATCACTCAATCAGAGTTCATAATATTTATTATGTGAATAAACAAGCCCTTTTAATGGAGGTATTTATTTTTCTTTGAGAGACATATATATCAGCCCAGTATTGCCATTTTGCCAGGAGTGGACACACAAAGTCTTCCTAGACCAAATGCAAAATCATTTGGGTTCATGGGAATGATGTCACAGGATACAGTAAAATTCAGTGGGTACAAAATTGAGACCAGCTCATTCCCTGGTTGACTGGCAGGCAGGAAGACATGGTTTATAAAATGGGTTGTGCAGCAAACCTATTTCTTTTCTTTACATGACAGCTGTGTCTGGCAGCCATGTAGAAGAGAAGGTGCTATCTGGCCAGAGATAACTACTGTGATGTACAATATTTCAAAAGGAAAGGATAGGAGTTAAATAGTGGAGCAGGACCCACCCTGCATGATGATTAGAGGTGAAAGAGAAATCCTCCAAACCCATTAGTATCACCACCATCAGAGGGCCTAAAAGCCTCCTTGGAATTTTCCTCCCCCTCTTAGGACCTGTGTGGCAGATATTCAGCTACTCTTGGGGTATCTACACTGCTGACTCTATACATGGCCATACACGCAGTTGTATCCAAACTACCCTGAAGTATCACCCAGATACCCCTGAAGTACATGTCTCAGGGCAAATAGATGCCAAGCTAGCTAGCTCACCTGAGGAGGCGTGGATAGGTGCTCAGGTAAGCAGATACATGCCCGGATGAGCAGTGGCCCAGCCCCATACCAGCTCACTTAGCACTGTGGATGTGGTGAAGGAGTGGGTACGAGATCTCAAGTTTCAAGAACCCTCCACTCCAACAATTCACAGTACACATATCTTCCTGCTCTTCAATCTATAAAGTTCTCACTCCCCCTGCATACAACAGAAGTAGCATGCTGCAGTGTCCAAAGCTTACTAGCATTCTATTTCAGTGTCCACAGTTCAGTATCACAGCTGAAAATGGCAATAGTTCAATGATTGCCTGTAAGCAAGGAACACTCTCCTGACCCTTCTGCCTATGCTCAGTATGGCGTTTGTAAACCCCATTACATCCTGTCCCTTTTTTTTACTTTTCTTTTTTTCATACACAACAAGGTAGGAAAACTGTCAGTACAGTAAGTTCACGAAGGCATTCAGTATTGTATTCACTCTTACTGTATTGCATTGTAATGCACGGTAAATAGGTACATTGTAATGTAATCACATATGCATTTACTTTTCACTGCAATGTTGTGTACAGAAATGAACAAGCAATTGAGTGCACTACAGAATCCTATCATTTCCCTGATGTACATCATAAAATAACATCAAGGACAGAATGTCAAGTTCTGCTACAAGTTCTCATTTGATTCCCCATTCTGTCATTGATCTTACTGCATTTGTGATTTTGGGAAAAATGCAATACTTAATTTACATATGTACCTTTCAGAATTAAGGTCATTTAACTGCCTAGCAGTGTAGGGAAAATTCAATCCATAATTTATGGAAGATGAATGCATTAAAAAAGCTGAGACAAGGTGGGTGAGATAATATCCTTCATTGGACCAGCTTCTGTTGGTGAGAGAGAAAAGCTTTTGAGCTTACACAGCTCTTCTTCAGGTTTGGGAAACTTACTCAGGGCAGGTCTGCACTTAAAACAGTACCGCTTTACCAGTGATTCAGTGAAGACACTACTACATTAATGGAAGAGCTTCTCCCATTGGAGGAGTTAATCCACGTCCAGAACAGACAGTAGCTATCTCAGCAGAAGTCCTCCCATCGACAGAGCACTGTCTACACCAGGAACTAGGTCAGTATAACTGCATAGCTTAGGGGTGTGGATTTTTCACACCCCTGAGTGACATAGTTATACTGATATAAGTTTATAGTGTAGACCTAGCCTCAGAGTGACACAACTAAATACAAGATGGAACAGATTGTTTAGCATAAGCATAACACATATTTCAAGGGACCATTCAAGGTGAAATGACCCATTAACACCTCACCATTCATAGGGAGGAAAGGGGGGGGAAAGCTAGTCGCCAAGACAAACAAGTTTGTTTACATTTACAGGAGATAATGCTGCCCGCTTCCTATTTACAATATCACCTGAAAGTGAGAACAGGTGTAATCCATGGCACTTTTGTAGTCGGCATTGCAAGGTATTTACATGCCAGATATGCTAAACATTCATATGCCCTTTCATGCTTTGACTACCATTCCAGAAGACATGATTCCATGCTGAGGACGCTCGTTTAAAAAAATGTGTTAATTAAATTTGCTACTGAATTCCTTGAGAGAGAATTGTAAGTCCCCTGTTCTGTTTTACCTGCATTCTACCACATATTTCATGTTATAGCAGTCTCGAATGATGACCAAGCACATGTCGTTGATTTTAAAAACACTTTCACTGGAGATCTGACAAAACGCAAAGAAGATACCAATGTGAGATTTCTAAAGATAGCTACAGCACTCGACCCAAGGTTTAAGAATCTAAAGTGCCATCCAAAATTTGAGAGGGACAAGGTGTGGAGCATGCTTTCAGAAGTCTTAAAAGAGCAACGCTCCGATGCAGAAACTACAGAACCTGAACCACCAAAAAGGAAAATCAACCTTCTGCTGGTGGCATCTAAGATAATGAAAATGAACATGCATCAGTACACATTCCTTTGGATTGTTATTGAGCAGAATCCATCATCAGCATAGATGCATCTCCCTGGAATGGTGGCTGAAGCATGAAGGGACATATGAATCTTTAGTGCATCTGGCCTGTAAATATTTTGCAACGCCAGCTACAACAGTGCCATGTGAATGCCTGTTCTCACTTTCAGGTAACATTGTAAACAAGAAGCGGGCAGCATTTTCTTCTGGAAATGTAAACAAGCTTGTTTGTCTGAGCGATTGGCTGAACAAGAAGTAGGACTGAGTGGACTTGCAGGCTCTAAAATTTTACATTGTTTTATTTTTGAATGCAGGTTTTTTGATATAATTCTACATTTGAAAGTTCAACTTTCATGATAAAGAGACTGTACTACAGTACTTGTATTAGGTGAATTGAAAAATACTATTTCTTTTGTTTTTATACAGTTCAATTTACTTGTAATCAAAAATAAATATAAAGTGAGTACTGTACACTTTGTATTCTGTGTTGTAATTGAAATCAATATATTTTAAAATGTAGAAAATACCCAAAAATATTTAAATAAATGGTATTCTGTTGTTGTTTAACAATCAATTAATCGCGATTAATTTTTTTAATTGCTTGACAGCCCTAGTGGAAACCCAATCAATCACAGTCCCCTCCAGCCTCAACCATAGTAAAACCTGTAACTATGGGTTTCATACAGATGTGCAATGTCACAAGCACAAACACAGCAAAAGCCCCAGCCAGATAAAATAAAAACACGTAAAAAGCACTTGTGGTCTGTACCTAGTGTGACAGGGTCAGGCCAGATGGCTACAGGCGAATGATAGAAGGCAGATATATTAGCCCCAGGTTAAGTAGGTCCCTTTTCCCTGGGTAAGGTAACAGAAAAGGTTCCAGAACAATCAGGAACTTTCTGGAAACAATTAAGGCAGACCGGCTGATAAGGACACCTGCAGCCAATCAAGAAGCTGCCAGAATCAATCAAGGCAGGCTAATCAGGGCACCTGGGTTTAAAAAGGAGCTCACTTCAGTTTGTGGTGTGCCTGCAAGGAACTGGGAGCAAGAGGCGCAAGAAGCTGAGAGTGAGAAGGTGTATTACTGGAAGACTGAGAAGTACAAGCATTATCAGACATCAGGAGGGAGGTCCTGTGGTGAGAATAAAGAAGGTGTTGGAAGGAGGCCATGGGGAAGTAGCCTAGAGAGTTGTGGCTGTCACGCAACTGTTACAGGAGCCAGCTGCAATCCACAGGGCCCTGGGCTGGAATCCCTCCACCCCCTCAACTCCCTGCTTGATACCTGAGGAGTTGAACTGGACTGTGGGTTCCACCAGAGAGGAAGGTCTCTGGCCTGTTCCCCGATCCACTAGGTGAATCAGCAGAGACTGCGGGGATTGTTCTTCTTCCTTTCCCTATGCTGGCCAGTGATGAGGCTAACTGGGGCAGATTTGAGCCACGAAAGTGGCCAAACTGAGGGCTGCCGTGAACGTCTGAGGCAAGCAAATCCACTAATAAGCGCAGGACCCACCAAGGCAGAGGAGGAACTATGTCACACTAGGTTGGCATGTAACATCATGCAAGGTTAAATTAGTTTTACGAAAGGTGGCCCGCAGCAGCAGCACAAGTGAGATGTCATCTTCTGTCTGGCATCCAGATTTGTAGGATTTGTAGGCAACTCCAACTAGCCTTGAGCCTACCAAACGCTGCAGCTGCTGAACTTGAACTTGAATTCCTTTTTTTTAGGGCCACTGACATCAGGGTATGGTTTCATCAGCCATAGCAGGAGTGGGTGTGCAAAATAATAGTTGGCACAAATACCCCATTCATAACATTCCCTCCTTTCCCCTTCAGGTACAAGCCAGATCTCCTCAGCCTAATGTCATTAACGTTTCCTGAACTTCTCATGTTTGTATTGAAGAACTTGCCTCTCTGGTCCACCAAGCCTTGCATAAGAGTGGAATATTATCCTCTGCAATTCTCATACCCATTTGCCCCTTCTGGTGGGTGAACTATGAGCACGAGTGCCATTGATGGCCCCAGCACAGAATGGGAACTCCATCCTCTGAAAACTAGCTATTATTTCAGGCAGGTTTCTTAGGCCAACCACCAGAGGTAAAAGACAGTGTTAATGGCCTCACAAATCTCAACTACCATGAATCCAACAGTTAAGTTTCCAATTCCAAAGTGATTTGCTAGAGACTTGTAGCTGTCTGGATAGGGCAATTGTGACATACTTTTAAATCACTATGGCTCCCTCAATTGAGTGTTCTGGTGCTGGAGGGTTGGTGCAAGCACCTCACATAGCTCTATGAAGGTCTGTTTCCTCATGCAGAAGACCTGGAGCCACTGCTGGTTGTTCCAAGTCTGCAAAACGATGTGATCCAATCACAACATGTGAGTTCTCCTATACCAGAAGTGACAATAAACCAAAGGGTATTCCGTGGCACCGCAACTTTCATCAGATCTGTCCAGCCTGCCACAAATGAACTGCCCTCATTCCTCATGGCCTGCTGTTTTCAGTGACTCAGAAAATGCTGTCAAAAGGCTATTCAGTGTCTTGGTGAGTGCCTATCTCACAAACATTTTTCTTGAAATAAGGAGCAAAAGTAGGGCCAGCTCATCCAATGGATCCATGACTTCCATTCAGTTCTTCAAGGATAGAAGGGAGGGGCCACATAATCTGGAAGTGCCATCGGCACATATGTGAAGGAGGGGAAAAGTGTTTTCTGTGAAGGGGCCCAGGAAAATACTATATTCCAGTCCAAAAACACACCACAAATCAGTTCTTAGAGTGCCTCTGTATGTCACAAAGAACCCTGGGATATGAACCCTGAAATGGTAGTGCTAAACTCCTGTATCTAGAGCAGCAGTATGAATGCAGGTAAATACTGTTGTACAATGTCCAGCACAGCAAATGTGGACTCTCGGAGCAGAGTTGCCTGGCTCACGCCTGCATGAATAAAATCTAGCACTGAGGTATGCACATCCTGTAGACCAGGGGTCAGCAACCTTTCGGAAGTGGTGCACTGAGTCTTTATTTATTCACTCTAATTTAAGGTTTCGCATGCCAGTAATACATTTTAATGATTTTAGAAGGTATCTTTCTATAAGTCTAGAATATATAACTAAACTATTGTTATATGTAAAGGAAATAAGGTTTTCAAAATGTTTAAGAAGCTTCATTTAAAATTAAATTAAAATGCAGATCTTATCAGTTTAGTGTGATTCTTGACCTTGCTTTTCCTTGCTGAGTTTTCCAATGTCTGGCTTGTATTTGAATACTTTAAGCTGCACACAGGCTTCTGAGTGATCAGTTGTTAACTGGCTCTGAGAGGGACAGAGGACAGATTTCATGTCTGAAAATACCTGTTTACACAGGTAAGTGGATCCAAATGCTGAAAGCATTGCAAACACAATTTTCTTCAAACAGTTAAATTTCACTGGCACGGACATCCAGCAGGTCAGGACATCCACGATCTCTCTCGGTAGCTTCAAGTGCACTCCGCAGATCTCCAAACTTTGATGCCCACAATTCTGAGCTTTTTAACTGAATGAGCTGCATTTCAAAATCTTCAACACCCATCCACTGAAATACAGACAAATCCAAGTCACTTTTTTTGAACTTTTCAGGTTTAATTAGAAAGAAAGCATTGGGCTAAATCGCTTGAAATCTTGAAATCTGACGCAAATTCTGATTCCAGTTCTTGCATGTACATTCTAATCTCAATGTCAAATGCAGTGCGCTGTTCCATGTGGCGTGATAGTGATGTAAGCAGCAAATCAGGACTTAAAAATATCCCAGTACAGTGGTGCTGGAACAATTTTTAAGGTGGGGGTGCTGAGCTGTGCCCCCTCTTGCCCCTCACTGCCCCAAGCTGGGGCCAGTGGGCCACAGCTGAGGACAGCTGCAGAGCCCCGGGGAGGCAGCCAGGACTCCAGGCTGGCCGCAGAGCCCCCCAGACCGGTGGCCGGGACCTGGGGCCAGCAGCGGGCTGAGCAGAGTCGGCGGGCAGTACCCCAGGTTGGCAGCAGAACCCCCAGGACCGGTGGCCGGGACCCGGGCAGTGTGAATGCCACTGAAAATCAGCTCATGTGCCAAAGGTGCCATAGGTTGCCTACCCTGGTGTAGACATATACCTAAGGCTGAAACAACTACTGTGGATTATGCAAGTTCAGTGGTTATGGAGAGAAAGGTGGAAAGAGGGATAAACTATTGAGGCAAACAGTTTAGTGAGATTCATAAAGGATTATTCACTTAACTGAATAAACACAGAATCTGCCGATCTTCTACACAGGTTAAAAAGTTATAAGATGTCAATCCTTCTTCTTCAGGGCATAAAGCAATTGCCAGACAGGATTGGTGACGAGCCACTCTCTTATGTTATGGAAAGATGCTACTGGCCAGCTGTGTTTTGGGGGCCCACAGATATAGACAGGATATGAGAATGGATATTTGGTCTTTTCCATGCTGGAAATGACTATGTTTATAATATTTTGTGGTGGGGGAGTGCTGTAAAATATCTGCATTCTTCTTATGCTTCTGGTAAGGTGATTTTTAGATCAAAATTATCATTTTTAATCATTGCATTTAATTGTATTAGGAGACCCACAAGATGGCAGTAATAGAAAGAGTTCCATTCTTACTGCTGCAGAGTTCAGTCAGTACATTCTAAAACACTATATATAGCTCATAAGCCAACACTAGTGAATAAAATGAATGCTACTGTTTGGGAAAGATAGGACTTTAGGAAGGGAATCCAAGAAGCACCTAAGCCTTAGGAAAATTTGGTTTAGTTTTGGATTTGATGTAATATCATTTTGGAATGGAGTGGGGCTTCAGAAAGGGAGATTTTCAAAGGCACAAATGACAGCTAAGTACCTAATTCCCATTTACGAAAGACACTAAGGCACCTCCCTCACCACCCAGGCACCAATGTGGTCCCTCTGGTTCCTGTAATCTTGCTTGAGAACAGCTGGACTATTTTGTTGCCAGTTCCAAAAATAAATCTTTCTAGGTGCTCTGTCCATCAGCATGGTATCATTGTATAAGAGATTTAGGTTCAGTTCCTTGGCTCCACCACACAGTTTTGGTGTGGCCATAGGCTTGTCTATCTTGTTCATTTAGAATTTAGCACAATGGGAAACTTATCCTGGCTGGAGCCTATAGGCACTATCATGATTCAAATATAGAAAAGAAGAAGAACCACCTAGTTAGAAGTAGCAGCTGGGTACTGTTGAGGACTCATATTTATGGAACTTGTTGTTTCTTTCTGTTTGCAAGAACCTGAGTCTGGTGATCTTCTGGCACAGTGAAAGGTGCATTTATTAAGTCAGTCTTTTTCACTGAGTTCAAGCCAGATTGTGGCTGGCCCTGGCACAGCAGAACACTGGAGGGAACACAAAGAGTTTGTATGCCAAAAAGATGGGGTGGAGATGAACTGAAGCCATTACCATGCCCTCCACTGCACATGTTGCATCCCCTGAAAGGGTGCACTGGCAAGAAAGCCAGCCTCAGGAGGTACAGTTTTTCCATGAACTCCTGCTGCAGCAGTGCAGCTGCATACCATGTCCAAAGTAGGGCAGTGTCTAAAAGGTAAAAACGAGCCTTAAAGGAGGGATTTAGGATACTTTGGCAACTGATGTAGCTTTTGGGATGAACAATAACGGTTTATTGGGCTGCTCAAATAATAATCCCCACATGGGTGCTTAATATTAAATTGATGTTATATGTCCAGATGTTACATGAAGGGTGCTGAGTAAATTTTATTTTTAATTGGACTATCCAAAAATAAAAGAGAACCATCTAGCAATAATAGGTATCTTCTCATTCCTAAAGTAATCTTTATTTCATACGAAGAATATTTCATAAAGGATAGCTACAGAATCTGGCTAATTCACACTGAGGACTGGTAGACACAATTCAAATTTCTGAACGCTGCAAATTAGCAAGTAAGCAAACCGATATTATTTATGACGTAAGGATACTGCTTAAAAATGTACTCTTGTTCATTTATTTGACAGTCATTTGCTTCTAATGTGATAATGAAAGGTAGTATACTGTATTTCATTAAAATAATAGTCTTCATAATGTGAGACCTCATTATCACCTTAATATAAATTCTTGACTTGTATGGGTTATAAAGTGCAGTGAGTATATACTGTATAGTGCAATAATATTTTCCCCTATAAAATGGACTCTTTTCCTGTATCCATAAACGAGAATAAAATTTCGTATCAGAGCAAGTTGTAGTGTTCTATCTTTTATTTTTATTTGCTAGTGGTTGGACCAATGGGAACTACATTACCATGTCATTATGACTGATGTATGCATCATTTCAGCATTAGAACGCTGCTTTGAATTCTTGCTATTACTGTTTGTTTCACAATACTGTGAAGCACACTGTTTGTGCTTGTTGAAACTCCCTGTAAATTGCTTTCGGTGTAACACTAAATCCAACTGACAGCACCACTGAGAAATGGGATGTCTGTCCAAATTTTGTCTAATCATTTCAAACAACTTCATTTTTAGAGGTCTATTTTTAGATTTTACACATAATAGAATAACTTACAATAATTTGACTGGTATGTTGTCTTTATACCACTTGACTTGTTTTTCAGTTCTTGGCTCAGTTTCAGGTTCAATTTAAAAATGTACTTTTCAAACCATCTTTTTATTTCTTGCCATCAAACATCCAGCTTTTTGAATGCATAAGCTAGGGGTTGATGATATTATACACCTCCATTAATTATGCTACTAAGACATTAAATTAGTTTCCTGTTTCTTAAAGTTCTGAGAGCTTGGTATGATCTATGAGCATTTTCTTTAGGAAAGATGGAGAAAGACTGCTTATACTTTCATTTTCAATAGGTTAATAGCATATAATCCTACTTCCCTTGAGGCTACTTCACACAGTACAACTTAGTGGCGCCAGCACTGTCTTGTTCATGGTAATTTGAAATTTCAGAGACTACGGTTATTTCATTTACCACTTACTCCACACAGTATATCAAAATGCCTACACTAGTTAAAACAGATATTGGTATGCTTAATTTAAAAAAATATTACTGTATGTGAGAATCCATTTACTCTGAAGAAAAGAGGAGGAAAATATCTTGGACATCTGAATGATTTAGTTCTATTCCTACTTACAAAAATGTCTGTTTTCCCCTAATTTCCAATGTTACTGATTGCAGCTATGCATAATAGAAAGTAACACATTACTTAGGGTCTGCAGACTTATCATTCCCTTTAGTTCCTTCACTGTTGTGTCAAGGTTTTTCAGCTGGTTGTTGTGAAGCAACAAGATCTGCAATTCACGCAAATGTTTCAGAGCACCTGGAACAAAATGTATTATAATAAATTATTCTCGCCATAACTGATTACCTTGACTTGCTTATTTGTTTTGCTATGCTACACATTTAGTTTGCCATCCTAATTATTCATCCACTCCCACCACTACATACAACACTTCTCACGCTCACTACACTCATCCTCTGTTTCAGCAACTCTACTTCTTGTTTTTCCTCCTTCTCTACCTCATCCCAGAAATTTTGCATCCCTTATTTCCTCTTTTCTATTCACAGCATTTGCATCTTCATCTCTTTCTTTCCCATCCCTGCTCACCTACTTCTCTCCCTCACCCTCACCTTCAAAAATCTACGTCCAACCTCTACTGCCTCCTTCTTCCCCTGATAGCCACATCAATCTTGGATCATCTATCATCCCCATCCTATCATACCGGTTTCACCCTTCCCCATTACCACCTCTGCCTCACAGGCTCCATATTAACCAATTTCAACTCAATTCCCTCTGCAACATTAGCTCCACCTCAAATAATCTTAATCTTAAAAAAAAAAGTCACCACCAGTCACCCACTTGCCTACTCAGACTATGTCACTCCCCTCACTAGGGTTGCCAGATGTCCAATTTTTTATTGGTACACCCGTTCGAAAAGGGACCCGGGTGGCTCTGGGCAGCATGGCTGACCGAGCCATTAAAAGTGTGGTTGGTGCAGGGCTGGAAGGCTCCCTATTTGGCTCTGCACAGCTCCCAGAAGCGGCGACATGTCCCTCAGCTCCTAGGTGGAGGCGCGGCCAGGTGGCTCTGTGCGCTGCCCCCTCCCCGAGCACCGGCTCCACAGCTCCCATTGACTGGGAACTGCAGCCAATGGGAGCTGCGGGGGCGGCGCCTGTCAGCGGAGGCAGAGCACAGAGCCACCTGGCCATGCCTCTGCCTAGGACAGGGGTAGGCAACCTATGGCACACGTGCCAAAGGCGGCACGTGAGCTGATTTTCAGTGGCACTCACACTGCCCGGGTCCTGGCCACTGTCCGGGAGGCTCTGCATTTTAATTTAATTTTGAATGAAGCTTCTTAAATATTTTAAAAACCTTATTTACTTTACATACAACAATAGTTTAGTTATATATTATAGATTTATAGAAAGAGACCTTCAAAAAATGTTAAATTAGAGTGAATAAATGAAGACTCAGCACACCACTTCTGAAAGGTTGCCGACCCCTGGCCTAGGGGCTGGACTAGGGAGCCGCCCAGATCCTGTACCTCCTCCTGCACTCCAACCCCCTGCCCCAGCTCAGAACCCCCTCCTGCACTCCAAACCCCTTGGCCCCAGCCTGGAGCCCCCTCCTGTACCCCAAACCTCTCATCCCCGGCCCCATCCCTGAGCCCGAACCCCCAGCAACCTTACCCCTCACCCATTTTGTTTTGCCAGTGAAGGCAGCTTTGCTGTTTCTTTCTCCCACATCTTATTACCTTCCTCCATACTGCCCCCTATGCTTGGAACAACCTCCCATTCCCTTCTTAAAGATTCACATTTCCCATAAGTCCCACAAATACTAACCAATATCATTTAACTTCCTTCTCTAATCTAACATTATATAAAGCGAGATATAAAATATTAACATATACAATTTTTTTAAATACTAAGGGACAGATTCTGTGACAAAATGAAATAAAAGTCCTTGAGAGATAAAGATGGAGCTTCACAAGAAGACAGTTTTGCAGAGTAACTTCACAGAGTACAAGTGTACTTTAAATGTAAGTGACAATTATACTGGTAGGGAAATTGCAGAGCCTTTGCGGACATACTACATATGGGACAATGTATTATTTTACTATCCTTTCGTTTCATGGTATGTCTGTCAGCCTTGCTAATCAGTTTACTATCATATACATTTATATGGTTTCCAAAAGGTACTTTTAATTAATTATGAATTGTCTGACCAGCAAATCTTGCATATTCATTTGAATAAGAGAACTTGCCACACTAGATCAGAAATATATTTCAACGGCATGACTTTTTCTACCAAAATGGTGTACTATGCTTCCAGAATCAATATATTTTCAGTTCACTTTTAACAAAAAATATAAATAAAATCTTACTAAATTAGTATTGTTTATTTCAACCTACTTGTCAGCAAGTGGTCTCCTCCAAGCACCCCCTGTGGCCTCAGGGCAGCTCTGCAAGCAGCCCCTCACCTCAGTTTCCAATCTTGGTTCCTCAATAAACTCAAAAAGAGTCTTTTACAAATCTAATAACAACAGCCCTCTTCAGGGTCTGGTTTAACTTAAAATTCAAAAAATAAACACAAAAGTCTTCCTTCAGCCTTAAGTTGGGCACAGCCCACAAACTCCCCTGATGCCGTGTCGTGCCTAGTCTTGCCTCGTCTCAGACCAGGCCACCTTCCCTCTATTGCTCTGCTGCCCATTATAGGGGAATCAGCTCCTATATCCATATCCCATATCCAGCTGGTTCTATTTAAATCCCATACATCATCCCAGGTGTGGCAGGGAGGACTAATTATATGGGGTTGGCCAGCTCCATGCCTCTAGCCCTTACAGGGCAAGACACCCCACTACACTACTGTTTACATTTTAAAATAGCCAATTAATAACAACAGTAAGGGACAAATTTATCCCTAACTGAAGTAGATACAATGAAACTGTACCAATTTACATCATGGCTGAATCTGACCCTAAATATCGCTATATAACCACTCAAGTGTAATGTAATAAATCATGTTCCTAAAACTCATTTTTGTGTATGATGTTACAAACTGCGGGATGTTATTTTCAGCTACTATCAGTCAGTCACTGACTACAGACCACCTAAATCAAACTCGCTTAGCTTACTGATACATAGAAAAAAACTTCACATTTTTGCTCTAAAGTTTGAAATGTAAGGCATTACCTGCTATATCTATGAGCTCATTATTGTTGAGGTAGAGTTCTGTTAAGCAATAATTATTGATCAAGAATGTTAGCTTCTGGATCTGAAATATGAGAATTAGGGAAACAGGTATTTGTCAGTCTAATTTTAATTTTGGAGAACTATATATTAATATATTGTGTATTTTTAAAGAAGTATTTGTTCCTGTTTCAGTGAAAATGGTCCCTTGTTTTAGGACTTCTTTGAGAGCTGAAAACTTGTCAATAATATTCATTATGTGTGATAAATATATAGAATAACCTTATAGAAAATCCTTATAGAACCTTCAGACTCAGTGATTTAGATTTTGTATTTTGGAACACATTTTCACTGAAAATTACTGGTGTTCAATTAAACTTCCTTAGCTATCGGGAAGTTTTGTTCAGCTGAAATACTCATATTTTGAGAAGAATCTCCTCTCATAATACATAACATTTCTGTGTTGATTTAAGAATATTCTCAAAGGTAATATCCTTAGAATAAACCCAACATCCAAATTAAAAATTACACCAGCACCAACTGATCTGAGGGAGCATGTATTTGTTCCTGAAAACATTCAAAGTTTAGTTAGGCTTCCAAACCCACAGATTATAATTGTAGTGAAACCTGTATGTATAGCAACCTCGAGGGTCATCTGTTTTATCCTCTGAAGAAATCTCAGCCTATGAGAATTCTTATTTTTTCCATATAAGTAGAGGTTTACTTAAATCACACAGAAATCACATATTTTTTGCGGGTTGGTCACAGTATAAAGAGCAAATTTGCTACTTATGCTGTAGCCAACTCATGAAAAATGTATGATTTCTCCACAGCATTTCTCAAACTGGGGGTCCTGACTCACAAGTCTATTGTAGGGGTGGCACAGTATTGCCACCCTTACTTCTGTACTACCTTCAGAGCTGGGTGGCCAAAGACAGGCAGTTGCTGGCCACCCAGCTCTGAAGGCAGAGTGGAAAGTGGCAGCTGCTGGCCGGGCATTCAGCTCTGAAGGCAGATTTGAGAGCGCTGGCTGCTGGGAGGGTGCCCAGCTCCAAAGGCAGCACCATCACCAGCAGCAGTGCAGAACTACGGGTAGCATGGTATGGTATTGCCATCCTTATTTCTCAGCTGCTGTTGGCAGTAGCACCCCTTCTTGTCAACTGTTGAGAATAGCCCACTTCCATCTTAATTGAATTGCCTCATTAACACTGACCCCCCCATTTGGTAAGGCAACTCCCATCTTTTCATGTGTTGTGTATTTACACCTGCCTCTATATTTTACACTCTATGCATCTGATGAAGTGGGTTTTAGCCCACGAAAGCTTATACCTAAATAAATGTGTTAGTCTCTAAGGTGCCACAAGGACTCCTCATTGTTTTTAATTTAGTCTTTGTTACTGTTTAGGTTTGAAGATGGGGAATATGGACAAATGAGTGTGATTTTTGTCTTGTTGATCAGCAGGTTCAATTTTGCTTGGTCATCAAGAAGCCCTATCTTCTCACACTTCATGTCCTTGTACAGTAATGCCATGAACTAGTTCAGCTCATTTATGTCTCCATAATTAAAAGAGTTTTTCAACATTTGAATAACTACAAGTCTTTCAACAGAGTTGACATGAGATGCTTTATAATTAATGTTGGCTTGAGGCAGCAGAAATCCATGCACTCCTAAGTTATGTGGAATGTATACTAATTTTTCTGTTCTTCACAAAACTGCATACTTCTCTTAGCAAGTACTGCTGCACACAGATACCTCAGATACTGAGCACATTCAGAAATCATGTGAACTACAGAACAGTAACTTATAAAAAGTTTAAATGTTTTAAACTACTATAGGTTACCAATTTTTCAGTGCAAATCTATAACTATTTTCATTTTTTTAAAGATCAGTGAATAAATGTGCAGATTTGCATTTGATAAGGGCAGAGAAGGGCATGACCTGGTTTTGTTGCCAATTAGCTGATTTTTTAAATATTTTGGTTTTGGGTGTTACACTTTGCATTTATATCAGACCTTCCGTCTGAGGGTCCTGACTACTTTACAACATTGCCTCAAAGCCCATAGGGGATACACTAAGTAGTATAATCTTCATTATACCACCCTAGGGCGCTGGGTGTAAGGCATATATCCACAAAAGTAGTTAAGCACCTAAACCTCAGACTTAGGTGCCTAAAGCTCGGGTTTACGTGACTAAAACCCAGTTTTGCCTCCACTTCAAGCCACAAAGCTCCCACAGTACACTGTAGGTACCTAAACTCACCTAGCATCTACATTTTCAGGGTAAAAGTTCCCTAGGTGAAGAAATTTCTGCCTCTAGGCACACTCACCACTTCCTCCCTTTAAGCATCCAGATGCCTGTCTTCCATCTAAGCCCCAGAGTAATTCATGAATCAGGAAAATAAAGGCAGTCAGGGAAAGACAGACTTAAGTCGCATGCGGGTCATGATCTGGTAGATGGCCTCTGAGCATACCTACTGGAGCAGGTCTCATTCAAAATCCAGGAGGAGAACGTGGTGATGGTGGTGTTTTATAATAGCAAAAGTTTTAGGTAGTAATAAAAACTTATTTTAGATACCAGTATTCATATTTTAACAAAATGTCTTATTACCTTATTGTTGTTAAGCCACAAATACCTTAAGATCTGAAATCGTGACAGATTAGGTACTTCTTTTAGTCCGCTGAGAAGAAAAAAAAAGTTGTCCAACTTCAATATTTATTTTTACTCTGTAAATATAATTTAATCTTCAGTCAAATTATACTATACAAATATTATAAAGCAACAATTTTACAGAGCCTTTAACAGAAAAAGACATACAGAATAATATGACAGTGGTAGTGTAGTTATGATCAGTGCTTGGGAGTGCAACCAACCAAAGTAGTAGAAGTAGTAAAGAAAACTCGTTTGTAAAGAAAATAAAATCTTAATTTTTTCTAAATTGAATTCATTTCTCTGAAGAAAAAACTAATTTAAAAAAATTATTATTACAGCAAGAATCCCAGCTGCTTTGCTTTTCCCAGAAATACTGCTTATGACACATGAGAATTCTTCTATTTGGGAGGACACCAAGCCAATGGGAAAATTGTTACTGAACGTGTGGCCTGGAGCCACCAGACATGGCTCTAAAGAGGAAAAGATGGAAAACTGAAACCCAATAAATGGATGGACATATTTCTGAGCAGACCTGATATTTCTAGTGTTAAATATTACTTCTCTAAACCAAATTCTCATTAAGAATTGGTGTTGTACTCAATAGGTCATGTAATTACCTGGGCTATGTAAACACGAGAAGGTTCCTCATCCTGTGCAGTAACTGAGGTTCTTCGAGATGTGTGTCCCTATGGGTGTCCACTTCTAGGTGTGGCAGCGCCCCTCCCCCCCCGTGCTTGGAATTGGAGATCTTCAGCTGCAGCACCTGTCAGACCGCACATGCGCAACCTCCCTGCCCCTGTCACACTGTGAATGGGGCGTATATATATCGCTGTGCATTCCGACCATCCCCAGTTCCTTCCCTGCTGCAGAGCATATGTTTTTGGCTCTGAAGCAGAGGGGAAGAGGTTGGGAAGTGGAGCACCCATAGGGACTCACATATCGAAGAACCTCAGTTACTGCACAGAGTAACATTCTCTTCTTCTTTAAGTGATGTCCCTATGGGTGCACCACTTGTAAGCAGCTAGCAAGGAGTGCCCCTAATTGGAAGGCTGGGTCTTTGGAGCAACTGTTGATGATAGGACCGTATGTCCTAGGTCCAGGAGAGTGCCTGCTGTGGCATCGTGCATAATAGCGTAGTAATTGGCAAACGTGTCTGTTGATGCCCATGTAGCTGCTTTGCAAATTTCAGCAATGGGGGCATTATTGAGAAAGCTTATTGAAGTGGATAATGAACATGTGGAATGTGTTCTGATTGTGGTAGGAGGCTGTCTTTTGTGGAGTTTGTAAGATAAATGTATACGTTGCAAGATCCACCTTGAAAGGTGTTGTTTAGATATGGCTGTGCCTCTGGATCTTTCAGTATTGGAGAGGAATAATCATGGTAGTTTTCAGAAAGGTTTAGTCCTGTCCAAGTAAAAAAATAATGCTTGTCTCACGTCTAGGGTGTGTAGAGCCGCCTCCAACGGATTACTGTGAGGCTTCGGGAATAAGCAAGGAAGGTGTATTGGTTGGCTGAGAGGGAAAGAAGTTGGAATCTTAGGTAGAAATCTTGGATGTGGGCATAATGTAACTTTATCCTTATAGAACAGTCTGTATGGTAGATATGCCATAAGGGCCGTGATTTCACCAACTTGTCGGGCAGAAGTGATGGCAACAAGGAAGGCCATTTTCACTGACAGATGAACATAAGAACAGGTTGGCATTGGTTCAAATGGGGGTTTAGTCAGAGAACTTAAGATGAGGATGAGGTCCCAGACAGGGATCAGGTCTTTTATGTGGGGATAAAGATTGTGCAGACACTTCAGAAAACATTTCGTAAGTGGATGTGTAAAAACATAATGACCATTTATGGGACAGTATAAAGTAGTGACTGCTGCCAAGTGTACCCGAATGGAGCTGGTGGATAATTCTGATTCTTTAAGGTGTAGCAAGTTGTCCAGGATAAGTGGTAGCAGAGCGCATGTTACGTCGACTTGGTGGAAGGTGCACCAGCATTGAAATCTAGTCCATTTGTGAACATAAGTTCATCTAGTTATGTTACACCTATTCAAAAGTATCTGTTTGACTGCATCCGAACAGGTTATTTCTGAATCCCAGAACCATGGAGGAGCCAGCCTTTGAGATGCAGCTTCTGTGGATTGGGATGGAAAATGCATCCTATGTCCTGTGAAAGAAGCCACAGTGTTAGATGGAGAGAGATTGTCTGGCATACCGTCATGTGGAGAAGGTAAGCTGTGGCCATGTTGGAGTTATTAGTATGACATGAGTTTGATCCTCCTGTATCTTGCAAAGTATTTGAAATAGGAGGGGGAAGGGAGGGAAGGCATAAAGGAAAGGCATCTCATGTTCTGAGAAAGGCACCTCCGAGAGATCCATGTCCCAGTCCCACTCTGGAACAGAATTGATGGCAGCCGGCATTGTGCTATGTGGCAAAAAGATCTACGGTGGGGAATCCCCATCGGTTGAAGACTGGCTGAAGTGCTTACATATCCAGTTCCCACTCGTGATCATGGGAGAACCTCCTGCTCAATATGTCCATGGTGGTGTTCCGGTGTCCCAAAAGGTATGCTGCTAAAATGATGATGTTGTGTTAGATACACGAGTTCCACAATTTGAGTGCCTCTGACCATAAAGACTGAAACCTCAATCCACCCTGCCTATTGAAGTAATACATCCAGGCGAGATAGTCCATCATGACTCTGATGGTATGAGTGGCGGGAGGAAACATTGGCAGGCATTACAGACCGCTCGTAGTTCTAGGAGATTGATGTGTAGGGTGAATTCGGATTAACGACCATCTTCCCTGCACTTTGTGATCACGGAGATGCGCTCCTCAACTGATTAGGGAGGCATCAGTTGTTAGGATCACAGTCAGTGGTGGTTGGAGGAAAGGAACTCCAACAAAGGCATTGTTAGGCTGTGTCCAATAAAGTATGAGTCCTTGACTCTCATCAGCATGGATAAAAGTTTGTGGATGCTGTGTTTGTGGGGGAGATATATTGTATAGAGGCATGCCTGAAGACATCAAATGTGTAGTCTTGCATGACTGATCACGGAAGTGGCTGCTGCCATGTGGCCTAGAAGTTGGAGGCACATTCTGGCAGAGATCTGGGGGCAAATCTGTGCACTGGATACCATACACGAGAATCTGTGAGGTGGTAGGAAGGCTCTGGCTTGTATGGCATCCAACTGTGTCCCAATTAATTCCAGTTGTTGTATTGCATTTGTGACGTTCCCCTGGTGTTATCTGGACTGGTGATCTGCTAGGTCACTCCAATCCTTGACTTTGGGAGCCAGCCTTACCCTGCTCTGCTGTGAGAACCCCCACTCCTGGGCTGTTCATGCACAGCCTCTGGCATGTAAGCAGCTCCTTGGATTGTGCAACCAAAGTGACACTAGCCAATATCTCCAATCCCAGACACAACCCTAGGAACCTCCATCTTGCAGTTTCCAGTTATGTCTGCTGGACGCTGCAAGCTTATATGAGTTTGTCAATTTAACAAAGAAATTGATATGTACCAGGCTTGTTATCCCCAGGGGAGTCTCTGACATGCTTCAAACCAAACGCACTGCTTCAGGTAGAATAAACAAATAAATTTATTAACTACAAAGATAGATTTTAAGTGATAGGCAAAAAAGTCAGAGTAGTTACCAAAAGAAAAGAAAATATAAGCACGCAGTCTAAACTCTCAACCCTATTAGACTGGGAAACATCTAGATTAAGCAGCTTTTCTCACCCCACAACTCCTTGTTTCCTTAGGTAGGCAGTGACTCCTGCAAGAATCTTGGCGAACAACCGAGGTGCTGACCATGGACAGTCCAAAAGGCAGTACCTTGTTGGTAGTGGTCATCACCCATGACAAATCAGAGAAATCCCCTTGGGCAGGATGTATTGTAATATGAAAGTATGCATCTTGGAGGTCGAAGGCTGAAAAACAGTCTGCCTGTTCCAGTACTGCAATAGTAGTGGAGAGGGTAACCATCTTGAAGCATGCAGTTTGACTAACTTGTTTAGACTGTGGAGGTCCAGGATGGGTTGCCAGCCGCCAGATTTCTTCCAGATCAGGAAATAGTGGGAGTAGAAACCCTGCCCCATGTGCTGGTAAGGGATTGGTTCCATGGGTCCCCATTGCATAAGATGATTTATTTCTCCCCATAGAATGGAATCGTGAGAGGAGTCTCTGAAAAGGATGGGGAGAGGGGATGGTGGGGCCGGATAGTTAGGAAGGGGATGAAGTATCCTTCCTAGATAATCTCAAAAACCTACTTGTCCAAAGTGATGAGTCTCCAAGATGGGAAAAAATGAGCTGGTTAGTCACCACACTGGTGGAACGTTGAAGATGGTGGGAATGACTGGAAGAGGGGGAGGCTTCTTGGGGCCGCCACACCTTCAAAATTGTTGCTCCAGTGGGGGTGTCTGAGAGGTAGCCCCTTGAGGAGTGGGCTGTCTACATTTGGTAGGAGGCCTTTGTCTTCAGCGCTTGATGTCACAGTTTCGTTGAGGAATGTACTCCTGTGATTGGGACCATCTCTTTGGTGCTGGCATGTAAATTCTCTGAGAGCGGAATGTAGCTTGGGAGTCTTTAAGGGAGTGCAGAGAATCATCTGTGCACTCTGAGAATATTTTCTGACTCTCAAAAGGTAAGTCTACTACTGGTGGTTTGTAACTCCTTAGGAAAACCCAACAGGTGTAGCCATGATGCAGTCACGATGGATCAGGCAGTGGGTCTGCATAGTCTACCAAGACTCATAGGGTTGTACGGGCTAGGAAATGTCCTTCCAATATTAGGGACTGGAATTGCTCTTTCTTGGCCTCCAGTAGGTCATGGCAGAGTTCCTCCAATTTGGAGTAGTTTAAGTAATTATACTTAATCATGAGAGCTTCGTAGTTTGAGATTCTAAATTGGAGCATGGCTGATGAATACGCTTTGTGTCCAAATAAGTCTACGTGTTTCCACCTCTGTCTGGATAGCTAGAATGGGATTGGCATTGACAGCCTCTCTCTTGCACCACACTGACCACCTAAGAATTTGGGATGGGCACTAGAAATCCTGCATCCTCCACCGGAACATATTTTTTTCAGGTGCATTTGCAGGTCAGAGGGATGGATGCTGAGGTTTGCCAGAGCACTTTCGCGGGCTCAAGAAGAGCCTCATTGATTGGTAGTGTGATCTTGGAGGAACAAGATGTGTGGAGGATATCAAGCAGTTTATGCTGCTGGTCCTTGATTTCCTCCAAAGGAATCTGCAGGGAGTCTGCAATCTTTCAGAATAAGTCTTGAAAATGTCTGAAGTCATCAGCAGATGTAGGGGGTGGAGGAGGAAAAATGTAATGTCAGTGGAGCCTCCTGCTTCTGTTCCTCTTTCTGAACTTCCTCTTCACTTGGTATCGGCGGGGGTTCAACCAGCGGATGGCAAGAAACCGATGGAGAAGGGAGAGGTGTAGGTCTCCAGCTTTGCTCCCTGAGAGGGGGTCCTGAACTGTGCTCTATACAAGGCCCAAGGGTTCCAATATGGCCAGTGTGGAAGGAGTGTAACATGTGACTGCATCTCAAGTGATCCATGCCAAGATTGTGGACCAGATGTAGACTGTGGATAGTGAGGATGAGCAGGTCTGATTTGCCTCGTAGATGAGGGAACGATGAAGCCCTCCTCTTCTTCCTCCTCCTCCTCATTGCTGGGGGAGGGAGGTGCCATCCTTGGCGGAAAATGGGAAAATGTCATGAGTCTGGAGAGGAGGGTGGAAGTGGTGGGAGGTCAAGTCGAAGGAGTGGAGACTCAGAGATGTTAGAGACCAGCAGGTCTTTAGGGTATCCTAAAGTATCTAAAGGTATCCTAAAGTATCTTTAGGGTATCTAAAGTCTTGTGGAGGGGGGGAAAGCATCATCGGTGCAAGTGTACAACTCGGTGCCGAAGGAAGGGTGTATTCTCCCAAAGTGTCAGTAGATAGCACCAGACACTTGGTCAACGCTGAGGAGCAGGCCGGTGCTGATGACTTGACTGGTGCCAATGATTTTGATGGTGCTGAGGGCTTACTCGGTGCCAACAGTTTAGTTGGTGACAGAAAGGGCACTGGTGCTAGCAATTTTATAGATGCCATAGCTCCTGAAGTTGGCCTGTCTTGTTCCCCAGAGCTGGGAAATGGTGCCAACGGCTGTAGGTCTGCCCAGTTAGGGTCTTTAGGCTGTTTCTTCATATTGGTACTTGGACAGGCCCTGGAGCTGTGTCAGATTAGGTTGAGGCAACAAACCTTGCCGGGGATGGTGTTCTAGAGCAGGGGTTCTCAAACTGGGGAGCGGGACCCCTCAGGGGGTTGCAAGGTTATTACATGGGGAGGTCGTGAGCTGTCAGCCTCCACCCCATACCCTGCTTTGCATCCAGCATTTATAATGGTATTAAATATATAAAAAAGTATTTTTAATTTATAAGGAGGGTTGCACTCAGAGGCTTTTTATTTGAAAGAGGTCACCAGTACAAAAGTTTGAGAATCACTGTTCTAGAGGGTGTGCCTCAAAGTGTGAGGAGGGAGCACATTTCTTTTCATCCAAGCAAGAAAGAGATGACTTTCTCCTCCAGGGATGTGGGGAGTGAGGATTGGAGATGACTTCACAGAGTATGAAGGCCTCTCCAGGGAAGAGTCTGGGCTCGGGTCGGATGCCAGTCGCAGCAATTTCTCCATGAGGAGAAGTTTTAATCTAATGTCCCGGTCTTTTCTGGCTCGGGTTTCAGAACAAGGTAGTGAATACACTGTGGGTGACCCTCTGTTACCGGGAAGGTGGCCCCGCAAGAAACACACCTCTTAAAGCTGGGGGGTCTGGGCATAAGGATGAAGGAAAAAAGGCTTCCTGGTCAGGAAGGATGGGAAGCAGTGAAAATGGAAACCTAAGCTATGAAATAACTGTAAAGGAAAAGTTAAAACAAAAAAAAATGTTTATAGGAAGGAAGAAAGGTGAAGAGGAAAATACTAACTACACTACACTAATAGGTTTCAGAGTAGCAGACCTGTAGTCTGTATCTGCAAAAAGAAAAGGAGGACTTGTGGCACCTTAGAGACTAACAAATTTATTTGAGCATAAGCTTTCGCGAGCAACAGCTCACCTCATCGGACACATCCAGTGGAAGTGTGTGTGGTAGCACCCATTGTTTCATGTTCTCTGTCTGTTTAGATCTGCCCTCTGTATTTTCCACTGGATGCGTCCGATGAGGTGAGCTATAGCTCGTGAAAGCTTATGCTCAAATAAATTTGTTAATCTCTAAGGTGCCACAAGTCCTCCTTTTCTTCTTACTACACTAATAGGTAAGTCACTATCTAGAGAGGTAATAGGAGAAGCAGGCTCTGCAGTGGATTCCGTCCCAGACCAAAGGCGGTAGAGAAGGAACTGGGGGTGCTCGGACCACACAGTGATATAACTGCATCCTGCTCACAGCACAAGAAGGGGGAGAGGCACATGTGCAGTCCAACTTCACTGCTGATGAAGATCTCAGATCCCAGGCACAAGGGCACTGCCGCACCTACAAGTAGAGCACCCACAAGGACATCATTCAAAGAAGAAGCCATGATTACTGTTACACACCTCCTCTCTCCTGCATTCCCTCCTATTTTTTGATTACACTCACTTGGTGTGTCTTGTTATAAATTAGACTGTAAGCTTCTTGGGGCAAGCACTGTCTCTTTTGTGTTTATACAGCAACTAGCACAATGGGGCCTTAGGTCACTAGGGTAATATAAATCACAATAAACTTTCCTCACCAGAAAACCCAAGTTGAGCTGCCCACTAATTCTTATAATACTTGCTTCTCCCTCATCTTTCACTTCCATAAAGGATTTTTATTTCCTCTATGATATTTATCTTAAAATAGATTTTGTAAATAGACTTGATCAAGTTGCAGGATCAGACCTGTGTTTGGAAAGGAAGCAATAGGATCAGAAACGATTAACATCATATCATCAGCCTAAAGTGCCAATTGATTTGTTTGTGAACTAACTGTAAAACTTATAATTTGATTTTTCTCCAGTCTTTCATGCAAACTGCTCCCTATCCAGGAAAAAGAAAAGAGGAAAGATAAGACTAGGCACCTCTGCTTAGTCCTGCTTTTAAAAATAATCTGCTTGAAGCATACCCCACCAATTTAGGGTAGGATCATAGAATCATACAATATTAGGATTGGAAGAGACCTCAGGAGGTCATCAAGTCCAATCCTCTGCTCAAAGCAGGACCAATACCATCTAAATCAGTGGTTCCCAAACTAGGAGCACCGTTTGTTCAAGGAAAGCCCCTGGCAGGCTGGGCCGGTTTGTTTACCTGCCGCGTCATCAGGTTCAGCCGATCGCGGCTCCCACTGGCCGCGGTTTGCCGCTCCAGGCCAATGAGGGCTGCGGGAAGGGCGGCCAGCATGTCCCTCGGCCCGTGCCATTTCCCGCAGCCCCCATTGGCCAAGAACGGCGAAGTGGCCACTGGGAGCTGCAATCGGCCAAACCTGCGGATGCGGCAGGTAACCAAACTGGCACAGCACACCAGGGGCTTTCCCTGAACAAGCGGCGCCCCTAGTTTGGGAACCACTGATCTAAATCATCCCAGCCAAGGGTACATCTATACTACAAGCTGGTGTGATTCCCTGCTCAAGGAGACATACCTGCACTGGCTCTAATCAAGCTAAAAGTAGAAGCACTAAAGCACTAAAAGTAGAAGTGTAGCCACAATGGTGCAAGAGATTAGCTACTCTGAGTATGTATCCATCTGAAACTATAAGTATGTACTTGGGGCAGCTAGTTGCTCACACCATCAATGCTATGTACTTTTTAGTGTGCTAGCTCAATCAGAACTAGCAGGTATGTCTCCTTGATCTGGGAATTGCACCCCACTCAAGCATAGCCATACCTTTAATCTGGGTTTATGCTCTTATGCTTCCATTTTGTGAAGACTAGATAGTTCAATACAGACTGATAGTCCTTTGTTAATTTTGTAAATCAGCCTTCCTTAAAATAATCCATAGACATGATCCTGCAAACACTTACTCACATGCTTTACTACTGTGAATAATCAGTAAATAGATTATTCAAAGTAGTGAAATAAAGTATGTAAGTGTTTATTGGATCAGGATCTTCATATTTACACTACTCTTTTACAGGGCTATTATATGATTCTTTTATATAGTTTTATTTATCAAATACTGCATTATTTCACAGTCCATCACGCTGAAGTTTCTCTTTACTGTCTCTTAGCAGAGGAACTGTTTTTGCGCTTCCTACACTACTCTTAATTTTATAACCTACATTTTAATTCACTTTCTTCCCTCCCTAATAATATGCTCATTTTAACTATCTCAACTTTTGCTCTGTTCTTTCTGGTACTAAGGCATTTTAATGGCCTCAAGTAGAGATTAATTCCTTTCACATTTTAAAAAAGCCTGTCCCTTTACATATGCCTTCCAGCCTTTGCATGTCTTTTACAAACTCATCCTTTTTGGCCTCCAGCATTTCTTTCCAGCTTTCAGTGTTCAAAGGTACATTTTTTCATGTCCCCTTAATAGCACTGGTTTTAAAATATAATTTCATCTCTAGTTTGACAGATTTTAATAATTTATTTTTCATTTTCTTAGTTTAGCCAGCAGAACATTGTGTCAAGTCAAAAATAAGGGGATATCATCTGATACTGAGACTGGCTGAGGTTCAATGACTACATACATTCGAATGGAAAAAACGATCCCTTGCTGAGAATACTGATCATTTCTATATCTGCCATCTGATCTGTTCTTTTTATTCCAGACCAAAAACTGTTGCAAGAGGACTACGGTTACACATTTATCACTCCAAAATCAGGAAACACAACTGGTAAGGTTACATGCAGACTTAACTCTTCACCCTTATGTTTATGATTATGTGTATGCATAATAATTTTTAATTACATGATCACCTGCTATTAATCAAATAATAAAAAATAATATCATCTTTTTCTACAATCATAGATGCATCTTCTAATTTTTTCCATTATTTTATACTTAAACTAATTTTATTTTCATAATGGTTTATATCTTTATTGATTTATACTTTCTATGTGTTAAGTTCTCTCTAACTTATATATTTTAATAATTTTTCAGCACCAATGTACAATACATTTTCTTTTCAAACAGTAGCACAGCCTTTTAGGTGCAATTCAGGGAATGAGTCTTTTAGGTGCAATTCAGAGGATAAGGCAGATTTTTAGAAGTCCTTAGGCACCCAAAGTTACAGATAAGCACTGAGCAGGATTTCCAAAACCACCTAGACCAAGATCCTCAAAAGTATTTAGGCGCTTGACTTCCACTGAAATAAATTAGAGTTAGGAGCCTAAATACCTCTGAGGATCTAGGCCTAAGTCTGGCTCCTGCTCCTAACTCCCATTGAAATCAATCTGGACAATCAATGTAAATCCCTATAGGTACATATCCATACCTTTAGACCCTTAAATACCTTTTAAAAACTGGCCCTATATTATTATGCTAACATAGCTGCGTAAACATGATATGCACAGTGCAAGTATTCTTAGGTGCAATTATGAGGTTGTAGCCAGGAGCACAACAATTTCTGGATGAGTCCTTAATCGGAAATTCAAAGTGAGCCTCTAAACAAGTTTCAAGTGTCCTCTTTTCTGCACCCTATACCTTATGGCACCCTATCAAAATATTCATCCTAACACATCACCTAATAATCTGTCATTCTTCTTCCCATCAGGTTCCTGGTGTCTTTGACCCCTCCCAACTGCTGTGGTATCTCTCCCTTTCCTTCCCATTTCCCCAAAATCTCTGGCTACTTGCTACAGTCAGCCTCATCTCAGTCCCTGGAAAAATCAGGGAGCAGGTCCTCAAGGAATCAATTCTGAAGGACTTAGAGGAGAGGAAAGTGATCAGGAACAGTCAGCATGGATTCACCAAGGGCAAGTCATGCCTGACTAATCTAATTGCCTTCTATGATGAGATAACTGGCTTTGTGGATGAGGGGAAAGCAGTGGACATGTTATTCCTTGACTTTAGCAAAGCTTTTGACATGGTCTCCCACAGTATTCTTGCCAGCAAGTTAAAGAAGTATGGGCTAGATGAATGGACTATAAGGTGGATAGAAAGCTGGCTAGATTGTCAGGCTCAACGGGTAGTGATCAATGGCTCCATGTCTAGTTGGCAGCCTGTATCAAGCAGAGTGCCCCAAGGGTCGGTCCTGGGCCAGTTTTGTTCAATATCTTCATTAATGATCTGGAGGATGGTGTGGATTGCACCCTCAGCAAGTTTGCAGATGACACTAAACGGGGAGGAGAGGTAGATACGCTGGAGGGTAGGGATAGGATACAAAGGGACCTAGACAAATTAGAGGATTGGGCCAAAAGAAATCTGATGAGGTTCAACAAGGACAAGTGCAGAGTCCTGCACTTAGGACGGAAGAATCCCATGCACTGCTACAGACTAGAGACCAAATGGCTAGGCAGCAGTTCTGCAGAAAAGAACCTAGGGGTTACAGTGGATGAGAAGCTGGATATGTGTGAACAGTGTACCATTGTTGCCAAGAAGTCCAATGGCATTTTGGGATGTATAAGTAGGGGCATTGCCAGCAGACCAAGAGATGTGATCGTTTCCCCTCTATTCGACATTGGTGAGGCCACATCTGGAGTACTGTGTCCAGTTTTGGGCTCCACACATCAAGAAGGATGTGGAAAAATTGGAAAACATCCAGCGGAGGGCAACAAAAATGATTAGAAGACTGGAACACATGACTTATGAGGAGAGGCTGAGGGAACTGGGATTGTTTAGTCTGCGAAAGAGAAGAATGAGGGGGGATTTGATAGCTGCTTTCAACTACCTGAAAGGGGGTTCCAAAGAGGATGGATCTAGACTGGTCTCAGTGGTAGCAGATGACAGAACAAGGAGTAATGGTCTCAAGTTGCAGTGGGGGAGGTTTAAGTTGGGTATTAGAAAAAAACTTTTTCATTAGGAGGGTGGTGAAACACTGGAATGAGTTACCTAGGGAGGTGGTGGAATCTCCTTCCTTAGAAGTTTTTAAGGTCAGGCTTGACAAAGCCCTGGCTGGGATGATTTATTTGGGGATTGGTCCTGCTTTGAGCAGGGGGTTGGACTAGATGACCTCCTAAAGTCCCTTCCATCCCTGATATTCTATGATTCTACAATTAACAGTAGGTAGTAAAAGAAGCCACTATAGCTATCCTACTATTTTTCTAGATAGCAGAGTTGCTCTCATGCCTGGGATCTCCAGAGCTGTTACAGGAAGTGAGGGATGGACAACATACAGATATGCAAGTTCTTAGCCAACAATGCTCCTGTACTCTCAACTTGTGCTTGCCTTCTTGCTGCTTCTCCCACCCAACTTTACAAGCTAGTCAGACAGGTGAAGAGCAGCCTATGGAACCTGATTTCTCTCCTTGTACTGGAAGGTCCTGCAGAGCGCTCTATGAACTCATGTACTTTCAAGCACTGCTAGAATTGGATCTAAATCTATGGCTGAGGCAGTTAACTACTTAACTGTGAAATTAGCTGGCCTATATATGTCAGCGAAATTTCACTATTTCTCTCTATTTTTATACCTGGTCCACCATCTGTTGTGTAAGTATGATTTACTGTGTGCTTCAAATATAAATAACTTTCACAAAATATAAAATCTATTCATAAAAATTCATAAAATTCATAAAAGATTCATAAAATCTAACATACACAACACTACAAAAAAACTAACATGTACAGTGTCATCTGGATCTATTAAATACAAAACCCCTCTGTATTAGTAATATAAATTGTACTTACTGTCCAGCAAGATACAACACTGAGACATCCATATCCCTCTTAAAGCCACAAATCTTTAGCTGATTTTCTATTGCCTGATAACAAAATTAATTTATCAGACTTCATCCCTGTGGGTAAAGATCTTGCAAGCAATAACAACATGATCTAAAGCAGGGGTCTCAAACTCAATTTACCTTAGGGCCAGTGCCAGTCCTCAAATCTCCCAGCAGGCCAATGATGTCACCTCTCTCCCTTGGCCGCATGCGCCCTGGCTGACTCTGCCCGGCGACTAGTGACGCTGCCTCCATGGCTGACTCTGCCCAGCAGCTAGTGATGATATCTCTGTCCTTCTCCCCCAGCCAATGGGAGCTGCGGGGGGGGGCGGCACCTGCAGCAGTCAGAGCCAGGAGCGAGGCCGCATGGGTCTCTCTTCCGCGGCGGAGGGGCATGTGAATCTCTCCTGCCCGCCTCCTCCACCCAACACTTCCGCCCTCTCTTCTGGTTGGAAGAGGCATGTGAATCTCTCCTGCCCCCCTCCTCCATCCAACACTTTTTTAAAAGTTTTTAAAAGTTTGCACGGGCCGCAGTGAGGAGGTTCACAGATGGCCCGCGGCCCAGGACTTTGAGGCCCCTGGTCTAAAGTAGAGAGGTGAAACTGGAAGCTTCTATTTTAAATTGATAAAAAGACGACAACTACAATTATGGTATATACTCTTAATCCAGTTTTTCTTATCCTTGTCATATTTGTTTCTTTAAATAGATACATTGCTACATATCTGGGCAGACATACCACTGCACAAGTAGTGCATTCTCAAGGGCAGGATTGGGATAGAATAAAACCACCACACTAATTCTTGCTAATGACCAGTAGACCCTTGTAGATGATCAAATCTTGAAGATTAATAAAGTGCAGATCCTGCAAACACATATACAGTTTAAGTATACACAATGAGTATTAATATACACAGATAAATTGTGCAGGATTGGACCCTAAGTAATTAAACATGATTTAAAAAAACACAACTACTCAATCACAAAATGTAATTTGTCCATTTATTTTGACAAATGTAGTTTTAATTGTGATTTTTCATGGTATACTATACCAGTAAATTACCATGTTATATTTTATAAAACTAATTAAGTCTTAGCAACATGAAGCATCATTATGGCTCTCGCTTTTAAGACTTTGCTGAAACATAGGAGAGAACATGAGATTTTCTGCCAGAATTAATAGGTTTACTGTGGGAGAATTAGCAAGGTTTTTACTATATACTGCAATGTAAGCAATGCGTCTGAAACTAGTTTGGTGCAAAACTTCTAAAAAATGTATTTATAGTATATAGTAAATTATATCTGAGATTAGTGTGGTCCAAAACATCTAAAAAGTTAAAATCTATCTATAATATATAGTAAACATAGATGTTGACTTTACTTTAGAAATACAAAATTGCTTGGAAACATTGACATATGACAATATGAGTATGTTACAACCTTGCTTCTCTGGGGATGAAGGATTTTGCAGTTTGTAGAGTAATTAGCACTGGCTAGAAATTTTAATGAAAAATGGAAAATGTATTGCACAAAAAATGTTTTCTGACCAGTGGTAATAATAATCAGATGGTTTAAAAATACATATCAGTACAACTGCACAGAACAACTGTTTGTAAGAGAAACATACACAGCACAGTTTTCTTAAATCCCAGTATTTCAACCTCCTTCCTCATTCCCTCCTTATCCTTCAGGCGTGTAGTCCTCCCTGCCTACCTTTTCCCAGGCAGCCCTCCCTGTGTTTCACAAGAACCTGATAAATCTAGATCCTGGTCCTACTGCTGCAACAACTTTCTGCCCATTCTGCTGAGGGGGGTTCTAGCTGTGCTTGCACAGGGCCCAGATTGCAGCTTCTCCATACCAGATATTTCCTCACTGAATCTCCCTCACTACCAAAAAGTAGATTATAGGATAACTCATACTGAGCACCATAATCCAACATCTATATCTAGCACAATTTTACAAGGAAGAGGCAAACAGGGGAAATAGTGCAGACAGCTGATCATCCAGCATATTATCTGATGATCTAGCTGCCTGGATAATACTATTGGGATTGAATCTGGGATCTTAAAATTTGGACAATCCTGATATTCCATGACATCTCATTACACTAGTTGTGTGTCAGTTTCTTCCTAACCCCTTAAAGATGAAATGGAGAGGTGACATGTTGCTGTTTATTTTACAGGTTTTTCTTATAAGGATGGGATGGAGGGGAAGTTGCTGCGGGTATCAAAGCCTCTTTCCCTTTAGAGATAAAATGGCATAAGGGAAGAGTGGGCAGTCTTATTCAGCTGGGATGGCAGGGTTTGGAGATTTTCTGTAATGCTTCTCTCACTGCAATAGGGATGGGATGGAAGGTGATTTTGGTGTGTGGGTCACTGCCTCTCACCCCAGTGGGGAGAAGTTAGAAGGGGAGGTTGCTGTGTGGGGGTCACTGTCTCACCCCAATAGAGGGGGCATGGGTGTTACAGTGGGGTAAATTTCACCCCCCACGGGGATGGGACGCAGGGATTGCTGTGGGGAGTCATGGTCTCGCTCCCCTGGGGGGTTGCTGTGAGAGTCACTGTCTCACCCCAATGGGAAGGGTGTGGAGGTTGCTGTGGGGGTCACTGTCTCACCCCCATGAGAAGAATGTGGGGGATTCCTGTGGGGGTCACTGTCTCACCCCCATGAGAAGAATGTGGGGGATTCCTGTGGGGGTCCCTGTCTCACCCCCCTGGGGAGGGTGTGGGGGATTCCTGAGGGGGTCCCTGTCTCACCCCCCTGAGAAGGGTGTGGGAGATTCCTGTGGGGGTCCCTGTCTCACCCCCATGAGAAGGGTGTGGGGGATTCCTGAGGGGGATCCCTGTCTCACCCCCCTAGGCAGGGTGTGGGAGATTCCTGTGGGGGTCCCTGTCTCACCCCCATGAGAAGGGTGTGGGGGATTCCTGAGGGGGATCCCTGTCTCACCCCCCTAGGCAGGGTGTGGGAGATTCCTGTGGGGGTCCCTGTCTCACCCCCCTGAGAAGGGTGTGGGAGATTCCTGTGGGGGTCACTGTCTCACCCCCATGAGAAGAATGTGGGGGATTCCTGTGGGGGTCCCTATCTCACCCCCCTGGGGAGGGTGTGGGGGATTCCTGAGGGGGTCCCTGTCTCACCCCCCTGAGAAGGGTGTGGGAGATTCCTGTGGGGGTCCCTGTCTCACCCCCATGAGAAGGGTGTGGGGGATTCCTGAGGGGGATCCCTGTCTCACCCCCCTAGGCAGGGTGTGGGAGATTCCTGTGGGGGTCCCTGTCTCACCCCCATGAGAAGGGTGTGGGGGATTCCTGAGGGGGATCCCTGTCTCACCCCCCTAGGCAGGGTGTGGGGGATTCCTGTGGGGGTCCCTGTCTCACCCCCCTGGGAACGGTGTGGGGGATTCCTGTGGGGGTCCCTGTCTCACCCCCATGGGCAGGGTGTGGGGGATTCCTGTGGGGGTCCCTGTCTCACCCCCCTAGGCAGGGTGTGGGGGATTCCTGTGGGGGTCCCTGTCTCACCCCCCTGGGAACGGTGTGGGGGATTCCTGTGGGGGTCCCTGTCTCACCCCCATGGGCAGGGTGTGGGGGATTCCTGTCGGGGTCACTGCCTCTCTCCTTCGGGGAGATGATGAGGGGTCAGGGTCTCACCCCGTAGGGCGGGGGAGCGCTTGGGTCAGGCTCTCGCCGCACACTGACCCTGGAGGGAGGGGGGAGTTGCGGCGGGATTGTACGGGAGAGGTCAGGGGCGGGGCTATAGCAAACGGGGCTATGCAGAGCTGGGGGCGGGGCAGTTAGCGGCTCGGCGCCTGCTCCCCACGGGCGGCGCGGCTGGGCTCAAGAGCGGGGCGCGGCGGCCCCCGGGCAGGGAGGCGGGAGGGGCTCACCTGGCCGCTGGTGCCACTGCGAGTAGCCGCCATTTTAGCTCCCTGTTCCTAAGCGACCGGGGCTCGTGGGGGCGGGGAAAGAGCAAAGAGGCATCAGAGCCGAGGAGGACGCGGGGGAGGGCGACGGGCTGCTGGGGGCCGGGAGCGGACTGGGGCGGGGCGGCGGGGGCGCGCGCAGTTAAGAATCTCACGCGCTGGGAATAGGCGCGCGAGGGGGCGGCGAGGGGCTGGTGCGGGAGTGACAGCGGTAGGGGCGGTGTAGGTTTGGGCAGGGTGACAGTAGTGGGAGGGTGTGTGGGGGCATGATGGGGGTTTGTGACAGCGCTGGGACTAAATAATGTGAAAAAACTGACCGGGTGCTTGGCTGAAAGATTGGTGCTGGACCTAGGGGTGAGCCGCACCCCCTGGCTTGGAGTGGTTTCCATTATATACAGGGTTTACTGTTTCATTCAGTGGCTCTCAGCACCACCACTATAAAAAGAACAGGAGGACTTGTGGCACCTTGGAGATTAACAAATTGATTAGAGCATGAGCTTTCGTGGGCTACAGGCCACTTCATCAGATGCACAGAATGGAACACACACACACGTTCCATTCTACGCATCCGATGAAGTGAGCTGTAGCCCACGAAAGCTCATGCTCTAATCAATTTGTTAGTCTCTACCGTGCCACAAGTCCTCCTGTTCTTTTTACGGATACAGACTAACATGGCTGCTACTCTGAAACCTACCAGTATAAAAATGTTTCCAGCACCCCTGAAGAAATAGCAATGGTCTAACAATAAAGTGGCATCCTGAGCCTCCACAGGAGCCCATGAATTGAAGGCAGATCTAGAGGGGTTTATGTGGGAGGAAGGGGGAGCAGCTGAAATAGCTACTCTTAGGGCTTGTCTACATTGGCACTTTTCAGCGCTGCAGCTTTCTCGCTCGGGTGTGAAAAAACACACATTCCCGAGCGCTGCAAGTTTCAGCGCTGTAACGTGCCAGTGTAGACAGTGCACCAGCTGTGGGAGCTGTGCCAGTGTAGACAAGCCCTCAGTTAGAGTTATGTTCCTGGATGGAGCCTCTGCCCCTAACATCTGAACTCTCCTCTGAGTTCATTGTTTGAGCACTGGGGAGAAAGAAAGAAGGGTGGTATTAAAGTCAGCGTGCCCTGGTATGAGACCTCAGGGAAGGGAAAACCTCAGAGCAATAGAAAAAGCTTGATGTCATCTTTGGCTTTACTGGGTCTTGCTGGTTTATGATCTTGAAAGACAGGATATTTTTGACAGCCCTGTATTTCTGTCATTATTTCAGTAGCAGCCATAGGTGTTCTTGGCAGTTGAGCAAATATCTGTGAGCTTCAATGTACAACAAATTTATACCACTTACACTACTGATTTGCAACTTACAAATCACATTCACACCTTAATACATGTATTTTGTGTCCAGTTCCTTCAACACATACTTTGCTGTGAAATAAAATGTGTTCAATTTAACACAGGTTTTAAACCAACTCAAAATATTTATGACTTCCACATGTTCGAGCAGATGTTGCCATGTTATTTGTACTACCATTTATGCTACATAGATTGAGTGGAAAATAGCATAAGGCCATTTCCAGAGACTGAATATATATACGTGGGACAATGTTTGATCTAGCTGCAATAAAAATCTGTCTGAAGACTTGGAATTATATTTAGAATTTCAATTATATGGAGTTAACAGAAATAGGTGTTACAGACCATGTGCAATTAGTAACGAATAAAAATTGTGCATGCAAATACATAAATAAACTACCTCTCATGGAATTAATTATGTGCACATCTCTGCTTGTTCAGATCACTAAAAAAATGGATGGAGTGTATATGTGGTGATGGGTGGAGCTACAAATATATTATATGAATGAAGCCGTCATAGAAAAGTTGTGTGAGTAGCTTCCATTCCAGCCAGTGGCTTTAGACAACTGAAAATCTTAAATAAGAAAAATTAGATTTCTTAAGAGTATATAAATAACAGCAGGAAAGTCTTTAATCACTCATTTTAGCTGCTAAAATACCTATTGGGACTTGGATTGAAATGGCGTTTTACTGATGATGAGGAAATGCTTGACAGGTAAACAGGTATATAGAAAGACAATCTATTCATTTTAGATTTCACAGAGGAACAAGCTTTAAATCAACACAACAAAGCTATTGTTTTGGAACTCTGTAAGGGGAGAAGGGCAGTCAAACATGGGAACCATGCTTTCATCTATAATGATAAAATAAAATTTCCAGCAGTTGGATTTTTGAGCACACTTTTAATGTGAAGATGCTAATCTAAAGAGAATTAGTTATTCCAGCCTGAAGCTTGAAGTCCTTATTCAGGCACAACTCCCACTTAGGTAAGTGGAACTTGAAAAGAGTATATTTACGCTTTTAAAAACAAATCAAGTATTTTAAATAGTGAGTACATATAATCTTACCTCCTACAACCATTACCTGCCTGGCCCCTTTCCTTTGGATGTTTTTCCCTCTATTGTTGGATCCATCACTGCCATTTTAAGATGTTCATGGATGTGACTTGTTATTTATGTGTATTGTGGTAAGTGCTTAACACAGTTGTGGGTGCTATTAAATTATCACTTTTGTTGTATTTTGAAATGTAAGGTCAGGGCCTATATCTGTTTTTAGGTTAATATACAGCTGCAACAACAAGCCAGACATTCTCCTGCTTAACAGTACCATTATCCAACAGCATTAACTTGTGCTCTGCTCCATTTTTCCAAAGAATAGTATGAGCAGTGAAGCATGGTACCAGTGTAACAGTTGTGATGGGTGTGTGACATACCGGGCAGGGGACAATCCAGATTAATGAATAGCTGTGTCACCCCTGCCCTGTAACCTGGGGTGCACTTTACAATGCCCTGCTGATGTGGCCTCCAACCTGAACTGCTCACAAACAGCCCCCAGCATGTCGGTCACTCCCAGCTATCTCTGTGTGTGCAGCAGCCAGTCAGCCACACCTTGGCTCATACTAGCCTTGGTTATGCTGCAGGGGGACCCCAATGCCCAGAAATATATGTCCTGTACTGCCCAGCCCTCTCCTAGATAGTACAAATATATTAAGTCCATTATTCCTTTAAGGGAATGATGTGCCAGTTTATTATTTTAAATAGTTATTCAGACCTTTCAATTTAAACACACTGGATTAGACAAAATAGTAAAACAAGTTTATTAGTTACAAAGAGTTTTTAAGTGAGTACAATTAATGAAGCATCAAAGTCAGAAATGGTTACAAGAAAAATAAAGATAAAATGCTTAGTGGTGCCTAACAACTATGTTAGATTCAAAGCAAAATTTTCTCACAACATGCTTTCAGCAGTCTTACTGACCAAACTCTTTAGGTTAGGAGGACCCTCCCCCAGAGTCTAATGGCTGCTTCCTTTGTCTTTTCAGGTGCAGAGAATGCAAAGGGCAGGGAAAGAGAGAGTGTCTTGAGATGCCTGCCCCTTCTTTTTATAGTCCTGTTCCCACTTTGAGAAGCATTTCCAGTTGGGAGCAAGGCGACAGGCAGTCTGTGTGGAAGGAAAGTCAGTGTTGTTTCTTTGCTAAGACATAGATTTTTTTTGCCCCTGCTTGCTTTCCTAACAAAGAATGGCCACTTAGCAATAATGGTCCATCAGCCTTGTTTACACCTGGCTGAAGTGTCAGCTTGCCTTTTGTGTCCGAGGAACGGTTTAGCCACTCTCCCCCCCTTATCTGGCAAACATACCTTTAATCATGATCTCAGCTTATGTTTATAACTTCACATATAATGCTGCTAAGTGCATTTTCCAAGATATTTTTGATCAGCAAATTATGAGTTTTTAAGTGATAGCTCTTATACCATATAAAAACATTATTACAATAGTGTGTAGAGTGTGAACACGGGTATATTCTGTCACAACAGGGGAAAGAGGCCCTCTCTATTCCTGATTTACAGTAGCAGCTCAGGCTTTTCATGTGGTAACAGCATGTGGCTCTCAGGAAAAACTTTGATCCTCCACATTTTACTGCCATAAGACTGCCAGGCCAGCCCAACAGATTCATCATGCTGTAGATATCAGGACTTGAGAGGACCACTGGGTCATCAAGACTATTCCTCTCTACAGCATTGGAAACCACACCATTTCATTTGTGGTTCTGTGATATCTGACTTCCTTATCTCTTTCTCCAAGTAGCCCTCTCTGACTATCCTTTTGTAAAGCTTATAACATCATCCACCTTCATCCTCCCTGTCACCACCCTAAGCCATTACTCCTGGGCCAATGAATGTTAATGTTAATGACTGTGTTAATGACCATCTACATGTCCCTGACATTCCCCCATTACTTGAGGTGCTGCTCATGCAGCACAACACCCCTTGGGCGGGTCTCTCAGGACAATCCAAGACTTAGCATGCAGTAGCCAGCTCATTCTGGTGGCCACAAATGCGGGATGATGTCTGGTCCTATATCAGGTTCTATGACACCTGCAGTCAGATAAAGACCTCCTGAAGCAAGCCTTTCAGCTTCCTGACACCCCTGGTCACATATAAGCCTTGATTTCATAGTAGAACTATCAGAATCTAAAGGATACAACACAATACTAACTATATTGATCGACTCACCAAAATGGCACATTTTATACTATGCATATACTTCCCAACTATGGAACTTGCCACACAATTATTATTAATAATTATTATTAATCCTAATTATTCATGGTTTTTTTGCCTCCATAGCCTCCCCAATCATTTTACCACAGACCAAGGCTCCCAGGTTTTGGAAGAAAGTGTTTCACCTTCTGGATGTGCATTCTAGCATATGTATCTCCCATCACCCCCAGATGGATGACCAGTCAGAAAGGCTTAACCAGATAGTTGAACAGTATCTGAACCACTGCCAAAATAACTGGGTTGTGCTACTCCCATTAGCCAAATTCGCTTATAATAACACAGACCTATTTTGGTCCTTTCTACTCCAATTATTTTTATCATTCACAGTTCCATCCATATCTCTGTCCCCTCATACATGGCAGTTCCTGATGCCTCAGATCTAGTACAAACTAATCATAAAACTCGGTCTAAATTTAATTTATAATGAGAGAGGTGCTGGGGCTCAAGCAGGTAGGTGCTGGGGCTCAAGCAATTTTTTTACTTTCATAACTGATGCGGCAAGCCCAGAGGTATCAGGGCTATGAACTGCCAAGCCTAGAGGTGCCAGGCCTGAGCCCTGGCAAATCCTGGCACAAATTAAGCACTGGATTAACCTAAGGGAGCACCTGGAAGCTGCCAAAATAGCTTGCAAATGACACATTGACAAATACCACCACCAGAAAGTTTGGCTGTCCACTGAATATCTACAGACTGAAAGACATATGCATACATCGGACTGTTAATACAAAGGCCCTTACACCATTCTTCAACAAATAAATCTGGTGGCATTTGAATTTGCAGCTCCCTCAGTCCTGGAAGATCAATCTGGTATTTCATATATCCTTCTTGAAACCTTTAGTCACCAATTTATTTCCCAGTTGGTGTCCACTGCCCCACCCTGATTCAAGTACAGGACCACAAACAGTATATAATTTGGGATATTCTGGATTTCCAAATATAGAGAGGAGCATGTATTTGAATGTCTGGGAAGGTTTTTGGGCCTGAAGAACACTCTTGGGAGCCAGTTCATCTTGTTCATACCTCTGAAAAAATTCAGGCCTTCCACAGTGATGTTGCTGAAAAGCCTGGCCTTAGGACCCAGGCACAGAAGCAGGTAGCATCAGGTGCTACAACTCTTAAACCCAGGCCTGCAGGGTTACCAAGCAAGAGCCTTACCCTCTGTTACACAGTGCTGCAAGGCCAGATGAGGTACTGCAGCTGATATCCCACAAACAGGGGTTATACCTACTGATTCAGAAGGATCAGCTGACTAGCAGCAGACTGCTAACTGAATACTTCTTAGCATGAATCTTCCTGTTCCTGTCACACCCCGGCCTTGTTTGAGCAACTCTGACTCTGCTTTGACTCTTGTTGTGGCTTCTAACTCTGGCTCTGGTTTTGACCCTCTGGTGTGACTTCTGGCTCTGACTCTGGCTCTGGCTGTGACCCTTGGAATGACTCCTGACCCCAACTGATTCTACTCTGGGTTCTGACCATTATGTCAGACTGCCCACATTACTGGCCCTAACACACAAAGTTATCTTAGCTATTCTCAGTCAGAAAATTGCTAGTTTAGGGTCATATCATAGTCAGTTTTTTTCAGAAGACTTCCCCATTGATTTCAATGGTAATCCCATTGAAAAACTGATGGCACAAGACAATCCTTGAAATTTAAACCTCAGCAAAGTGTTATGGGAAAAGTATTATTTGCTCAATAGCTATGAAGGACATTTAAAACATGATGTTTAGTGATTGATATTTGTAATCATTGAAACACTGTCTTCTGCTAAATTGAGTCATTCCTTAAACTTGAACCTCTTTGTACCGTGAATGAAACCTAATGCCTCATACTGCTCTCACTGAAGTCAATGGCCAAACTCCCATTGTCTTCAGCAAGTGAAGGATCAGACTTTCAGTAACCAGATTGTTTGTACTATAAAAAATAAAACCACCCCTTATTTGGACAGTCCTGATTTTTTTTAAGTTGGTATTAATTTGAGTGGACAGAGCACTCAACTGGGAGTCAGGAGACCTGGATTCTATTTCCAACTCTGCAACTGATTTGCTGTGTGACCTTAAGCATGTGATTTCATTTCCATCTCTCTGTTTCCCCACCCAACATTTGTCTGTCTTGTCTATTTAAACTGTAAATCTCTGCCCTGAAGAGCTATCTGTTATATTGTATTTGTACAGTACCCAGCCAAATGGGTGTCTGATCTCATTTAGGGCCTCTACAGCTAGACCCTATTGTAATTCAAATAATTAATAGTAGTAATAACAGAAGTTCTCATGTAATTAATAAATAAGGAAAAGAAATCTACACGAGAAAGGATTTTCATTAGGTACTTTTTTCTCCTATGAATGTTTTTTATACCTACATTGTTGTTGATATGCTCCCTGATCTACCTGGATATTTATATTTAAAAAGTTATATCAAGACCACCTACTTATTTCATAATGTAATTGTCTTTTTTTGAAATAGGTTGAATAATTTAGAACAGAAAAACATATAGTAGTGTTCAGAAGATATATTGGGAACTGTGATGCTCCACTAGGCACCTGTCTGCATCATTTGGCTCCTAAATTCCTTTGAAAATCTAGCCCTATATCTCTTTTTCTTCAGTATTAAAATTAATAAAAGCCTAATTTGGTCATTTGTACAGGTATTTGTTAAAAAAGAACTAGAGAAAGTGTTCCATAAAATGTACAAGCCAATTTATAAAGGGAGTAGTGTTGTCTCAGACTTATTCTACCTCCAACATTATTCAGTGAATACACAGTAAATGCCATTAACATTTTTGTTCTCTCATCCATTACACAGCTATCTCCTGTTTTGAATGTAAGAAAAAAAATCTGGTAATCTCAAATACTGTTGTGAGATAACTGTTGGCAGATACTAGCTTCTTATTAGTAAACACTGAAGCCTCTTGATCAGACCATTTCTGAACACAGGGTGGAATATATACAGTATACTGATGATAGTTTGTAGTATAGGCATTACTGCAGGATCCTGCTTGTTTGGTCTCTTCACTGGACAAATGTTCTTCCAGTAGCTGGACAAGTCAGAGCTACTTTATCTACTACTCTTGAGAGATGCCAGAAAAAATTACAAAATCCCCAGAAACTCAACTGTGCTGAGCCAGTAGGGCTCAGACTACATTGGAACATTTTTCTACAAAATTTCCCACTCTTGCTAACATCATTTCAGCTCAATTGGTGCCAGCAAATAGTTGGCTTTTTTTGGAGGATTTTTTAAAAAGGCAAGAAAATGATGGGATATGGGTGGCATTATGGGATGGAAAAAGTTTCATGTTGGGAGCTTGACTCTAGATGCCAGAGATTCCTCCATGAGACATCTCTACCCCACAACACACTGTGAAAATTTCCTGAGGCATTGTGCCAGACAGTGTGCAGGGCACAGTGGTATACATCACACTTCACATCAACACAAGCACTCCTGTTGAGTGTGCACAGCACCAATGCAAGCAGCTAATTCTGCATGCAGACAAGCAATATACTAACTTTGGTGACTGTACACCAGCATAATTTGTGTCAACCAAAGTCTGTAGTGTAGAAATGTCCTGAGAATCTCAGTGGAGATGGGTTGTTTGTATCTACAAATATATAACATTAGGCCATCCAAACTCTCTCTGATTAGGTCTAAAGGGAACAATGTTAAAAAAACCAGCAACGGCCAGCAAGTCATTGCTACCACTGGTGGACATGAGCCAGCATTAGCAAGAGTGGAGATTTTATTTAAAGTGATGCTAGTGAGGTAACAGATTTTCCCAGCAAAAATCCCAGTGAAGGAAAAGAAGCAAGCAATCTTTCCTTCCACAAAACCTGACTCCTAATCTTTATTGGAACTGTTTTGCTTTGTTTCTTCTATTAAATGTCAAGTGACAAAAACAACTCCAGCATAGAATAGCCTCATAAAAATTAAAGAATTTTCACTAACCTTCTTCAATACTGTGCACAAGGCTCAGATAAATCCCCATATGTCTTTTAAAAACAGCTTCAACAAAGCTAGAAGACAGCTCTCACTAAATTTCAAAATGGCTTCAGAAATTGCCCCAATGCCAATTCATCTTCCACACAGTCTCAGGTAGTGCCAACTAAAATTTTAAAAAAGGCCTTGCAACACTTTAAAGCAGCTCAGCCATACAAACAAAGCAGTCATAATTCATAGTTCTCATGGAACAGTGGGTGAAGACAAATATGCCTGCAGCCTGCCTTCCAGACAACAGCGCAACTAGACAATTCTACTTTCAGTGCTCTGATGGCATTCTGTGCTGAACAGTTGGTCTGTAAAGCCTTTTACTATGTAGACCTGGAATGAACTCCTTGAACCTCAAATGGGTAGCTGCATTCAAATATCATCAGTTTTAGGGACCATACCATTTTGTATTAGGAGAAAGAGAAAGGAACAGAACATGGATAAGGGAAGTTTTAAAAAGTAATTGAAAAGAGGAAATAGTGCTACTGGCTTTATAACTCCAGCACAAAAATTCAGCTGCAGGTAAATGAAGATAAAGCAGCACCTTCCTTCAATGACATTCTTTGCCCCATAAAGGGTACTTTCCCTTTAGTGTGGTTCTCTGCGGAAAAGAGGTTAGGTGAAATCCTGAGCCTAATAAAGTCAGTGGAAAAACTTCCATTGACTTCAGCAGGTTCAGGATTTAATCCTTTATTATAGCAACACGGTGTTTTTCGCTAATGCCTTCCCTGCTCTACCATCTCCTCATCTGCTCTTTCTGCTGTTCCTCTAACGCTTTCTCTCTCCTTTCTTTTTCTTTGTTCTACTCTGCTCCTTTAAAACAAAAGGTTGTTAATGGAGAGGGCCTCAAATATAATGATAGGATACTAGGATAGGATCAGTTCAAAAATGGAGGATTTTTCTTCTGACCCAAAAGAAGACTTTTACTTAGCTCTTACTGTATAGAGAGAGTTTCATCAACAGATCTCAAAGTATTTTACAGAGAAAGGTTCCCATTGTACAGATGGAGAAATCAACGCCCAGAAAACTGAAGTAATTTGTCCAAGATCACACAATAGGTCAATGGCAAAGCCAGAAAAAAACAACAACCCTAAAGTATCCTGACTCCCAGTCCAAAGCTCAAACAACACTGCCTTCTGTGATTTTTTTTTTTAAAAAAAGCTTTTAGGTGGTGATGTATCCTAAGAAATTTGCACCCCAAAAGTAATTTTTTGAGAAAGTTATCAGTGACTGAAAATCAGTATGTAGAAGGAAAATGCCATTTCAGCATTAATTCTAACGTTTCCATGATTTTCTAATCCTGAATTCTGAGATAAAGTGAAGAACATTATTTTATAATAGAACATGGTGATATTTTCTCCACCTCAAAAATAAAAAAGGCAATTTGCTTTGCATCTCATTTTTGAAAAAGGAGATGTTTTGTTATGGAAGAAGTATTTAGTAAAGTAATATAAAAAACAGAAGACAAACTGGAAGCCAGGCTATATTTTAGGAACATATTTTCACATTTAGGTGAAAGAGGCACAACATATAAAATGGGAATTTTTAAAGAAGTAAGTAATGAAAATCTGAATGTCTGGATTGTGCAGGCTTGTGTTGATTTGGGACATTAAAAGATTATTAACTCTGGAGAATGACTGATGGGACTTTGTCTTCAATACTCAATTGTCAATATAAATATTATGAACTTGTCCAACAGTAAGGAGATTGTTTGGCATTTTTGCAATGCTCAGAGTGCAATCAACCATAGATTATGAGTGTCGTTAGACAATGTGTGTTAGTGCATAAAGCTGATTAATTATCCCCACTGGCTAGGTTATTCTGGCACTGGGACTGAAAAACTTGTTCTATCACGAACTGTATGTACCTCAAAGATACATATGAGATGTGTAATTGTTTCTCTTTAATTATTTTAATATAAATTGCAATCCCACCCATAGCTAGCATGGGAATATCTGCTCTACAATTTTCACACTTCTGTCTTATGGGTTGTGAAACTTAGTTGGGTATTAAAAGAGGCACTTTAGAAAACTGGTGTGTATCTTGAACATGGTGCAACTATTTAAAAATGCAAAAATGCTGTGTAGCACTGTTTAATTAAGAGTTTAGGCAGTTTTCAGTCTGACAGGCATAATTAACTCTCAAGTGAAATGCTCATATGTAAAGTTTATTTCTCATGCCATTATAGGTTCCAGGGCCGGAAAGGACCATCATCACCTACTCTGTCCTCCTGTATAAGACAGGTCATAGAACTTTCCCCAGAATAATTCCTAGAGCATAATATTTTTTTAAAAAAACATCTAATTTTGATTTAAATATATTATTCATGGCAAATCTACCACAATCCTTAGAAGTTGTTCCAAGGGTTAATTACCCTCACTGTTAAAAATGTATGCCTTATTTCCAGTCTGAATTTGTCTTGCTTCAACTTCCAGCCATTGGATCTTGTTATACCTTAGATTGCGAGATTGAAGAGCCCATTATCAAAATATTTGTTCCCCATGTAGGTACTTATAAACTGTGATGTGTCACAAGTGTTATGCCTCAAATCTGAAATCCTAGACAGACAATAGTGTTTTTGCAGCATTTGCGTGTACCATGTGGTGCTCATGAAAGTGAGAGAGTCAGCACATATTGTGGGCAAGTACTCTGCAAAATTCCATCCACAATTCAGTCAGTGAAGGTCTATCCTGACCTCTGCCATCCCTGCTATTTTAGTCCTGAGTCTCTTCAACAGACAATTCTGCCGAAGTGTGTGCCCTGCCAAGCTAGTCATATGAAACTCAGCAGCCTCAAGGAAGCTTGTTGTTGAGAGCTACACTGGGGTCTCCCATAAAGACAAAATACTTGGAAAAGGAAAACTTATTATACTCATCACCCTAAATAGCACTCCACCTTATTTTAAAATGGTCAAAGACCAACTTTTCTTGGACAAAAAAAGCTATTTTTTCATTCTTGGTTCTTAATCAAACTCAGAGCTAAATTAAAAATGGCATATTTCCTTTCTTCATTGATATGAGGCTTAGAACAGATGGATTTTTGTATAGTCCTTGCTTGATTTCAGCATATATACCTGAATCATACACTTTAATGTCTTGACAATTTAGAGTCACGGTCTTCTGTTAGAATGGAGTAGAGTGCCTACTCACTTGTTGTTCTAACCCTTTCCACAGGAAAATATGGCTACATAGTAAAGACTTTAGAAGGATACGCCATCTCTTCTGTAGGCAGTCTCTCTTGGTTCCATCATAAATATGTTATAGCAGTGGTTCTCAATCAGGGGTACGCACATCTTCTAAAGGGTACATCAACTCATCTAGATATTTGCCTAATTTTACAACAGGCTACATAAAAAGCACTGGTGAAGTCAGTACAAACTAAAATTTCATACAGACAACATGTTTATACTGCTCTATATACTATACACTGAAATGTAAATACAATATTTCTATTCCAATTGATTTATTTTAATAATGATATGGTAAAAATGAGAAAGTAAGCAATTTTTCAGTAATAGTGTGCTGTGACACTTCTGTATTTTTATGTCTGATTTGTAAGCAAGTAGTTTTTAAATGAGGTGAAACTTGGGGTATGCAAGACAAATCAGACTCCTGAAAGGGATACAGTAGTCTGGAAAGGTTGAGAGCCACTGTGTTATAGGAAAATACTGCTCACTTTGAGTCCTGGCAATCCTATGGTGGACAATGGCAGATGACAAAGTGAATCACAGAGGAGTGAATCCATCAGTTTAAGACATGTTTATCCTTGCCATAAGAAATAGGAAGCCATCAAAAAGGGTAAAAATTTTGCAGGTCCATAACATGTGGTGCACTGTCTTTACCTATTGAAGATAAATACAAATAAGACCACACATTTTTTTGCTACCTGTGGCCATAAATTGTCTGAGGGGATAGGAGATTCTGCTGAAAGAGTGGGAATGTTTAATTAAGAGTAAAAGCTGTCAAATATAAGGTGGGAAGATACACCTTACAAAGAAAGAAAGAAAGAAAGAAAGAAAGAAAGAAAGAAAGAAAGAAAGAAAGAAAGAAAGAAAAGGTTTCTTCTCAAGCTCAGAACCAGCACTAACCACCGAAGTGCTGGAAGGTAAAGATGAGGAGAAGAACTGTTGATCACCAGAAAAGGTACAAATAAACATGCCTCAAAGTCTTTGAATCATAGAATCATAGACTTTAAGGTCAGAAGGGACCATTATGATCGTCTAGTCTGACCTCCTGCACAATGCAGGCCACGGAATCTCACCCACCAACTCCTGTAACAAACCCCTAACTTATGTCTGAGCTATTGAAGTCCTCAAATTGTGGTTTAAAGACTTCGAGGTGCAGAGAATCCTCCAGCAAGTGATCCATGCCCCACACTGCAGGCGAAGGCGAAAAACCCCCAGGGCCTCCGCCAATCTGCCCTGGGGGAAAATTCCTTCCCAACCCCAAATATAGCAATCAGCTAAACCCGGAGCATGTGGGAAGACTCACCAGCCAGACACCGAGGAAAGAATTCTCTGTAGTAACTCAGATCCCACCCCATCTAACATTCCATCACAGGCCATTGGGCATATCTACCGCTAATAGTCAAAGATCAATTAATTGCCAAAATTAGGCTATCCCATCATATCATCTCCTCCATAAAGTTATCAATCTTAGTCTTGAAGCCAGATATGTCTTTTGCCCCCACTGCTTCCCTTGGAAGGCTGTTCCTGAACTTCAATTCTCTGATGGTTAGAAACCTTTGTCTAATTTCAAGTCTAAACTTCCTAATTGCCAGTTTATATTCATTTCTTCTTGTGTCTACATTGGTACTGAGCTTAAGTAATTCTTCTCCCTCCGTGCAGGGCTGGATTACCCAATAGGCAGACTAAGCACATGCTTAGGGTACCAGCAAAGCAGGGGGCACCAAAAAAAATGATATTTTTTTGGAAAAAATTTGATATTTGATATTTCAAAAAAGCATCAAAGTAGTCATCATGGGAAAAATCAGAACTTTGTTAGACTTCCTTACACTCCACTACACACTTTTCCCCCGTTTTTCTGTTCTCTTTTTATTACTTATCCCCACCTAAACCAGGGGGGCATTCTACTAACGTAGATCAAAATAATGCAAGGAAATCAGATCCTGTCATGTATTGCAATAAATTTATATTTTATTATTGATATATTCTTCTGTGTTATACGTACTTGATTTGTTTTTTTCTTTCTTATATATATATATATATATATAATATATATATATACATAAAAATAGTGTACGTTGCGTAATTTGGGGGGTTTTTTAAGTTCAGAAAACTGAGATACGGGGCAGGATGAAATGTAACCAACTGAGTGGAGCACAGAAACGTAAACTGGCAGAAGAAAAGAAACAAAAAAAGAGTGAAATTTTCCAAAATCTTCCAAAGCTGACATCATTTTTCAAAGCAAATCCATCAGAAGCAACGTCTTCTCTCAATAGCACAGACATCGTTCCAAAACCTGTAAGTGTTTCAAAGACTGACCCTTCTTCTATTGGGGAAACAAACGCCATTCCAGAACATGTGGATGTGTCAGAGACTGTAACTGATCATCCTACTCCTGGTGATAAAACAGACATTGTTCTAGAAGGTGTTGATGTGTCAGAGACTGAACCTCCTCATGCTGTAAATAATAGGAGAAAAGATCATGGTACGTGGGTTGATTTCAGTACCGATGATGTAGCTTACTGGATAGATTGTGGACCAAATGACTGTCAATACCACACTGGGCCATTTGAGAAATCACGTCAGACTTTTACCAATGGCAAACAAACAAGATATTGTCCACAAAAAATATTTTTGGCACGAAAGCAAATGGTGAGAAATACACTTGAGAATGGCTACTGTATTCACCATCAACAGGGTCTGTGTACTGTTTTGTTTGCAAACTTTAACATCCCAGTTTGCTGCAGATGGATTTAGTGACTGGAGGAATATTGAACAACATGAAAATAACACTACTCACAGAGATTCAATGTTGACATAATTAAATTGAAGAGAGGGCTTTGGATTGATGCAAAAATTGGAAGAACAAATTAAAGGGAAGCGTGAATACTTGCAGCATGTTATAGCTATTATTCAACATTAGCTGACTGTGGTCTGCCTTTCTGGGATCAAATGACACATTTGGATCATTGCAGAATGGAAATGTCTTGGGATTGTTGCAGCTTGTGGCTCAGTTTGACCCATTTTTTAGCAGGCCATATCTCAAAAGATGGGAATGCTGGCAAAGGTAACCCATTGTACTTATCCAAGACAATATGTGATGAACTCATTGGTCTAATGAGTGACAAAGTTCGTTCCGATACTGTGGATGAAATAAGTACTGCTGGGTACTTCAGTTTATCTGTCGACTGTACACCTAATCTTTCGCATAGTGATCAATTGAGTATTGAACTAAGATATATGTTTCCCACAGATGGAAAACCAGTTGAACGATTTATAACATTCCTCAATTTGAAAAGCCACAGTGGTGAAGTAATGACAAATCAAGTACTGCATTATCTGTGCCAAGTTTGCAAAATAGATTTCTCAAAGTGCCGAGGTCAATTTTATGACAACACTGCCAACATGTCAGGGTGTTATCAAGGAATACAGAAGAAGCTTTTAGAACAGAACAAATATGCCATATTCATACCATGTGCTGCACACTCTCAATCTTGTTGGCCACAGTGCTGTTGATTGTTGTTCAGTGACAGTAAGTCAACAGTCCAGTTATTTTATACATTTTTCTTTGCCTCAAAACACTGATGGGCAGTTCTTAAAACATATTTGGGCAATGATTGTGTGTTGAAATCTCTTTCTAATACTCGCTGGGAGGCACATGCAGTGGCAACAAATGCAATTCTGGAGTCCTACTCAAAGTTTTTGGATGCATTAGAAAATATAGCTGAAGACCAATCACAAAAGGGAAAAACTATAGGAGAGGCAGAAAACATTGCAAACAAGATGCAAGAACTAGAGTTTGTATTCATGCTGACCATGTGGAATGAAATTTTACAACACTTTTACTACACAAGTCAAGCTCTCCAAGAAAAAGAATTGGATTTGAAAACATGACCTCTGTCAATCATTTGCAGACAACTTACACATTTCGAGAAATGATTTCGAAAGATTTGAAGACATATCAAAAGATATCTTGCCTGATACTAACTATAAAGAAGCCCAGTCCCGCAAGCAAATCAGGAAAAAACAAGCAAATGATAGTAGTGCAACAGAAACAGCATTGAATCCTAGAGATAAATTTTGCGTATCTACTTACTACGCTATAATTGATGCATTTGAAGCTCACATGAAGAGGAGAGGTGAAGTGTACAAAGAAGTATCAAGTAGATTTTCTTTTCTAAATGATATGGACTTATCTGACGAACAATATTCACAAGGTTCCCAAAAGCTAGTTGAGTCATACCCTGTTGACTTGAACATGAATCTCTGTGGAGAAGTATGGCAGTTTCACTGTTATATGTGTGCAAAGTTTAATGAAACAGGAAAAATGAAATTCAGTTACATTGATTTTCATGACACAATATTGAAAGACAGAATACAATGTGTATTTCCAAATGTAAAGAACACACTACTTATTTTTCTAACATTGATGATTACTAACTGCTCCGCAGAACACTCTTTTTCTCAGCTGAAAAGAATAAAAAACCTTCAGAGACAACAATGTGTCAGGACAGGCTTGATTCACTTTTCTTATGGTGTATGGAAGCAGACGTGCTTCGTCGAGTCAGCTTCGATGAACTTATCCAGAATTTTGCAAACAGATTTTGCAATCAGAAAATCTAGAAAGAAGCTATTTTAATTTCAGCATACATGTAAGTCTTGTGTCATTTCGAAAAATAAAATTTTATTTTACGGTATCGTATTGTTTTTATTTTGAATTACATATGGGGGGGCACCATAATCTTTTCAGTGCTTAGGGCCTCTAAAGTGCTTTCAGTGCTTAGGGCCTCTTAATCCAGCCCTGCCTCCATGGTATTTATCCCTCTGATATATTTATAGAGAGCAATCATATCTCCCCTCAGCCTTCTTTTGGTTAGGCTAAACAAGCCAAGCTCTTTGAGTCTCCTTTCATAAGACAGGTTTTCCATTCCTCGGATCATCCTAGTAGCCCTTCTCTGTACCTGTTCCAGTTTGAATTCATCCTTCTTAAACATTGGAGACCAGAACTGCACACAATATTCCAGATGAGGTCTCACCAGTGCCTTGTATAACAGTACTAACACCTCCTTATCTCTACTGGAAATACCTCGTGTGATGCATCCCAAGACCGCATTAGCTTTTTTCACGGCCATATCACATTGGTGGCTCAGAGTCATCCTGTGATCAACCAATACTCCAAGGTCCTTCTCCTCCTCTGTTACTTCCAAGTGATGCGTCCCCAGCTTATAACTAAAATTCTTGTTATTAATCCCTAAATACATGACCTTACACTTTTCACTATTACATTTCATCCTATTACTATTACTCCAGTTTACAAGGTCTTCCTGTATGATATCCCGGTCCTTCTCTGAATTGGCAATACCTCCCAGCTTTGTGTCATCCACAAACTTTATTAGCACATTCCCGCCCTTTGTGTCAAGGTCAGTAATAAAAAGATTAAATAAGATTGGTCCCCAAACTGATTCCTGAGGAACTCCACTAGTAACCTCCTTCCAGCCTGACAGTTCACCTTTCAGAGTGACCCGCTGTAGTCTCCCCTTTAACCAGTTCCTTATCCACCTTCCAATTTTCATATTGATCCCCATCTTTTCCAATTTAGCTAATAATTCTTCATGTGGAACCGTATGAAATGCCTTACTGAAATCGAGGTAAATTAGATCCACTGCATTCCCTTTGTCTAAAAAATCTGTTACTTTCTCAAAGAAGGAGATCAGGTTGGTTTGACACGATCTACCGTTTGTAAAGCCATGTTGTATTTTGTCCCAATTACCATTGACCTCAATGTCCTTAGCTACTATCTCCTTCAAAATTTTTTCCAAGACCTTGCATACTACAAATGTCAAACTTTTGTAGTTATCCGGATCACTTTTTTCCTGTTTCTTAAAAATAGGAACTATGTTAGCAATTCTTCAGTCATACGGTACAACCCCTGAGTTTACAGATTGATTAAAAATTCTTGTTAATGGGCTTGCAATTTCATGTGACAGTTCCTTTAATATTCTTGGATGAAAATTATCCCGGCCCCCCGATTTAGTCCCATTAAGGTGTTTGAGTTTGGCTTCTACCTCAGATGTGGTAATATCTACCTCCATATCCTCATTCCCATTTGTCTTCCTACCATTGTCCCTAAACTCCTCATTAGCCTCATTAAAGACTGAGGCAAAGTATTTGTTTAGATATTGGGCCATGCCTAGATTATCCTTAACCTCCTCTCCATCCTGAGTGTTAAGTGGTCCCACTTCTTCTTTCTTTGTTTTCTTCTTATTTATATGGCTATTGAACCTTTTACTATTGGTTTTAATTCCCTTTGCAAGGTCCAACTCTACATGGCTTTTGGCCTTTCTCACTTTATCCCTACATATTCTGACCTCAGTAATGTAGCTTTCCTTGCTAATCCCTCCCATCTTCCACACCTTGTAGGCTTTTTGCTTTTTCTTAATCACCTCTCTGAGATGCTTGCTCATCCAGCTTAGTCTACAGCTCCTGCCTATGATTTTTTTCCCCTTTTTTGGGATGCAGGCTTCAGTTAGCTTCTGCAGCTTTGACTTTAAGTAATTCCAGGCCTCCTCCACCTTTAGATCCACAGGTTTTTCAGTCCAATCCACTTCCCTAACTAATTTTCTTAATTTTTTAAAGTTAGCCTTTTTGAAATCAAAAACCCTATTCACAGATCTATTTTTGTTTATCCTTCCATTTAGTTTGAACTGAATTAGCTCATGATCACTTGAACCAAGGTTGTCCCCTACAGCCATTTCTTCTTCTCCTTCTCCTCACTGTTCACCAAAACCAAATCTAAAATTGTATCCCCTCTTGTCGGTTCAGCAACTACTTGGTGAAGGAATCCATCAACTATTGTATCCAGGAAAATCTGAGCCCTATTATTATTACTAGCACTTGTCCTCCAGTCTATATCTGGGAAGTTAAAGTCTCCCATGATCACACAATTCCCATTAGTATTTACTTCTTTAAAAACTTTAAAGAGGTCTCTATCCATATCCAAATTGGATCTTGGTGGTCTATAGCACACCCCAAGCACTATCCCAGGGGAGGCTCTAGTAGCTTTCTTCGCTAATGTGATTTTTGCGCAGACAGACTCTGTCTTGTCCATTTCATCACTTCTTATTTCTTTAGTCTACCTCATCATTGATATCCAATGCTACTCCACCCCCTTTACCTTTATTTCTGTCTTTCCTAAACAGCACATACCCTTCAATACCCGTACTCCAGTCATGACTACTATTCCACCATGTTTCTATTATCCCTATAATATCTGATTTCATTTCTTGCACTAATAGCTCTAGTTCTTCCATTTTGTTACCTAGGCTTCTCGCATTAGTATACAAACATCTTAATTTTTGCTGGTTTCAGAGTAGCAGCCATGTTAGTCTGTATTCGCAAAAAGAAAAGGAGTACTTGTGGCACCTTAGAGACTAACAAATTTGCTGTTTGGCTTCACTCACATTCTTTAACCAATTGGGCACAGACATTCTACTGCCAATATTACCTATTAGATTGGTAATACACTGCCTTTCCGCCGTATGTCCATTCTCCTACCCACAACTGTATCGTTTCTTACTTCGTTTTCTTCCCTCTCAAAGAGAAAATCTGGTGTGGAGATTACCTGGACATCTCCCAACCATCTCCTGCGTATTCCTAGTTTAAAGCTCACTTGATCAGTTGTGCCAGCCTCCATCCTAGAAGTCTGTTTTCCACCTTATTCAGGTGAAGTCCATCCTGAGAGAACACTTCTCTGTTCTGAATGCTTTCCAGTAGCCATATGTCCCAAAGCCCTCCTTATAGTACCACTACCTGAGCCATCTGTTGAGCATCATAATCTTGTCACACCTTTGTTGCCTTTTTCTAGGAACAGGTAGAATCCCACTGAAGATCACCTGAGCCTTGATTTCCTTAAGAATCTTCCCCAGCCTGCCATAGTCTCGCTTGATACGTTCCAGTAAGAATCTGGCTGTATCATTTGTTCCCACATGAAGGATAATCAATGGATTTTTTCCTGCTCCCATTAGAATCCTCTTCAGCCTCAGGTCCACATCTCATACCTTAGCACCCGACAGACACCTTCTGTCTCTGGATCAGCTCTAGTTACAGGCCTGTCTATTCTTCTCAGTAATGAGTCCCCAGTCACATAGACCTGCCTTTTCCTGGTGATGGTGCGATTCTCCAGTCTATCCCCTGTTCCATCTGGCTGCAAGTCCTCTCAATTCCTATTGTCCCTTGCGATCCTCTGCAACCCATCCCATATCCTCCTGGGGCTCATATTTGGTGTTGTTATCTCCATTGACTCTTGCCCTCTTCCTATAGAATTAGCTGCTCTTCTCTTTTTCCTTGCCCTTTCACCTTCAGTGGCCACCTGCCATGCCCCTTCTTCATTTTCCAACTCCACAAACCTGTTCCTGAGCTCTGTTTCTCCTTCACTGGCCCGTCTTTTCCTCTGTCTGGTTCTCCTAGTTACATGCGGAAGAGTTTGGAGCAGTTCAATATGAACTAACATAATTAACCATCCCAAGTACATATCTGTCTGAGACCCTACGTGCATACTGACTGCTCGCACTGCAGTGGGCTGTGCTGTTTTTAGTATACTAGCTCGATCAGAGCTAGCACAGGTATATCTCCTTGAGCTGGGAATTACTCCCCCAGCATGACATATAGATGTACCCTAAAATAACTGTAGCTTCCCTTGATAGGTAAAATGATGCAATACCAGCTAATAAATATATTAGAACAAAGTATAGATATTATGAAATCACAGATAAATGTACAAAAGATGTTAAGCTTTGTAAAGGCAAAGTAATGCACTCTGAAATGTTTCCTGTTGTGCTCATGAATGACAATACATTTTAAAATAGTAGGCTAGAATTACTAGAAAAATCAAGCTACAATCCTCAATATTAATGTTGTGAGCCTTAGAAATAAAAGCAACAAGGCATACTTCTGCCCAACAAAGGCAGTTCCCCTCCTCAACCATAAAGCAGTCATCAAATCAATATTTTGCAAAACTTAACTTTTCCCTTGGCAATTACCTTAATTTCCTGGGTTCCTTTGGGACTCAGAATCTGCTGAGAAACTGCTAAACAAATGAAAAAAATGCGTTAGCTTTTTGTGTAATAATATCTAATTAAGAGTTGATAGCCCTATCAATAGGCAGCTTTCAATCCAACAGACATTTAACCCTAAGACTGAATGCTCATATGTAAAGCTTAGATAGTTATGTTTTTTGTCAAAATTGTTTTCTTTAGAGGTGTTTATATTCTACTTAACTGAATCTTATTGAAGTAAAAAGCTGGTCTACGTGTTGGAGGCAGCTCCTGTAAATGATGTTTTCTCTTTATATTAAGATTTCTAAGATATTGAGTTTGCAGTTAGATTACTGAGATTTAGATTTTGGGCTGTATATTTTAGAAAACTCCATTTTGTTCTATCCTCTACCATGTACTACAAGGTTGTATGTTCTTGCCAATTTATAGCCAGGCTACCCTATAAGCCAGCATGCTAGAATGTCACAAGTGCACTATAGATTGTTAGAAATAGGTGCCCATAATCTTTCCCATCAATAATATAGTGCTTTATTTTACATTTGAGGTAAAAAAGTCCATGCCTATAAAAATTACTTTGTTGGAGACCAAAAAAAAAGCCCTAGTTGTGTGAGAATTTTTAGGATGAGAATACAATGATCAGTAACTTTTCTTTTTGATACAGCCAGCATCCAATGAAGTGAGCTGTAGCTCACGAAGGCTTATGCTCAAATAAATTTGTCAGTCTCTAAGGTGCCACAAGTACTCCTTTTCTTTTTGCGAATACAGACTAACATGGCTGCTACTCTGAAACCTATACACAGATGTATCTATTACTTTAACTTTTTAGAGCACCTGCCTTTAACCTGGATGCTCATACAAAAGGTGAAATTACAAATAAGTTTTTCAAAACAAAATTACCAATACTGCCAATATCATATGTAATATCATCTTCCAAATATTAAGAACCTCCACAAAAAAGAACTGTGTATAATCTATTAATCTAAAACTCTGATACTTCCCTCTGCTGGAAACAATTAGTATTACAGCCTGCTCTGAAAATTAGCAAACCTGGGTTCTGTCTGAGCAAGAAAAGAACATTTGACACAACTTTTTGTATTTAGATACCACAATACTATGCACTTTTGAAATATGTAACAGATAGATATTCAGATGGTTCAGGCTTCAAAATTCTCAGTTTCTCTATTTTGAAGTTAATTTGCTGTTTTAATGTAATTTGTTGCTCAACTTCACAGACTCCTTGTTAGTGTACTGACATATATATTATTTCTAGGCATGTCCAGATGAGTCATGTTGATACATTATGGTACTTGTGTTCAAAGGGAGGTTTGAGCCCATGTTCCTTGGTAGTCAGGGATAATTTGTAAAGACATCTACATTCTTGAAGGATCAGTGTCAAAATAAAACTTTTAACCTTCAATCTGAATGACATTGGACAAAATTGATACTTGACGCTACAAAAAATTGTGGGAGTGGCTGGTCCTTACATAGTAAAGAGCAGAAGTTGCTTGCAAAGTACACATTTGCTTCTGCTGCAGTTACCCACTAGATGGTGTTCCTCAGACATGCCATTTTAGGGCTGACTGAAAGATGAATCACTCTAGTTTTATTTCGCAGCTGCCACTGCCATAATTCTGAATCCCATGAGTATGTCCAAGTTAAGTGCTCTCACAAGTTTTTCAGCTTTACAATTCGGCAAGTTTCTATTTGTAGACAAAATAAATGTTAAGGTGTAGGATAATTCACTTTTGCATGTTTTCATTTTTTAATTAATCTTAGTAGAGACATTATAGTGTGCATGTTCTATAAACAATTTAGAATGGACTCTATTGAAAATATGTACTGCATAGTTCATATTATATAGGAGCTAGAGATGTTGGATAGTGGGAAAAATATTGGCCATGCCGTATTTAACATAGATGGACAAACAGAATAGTTTCCTTTCTTCTGGGACAAGAGATGCGACAGTCAGAGGAAAGGGTATAATGAAGGATTCCAGTGAATTTCCACTTACTGTATCCCATGAGTATATTAACATGAGGGAAAGGAGATTGATAGCATAAAAGGGCAACTCTTGGGATGCCTTGGGACAAGAACCCAAGCCAGAAATGATGCAAATGATCTTTTTACAGATCCTTCCAGTAGCAAATATGAGTAAATAAAGGAGAGGACTGATATGAAAGATTAATCATTGACTCTACTAATGGTGTAGGTAAGAGAGTTTTGGATCTGTGTGGAAGTCAAATTTATAAGGCAATACCTTAAGAGCCCATTGAAAAGAAATAAGGTTACATTCTCCACTCAGTCACATTTGGTTGAACAGGGCTGCATATGTGTAACTGAGCAGAATTTTGCATAATGACAGGTTTCAGAGTAGCAGCCATGTTAGTCTGTATCTGAAAAAAGAAAAGGAAGACTTGTGGCACCTTAGAGACTAACACATTTATTTGAGCATAAGCTTTCATGAGCTACAGCTCACTTTGGATGAAGTGAGCTGTAGCTCATGCTCAAATAAATTTGTTAGTCTCTAAGGTGCCACAAGTCCTCCTTTTCTTTGAGCAGAATTTGGTTCCCAAAACCAAACTGTATCCCTTTACATTTTCTGCTAGCAAATTGGCTAGACAGGAAAACATTTTTATTTTAGTTTTTCTGTTCATGTTAAGTATGGTTTTATCGAGAGGGTCTTGCCTTATTTGTCTGTTAACTTGATTGTAATATCTCAAAGGCATGGGCTGTCTTAATGTCTGTGCACAATGCTCAGCAAAGCATACTTCCAACACAAAGTCCAGGGCAGGGAGCTGGACTTTATGATTTCTTGAGGTCCCTTCCAGCCCTCTATATCTATGATTTTAAGATTTTCAAAAATGGGAGCTAAGTTAGACTGCTAAATCAGTAATTGATTTGCAAGAGTGCTGAGAATCCCTTAGCTTCCACAGAGGTAAATGGGAGCTTAAAGGTGGTCAGCATTTTGACATTTTAAGCGGAACAATAACAAAAAACTAAAACAATTAGTATTTTGTTTTTTGCAGCACTGTGTAAAGACCATAAAGAAAAACAAATTGCTAGTAAGTTGGAAAAACATGAACTGAAGTCTGCATATAACTTCACAGAGAGAAAGCTAAGGTACATGTAACCGTCAAAATTTGAGATTCCTTAAAACCAGCAGTGAACAAGGCAAAGAAGAAAATCCAAAGTGAGAAGAGATAGAAGTAGAGAAAGCAGGGAGAAATGGTTTCGGATAGCAAGACTGAAAAGATACAAGCCAAAGTGTGGCTATCAATGAAACCAGCATGTCTGCAATTGCTTCTAGATCTTATAAAACTCTTAGGAAGCCACTCTATAGGAAAAAAGACAATAGTGTATTGAGTGAAAGACAAGTTTTTAAAAGACTGAAAGACTTTGTCTGTGAAACAATTCCATGCCTGAGAGGGAAACACAGAGGCCTTATGTTCTTATGTTCTTATCAAAGTATTATTAGAAATTCTGGACCCCCTACAGCTGTGCTAAGAGATTCTGGTCAAGTGGCTGAGGTAAAGCTGAGAATTCTGATGTAATAGTAGTTGGTAATGATGCACTGTCATATTGAGCTCCAACTAGAAGGCAAATAATTAGTGTGTTATGTAATCACTTGTGCTGATGAGAAGAAAGTGTACACCCTGAGTAGCATCCGATGCATCGGAATGCATCCGATGAAGTGAGCTGTAGCTCACGAAAGCTTATGCTCTAATAAATTTGTTAGTCTCTAAGGTGCCACAAGTACTCCTTTTCTTTTTGCGAATACAGACTAACACGGCTGCTACTCTGAACCCTGAGTAGCTAAGTATCACACACACAGTTTCCTTGGATTTAACCCTCTTTTATTCACCAGTAAGAGTTTGCATTTTTTGCTCTTCATCACCAGCAGACTTTGCCAAACTAGCCTGACACCAAGGAGCAATGTGGTTCAATATCTAATGACCTAGACATGCCTTTGTGTGCCCTTGGGAGACTTAAAATCCCAGCACTTAGCTACTGATATGCTCTTGCATACACAAAGGCCCCTAAACCACAAGCTGATCTGTGCAGATGGGACCATGTGTTATGGACCGGGATGAAGGCAGTCTGGCCTACTAGTCAGTAGGAGTCAGGTCTACTGGGCAGAGCAAGCATCCAGGTTGGGGAACAAAGCTAGGGGTCAGCACCAGAGCCAGGTATCAAGCCAGAGTCAGAACCAGGAATCAAAGCCGAGGGTCAGATACCAAATGCCAGAGCAAAGAGACAAGCCAGAGTCAGAAGTTGGAGGCCAGGGTTGGAGCCAGGGCTGGTCACTGATGATTGGAGGTGAAGTGTAAGGGCAGGAACCTGAGGAGAGGCAAGAATCAAGCACAGAGCAGGAGAACAGTGGGAACAGGAGCCTAAATGGAATCAGGAACAGGGATGGGTGAAGCCACAACAGAAACCACCCTGTTGCTCAGACAAAGTTCCTGTGCCTCCTTCTGGCTTAAATAGTGTACTTGGGCCAATTGGTGTAGCTGGGTGATCCTCCAGTCAAGGGTCTCATGAGTGGCATCTTGGCTGAGACTATGGTCCTACTTGCTCCTCTGCTCCCTGGATTTCAGTAGATGCTGGGTGTAGGCCAGGATGTAGCAGCTGTTTAGAGAATCCTAACCTGGGTTCAAGACCCCGGACATCACACCATGTATCCGCGAGGCAGCCAGTGAAGTTGATAGGTCTGTGAGCAACTGCAGGAGTCTACCCATATGAAGCAGTTTCCAGGATAGTAGCCATAGTTTGACAATCCTTATAGGGAACCTAAATCCATGGTCTCATACTTAAGGCTCCCCAAAATATGCAGCCTCTTTCCAAAGCACACATCAATTATACAGGCATATATTTCACCTTGTTAAAAGTTCTATGGGTACATAAATTCCCTTTGTGTGTCCACTTAGGCACAAAACTCCACAGTCATATGCTTGTCTAGCTTTGACAATCCCAGCCTCACTTTTTAGCATGTTAGCATTTTACTTTGAATAATTCCAAGTCTCAAAGGATAACCTGTCTATTACTTGCTCAAAACACAATGCATTTCAATGAAATCAACTTAAAGATTCTGGAATTTTTACTATAGGAAAGAAGATATTAGGTTTGCTTTCAGGTAGGAAGGCAGAGTTGGATTATTCAGAGCAGGGGTGGCACAACACCAGAGTCAAATCCTTCAGTCAAATTTAAAAGGGGCATTTTTCTTGTTCCATTGTGTTTGTGCCAAATAACTGTCTCAGTAACCCATTTTTTTCCATTGAGTAGAGTGCAGAAGAATCAAGCTTTCTACTTTACAAGATGTGACAAGGCTTCTAGATGATGGCCACATGCCTCTTCTTTTTTTTTATGATCAGCTAGAACATCACATCACATGAAACATTCCACTTTTATGCTGCAGACTATTTGACTGTAGTGTTCCTAAACTAGAATTTTCTCATACAAGCCTTGACATTTTGTACTCTGTGTACAGTAGCCATTGTGTGAAAGCCTGTCAGGCTTGTCTACAAAAATGGTTCCTCTCAGGGAAGTAAACAGGGAAGGATAGCTAGAGATTGCCTGCCTTTGAGGGAGTGAAGCAGAAGTAGGAAGTAGAGAAGTAAAAATTTAAGAGGTGATTTGATTACAATGTATAAGTTCCTTCACAAGGAGAAAATAGCAGGTACCAAAGGGCTCTTTAATCGAGCAGAGAAAGATATAACAAGAACCAATGTGTGGATGTGAAAGCTAGATGAATTCAAATGAGAAAGTAAGTACAAATTTTTAACAGTGAGGGATAACCACTGGAATAAACTGTCAAGGGAAGTGGTAGATTCTCCATCTCTTGAAATCTTTAAGTCAAGACTAGATGCATTTTTGGAATATATTCTTTAGTCAAACACAAGTTATTGGGCCTAATACCAGGTAACTGGATGAAATTCTATAGCCTTGGATATACAGGAGGTCAAGCTATGGATCTATGGATCTATCAGAAAAATCTATGGATCAATGAGAAAAAACCTCAGGAACTCAGGAGAAACAGGACCCCACCCTTTGTGCATTTTTCCATAAAGAAAATAACAAATAGTAGCTTTAACAATTTTTTGGCAGTCTGCTAAATTTGCCATTTTCTTTCTATAACCACCTTAAATTTTCCAACCAGAAATTGCAATTGACATAATCCTATAGTTTCCGGTATTTTGCCGTACTTGCTTAGTTGTCCCAAGAAAATAAATCCATTAATGTCTTGCATAGCCAACAGGCTAGGATTTGCAAAGATGCCTAAGGGAATTAGACTCTGGACTCTCATTAAAGTCTGTGGGAAATGGATACCTAACTCCCTTAGGGGCTTGTGAAAATCCCAACTGATTGCATGATTGCATGATTCCTACTGCAACTATAGTCCAGGAACAAGAGAAATTTGCTTTCTCCTGACAAAACAAATAAATAAATACAGGACAGGCTATTTTCTTGTGTTTTGCCATTTCTTTGACTAATGCTCTAGAAACAAAGACGTTGTGTAAAAGCTTAAAGACACAAATGGTCTAAAACATTAATAAAAAACTCACTACTCTGTCAATAGACTTTGTGGGGGGAAAGAATGACAAGTAGATTTTCTTGGACAAAGCATTGCCAGAGATGTCATTATCATTGCAACCTTTTAAAATTAAAACGGATTTCTTGCCACAGACTTTAAAAAAGAATACAAAAAGCACAAGCTTTGTTAAGAGTAGAATTTACCATACATAGGAAAAAAGAAGGAATGAAAAACTATTTTTAAAAAAGAAATTAATTCAACTTTTATAAATTCTGTGATCTGTACTGTATGAGCTGTGCTTGAAGCATAGGTGTTATATTGATAATTAGTTACAATACTTAGAAAAGGATTGACTAATTGACAGGTATGAAATAGCTGTCATCCATTTCCTCCTTAAAAGTGATTATCAGTGCTTTAAAAAAGTTAGATTCAAAATGTCATAACTGAAACACTTATCTCAATACAAAAAAATGCAGTTTCTATTCAATAGGTTATTCTTAATTTTCTAGCCTAAACTCATTTATTATGTACTCTTACACAGCTGCCAAATTCCATCCCAGAGTTGGCAGCACTTCAGTGATGGGTGAAATGGTTCCTGAATACACTACATCCTGCCATACTTATGCTAATATAACTTCAATTGAAGTCAGTGGGAGATCTTTGCTCTGAAGAACTTAGAAGATCAAGTTGTATGTCAGGCAGAGCCAGATCAATTTTTTTATCCATGACTATTTTTGCCAAAAGAAAAAAAGATTCAAGTTAACCAAAACATTTCAGAAAATCATGTCAATTTTGCTGAATCGTTTCCCATTAAATGAAAAAAAGAAAATCTCAGAACATCAAAATGAATTCAAACAAAACATTTTGATTTTTTGGGCTAAATTCAGGCATCATTCACAAAAAAAGGAGAACCAGGTGGTGTCATGTGCTTTGGATTTTTCAGTATGCTTGATACACAGTACATAAATGTACAGTATAATATTTTCCTGTGCACAACAATTTTGTAGACTACAGAAATAAGCATCTATTACATCCTCTGCTTTCTTTTAATATTAATTTAACTATTTAATATTACATCCTCTGCTTTCTTTCCAGAATAATAAAAAACCCACAACTGTTACATACCTAAAGTAGACATTATTACTATGATAAAGTTTCTTATGCACAATTATTTTTTGATTTTATATATATATATATATATAGTTAAATTATTTATATGGTTGTTGTTTTATATTCATACAGAAAAATGCTAGATCTCATCTGTAGTAGTTAACAATTTATGGTCCAACCCTGCAAAAAATTGTATTTGGGCAGACTACTAAACCTGGGGAGACCCACAAACATCAATGGTGGTATGGGAGGCAGATTGTGTGCCTGGGATGGAATCCCACTGATGTATACAGGCTCTGCCTGGGAGCAATAGGCCATCATCATGCAACACATTTCAGGATTGAGACCTACATCCATACACATCTGGAGGGGATGGGTTAATGGTCTAAGCATCAATTTTAGGATACTAGACTCCCTTAACCAAAGCTTCAACTCTTAATAGACTCTATTTGTTAGTCTCTAAGGTACCACAATTACTCCTCGTTCTTTTTGCAGACTCTATTCAGAACTTCAACCTGCCAATGTACTAATTGAGCCCATAAGTTTATCGTAACATTGTGCATGGAGTCTTTCTGGGGGATACCTTAAAACCAAGATCCTGTCAGCTCCACTCATATATCAAAGACCCATGGTACTTTCTGTTTTCAGAGTAGCAGCCGTGTTAGTCTGTATTCGCAAAAAAGAAAAGGAGTACTTGTGGCACCTTAGAGACTAACAAATTTATTTGAGCATAAGCTTTCGTGAGCTACAGCTCACTTCATCAGATGCATTCGGTGGAAAATACAGTGGGGAGATTTATATACACACACAGAGAACATGAAACAATGGGTTTTATCATACACACTGTAAGGAGAGTGATCACTTAAGATGAGCTATTACCAGCAGGAAGGAGGGGGGGAAAGAGGAAAACCTTTTATGGTGATAATCAAGGTGGGCCATTTCCAGCAGTTAACAAGAATGTCTGAAGAACAGTGGAGGGTGGGATGGGGGGAGAAATAACATGGGGAAATAGTTTTACTTTATGTAATGACTCATCCACTCCCAGTCTCTATTTAAGCCTAAGTTAATTGTATCCAGTTTGCAAATTAATTCCAATTCAGCAGTCTCTCGTTGGAATCTGTTTTTGAAGTTTTTTTGTTGAAGGATAGCCACCCTCAGGTCTGTAATCATGTGACCAGAGAGATTGAAGTGTTCTCCGACTGGTTTTTGAATGTTATAATTCTTGACGTCTGATTTGTGTCCATTTATTCTTTTACATAGAGACTGTCCAGTTTGACCAATGTACATGGCAGAGGGGCATTGCTGGCACATGATGGCATATATCACATTGGTAGATGCGCAGGTGAACGAGCCTCTGATAGTGTGGCTGATGTGATTAGGCCCTATGATGGTGTCCCCTGAATAGATATGTGGACAGAGTTGGCAACGGGCTTTGTTGCAAGGATAGGTTCCTGGGTTAGTGGTTCTGTTGTGTGGTGTGTGTGGTACTTTCTGTGCGGAAGAGGGTTTACTCCTGGTTCCTTGGCCAAAATTTCACCTGCCCGTAACAATGCTGGTTGTGCTCCATGCCATGTTACTGCTCTTCACACAAATGCATGTAGTTTGCAACGCCTATTGGGATCTTTCAGGATGAAAATGTAATTTTATAAATGTAAAATGTTATATTATTACAGCTGCCTCCATGAAAAAGGGTGTGTTTAGCAGAATGTTTGGAAAGCCAGTTTAGAGAAATTTTAGTTTAATTTTTTTAAATTTTAATTTGAGTTTAATTTTGTTTCCAAACTATAGTCACTGGGGACTCAAACTATTAATCTTAAATCATAACTGCCAAATTTAGAAGAGAGGAAGATTCCCCTTCCCCAGTTTAAAAGGGCATTTGAAAGTGACCTACATTACTAGATTTTCCCCAAACTCCAACCCACACATCTTGGGCCAGAGAACCCTAATTGCCTCCCTACTAGGCTCAGGATTGCCAACCCCAAGCATTTAAAAGTCCTGAGTCAGGCCCAAGACATCATGATATTGATTTAAGAATCATGAAATTAAAAAAAATAATAAATGCAGGATTCTTTTTATTTGTCATCTGGTGTTGGCGCCCTAGCCAATTACATCGTAGGGGGCAGAGCCTGCCCTTTCACAGCACTGGTGCTGTCATGTGGAAGAGGAGGCTACAATACAAATATTGTGCTTGCCTAAAAACTGAAAGACTAGATTTTGGGAGCAAACTTAAGTTTTCTTGCTCCTCAAGATGATGAAGGTAACAAGGTACACAAAGAAGGTGTTTCAGCTAGGAACCAGAGTGGCTTTGGTAAGGCCAATACTTGCCATAAGGTACCTTTAATAAACAGTGTGAAGTATCCACCCAGACAGAAACACAAAGGACAGTCGTGAGTCTCCTGGGATTATCCTGCTTCCTTTAATCCTTGCTTGTAGGACAGTTAAAGAGTCCTGAGTTAATTTCAGGGATCGTAGCATCTCGAGGTAACACGACAAGGTGATGTTGAGTCTTCAGCATGATGAAGTGGCATCATGTCATTATGTCACATTGATGCAATATTACAAATAGGAATGGGATGGGATGGAGGTCATTCCCAAAACTAAATTTCAGGGGAGGCCCCAAATTCCTTAGACTGGCACTGCAGCAAAGACAGCAACAACTGCTTGATGCATCAACATTGAGATACAGCGACTTCATGGTGCCCCATAGAATGCTCTCTTGTCTTCTTACACATAGGAATATAGTCCCAGAAACAAATGTCCATAGGAAAGAGTATTTGCTGGAAGGGATATAGGCTAGTAGGTAATGAAGAAAAGGAGTACTTGTGGCACCTTAGAGACTAACAAATTTATTTGAGCATAAGCTTTTGCAGATGTTCTTGTTAGCTGCTGGAAATGGCTCATCTTATTATCACCACAAAAGGTTTTCCTCCTTCCCCCCTCCTTCCTGCTGGTAATAGCTCATCTTAACTGATCACTCTCCTTACAGTGTGTATGATAAAACCCATTGTTTCATGTTCTCTGTGTGTGTATAGAAATCTCCCCACTGTATTTTCCACCGAATGCATCCGATGAAGTAAGCTGTAGCTCACGAAAGCTTATGCTCAAATAAATTTGTTAGTCTCTAAGGTGCCTCAAGTACTCCTTTTCTTTTTTGTGAATACAGACTAACACGGCTGCTGCTCTGAAACTAGATAATGAAGGAATGAGTTGGACCATAGGACCCTAATCTTTTGTCAAGTGTAATGAGAGAAAAACAATTCAGATCATTGGAATGAGGGCTGAGGAGGGACTACTCCTACCACATAAAAGGCATCACTGTGCTGACATGAGTAGCAATAAACAAAAAGTTATGCAGAAAACCTCAAAAATGTCAACTATTTTAAATAACTGGATAAATCAGATACTTTATAACCATAATACTAATAAATATGTCAAGATTTTTTTTACATGGAAATCTGAATCCAATAACACTAATTAAATAAACGTCAGTAGAAAGACCACATTGGAGTCTATAGATATAGGGTTATAGTATATTCTTGCTGTAACTGGTAAAAGATTATTTTCCCTTGTCAGTGGTAATATTCCTTTATTTATGATTAAGCCTTTTAGATCTCATATGACATCTACTGGACAAAGATTTTAAATTAGATTAACATGTATACTGTGAACAAGAGAGACTATGGGAATATTGCTATTTAAGGCATACGCTTTGCTTTTGTTTTACATCACTGAGAGCCTTATTCAAAGACTCAATAAGCTTTCAATAGGCTTTGGATCAGATCCTTAGGTACCCAGGTGGTGACTGTCTTAAAAAAACACAGATAGATAGATTTTCCTTTTGTCCCATTGTGACATAATATAACTAACTTAAATATTTCATCACTGAATACCAAAACCTTCTAATGCACATTTTTGACAATGTGGATTTTCCAGCATGCAGAAAGAAAAACTATGTTCTCACTTTCACATACCCCTTCTGTTCTGTGTACAGTATTTAAACATGTTCATTCATTGCTGTTTATACTTGTCGACTAGATGATGAACAATAATGAAATAATTACTTGTCTTTGCATCAGTTAAGAAGGAAAAGGTAATTAAATGTTCAAGTAAATTAATTCCTGTAGCTCATTTTAATATTTTATTACATTATAATGATACTGGGTAATTACATGCTGGTCTGCTAAAACCAAAAAGTTTTACTTTTGGTGGATACTGGGGAGGACATCTCTATTTGATGCTGTCCATGTTATTTTCAGAAGGAGCAAAACATGTGTCTCCTGCACAGTTTCTAATATATAACCCATGTAAATACTGTACAGTGCATGTAAAAAGCAGATGCAAGTCTATGTCAGATACCAGGATGTGGACAGTCATGGCTGGTGGTTGGAGCAGAAGTCCAGGAATAGGTGCCCAAGGTCAGAGCTGGAGTAAGAGGCCAGATGCCAGAGCCAAGGGTCAGAGCCAGGATACCTGGAATGAGGCGAGGCATGAGCTGGGCTCCCAGGCACCATCTTCTAAATTTCCCCAGGGGTGCTCAACTCCTGCTCAGTCCCTGCCCCCACTCCACCCCTTCCCCCAAGGCCTCACCTCTCCCTGTGCCCGCTCCACCCCCTCTCTGCTTCTCCCCGCCTCTTTCCGCCCCCTCCCTCCAGCATGACCTGTCCCCACTCTTCCCCCTTTCTCCCAGCTGTTCCATGGCATACAGGAGGCACTGGGAGGGAGGGGGAGGAGCTGATCAGCAGGGGCTGGCGGAGGGCAGGAGTGGGGGGAGAAAGGAAAGCTTGGCTCCAGGAGAGGAGTGCTCCAGCCATGGACTCATAATGACACAGAGTCAGCACCTATGGCTAGATTTGGAACAAGGCAGTAACAGACTATTGCAGCCCTGGATAAATGCTTTTGAGCAGCTGCTGCACTGCTGTTGCTGCTAATGCTGCTGAATTTAAGAGCCAATCGGCTGACTCTTCGACCAATCAGTCAGTGTAGCCAATCAGGCAGTCCAGCAGCTGTAACTGGTAAATACAGGCCATCAGCACTCATTAGGTTGTTCAGAGACAGGCTCTGCGGCAGACCCTGATTCCATACAATCTGGATGTATGGTACCGTGGACACACTTAAAAAGTTCATGTGGGATTAGAGACATTACATCTCTCAGAGGAATAATGCTAGAACTGATAATATCTCAAGAATCAGAATGGCCTTTTGAATGTGCTTGCCATGTGTGTCTTCAGAATAAACTGTACCTATAATAAATATAAAGGGAAGGTTAACCACCTTTCTGTATACAGTGCTATAAAATCCCTCCTGGCCAGAGGCAAAATCCTTTTACTTGTAAAGGGTTAAGAAGCTCAAGTAACCTAGCTGGCACCTGACCAATAAGGGGACAAGATACTTTCAAATCTGGGAGCGGGGGGGGGGAAGGCTTTGTCTGTCTGTCTGTCTGTGTGATGCCTCTGCTGGGGACAGATCAAGAAAGCAAACAATTCAACTCCTATAAAGTTAGTAAGTAATCTAGCTAGAAAATGCGTTCGATTTTCTTTTGTTATTTTTTTGCTTGTGAAATTCACTGTGCTGGAGGGAATGTATATTCCTGTTTTTGTGTCTTTTTGTAACTTAAGGTTTTGCCTAGAGGGATTCTCTATGTTTTGAATCTGACTGCCTGTGAGATTATCTTCCATTCTAATTTCACAGAGGTGCTTCTTTTACCTTTTTGGTTTCTAATAAAGTTCTGTTTCTTTTAAGAGCCTGACTGATTTCTCTATGATCCTAAGACCCAGGGGTTTGGGTCTGTGATCACTTTGTAACCAGTTGATTAGGATATTATTCTCAAGCCTCCTCAGGAAAGGGGGTAAGGCTTGGGGGGATATTTTGGGGGAATAAGAACTCCAAGTGGTCCTTTCCCTGATTCTTTGTTAAATCACTTGGTGATGGCAGCATACTGAATCCCAGATACAGGGAATTTTGTGTCTTGGGAAAGTTTTAACCTAAGCTGGTAGAAATAAGCTTAGGGGGTCTTTCATGCGAGTCCCCACATCTGTATCTCAAAGTTTAGAGTGGGGGAGGAACCTTGACAAACTGTACCCCAGAAATGGCTGTATGTAATAGTAGATACTGTGAAGAGCATACTGTAATCACACAGCTACCAGGATCCTTGATCTAACCAGAACTGTCCAGGGTTCCATAATACCATCCCATGTATTCACAGCCTTTGCAAGTATCTCAGTTACTGTAATTTGAAGGGTTTCCCTCCCCCAACCCCCAGTAGTGTTAGCCTTCTGTGAGGAACATACACTAAAACCATGGGGTAAAGGGAAGGAATCCTCAACCTCAACATAAACTTCAGGGCTATAAACCAGGGGTGGCAGGTTGTAGAAATTTTGGTGGTGCCCAGAACCTGCCCACCTTCCCCCCGCCAAACTCCATCCCCCACCTGCCTAAGGCTCTGGGAGGGAGGTTGGGTTGGGGGAGGAGGTCTGGGGTGCAGGCCCTGGGCTGGGGCAGGGGATTGGGGTGCAGGAGGGGAGAGGGCTCTGGGAGGGAGTTTGGGTGCAAAAGGGGTGAGAAGTTGGTCTCTGGGAGGAAGTTTGGGTGAGGATGGGGGTAGGGGTGCAGGCTCTGGGATGGAGTTTGGGTGCAGGCTCTGGGCTGGGGCAAGGTGTGGGGGTGTAGCAGGGGGTGAAGGGTGCAGGCTCTGGGAGGGAGTTTGGGCATTGGAGGGGGTGCAGGCTCTGGGAGGGAGTTTGGGGGCAGGAGGGGGTGTGGGAAGGAGGAGGGAGTGCAGGCTCTGGGAGGGAGTTTGGGGATGGGAGGGGGTGCAGAGGGAGGGGGTGCAAGCTCCGGGAGGGAGTTGGAGGTAGAAGGGGGTGCCGAGGGAGGGGGTGCAGGGGTGAGGGCTGTGGGGTAGGGCTGGGGATGAGGGGTTTGGGAGGGGGCTCAGGGCTAGGTCAGAGGGTTGGGATGAGGGCTGTGGGGTGGAGCTGGGGGGTTCATGATGCAGAACGGGGCTCAGGGCTGGGACAGAGGGTTAGGGTGCAGGGGGATGAGGGCTCTGGCTGGGGCCAGGGATGAGGAGTTTGGGGTGTGGGAAGGGCTCAGGGTTAGCGAAGAGGGTACAGGTGCGGGAGTGGTTAGGCTCTGTCTGGGTCTGGGGATGAGGGATTTGGGGTATTGAAGAGGCTCAGGATTAGGGCAGAGGGTTGGGGTGTGGGGGGATGAGGGCTCTGGCTGGGGGTGAGGGCTCTGGGGTGGGGCTGAGGAGTTTGGGGTGCAGACAGACTGCCCCGGGGCTGGGGCCAGAGAGGAGGACTCCCCGCAGCCCTCTCCCCGCCGGCAGCAGTTAGCTCCAGGGGAGGGGCCCCCTTCTCCCCCCTGGCAGCACACTCACCTCGCACCACTGTCACTGCATGTGCTCCTAGGGCCCCTCTCAGGTCCAGGAAGCACCCTTGCCTCCCCTGTGGTGGGTGCTGGGGGGGGGGCTGCCATCACATGTTGGTCTCCTCCCCTGCTGCTGCCCTCACTGTAGCCTCATTGGGGGTGAGGGGTGGGGCAGGAGCAGTGACTGTGGACGGGGGAGAGCCCCTGTGCTGGTGGAGGGTCCTGCCGGAAAATGTAAGGGTCAGTGGTGGAAAGGCAGGGTACCCTGCCACTAGTGGATGGGGGGATTAGGCTCCTGTGGCGGCAGTTGATGCTGGGAGTCAGCGTGGAGCTGCAGGGGAGAGGCAGGGATGCTCTGGGACCCAGGGGAGGTGCGCGGGTGCAGCAAGTGGGGGCCGGGGACACTCGGGGGAGGTGCGGGGGGGTGGCAGGCAGGGCCTGGGGAGAGACCTGGCCCCAAACATTAGTGGAGCCGGGCCCCCGGACCCTGAATATTGCTGGATCCCGGGCACCACAGGCCCATACAACTCGCTGCCCTTGCCTGCAGCCCAGTTACTATGTTGTAAAGGTTTAGGGGACCTAGCAGATATGACTCATGCTCCCCTCTTTAGGAGGATCTGAGCCATGTGTACCAAATTCACTTGTCATGTAACCAGGGTGCTGGAACTAGGGGTGATCTGGGAGTGGCAGCACCCCCTGGCTTGAAGTGGTTTCCGTCATATATAGGATTTACAGTTTGGTTCAATGGCTTTCAGCACCCCCATGATACAAATTGTTTGAACGCCCCTGCATGTCATACTTGCTTATGACATGCACACGATCCCTTTGTCATGTTCCTCTATGGAGGCCCATCTCAGATGCCATTTCAGCAAGGGTAGAAAGGAGTTCACTAAGTTCTCCTAGGACAACTGTTCAGTAGAAATACACAGGAGTGGCTCTGTGTATTGGTGTAAATGGCTGAAGTCAACAGAGGTATGACAATTTACACCTAGCAAGGTTCTGCCCCATAGTTTCTGCTATGCTTGTCTTGGCTCACTAGAGCAAGTTGGCAGATGTTTCTCCTATGTCTTGAAGCATAACCTGTGGTGTAAGTTGAGGGAATGCATTCCAGAGTTGAGGAGCTTTCACTAAGGAAACACTGACACTTGCATTTAAACCAGGGCACTGGTAGCTTGGAAACCTCATCTGTTCACAATGGCCATGGTATCTTCCAGTGAGGATTTGTCTACATGGAGGATTGGCATCCTCAGAGGATTAAGTTACAGCAAACTAAGGCCATTTTACACCTAAATGAAAACATCCACACCGTTGTGGGATTAACATACTTAAATGTATGTGCATTGATTTCACATCTTTCGTTAATTTGTCATAACTTTCCTGAGTGTCCTCATGTAGACAAGCCTGCACTGTATGATATGATGGCCATTGTGATCAGTTGAGGTTTCAAAGCTGCCAGTCCCTTGGTTTAAATGGAAATATCATGGCTTTCTTAGCGAAAGGTGCTTAACTCTGGAATGCACTCCCCAACCTACATCACTGGTCATGCTTCAAGACATATGTTTTTCTCTCAGGCTCTTTTTAGAAGGAAGAGTTAAATGGACTGTAACTTTCATAGATTCTGTAATGTCGATTCTGAGTTTAGGGAGTTTTGAAGGGGCTTTTTGGTTTTGGACACTGCTCCAGTTACAGAAGTGTGTAGAGGAAAAAATGTTGAGTTTTATGAAGGCTTTTAATTTTTTGATAATGAACCAATGTATATGTATTTCTTTGTTAATATTATGTACATGCATCCAGAGTTTTGGATGGGTGTGTTTTAATGAAACATAACTACATAAATTTTGTACTAGGTTTTATTCCATGAGCCTGATTCTATTCTGGCTCACACATCATCTGCCAAATTGTTAACAAATTTCTGGTTGCCCAATCTTTACTACTGGTGATGGTGCATGAGGCAGAAAGAACACAACTAGACATTCAGATCCAAGGCCGTGTTTGCAGTGCTGGTAATTAGGAAAATATAAAGCTTTTTTTCACTTTTCTTTTTGTCAAGTAAGCAATTACTGTAATAAATAAATAAATATGGAACCTCACAATACCATTTTTAGGCTTTTTTCTAGAGTAGAATCACAGTTTAAGAAGCTGTAGATTGCTACTGGAGAATTGTGTTACCCCCAGATTTGGCTTTAGAGAATTAAAAACATATCCTTTCCTGAAACCCAGACACTGAATTTGTCTCTGTGGGTCTCCAGAGAAAGGCCTGCCATTTCCACTTCCAAAAAGAAGGGATTATCATACCTGAATAAAAGTTAGTGCATTCTGAGGCAAAGGATAGCAAATATCTTGCTCTGGAACTCTGTAATTTTCAATTACATTAAATTATTAAAATTCTAATTTGGGGACTCTGTCCTCAGATACTTCCTTAACCTCAATGGGAATTGTGCCTATGTATCCAATCAAAGAATTTGCCTCTTAAGGTCCTGCATTCTTTGTGCGGACATTTTTTTTTCTTTAACAAAGGATGCACATGCACTAGCAGATTCCTGAATATATTACAACTAGATTGGAAACACAAAATAGTAGGTTTTTTTGGTTCTGATGAAATAAAGTGGTTTCCCTGTAGGGATAAAGGGTGGTAGGCAGTGGAAGGAGGGAGAGATTTCATTACAGATTCTTGTAAGCCTTGTTTTTAATTTATGACTATATTGCTGGGTCACAGAACAGGCTTGACAAATGTTTGCTTAGGAAAATCTACAACTATGCCAGATTTTGATACCAATGATACTGCAAAGAATGACCTTGAGTGGATCACCGCAGACTACGTGGCTCTGGGAAGAAGGATAAAGGAGTTTGAGGCACAAGTGGTGTTCTCATCCATTCTCCCTGTGAAAGGAAAAGGCCCTGGTAGAGACTGTCGAATCGTGGAAATCAATGAATGGCTACACAGGTGGTATGAGAGAGAAGGCTTTGGATTCTTTGACCATGGGATGGATGTTCCAATAAGGAGGAGTGCTAGGCAGAGATGGGCTCCTCCAAACGAAGAGAGGGAAGAGCATCTTTGCAAGCAGGCTGGCTAACCTAGTGAGGAGGGCTTTAAACTAGGTTCACCGGGGGAAGGAGACCAAAGCCCTGAGGCAAGTGGGGAAGTGGGATGCCAGGAGGAAGGGGCGGGCTCCTGCCTCATACTGAGAAAGCGGGACAATCAGCAAGTTATCTTAAGTGCCTATACACAAATGCAAGAAGCCTGGGAAACAAGCAGGGAGAACTGGAAGTCCTGGCACAGTCAAGGAATTATGATGTGATTGGAATAACAGAGACTTGGTGGGATAACTCACATGACTGGAGTACTGTCATGGATGGATATAAACTGTTCAGGAAGGAAGGGCAGGGCAGAAAAGGTGGGGGAGTTGCATTGTATATAACAGAGCAGTATGACTGCTCAGAGCTCCAGTATGAAACTGCAGAAAAACCTGAGAGTCTTAAGTTTAGAAGTGTGAGCAACAATGGTGATGTTGTGGTGGAAGTCTGCTATAGACCACCGGACCAGGGGGATGAGGTGGACGAGGCTTTCTTCCGGCAACTAACGGAAGATACTAAATTGCAGGCCCCGGTTCTCATGGGAGACTTCAATCACCCTGATATCTGCTTGGAGAGCAATACAGTGGTACACAGACAATCCAAGAAGTTTTTGGAAAGTGTAGGGGACAATTTCCTGGTGCAAGTGCTGGAGGAACCAACAAGGGGAAGAGCTTTTCTTGACCTGCTGCTCACAAACAGGGAAGAATTAGTAGGGGAAGCAAAAGTGGATGGGAACCTGGGAAACAGTGACCATGCGATGGTCGAGTTCAGGATCCTGACACAAGGAAGGAAGGAGAGCAGCAGAATATGGACCCTGGACTTCAGAAAAGCAGACTTTGACAACCTCAGGGAACTGATGGGCAGGATCCTCTGGGAGAATAACATGATGGGGAAAGATTTCAGAGTAGCAGCCGTGTTAGTCTGTATTCGCAAAAAGAAAAGGAGTACTTGTGGCACCTTAGAGACTAACAAATTTATTAGAGCATAAGCTTTCGTGAGCTACAGCTCACTTCATCGGATGCATTGAAGTGAGCTGTAGCTCACAAAAGCTTATGCTCTAATAAATTTGTTAGTCTCTAAGGTGCCACAAGTACTCCTTTTCATGATGGGGAAAGGAGTTCAGGAGAGCTGGCTGTATTTTAAAGAATCCTTATTGAGGTTACAGGGACAAACCATCCCGAAGTGTAGAAAGAATAGTAAATATGGCAGGCGACCAGCTTGGTTTAACAGTGAAATCCTTGCTGATCTTAAACACAAAAAGAAGCTTACAAGAAGTGGAAGCTTGGACAAATGACAAGGGAGGAATATAAAAATATTGCTCAGGCATGCAGGAGTGAAATCAGGCAAGCCAAATCACACTTGGAGTTGCAGCTAGCAAGAGATGTTAAGCGTAACAAGAAGGGTTTCTTCAGGTATGTTAGCAACAAGAAGAAAGTCAAGGAAAGTGTGGGCCCCTTACTGAATGAGGGAGGCAACCTAGTGACAGAGGATGTGGAAAAAGCTAATGTACTCAATGCTTTTTTTGCCTCTGTCTTCACAAACAAGGTCAGCTCCCAAACTACTGCATTGGACAGCACAGCATGGGGAGGAGGTGACCAGCCCTCTGTGGAGAAAGAAGTGGTTCTGGACTATTTAGAAAAGCTGGATGAGCACAAGTCCATGGGGCCAGATGCGCTGCATCCCAGAGTGCTAAAGGAGTTGGCAGATGTAATTACAGAACCATTGGCCATTATCTTTAAAAACTCATGGTGATCGGGGGAGGTCCCGGATGACTGGAAAAAGGCTAATGTAGTGCCCATCTTTGAAAAAGGGAAGGAGGAGGATCTGGGGAACTACAGGCCAGTCAGCCTCACCTCAGTCTCTGGAAAAATCATGGAGCAGGTCCTCAAGGAATCAATTTTGAAGGACTTAGAGGAGAGGAAAGTGATCAGGAACAGTCAGCATGGATTCACCAAGGGCAAGTCATGCCTGACTAATCTAATTGCCTTCTATGACGAGATAACTGGCTCTGTGGATGAGGGGAAAGCAGTGGACGTGTTGTTCCTTGACTTTAGCAAAGCTTTTGACATGGTCTCCCACAGTATTCTTGCCAGCAAGTTAAAGAAGTATGGGCTGGATGAATGGACTATAAGGTGGATAGAAAGCTAGCTAGTTCGTTGGGCTCAACAGGTAGTGATCAATGGCTCCATGTCTAGTTGGCAGCCGGTATCAAACGGAGTGCCCCAAGGGTCTGTCCTGGGGTCGGTTTTGTTCAATATCTTCATTAATGATCTGGAGGATGGCGTGGACTGCACCCTAAGCAAGTTTGCAGATGACATTAATCTGGGAGGAGTGGTAGATATGCTGGGTAAGGATCGGATACAGAGGGACCTAGACAAATTAGAGGATTGGGCCAAAAGAAATCTGATGAGGTTCAACAAGGACAAGTGCAGAGTCCTGCACTTAGGATGAAAGAATCCCATGCACCACTACAGACTAGGGACCGAATGGCTAGGCAGCAGTTCTGCAGAAAAGGACCTAGGGGTTACAGTGGATGAGAAGCTGGATAGAAGGCTAATGGCATTTTGGGCTGTATAAGTAGGGGCATTGCCAGCAGATCAAGGGACGTGATCATTCCCCTCTATTCGACATTGGTGAGGCCTCATCTGGAGTACTGTGTCCGGTTTTGGGCCCCACACTACAAGAAGGATGTGGAAAAATTGGAAAACATCCAGCAGAGGGCAACAAAAATTATTAGGAGCCTTGAACACATGACTTATGAGGAGAGGCTGAGGGAACAGGGAGTGTTTAGTCTGCAGAAAAGAAGAATGAGGGGGGATTTGATAGCTGCTTTCAACTACCTGAAAGGGGGTTCCAAAGAGGATGGATCTAGACTGTTCTCAGTGGTAGCAGATGACAGAACTAGGAGTAATGGTTTCCAGTTGCAGTGGGGGAGGTTTAGGTTGGATATTAGGAAAAACTTTTTCACTAGGAGGGTGGCGAAGCACTGGAATGCGTTACCTAGGGAGGTTGTGGAATCTCCTTCCTTTGAGGATTTTAAGGTCAGGCTTGACAAAGCCCTGGCTGAGATGATTTAGTTGGAGAATGGTCCTGCTTTGAGCAGGGGGTTGGACTAGATGACCTCCTGAGGTTCCTTCCAATCATGATACTCTATGATTCTATGATTTTCTTAGCTGATTTGCTGTAAAGTGTGTATTTTTAAATGTACTTCACACAATCACTTAAACAATTAGAAACACAAAGTAGTGTACTGAGACACAATTAATGAGATATTATAGGAAGAGTTCAATTAATAAAATGCAAACTAATAGGAATAGACTTTAAAGTCCTTACTTAGTTTCCATTATATCTGTTATCCAATATCAGGACAAGTCCCACTGAACTTAATGGTAGTTTGTCTGATAAAAGAATGAGTATGAATTTCAGGGTGAAAAATTTTCAAAAGCAACTAAGTGACTCATTGAGAGTTAATGGGACTTAGGCTCCTAAATGTCTAAGTCTCTTTTGAAAATTGTCTTACGTGCTTTTGAAAATTTTACCCTATATTAATGAAGTTATTCTGAATGTTGGGTAATTTCTCACTCATAAGATCTCTTACTATTTCTTCTGTTTTTTCCTAATTCATGCAGAAAGTAATAGTTGATTGTAAAATATGTTTTGAATGATGAGGATATATAAAGAACATGATTGACTGAAAACAAGAACATTTCAACTCCTTCAATTTTGGCCCTAAAAGTCCATTGCAACAGTTGAAGAAAAGGTGGCAGTCATAGTTAATACAAGGAGTGCTTCATTGTAGAGTAAATGTTCCCAGGATTACTAAATAAATAATTTTACTTTCCAGTCAATATTTAATGTCTTTTTCAATAAAAGTCATAAACTGATTCCTTAGCAACAATATGAGCCTACAACGAAAGCCCACCCTAATTTATTCTGTCTACATTATGTTGGAATGAAAGTAGAATGAAATAAAATTACTTATGCAAAAATAGAAGGAAACATAAATCAGAACTGATTATTCATTCTCAGTAATGAAAACATATGCTCCTGTTTTCTATTAAATCCTCAAAATGTTTGAATAGATTAAAAGTTCCCACGAAAATGAAAGTGCCATTTTATTTAGAAATGACTCTTCAGTCTGATTTGTGTTTTGCATCTCTGTTTTCTTTATGAGCTTTCAAACCATGCACCCTTGTTGCACAACAACTCTTTTAAGTTCTCAACAGTTTTACATTTATTAAAATTTTATGTTGCTTTTGGACAAGTTCTCTTATCATGCTCCAAATCACGTTTTATGCTGCTTTGAAGTATGTTACTAATATGCTTATTGCTTAACAGAAAATAGCCTGATGTTCACTGCTGTTTCAAGGAGCAAAGCAATACATGTCAACATGTTGGGGATTTTAGCAGTCACTTGTCTGAACTTTTATTCCTCCTCAAAATGCTTGCATTTTGAAAAAAGTTAAAGGTGTAATATACTAATTGTCTACATGACTCGAATGATTAAAAAAATGTATTTGTTCCCTGCTGCCTTCATTTCAACTCACCCCTGTAATTATAAGCATTGCTTTTCCTGTCAGTACTGTAATTAGGTGGGCTCTTTTCCATTGTGAACCTCTTTTAAAATGCTTCCCAAGTTTACTAAAAATTGGGAATTACTCATTACTTTTTGAATGTACATTTAATGTGGAGGTTGCAAAGCTACTGCTCTGGTCAATTCATTTGTACTTGTCTATGCATATCCTCCTTTTCCCTGTGGATGTTCTGTGCCACTAGACAGGGCATGAGCTCTACACAAAATTTTGCACTTTAGATGTTATCATAACACCTGGGACAAATGGGGAACAGGATCTTGATAGACATAAATGGTCATAAAATCATATAGTATCAAGGGAATTATCTTTTATGAGATTTATAGAATGTACACATTGAATTATTCTACACGATGAGAAGAAAGTGTGAATATTTTTCTATCCCAGAAGTTGCAGGAAGTAAGATTTAATGTGTGAGTAACTGTGACTACCCTTCTTTACAAGAACATATACATATGATGAATAATATTATCAGTAAATTGTGAGATCATTCAGAAGTGTGACTATTCAGATGCAAAAAGTAGTCAGGCAACAAAAAGCATGCATCTGTAGCCTCCAACACTACCTTTATTTAATTATTTTGAGAGTTATGTAATGTACTCATCACACAATCTACGGGCACATGTACAAACATTTAAAACAAACCACCTAATAGACTCACACCTTGCTCCAAGGTAAAGCTTTGTACTTTTCCCACAATTACCCTTTCAAGGAAAAGTCTGAGCAAGTAGTTGGGCCTTATATCATGCCCTGAGGTCAATGGATTCAGGATCTGATGAACCAATGGGGGAAGTGGATTCCAGAGTTAATGCCCGTCACTCTGAACAGCCAAACTCAAATTCCTAGACACTGAACCCTAAGTTTGTGCACCAGTTGATCTCAACTGTCAAATGGCACATAAATAGTATGGGATTTATCACTCAGGACTCAAAACAGATTGGGCTTTATAGATCAATAGAAATATCTTGAAACCTACTTGGAGGCAAATAGGAAGCCAGTACAGGCTTCAAAGACCTTCTGTAATATACCTATGGCCAACACTGCTAATTAAGGAGGGAGCAATGTTTTATATAAGCCATAGCTGCTGATCTGGAGAAGGGCAACCAGGGTAGAGCACCATGCAGTAGCCCAGTCTGGAGGTCACAAAGGAATGGATAAATGTATCTACATCCATATGAGAAAGGAATGATCACAATCACCTGATCAAAAGTGGCAAAAGATATTTAATTCTGGGAATCTATGAAGAGTTGGGAATCAAGAAACACTTCCAAACTGTGAACTTCTTTTACAAAGTGTGAGCAAATCTCCTAATGTACCATCAGCACGTCCATCTTGTCTCGACTGAGTTGCATGCATCCGATGAAGTGGACTGTCGCCCACGAAAGCTTATGCTCAAATACATTTGTTAGTCTCTAAGATGCCACAAGTACTCCTGTTCTTTTTGTGGCTACAGATTAACACAGCTGCTACTCTGAAACCTTTCATAACAGTGACTCTTATACTGATACTCCTATCTCATCCAAGCACTAAAAATGCATCATCTGGGTATGATGCATCATCTGGGTGTGATGAAAGACAGACAATCATCCACATACTTACAACATTGTAGCTCAAATTATCTCACCATCTCCTGAAAACCCTCAAATCCATGTCGAACAGGAGGGCTGAATGAATCAAATCCTGTGGAACATCACAGGAGAGAGCTCTTGAGACAGATTTTCATGAAATATCTTGAACATATGGACAAGCAAGGTGTAAAGATGGGTCTAAAATAATAAAAACAGAACAAACTATCTACAACCAACTGGCACATGGGGGAATGGGATCTTTCCCATCACCATCAATTTCAAAAGTGAACTGAACTAGTACTCCTTCAAGTTTTCAGGAGGCCTGTCTTAGGTTTATCTTCACTAAGCCTAGCAGAAAGTTCTGGGCAGTTCTAGGCAGTTTCATGTATCCCCATCTTGCAAGGTGCTGAGCGAGCACGCCCAACTTCCATTGAAGTCAGCAGGAGCTGAGAGTTTTCTTAGCACTTTACAGGATTGGTCCCATAATCACTAGAAAGAAAATTCCCAGCATTCCTCTTACAAAAAGGAGAAACCAGTTCCCTACCCCTATTAGAGAAATCAGTTCCCTACCCAGCCCAAGGAAGAACCATCTTCCTTCTAAAAAGAGGTACCCTGTCCTCGGTACCAGGGATAACTGCACAATAGAAACAGTACTTTTAAAAAGTTGTATTGTGATGTTTGCGCCATGCCAGTCCAGAAAATATATTATGGGAAAAGTGTGTGAGGCTCTGTATTATCTGCAGTTGGGGAGAAAAATTAAGATAAAATTTATAAAACACAAAAAAGCATATATTTGGTTTGCCACAATTACAGAAAAATCCTTTACTAATACTACTAATTTCATAATATACATACTTTCTTGAATAGCTTAAAGGCACCTTTACCTTATAACTGGTTTTTAGAAAGGAAGGTGATGTAATAATGTCTGTATTTTTGTGGATGAATTTAATGTTCATTAAAACAAAAAACTGATAGCCTTGACTGGAGCTAAGTACTAACCAAGTTTCTCCACACATAGGTCTGCTAGTAGATCTTGCAACATTCTTGTTATTCCACAATTGGGTGGGTCTAGTCATAATACAAGCAGATATTTATCAAGCTTCCCTGCACACAGCTCTGCCAATACACCTCACTTCTGTCTTGCAAAACTCCAGTTATTCCTCTGTCTCTCAGGCATAGCCTGTCAGCTAAGTGGTGATTTTAGACCTGCTCCTGTTATTGAAGTCAATGGTAAAGTCCCCATTGATTTCAGTGATGCAGGATCAAGGTCTGGGAGATGTAGAGAAATGTCCATTGGGGATTAGGATGAGATGAACTTGTTTTCTTAGTGAGTTACTTTGGTTTTAACGCAGGTCTTTAAAGGTAATCCTTTGAGCCTCGTTCTGCTCTCACTACAGCAGTGTCAATCCAGAGTAACTCTATTGATTTCAATTGAATTACACCACTGTGAGCAATGGCGGATTTAGAGTTAGTGGGGCCCCGTGCGCAGCTTCATTTTCTTCCCCCCCCACCCCCACCTCTCTGGACCCATCCAAGAAAAAGAACATTCTCTCTTATCTCCCCCCCACACACCATTTTTCATTCTTTTTTTTTCTTCATCCTCCTCCTATATTATAAGTAATGGGAAGTAAATTAAAATAAAGTGAGGTACCTTAATTGGGGCAGGGGGTAGGGGTGCAGGAGGAGATGTGGGGGTCAGGTTCTGGGAGGGAGTCTGGGTTCTGGGTGTGGGCGCTGGGGTGGGGCAAAGGGGGTTGGAGTGTGGAAGGGAGTGTGGGGGTTGGGCTCCGGGAGCTAGCTTGGGTGTGGGCTCTTGGCTGGGGCATGGAGTTGGGGTGTGGGAGGGTGAGGGGTTGGGCTCCGGGAGGAAGATTGGGTGTGGGGTGCAGGCTCTGGGCTGGGGCAGGGGGTTGGGGTGCAGGAGCGGAGCAAGAGGGTGGCACTTACCTTGACCAGCACACATTCCTCTAGCAACGACTCCTTGGCCGGGATGTGTGTATGTCTCCGCACTCTGCTGCCTGCAGTTGCCACCCCTGCAGCGCCCATTGGCCACAGTTCCTGCCTGAGCCCTGCTGCACCTCTGGCTGGGACTCAGGGGCAGATTGTCAGATGAGATTTGTCCTGCATGTTGGGGGCCCCATGCCACTGCACAGTTTGTTTCATGGTAAATCCGCTCCTGAGTGTGAGTTAAGAATCTGACCACTAATGTGTTACCCTTTGTGTGATCTGACTTCCAGTGGGCCTGTTGTGTTATTTCCCCCTGGAAAAAGTTTGCTAGTAAAATCTTGTAGGTTTTAAATATCAGTAACTCTAGTTTTCTTTATAATGAATGCCATATTCACCACTGATGTAAACAGGAATTGGTTTCATTAGAATTACCCCATTTATACCAGCAGTTGAATTTGGGCCACAGTTTTCTGTTCAGGATTTTATGGAATATTGAGTAAGTATAAGATACAAGCAAAACGTTATATGTCAAAATAAGGCTTATTCTTTCCTCTGTGTAATAATTTATTATTATATGAAAAATATATTTACTTTTTAAAAAAATGTTTTACCCTTCTTGGCAGTCTACTAAACAAAATGAGGTGAGTTTGGTGAATGAGTATAATGCAGGTCTATGACTATGGATGATAGTACTGAGAAGCCTGGAGGAACTTCTTATCAGTGGTGGTGACACAGATCTATATACTTATAACTCCCTGTACATGGAGAAGCCAATGCTCCCCTAACACAAGTAGTTTCTCTAGCAATGGTCTATGTTGATCAAAGCTGCATTATTTAAATCTATCTGGAGAGAACTTTACATTTTCCACAGTGTATTTTTTGAAAAGTCTTATTCTTAATAGCTAAAATATGTGAAACTTGTATATTTTCTGTTATATTTTCATTCTTTACATAGCTGGCCAGTTCCCCCAAAGGCACATCGTAGGAGAGGGAATAGCAACTTTGTACAAGAGGAAAAAGACAGACACCCCAGTTACACTTTGCTTCAGTCGCATCACACAAAAATCCCAGACATGCAGGGAGCTTGGAATGGCAGAACAGAGCCTGCAGGCTCTACCTCGCTCTGCCTGCTGCCGTACGGTTCACAGTTTCCTGACACCTTCAAAGCCCAAACGAGGAATCCTGCAATTAGTGTAGGCAGGCTCCTCCTTTACTGCAGTCTTCTTTTCGATTGGTAAAATGTCGTTGCTGGCTCGTGATCCCACCCCTTCCCTGTGTTTTCATTCCGAATCAATCCACAACTTTACACCTGCATGAGTGCCAAGCCTCTGTGGATATAAAAGGGAAACCTTCCAGAGGCATTTCAGAGTTACAGGGAAGAAGCTGAAGAAAGGGAATTCGCCCAGCTCGCTCGGGTAGAACCCGAACCAACCATGATTCCCCCTGCCGTGCACTTCTCCGGTTTTCTCCTAGCCTGCGTCTTCATGAAAAGCTGTTTGGCTTTCAAGAATGATGCCACAGAGATCCTTTATACGCATGTGGTCAAACCTGTGCCAGCGAGCCCTAGCAGCAACAGCACCCTGAATCAAGCCAGGAACGGAGGCAGGCATTACGGCAACACCGGATTAGATCGTAACAGTAAGTGTTTCACTTTTAGCGTTTCCCATCCCTTGCTACGGCGCTTGTAGGGTGGGTTTATGCCTAACCACTGTAACCCTACGCTTCTGGTCGAACCCATGTCCAGTTTGCAGTAAGAACCATGCCTGGGTCCATGAGCCCCTTTTCCTTAGGCAGGCTTCGGAGTAGCAGCCGGGTCAGTCGGTACCTGCAAAAAGAAAAGGAGGGCGTGTGGCACCTTAGAGGCTAACAAATTGAGCGGAGCATAAGCTTTCCTGAGCTACAGCTCACTTCATCGGACTCGCTTCACCTCCTAGGCAGTGATCCCGGAGAGGGGTAATTTAACAAAACCCCGCTGGATTTGCTACTCCCCAGAGCCACACACTCAGCCTGGCGTTCGGGCTTTGCCTCAGCCCGTTTTCTGCCTGCGCGTTCCATCGCCCCGGTAATAGGTCAAGGGGAATAAAATCTACAGTGAAATCCAGGGAAGGAGACTACGATCTGCTAGTTCTTTACTCCCTCTGGACACACACCGACCAACCTCACCCTCACCGTGTTTGGGGCATCACGGGACTGACTGTCTCAGGTTCAGTAATTTAAACCGGGAGCTCAGGTTCTGACGCTGCTGCAGTAGAAAAGAGGAGGAAGGTAAAGAAAATGGGGGGGGGGGGGATGACATTTTAAATGTGCTTTTTTTAACTCACTCACCCTGGCTTTCAGTGCCGTAGTGTGTAGGTGCCGCATCCTGTCCGGGCAACTTCAGAAATGTAAATCTTCCAGACCAAAAAAAGCTTTTGATTTTGTTCCAGCTTTTTGTTTTTCTCTTCCGGGTTTAGCACTTGCCTGCTTAACGCCGCTAGCAAAAGTAAACAAACAGGTTCACAACCTGCCTGTGACCTCTGCTCCAACTTACTTTTTAATGATATGTATATATATTAATGTTATGGGATTTTCTCCTCCCGATACGCTGCGGACGTGGAAACCTTTCTTTCTAGCTTGATCCCTTCCCTCCCATCCCCACTTCATTACGCTAAAATGAAAACCCGACCCACATTCATTCAGTAAGAACAGCGGCATCGCTGGAAAGCAAAGGCAAAACCTGATGGCAATATCCTCCAGCAAAGCCAAGACGCGTCAGCTTTCATGCATACGGGTGGTTTACCTGCACAGGAAATGTCTCGTCATTATGAGATTACTGGAGCAGCCCAGTAGGTATTCGTTGTCAATGACCTGTCACTACGGGAAAGCTGAACCTGTACATACATAAAAACAGAAGCCAAACAAATCAAAGCTGTGATCAGCTGCTTCCCGGTACATTCCTGAGCGCAGCTGCAGGGAAGAAGGAGAGCGTGAATCATTCAAGCGAGTCAAGCAGTCCAGAAACCAGTCCTTTTGTAAATCATCTATCCAGAACAGTCTTCAAATTCCTAATCCCCCTGGACTGTGCACCTTGCAAGCAGTGGGGAAAGGGACAAGGAGAAACGGTTGGCTTAACTCGATGTCTCTGATTAAAGTTTGATTAAAAAAAACAAACCAAAGCAGAAGCATTTTGTAACTCATGGGGTGAGGTACCTTCAAACTCTTCTATTTGTATTGTAAGGTATCATTCTAGGGATTATTACTTCTATTTTTAAAAGCATCAATGGTGAGCCCTCTTGTATAATATGTGTACAATCTCCAGTGTACATTTCCTCCAGAAAGAGGAAGAGAACAGCCAGTGAAGGATTGCATATTACATTGCCTTCATGTCTAAGTGGAATTACTGAACTAAACAGTTGTGTTTATTGCTGTGAGCAGAGCTGCACATAATAGCAGGTACAAACATGCCTATATTTGCAGCTCTGCACCTTTATACCATGTCAACGCACCTAGAGAACTAAAATGTTGCCTCAGGATTTGCAAGTATTCCCTCTATTAGGTATAAGGAATACTGTACATACTAATACGTTATCCTTAAGGCAAAATGACCAGTGTACATGGTTAACAATTTGAAAATCATGTGCAAAACATAATTTTCAAACACGTACAACTTTTATTATTTATAAAACAGTTTCTCTTCAGAACACTAGCCTTCACTGGAGAGGAAATCCATAGCAAGTATGACATTTTAAAATAAAACAATTCTTTATTCAAATGCATTGGAATAATTTCCAAAGTCCTAAAAAACACTATTTTTCACACTAACAGTCAAACAGTTTTACCAAACATCCCAGAGCAAATTCCTTCTAAAAGAACAAGCAAGAGACATTTCAACCCCTGGGGCATTTTTTGCCTCCATGCACCTGACCATAGGGGGCTTAGAATGAAATTGCCTCCTTTACTGTGACTATATTGTTCATGCAGTGCTATGACATAACTATCATTATTTGTATCATGATAGCACCTAGAGGCCCCCATCATGGATCAAGGTCCTATTGTGTTAGGCACTTTATACATATATAATTAAAAGATCATCCCCAAAAGCTTATAGTCTAAGCCTGTGTCATCAATTGCTATGCATGCTGTGATCATTTGAAAATGAGTTGGAGTCTGAAGAATGGCTTTCTTTATGAATCTCAATGTTCATTGTTCTGTGCATTTTGCAGATCGCGTTCAAGTTGGCTGCCGGGAACTGAGATCCACCAAGTACATTTCAGATGGCCAGTGTACCAGCATAAATCCTTTGAAAGAGCTTGTGTGTGCTGGTGAGTGCCTTCCTTTGCCAGTGCTCCCTAACTGGATTGGAGGAGGTTATGGACCCAAGTACTGGAGCAGAAGGAGCTCCCAAGAGTGGAGATGTGTCAATGACAAAACTCGCACACAGAGGATCCAGCTCCAGTGTCAAGATGGAAGTACAAGAACCTACAAAATAACTGTGGTCACGGCCTGCAAATGCAAGAGGTACACCAGGCAGCACAACGAGTCCAGCCACAATTTTGAGGGAACCTCTCAGGCAAAGCCCACCCAGCATCACAAAGAGAGAAAAAGAGCCAGTAAATCCAGCAAGCACAGCTCAAGTTAGAAGTCAGGCAACCCTTCCCCCAAAACTGAACTCATCTGAACCATCTTCTTTACAGATCTGACTGCTTAAAAGACAAGTCTGCCATTGCTGTGTTCTCACTTGACAGTGCATTGCTTTGACCAAACTCAAAATGGCATTCTGTGCATATGGACCTTTTTGGTGATTTTCCAAATGCTCCAGATGGGCAGTACCACAAGCCTTCTAACCCCACACAATGAAGTCTTACATTTTTTGAGGTGTGGAAGCAAAGAATTGTTCCCATGAACATTCACTGAAATTTTATTTTTTAGAAAGGTGCTTTGTTGTGAGTTTTCACGGGAACAGTTGATTAGCAAATGTCTCTTGCCTTCCAAATAATATTTTATGAACTTTTGACATATTTGCTTAAAAGCAGCCATCGGTAACTGTTAGTTTCATTCTAACAAAACAATGCCTTGCATGCTGATCTTTTTCTTCTGTCTACCAAAAACTAAAATATGCATGGCAGCAATTGAAAAGTAAAGCTGAATAAACTATTTATTTGTCACTGTAATTATTTAATGAGCTTTTTACATGTAATTTTTTTTCAAAATGTTCATCTTATGTTTTATAGCTTTTTCCATGTATCAAAGTATTTTCTTATGATTTGTGACTGAATTAGAATACACATTTTGTAGATAATGTAAAATAGATGTTTTAGCATTCTTGGTACATATATATATATATTTCATTTTGAACATTAATAGTTTTGGGTTTTATTTTGCAAATAGCATTTTGAAAACTGTTTTGTACATCATAAGCTCTGTATTATTTTTGTTTAAAGTGTGCAATCAAAAGATAGAAATGACTTCCTTTCAGATTCATCCGTTTCTCTCTCTCTTTTTTTTTTAACAAAATAAACAGCTATAAAGATGTATTGTCTTTGGAACTCTATCATGTATGAAAATGCACACATTTTTGACCAATCATGGCATGCAATCTAATAAAGTGGGATGTTTTACACTACTTGATTGAAGGCAAGTGCCATAAAAAGTCTTGCAGCAATATTTAGCATAAAAATAACCTTTCAATGGATTCCTTTGGCTTGTAGACATCTTATGTGATCATCTAACAGCTGGTGCTTATTAGTGATCCAAACCAGGCTCATATTTAACAATTCTCAATGTGTACATTGTAGAAATATATATATATATATATATATATATATATATATATATATATATATATATGGGAGGTTTTACAAGCTAATAAAACCAACCCAATTTATTTATATTTTTCCATTTATGATTATCAAGTTACAAACTTACGGTTAAAATAGTAATCAATATAAACTTTCTTCTAAACACAATTTAGTCTTGCACATTCTTCACCAAATATTGTGAAATATGTAGTAAGCAGTCAATTTTTCAGCATAGACTGTGAATCATCTGTTGGTTATCATTCAGACTATATTAAGACTGAGATGATTTTCATCAATACTTGTACTCAATGATTACTCTATACTGGGGTAAACAGTAAGGGCTAGATTCCCCAACCTGCTGCATCATTCTCAACTGGTAGCATTTTACACCCTTTTAGCACTGATGTAAATGGCTACCCAAGGAACAAGGCAATGGAGAATCTGGCCCTAATAAAGTATGCTGTACAAAACTCCTCTTGGACAGAATATTTCTATCAGCCCACCTTACATTTTAAATAAATAAGGCTCAAGAACTGTATTGTGCCATCATTTTTAAAATGGAACTCCTCACTGGTTATTAATGAAGACCTCTGTTTAAAAATACATGCCACAATTTGGCTCCTAGGATCCTAAATTTTAATGACATTGCAAAAGTCTTTCTAATTACATTTGCTTCCCCTTACCCAATTTTTTTAAGAACACATATGAAAGTAACATTATGTATGAGAAAAAAAGAGAAAATGTTCTTGTAATTGTGCTTTTCTTCCTATGGGGTTATCACCTTAACTTTGGAAATGGAAAGAGAAAAAGATGAAATCTATCATCTGTAATCTATAGAACACAAAGCATTATATATTTAAGGAAAAAATAAACAAGTTAATAACCCAGATTGTTTTCTTTAAATTAACTTTGGGAGATCATGGAAATTCCAGACTAATCAGCCTGGAGACTGAGGGCCAGAATCTCAATTATACCAAAACCTCTGCACACCACTCTGGCAGCTTAAATAATCCTTCATTTACATCCAGTTTAAGGCCCCTACATATTACAAGAGGGGTGTAAAAGGGTTTTAGTGTAAATGAGAAAATGTTTTTCCACAAAACACATGTAGCCTGGGCAGCAATATATCTGACTTCACCATGCCTTCCTGCTAAGGAGTCTCAACCTTGTTAGAATCATAGAATAGAATATCAGGGTTGGAAGGGACCTCAGGAGGTCATCTAGTCCAACCCCCTACTCAAAGCAGGACCAATCCCCAATTTTTGCCCCAGATCCCTAAATGGCCCCTCCGAGATTGAACTCACAACCCTAGGTTTAGCAGGCCAATGCTTGTTAGGAAGAACCACCTCTAGCATTGAGAGGGTAGTTCAGTCTCCATTACAATTCAGTCTTTGTCTTCTTCACTATGTCTACACAAGGACAGTGGCCCTTTTCTGACAGTGTTGTCAGCAACTGATCTCCCTTGGGTCCTACCCAATTGATGTTTAAAATGTGTAGACAGGAAAAACCATACCCAGCATTGTTACAGAAAATGTCTGGTATTATGCTCTAGCAAGTTTCTAATACCCTTTTTATAAATGATGTTGAAAATGATTTTATTCTCTCTACATTAGCAGCTAAACTATTTTCAGGACCAGGTTGGGGGGACAAGGAGGTCTTGTGTAGACAGGACCAAAAAGTTAATAATATTTTTTGTTATTGGACAGTTTTTGGTCATGTGGAGACTAGGGCAATTCTGCCCCCTTCATTCAGGTTGAATAGTACTTTACTCATCACTTAAGTCAATGGGCTACTCAAGGAATAAAATGCTACTTAACATGAGTGAGGGTGGAAAAATCTGGACTTTGATCTCTCACCTTCTGTAAAATGGGAATAATATTCCTTTCCTATCTCAGAGGAATGTTGTATGACAAATCCATAAATACACAGAAGGGGCTCTCATAGATTACAACCCCACAGATAAAGCAAATCCAACTCTTTCATTTTTATGAGTAAGGCTATTCCAAATGCCAACAAATGTATCCATTTTTCACACTAATCTTTAGACATTTAGGGCTTGTCTACATGGCACAGCAATCCACACTAGAAGAGCATGAATTCTAAAGCACACCGATGTATTGTACACTAACTGCCCTGTGTAGACCTGAACTTTTAGTGCACACCAGCAAGATCTACGCAAGACAGTTAGTCTGTAACACGTTGATGTGATTTAGAATTCACACTCCTCCAGTGTGAGTTGCCACATGATGTAGACAAGCCATCACTCAAGATGAAAAAGCACTGAGGATTAAAACAATTAACTAACTTTGAAGTTGGGAGTTAGTCAAGCCAATAGAAATGTGTCTGCTTACACATGCAGTGAATTTGACTCTAATGTGATTGGAGTACAATACTCATAATAATAATAATAAAAAAGGGGATGGCTATCATGTCCTAGTCTTAGCTTCCCTCTAAGCAGAGTGAGTTTTAGTTGTAAAAATAATAAATAACTTTAATAATGATTCTACTCTTAAGAATACTGTTAGTAACTTTACACAGATCATCGGTTCTTGCAGTAACATGTACAGGGGTCTTAGAGGGATGGACAATTCTGAATGGGGAAATTTCTTCACAGTGTCTTGCTGGAGGAAATGTAGTTTGCCCCCTCTCCCCCCAGAAAAGACAACGGGGTCCACCCTCAAATTTGTTAGATCTCCAGGGACTTGAGGGATGCCAATGCCATCCTAATGGATTCCCTGTGTATCTGCAGTGGCTCTGGCCTCCTTTGCTCTCCTGCATTGCATCTCCCTTAACCATGGGAGTTCTGAGGAAGGAATAACTAGAGACCTGAGCTGTACCATTCATGGGGCTATACAGGGCAATGTGTATCATTCCCACCCACCTCTTGGCTCCAGCCTGCCTGCATCTCCCTCTGGCCTATATAGTCTCAGTCCCTTCTTCTCATGCTGAACTTGAATGCACAGAGCCCCATCCATAGGTTTTAGATGAGAGGGAAACAATGATGCAGAGTCAGTTGACTTCCCTCTTCCAAATATGGAGATGCCCCTCCCTGTGAGGATGCAGTGATATGATCTGGGCTACAGTGTTGATAATTAGCTCTTGGAGCCATGCTGTTATAGTTAAATGAAACAAATACTAATGTTCAAAAATGGAACTGAAATAATTTAATATATGATCAATAATATTATATTAAGTCAGATTCATTCAGCCTCTGTTGAAAAGGACAGAGCTTTAGGCCAGACCTTGAATGTTTTCATTGAAAACTACAAAATGTAAACAGACAAAAGTGGCTTGTAAATGTATTGAATAAATACAATGTAGAGGCAGATTAGGTCATTGTTACATGAATAGATAGTGAATTTTCTTCTACAGAATGTATAGAACCTGTCTATATAATATGTTCCTCAATGGGTGGGGTGAGGAGGCCCGGGGCTTCTGAAAATAGTGTTTCTCTGTAGTTATTGTAACATCAGCCTATAGTGTAAAGTGATATCTTTCATCTCAGTGCCTTCTATTCAGTGGGTAAATAAATACTTGTGTCTGTCCTCCTGATTGATGGACAACCAGTCACAAGACAAAGGAAGATATCTCCACTCCGATGAAATGTGGGTCCTCTGCAATCCAATCTCTAGAAAAATCAAGTTAGTTTTACATTTAAAATCTAGTATTTTTTTAAAAAATATTTTTAAAAAGCCTGCTATTTTCATCTTTTGAAAATTAAAGCTGAACACATTCAGTACAATTGGGTAAGATATATCATTATTTCATTACTTTCCTGTTGATGACAGTAGCCCACAGCAAAGGGGCAAATTGTTTTATAATGAATGAAAATCAATTTTCCACAGACATCATTAGAAACCAGATGTTGATTGTTTTGATAGCACTGTAACTACTCAGAGGAAAGGGAATGCTGTGGAGTTGCAGGGGTGGCGTGAGAGTGTTATTAGAGCATTCTCCATTTTGGAGGTCAAAAGTGTACGACTCTTGTAGGACAAAGATTAGAAAGACCTTTAAGAGGTTTATTTATTCACTTTTTAGTAATAGTCACATTGTTTCTTCCTCACCAGCAGCCTTGAAATCAGAAGTGCCAAATACAAGTTCAGTCATTTATTTGGAAATAAAGCAGACTTTTGAATAATACCCTTGGAAATAGCTACCAGATTTCTGTTAGTAAATCTCTGTAGTCCTCCTAAACTTGACCTTTACATCCTTCCTGAAGAGGTACAGCATTAATCACAAAGGGACTGTTCAACACATTCCACTGTGGGATTCTTGTTGCTACATTATTAACCTGGAGGTGCTTAGTGGAAAATTATAAGGAGCCTTCAGTGCTGGAAAGCATTCTCTTCTCATGATGCATTTCCTTTCCCGTAGGCCAAGCAGGGGGCTTTGATTTTAATTTTATTGACATACAGGTAAATATAGCTCCAGGTTAAAATTGGAATTTGTCTACAGATTTATGAGTCAAGCAGACATTCTGTCACTAGATTTGTTCATTTTACTTGCACATCATCACAACAACAAGAAACCTGCCTGAGCATCTTTCTGAAAGACATCCAACCTTTCAGATCATTTCACATCTGAGCTGTCTTGACACATTAGTTCCTCCCCACTCTTACAGTTTTTGTGAGTTATATTGCCAACCACCTGGAAAATCTTCTTCAAGACTTCCAGTTACAAGTAATTATTCTACTTTCCCTTCTTAATTAATGCTGGCCATGCAATACAGCACAAACAATTACTTGAAATATTTCTAAATTTATTCTTACCAAATTTCTGAAAAAATCTCCATAAACATATAAATATATAATTCATTTTTAAAAACACATAGTTGACAAACATATAAAACTTTAACGGGTAATGTAACACTGCATAAATGTAAGAATGGGTACATGTAATTTATACCCCCCTTTAAGGCTTCTTTAAATTGCCAGAGTGGTGTAAAGATGTCAGTGTAAATGATAATCAGTTCTATTGATTTCAATGGAGCTGTTTGTGGAATAAAGTACTATACAATATACATATAGGTATCAAAATCTGCTTCACTGTAAGAGAGATTTATACCAGAATATTCTTTAAAGTTGCTGTGCTTACTAGGCATTGAGGAAGCCACTTGCTGTCACACCAACAATATCAGCTAATAAGGAATAATATTACATACAATAAAATGTTAACTTTATGTTATTGACTACCTTTCTATATATTTTTTCTTGTTCCATTTTGAATCCTATTGCTATGTTTCAGTAATCCTACAGTAACTGTATTATTGCCTTTCAAATAAACACACTTGTTTCTCCCATGGCTAAAGCACTTAGCTCTTTTGAGCCATATTCACTAAAGCACCCTGGTTCATATTTTTCTGCTTGGAGATATGTGCAGTCTCCTTTTCTGTACAGTGAATACATTATTATTTTTAATTATGGTAATTGAGATGAGAACTCATTATCTAGTTTGGCCTAGAAGTTCCACATCTGATTTATGTTCGTGAGGCGTGATCTGGGGGGCAGTTAGTGGGGAAATTACAAAGATACCTAATAAAAACATAATCCAGTTTGTGCTATCCCATGCTAAAGTAGGCAAAAGATAGGTTCACAGAAGCAGTTTTATACATAGGAAACTGTGGAAACTTGAAGGAAGAGGCATAGGAAGAACAAGAAGTGCTTGTCCAGTTCGACCACAGGAACAGGAAGCAAGGAGTAACTAGGTAACTGAAGGATTATATATTGAGAGATTTTGTAAAATGAGGACTGTTTGATTTTAACCCTGCCGGAAGCAAGATTAAGCTATTTGTTGCCTGATGGATTTTTTTTTTGACAAGTTGAGGAAAGCTCCTGTTCAGACTCCTTGGGCATTAAGAGACTTGGGACAAAATACAACATGGTTTTACAAAAGGTAGATCGTGCCAAACCAACCTAATCTCCTTTTTTGAAAAAGTAACAGATTTTTTAGATAAAGGAAATGCAGTGGATCTAATTTACCTAGATTTCAGTAAGGCATTTGATACCGTGCCACATGGGGAATTATTAGTTAAATTGGAGAAGATGGGGATCAATATGAACATCAGAAGGTGGATAAGGAATTGGTTAAAGGGGAGACTGCAACGGGTCCTACTGAAAGGCGAACTGTCAGGTTGGAGGGAGGTTACCAGTGGAGTTCCTCAGGGATCGGTTTTGGGACCAATCTTATTTAATCTTTTTATTACTGACCTTGGCACAAAAAGTGGGAGTGTGCTAATAAAGTTTGCAGATGATACAAAGCTGGGAGGTATTGCCAATTCGGAGAAGGATCGGGATATTATACAGGAGGATCTGGATGACCTTGTAAACTGGAGTAATAGTAATAGGATGAAATTTAATAGTGAGAAGTGTAAGGTTATGCATTTAGGGATTAATAACAAGAATTTTAGTTATAAGCTGGGGACGCATCAATTAGAAGTAACGGAAGAGGAGAAGGACCTTGGAGTATTGGTTGATCATAGGATGACTATGAGCCACCAATGTGATATGGCCGTGAAAAAAGCTAATGCGGTCTTGGGATGCATCACACGAGGTATTTCCAGTAGAGATAAGGAGGTGTTAGTACTGTTACTTGGGTTTTAGTTGGGTTTAGTGGGGTTGGGAGTACTCTGAGCCGTGTTGTAAGTTTAAAAACTTGGCTTGGTGAGATGTTTCTCTACTGGCATGTCATAAGCAGAGGAAAGGAGTGGAAATTGTGTCAGGAAGGACCCAAGAATAATACATGGAGGACTGCAGGAGCTATATTGTATGTTCCTTTCCTTTTCCAAAACCATCAGAACTTTTTCACTTGAACACTGAGAAACTAAAACTCCACTGGATTTTGAGTGGTGCTGACCAGCAGGTGGCAGAACCAGAGTGCAGCCAATGTACATGGTACACTTTCCTCAGGACTCTGTGGATTTTCAAGTAGAAATACCCACACAGGAATTAATCCTGCTCCTAGCTGCATCTCTGCAACTTCTACCCCCACGTACCTTGACATGGAGGGTAGTGCATAACCACAGCATGTATGCCAAGCATGGATTCCAACTCAGCCATGTTACAATGCTACGGAGAAAGCCAAGGAGACACTGGGATCTGATATCTCCACAGATCCTCATGTACCACCCTGTTGCAAAGACACAACCCTTGCCTCGTCCATGTGGCCATACACCTCCCCCACAAGGGGAGAACATAGCAGAAACTCTGCAAGTTCATACTTACAGAGTTCTCAGAGCCCTGTCACTCCACCACATACCCAGTTTTTTTCCAAGGGAGAATTTAGCCCATACTCATCCACCAAGGAATGTAGTGATGTTTATCAAAAAGATCAGTGCTACCCTTACAAAATTATTAATTCATAATCAAATTTTGTGACCAAGATTTATTAGAAATGGTTATTAGGAAATCATCCACAGAAAACCTTCAAGTTCTATACAACTAATAAGCTCTCTCTTTCTTTCACATTTCATATCTGTACTCATATATCTTGACATCCCTTCCCAAGGAAACAAAATGTGTTTGCAAGATCCTCTGCCAAGATTAGAGCAAGTGTTAATTATAACATTCCAGTTTTCATTTGCTTAATTATCTGCATTTTTTTTAACACAAAAAGCCTTAATTATATAATCCATCTACATAGCTGACTGGAACTTCCCTTAAAAATTAACATTTGTTGGGATTTTTAATCTATTGAAATACTGGAGACATGCTACAAATCTGACTACCTCCATATTTTTACAAGTATCTGCTGATGACAAAATTTCCCCCTTCTTTCTTGACAGATGCCCCCCTCATTGGCTTGCCATTTGGATTCTCGTTCACTGCAGTGGAAAATTTACACATTCCTCCACTCTGTCTAAACAGATGAAGAAGTTTCTACATTGTATTGACGAAAAACTGGATCCTGTATTCTCAAAATGTATAATGGTGCAAAAGCCAGAACTTAAATGGAAGCAGGAGATATGGCTAGAGATGAATGTCAGGAAAAAATATTTTTAAAATGCATAAAGTGGAAGAATAGGGGACTGGATATCTCAGAGAACTGGTAATAGGATACAGAGCATTTCTCACTAAGTCATTGGTTTGTTTCTAGCAGATCAGTAGTGAATAAAAGTAATTATCTGATGGTTGTTCAGTGGAGTCTGTGTTAAAAAATTCATAGGCCCAGATCCTGAAATGTATTTAGGCTAATTTCCACAGATTTCAATGGATGTTAGGAGTCCAAAAATACCTTCCATGATATGGGCCACAATCTTGTACAACTGCTAGTGACAGGTAGCCACATCACACCACTGAAATTGGGAAAAATTGGTAACTTGTTGAAACTCTTAGCAGACAAGCCTAGGACCAAAAAGGATTGAAAGACTGAACTTCCCCTTTCATCACTAGAAGTGGACCATCCAGAAAGGGCTGAGGTGTAGTGGCAGGGCAGAGCACAGCTGCTGTCTATGCTGTGTCTACCGGTCTTTAGGACTGTCATTCCAGCACTTTGTTAGCTCTAAAATAACATTTTTTAAAAGAGATTAAAAAGTTCACAAATCAATGATGTACAAGGCAGGCATTATGTCAATTTACTTTGCCCAAGGCACCTGTTAAAAGGGTTACAGTGTAAAAGAAAAAAAGAAACCCACATACCCCCTTTTGTTTAAAGCATACCAAACAGATCTAGGACTGGTGAATAGAGCCTCAATTTGCTTTTGGCTATAATCTCACCTTACCTGATGCCATTTTAGATCCCTGACAATTTAGTTGCGACCAGCATGTTTGCTGGGTAGAAACTTTATACATCAATATTATTTCTTTTGTGCCTCTTGGCCAATCAAGTATGGACCCTCCTGCATTCCCCATGAAGCTCAGATGAACATTTCTGGCACACTAAGGATGAGTAAGGAACACTATTAATATAATAAGAGTCACAGAAACGATATTGTCAGTGTAATAATAAATACAAACAATACTTCACACTTCTAGGGGATTTTTCATCCAAGAATCTACAAAAGTTTTTCACATTAGTTGAGTTTAACAATTCCCTGATAGGATAGGTAAGTAGCACTATCCCCAGTCATAAGCACCTTGGTACTTCTGTGAAGAAATGACTCAGAGCACGTTATGGTGCCATTCATAAAACCAAACTTTTATTAAATACAGAAAAAGAAACCATACATGAATTAGAACTTTCAAAATCCTGCATACATCCTAAATCTCTGACTTCGGTTCCTGAAATTTAACTGGAATCTTGTCTCTGCATTTACCTATGTCGGTGCAGCTCATGGCTCAAGTGACACTTGCTAGGGCAGTGCTATAAATTATTTATGTAGCAGAGTTTATTTAAAAAAAGTGTTATTGTTGCACCTGTGACTCTTTAAATGAATCTTCACTGGGTTGGCTGATGCCTCCTATGTCCTGCCAGTCTTTTTCAGGAGTCTTGTTTGATTGTTCTTAACAAACCCATTCTCTCTCTGGATCGATTTATCCCTATTACAAATCCCTATTAATAATCCCTATTATAATAAATCCCTATTATAATCAGAGGTGATTGTTCATGAGCTGAAAGGCGAGTGGGAGGAGTTTAAATTTAACATGGGCTTTCTCCTTAGCTATAGCCAGGTATGCCAGCTCTACACCAATGGAAGATTCCCCTATACAGATGGAATCCTTAACTGGCCATTTCAAAGGGCTTTAAACCTGTTTTGTGCAGTTGGAGTAGATGTGCTGGGACAAAGGATCTGGCCACATCTCCCATCTTTAACTGAGCTGTGACCACACTACGGCATGCAGTCATCAATTTAACCCCGTAATGAGGGACAAACACAAAAATTGTTTCCCTGATGTTCTGAAAAAGGTATGGAAAGACAGAATGCTGCAATGATTTAAAAGAAAGAAAGGGAGGGGAAATAAAGGTAGTTCCTAAAAATAACATTCATGTATATGCGTGCATAAACAAAAGAAAGGAATCTTAGTACAAGGTAAAGGGACTAGAAGCTGAAGGAGAAAATCCTCAGTGCCTTGAAGGAGGGAAAGAATGGAGCTTTCACTCTCCTTTTCCAGGAGGGCTGCTCTACAGGCTCCACAAAACAATAAAAACAAGGTGAAAGCGAGAGACCTTTTATTTTGCCATGAAGATTCCCTAAGAGCTCTTCCTTACCAAACCTGATGTTACCAAAAACAGGGAAGGAAATATTATCTAAAAGGAAAAATCAATCCCCATATGATACAAAACTGAGGAAGAGAAAGACAGGATTTTTCAAAATTTTCTGTGAGATCTGCTCTGCACAGGAGAGAAGGGTCATAAGGAAACCATAACTGGTTTCCTGCTTCTCAAGCCACCGTAGTTCCAGCCCAGATGGAAGTTACAATAGCCTAAATGCTGCTTGCGTTTATGACAGCTGGCTATCATCTCTAAGGGACTAGAGATCAACCAAGAATTTGCAGAGGTGAGCTCCACCTACCCCATCAGGAAGGAGAATCCTCCAGCTGTGTAGAGTCAATGTCGTTGGTAGAGGCTGTGTTGAAGGAAAGGGTCACAACTGGAGCAAATGATGCCCTAGTGATTCCTGGCTGCTGGAACTACTCATTGGGGGGGGGGGTCACTGAAACAAGACATAACTTGGTGCACTACTAAGGCTTTTCTAGATTATACTGGGGTCAAACTGGTTCCCTGACAGCCCCAGGATTGTGGAAGGATATAAAGATAGTATAAAGACATTTTTGCCCTTGGCCCCCTCAGTTTCTGTGCTGAGTATAGCTCTGAAACATACAAGGGTTGAGCCCAGAGACTTGCATGAGTAGCTAATAGTTTACATGATTTTTTTTATACTTTATAAGCATTGTTTAAAGGGTTTAAAGTAGAAAGATACAGAAAAGAATGTGATATTTTAACAAATTCAGTAAATTACAATGTGAACAAAGGATTCTTAAGCAAGTTATCAATACACAAAAAACACAAGGCACAAAAAGAAAAGGAGTACTTGTGGCACCATAGAGACTAACAAATTCTGAAACAAGACACAAGCAACTTGTAACATTTTTACAAGGCTATCTGAACTGGGAGGATATAAAAATAAAGAGGAGAAACTGTTTGGATATATACAAAACATTGAGATTATTTGAAAACAAGGTGCTGAAGAGGGAATTGTGCCAAAGACTCACAGGCTTAACTAAAATTTTAAAAATCTCCATAACTGAAAACTCCTACTGGGGCTAGATGCAGAGGCTGTAAGAGATACTATCCTTTGCCTCTTTGATTAACTAACTTTTGATTGTACTCCAGCCCAAATATATTTTATAACTACACTGCTCTTTACTGTAGGCACTCTGATTTTTTGTGCAGATACATAGAAAGACAATCAACAACCACCAGGATTAGGTAGGTGGCATAGAGAGCTCTCAGACTTATTCCAAATGTCCCCACTATGCTGAAGCACTGAAGCACAGTGGGCGAATTTTACTCCACACACAAAAACCCCCAAATATTACAGGTGGAGTTATTTCATTATAATTACCTACATTATGGCAGGTTTCAGAGTAGCAGTCGTGTTAGTCTGTATTCGCAAAAAGAAAAGGAGTACTTGTGGCACCTTAGAGACTAACAAATTTATTAGCGCATAAGCTTTCGTGAGCTACAGCTCACTTCATCGGATGCATCTGTAGCTCACGAAAGCTTATGATCTAATAAATTTGTTAGTCTCTAAGGTGCCACAAGTACTCCTTTTCTTTTTACATTATGGCAGTGTCTAGAGGCCCCATTGTTTTAGGTGCTTTAGAAACACATAGTAAGAGATAGTCCCATCCCTGAAAAGCTTATGATCTAAATAGGCAAAGGAAGTCCCTACAGAATTAGGCACTGGGTAACTTGGCCAGTCTGCAGTAGAACCAGGAGTTGAACCCAGGTTTCCTGAGTCCCTGTCCAGTGCCTTCATCATCTCATCCTTCCTCCCTAGAGTGGTGAAGCGAAACTTGCCACCCTACAACCCAGGGCCACAGGGCTGAGTTTTTCACAACTTCCTCTTACTCCAGCCCCCATGGCTGCTATTCCACCATATAAGCTAGAATAGTGTTCATATCCCCCCTGCACAGTTGCTTGGAGTACTAGGGCTACTCAAGGCAGGCAGGCAGAAGCAGCTTTCCATACTGGCCAGGCACAGGCTATCATGGAAACCACTTTAGCAGGGCACAGGAATATGCCGGCAACTATGCATCTGCTCAGTTGACTGATCCCCATGAAACTCCTATGCAGGAATTCCTGGCATCACCCTTCAGCACCAGGGTGGATTTCACAAACAGGGATTTTAAGGCGAGAGAGTTGAAAAAATGGGGGAAAATGTTAAAAATCTGTTCCATCAAAAAACTAAAAAGTTGAGGTTTTGCAACCAGTTCCTATTACAAGTGACTTGCCCAAAGTTATAAAAAAAAAAGTCTGTGGCAAAGTCAGAAATTTAACTCAGATTTCCTGAGTCTCAGTCTCATGCTTGAAATACATGATAATCCTTAAAATAGGGGATAAGGTTACAGACACAAATCAGATGTCAAGAATTATAACATTCAAAAACCAGTCGGAGAACACTTCAGTCTCTCCTGTCACACGATTACAGACCTGAGAGGGGCTATCCTTCAACAAAAAAACTTCAAAAACAGACTCCAATGAGAGACTGCTGAATTGGAATTAATTTGCAAACTGGATACAATTAACTTAGGCTTGAATAGAGACTGGGAGTGGATGGGTCATTACATAAAGTAAAGCTATTTCCCCATGTTATTTCTCCCCCCACACCACCCCCCACTGTTCCTCAGACGTTCTTGTTAACTGCTGGAAATGGCTCACCTTGATTATCACCACAAAAAGTTTTCCCCCCCTCCTTCCTGCTGGTAATAGCTCATCTTAAGTGATCACTCTCCTTACAGTGTGTATGATAAAACCCATTGTTTCATGTTCTCTGTGTGTGTAAATAAATCTCCCCACTGTATTTTCCTCCGAATGCATCTGATGAAGTGAGCTGTAGCTCACGAAAGCTTACACTCAAATAAATGTGTTAGTCACTATGGTGCCACAAGTACTCCTTTTCTTTTTAGTCTGTAAAAGGATGAGGATTTTATCTGTATTCAGTTTTATTACTGTACTAGACTTAGAATTGCAGATTCTATTTTATTTTACTTGGTAATTTACTTTTTTCTGCCCGTTACTACTTGAACCACTTAAATCCTACTTTCTGTATTTAATAAAATCACTTTTTACTTATTAATTAAACCAGAGTATGTATTAATACCTGGGGTGGGGTGGTGGGGAGAAACAACTGTGCATATCTCTCTATCAGTGTTATAGAAGGAAAACAATTTATGAGTTTACCCTGTATAAGCTTTATACAGAGTAAAACAGATTTATTTGGGGTTTTGACCCCATTGGGTGTTGGGCTTCTGAGTGTTAAAGACAGGCATACTTCTTACATTGCTTTCAGTTAAGTCTGCAACTTTGGGGGATGTGGTTCAGACCCTGGGTCTGTGTTGGAGCGGACTAGCGTGTCTGGCTCAGCAAGACAGAGTCCTGGAGTTCTAACCTGGCAGAGAAAGCAGGGGCAGAAGTACTCTTGGCACATCAATTGGCAGCCCCAGGGGGTTTCTGTGATCCAATCCATCGCAAACACACACTAAAAAGTGCCTTATTTTAAAATAATTCAGTTTAAAGCAACTTAATCTTGAAATCTATACCTTAACATTCTAAATACATTACTTTGATGTAAATGTGTAAAATTTCTGTTGGAGTTGAAAAGGTATTCAAATCATAATGCACCACTTTAGGTTCAGATTTTAAAATATTTGTAATTTTACGTCAAACATCAAATGAACAGGTTGCTTAATTTTTCCAATACTTCCATAAAATATCAGTAAGCCTTGTTTGTCTCCAGACCAAATTTAAATTATCTATCAGAACTAATTAAAACAATGTTAACGGTGAGACATAAAATAAATGCAACACAATGGGTGAAACTTGCCATATGTCATTCAATACTTATCCACAGTGAAGTGCAAGTAGTTATGAAAACATTCCATTGTGCACAGATGCCACATTTCACACTTTTCTTTCTATTTGTGTCAGAATACTTTATGTTCTCTATTTACTCTCTAGTTGGTGAATTCTTTTTTTTAAAAACACATGAAATATGTTTACCAATTAACCAAAATTCAGTACCTACACTACCATTTAGTTTGGTGGACACAAATTGTAATCACATACTAAAATATGTAAGATCTGTTGCGCATGCAAAACTAGAACATGTAAAGTAAAATGAAGGTGAGATAGTGTGCTATACACAAAGGGCCAAATACTGCATGACTTGTGTAACTAAAATTCCCTTTAAAGACCTAATCCTATAAATATTCATGCATGTACTAAACTTTAAGCAAGAGACATCAGGAGAACTACTCAGATTCATCGATTCCAAGGCCAGAAGGAACCATTCGTGGATTGTGCTGGGGCTCAAGTGGGAGATACGTGGCCTGATGCCTAGAGTGATGCCGCAGTGCACATGCCCAGGGGCAGAAACTTAGACCATCAGGCAATTTTTAGTGCATAAACTTAGGCACCACTTGAGTTTAGGCACCTACAGGGTTAGGCTGGAGCCAATTGGGGGTTTTGTGGATCTAAGTGATGCCTAAAAATGGTACATACATGCATAAATTTGCAGTTTAGGTGCCTAGATTCATTTGTGAATCCAGGCCCGTAAGAAATAGGAACTAAGATGAAAAACAGCTGCATCAAGCTCAATCCAATCAAGATCAAGGTGATACTAACAGGCAAAGAAAATCACTGAGAAACTAACAAGTGCTGTGACTGAATAACCTTGAGGTCCTTTTCAAACCATCACTACACATGGACATCCAAATAGATGCAGTGTTCAGAACGGCTTTCTTCAGTTTTCAGGTGGCCTGGAGATTATCCTATGTGCCTAGGGCGGCCCCTGTGAAGGGCGGCATTTCGGCCAATATTGGGGCAGGCGCTTTGGCGGCTCTCTGGCCGCTTTTTTTTTGTTTTTTTTGCTTCGGCAGTTCGGGTGGCGTTTTTTTTTTTCCTTGGGGCGGCAAAAAAGCTTGAGCCGGCCCTGCGTACAGAACACAGTCCTATCCATAACCATCCATGTGCTGCACTTGGAGCATTGCCAGAGGTGGAGAGGCAAAAGTAGCTTCACACCACCTTTGTGGTTCCATTATCCTAAGATCAGTGAGGGAGAGAAAGCAGGGTTCTGTTGTTAGGAAGCAAGCCTAGTACTTTGGAAATTTGTGTTCGAGAGTGAAAAAAACCCACCAAACAAACCCCTAACCAGAGAGCAGAGTGATATGCAGGAGCAATGAAGGGAGGAAAAGAGCTTTAGTTTGCTACAAAGAACTCAAAAATTCATATGCTTGTTTTGTTTAAATATTATATGTTTGCTGTTAAAGAAAAAAATCCAGAATACATAACGTTGTTTTAGTTAAATAAAACAATTTAAATGTCTGTCTGGTGATGTTCTCCTTCTAATACAGCATGGCAAGAAAATCTTCCAAATATTAATGATTAACCTGTTGAACTGGAGATAGTTCACCTCCCAATGATTTCATAAATATCTGCTTCAATTACCTTTGGTAAATGAAATAACCAAACAATCTTTCATTTTTTGATATAGCTGTAAAACTATTCTGAAAAGTTTTCAAAATAAATCACTTTAAAAATGAATAGTGTGTACATTCTAAAAATGAAATCTGTATCTATCACTGAGTTGTGAAGAATATGTACTAAGGTGATAACCAACAAGAATGCACTTTTATGTAGAAATCCATGATTAAATCGAATCTTCCTGACTTTAAATCATGATTTAACTCAAATCCACCCAGACTTAAAGCCACCTTGACTACATGGCAGGGTGTTTGAGTAAAGAAATTATGCACATCAATTTATGCCTCATTTTGTCTATTTACCCAGATGCGACATTTACATACGGCCCAGCTCCCCTTTACTTCATTCACTTTTCCTCATGTAACCTCATGGAAGCCAGAACATGGTCCTATAAATTCATAAGGATAAACTGTATCAGCTACAATTGTATCTTCATGCCATGGCTGCTCTTCCAGCATCTCTCTCCTGGGGTCAGTGAGAATGAACCAATACTTTTGTGGACCAAAAAGAGGTGCTAAAAGTGATATTCTTTCTCCCACTGTAGTAAGCCTCTGTTCACATTAGGATGCAATGCTGCCAAATTCTGTCTGTTCTCCAAACCATAGAGCAGGGGCAGCCAAACTGTGGCTCATGAGTCACATGCAGCTCTTTTAGTTAAAGTGTGGCTCACGGAGGCCCCCCCCCCCGCCACCTATCAGACTGGGGTGGGTGGGGTGGGACCTCTGCCTTGCAGCGGGGTGGTGGGGTAGGGGCTTCTGCCAAGTGGCAAGGAGGATCTCAGGGCTTCATCCCTGTAGGGCATGCCTGCTCGGACTTGGGGCTTCAGCAATAGCAGGACTGAAGCCTTGAGCCCTGGCAGGTATCCTTGTGGGGCTGAAGCCCCAAGCTCTAGCAGAAATGCCCCTGCTCTTGAACTTCTGAAAATTGTTATATGTGGCTGAGAAGGCAGTAAGTTTTCCCACCCTGCCATAGAGGTTATCAATGGCTGACTTTCCAGTTAGCAGGCGAATTTTAAGTCCTTCCTTCTGCTCCATTTATGCCGGGAAATTTGGATCTAAATGACAGATCTCAAAGTACCAGGTTTCATCCTTTTACAAACAGTAAATTATTTATTTCGTAAATGCTGAATCACGTAACTGAGATAAGTGTGTTAGATAAAGAAATGCCAATCTTACCATGCTGAATGCTGTGAAGACTATAGTTAAAAAGTGCTTTGAAGATAGGGTTGCCAACTTTCTAATCACACAAAATTGAACACCACCGCCCAGAGGCCCATCCCCTGGCTCACTCTATCCCCCCGGCATTGCTTGCTCTCTCCCACCCTCACTCACTTTCACCAGGCTGGGGCCAGGGGTTGGGAGTGGGTGTGGGCTCTGGGATGAGGGGTTCAGGGTGGGAAGGGGGCTCAGGGCTGGGGCCAAGAGGTTCAGGATGTGGGAGGAGGTGCAGGCTCCCGGCTGGGGGTGTGGGTCTGGGGTGGGGACAGGGATGAAGGGTTTGGGGTGCAGGAAGGGGGTCAGGGCTTGGGGTGGGGTGGGATGCCAGCTCTGGGAGGAAGTTAGGGTGTGAGAGGGAGTTCTGGCCTCAGGCAGAGGGTTGGGGTATGGGAGGGGGTTCAGGGTGTGGCACTAGCTGGGCAGTGCTTACCTCAGGAGGCTCCCGGAAGCGGCCAGCATGTCTGGCTCCTAGGTGGAGCGGCCAGGTGGCTCTGTGCAATGCCCATGCTAGCAGACACCACCCCTTGCAGGCAGGCACTGCCTGCACAGCTCCCATTGGTTGCGGTTCCTGGCCCATGGGAGCTGCAGAGGTGGAAGCAGCGAGTGGAGCACCCATGGCCACTCCTGTGCCTAGGAGCTGGATATGCCAGTTGCTTCCAGGAGCCGTGCCAAGCCAGGGAGCCTGCCTTAGCCCCACTGCGCTGCCCACTGGACTTTTAGTGGCCCAGACAGCGGTGCTGACCGGAGCCGCCACGGACCCTTTTCAACCGTGCGTTTCGGTCAAAAACTGGACACCTGGCAACCCTATCTGAAGATGAAAAAATGAGCTAAGCACTGGGACTTGCTTTTCTAGGGCATCTATCACCTCAGTGGGCTAGAACCAGTTGGCTGGGGCGAATTCTCCACTATCCTGTACTTGTGGCCCAGATCGGACCTGCCCCCCTTCCTAACTGCAAGACCAGGCCAGCAACGCATCACCTGGCACAGGGCTAGTAGCCCGCGGGGGCCAGGAGCCAGGCACTGCTGCACACTGGCCTCTTCAGGCCCCAGTCGGGCGCCAAGGATTACACTAGCCCTAGGGCTGCGCTAAATTACACGCAGGGACAGGCCAGCGTGGACCCCGGGGATGGGGAGCTGCAAACGGCGGCTCTGTGGCTTGCCAGGGGCGGATGCGGGGGGGGGGGGGGAGTCCGGGAGCTGGGGCCGCACCGCGCTCCACAGGCGGGGACAAGCGGTAAAGAGCGAGATCGCCCGCGCGCAGCCGGGCTGCGCAAGCGCATTGCGGAAGCCTTCTCTGCGCCCCCCGCCCCCGCCTTCGGGGATTTAAAGGGCCAGCTGCCGGGCTGCCCCCACGGTCCCATCCGCTTGCAGGGCAAGGAGCCGGTCGCCCCAGGGCAGGCGGGAGTGACGCGCTAGGCCCATGCGGGGGGCGGCCGCCCACTCAGTCTGGGCGAGTAGGGCCAGTCCCGGGGTGGGGGGAGGCTGGATTCTCTGAGTCGCGGACCTTGCAGGGGAGATAAGCGACGCGGGTGGGCGAGGGAATTGGCCGCTTGCCCCTGCTCCCGGTCTCTGCGCCCCCCCTCCCGGAGCCCCGGGTCTGGGGGGCTCCCGCTGGAGCTCGGGAGCGGACGCTCCAGGCCTAGGCCTGTTATGGAGCCAGGGAATGTCCTGAGCGGCGGAGCCTCGGTGGCCGCGGTGCTGCCAGCGGGCGGGAGCGGGGAGCGCCTGGGGGGCGCCACCCCGAAGCAGTTTTGCGCCCTGCTGGGCAGGCCGCTCATCAGCTACACGGTGCGGGCGCTGGAGAGGTAAAGAGCCGCCTCACCCCCTCCAGGCATCCCCCCCGGACATGGCTCCCCTAAACCCCGCTCTCCCCACAGTTTTGTCTGCCGCCTCCCTTCCGCCCCATAGTCCAGCCCCTCCTACGCCTCGGGACACGGCCCCGCCTCTACCCCCTTCCTCCCTCCTGTCCCTGCCCCCGGGACTGGGCACCCCACCCTCTGGGATTCAACTCCCAATGGCTCCCTTCTGCCTTCCCCTCGAGCCTGCCGCACCCTGCCCTGTGCAGCCTGGGGGGGCTCTGCCCCTTTCACCCCCTCCCCCAGCCCCGCGGCCACCCTCTGAGCCCCGGATCCCTCCGTGGGGTCCTGGCACCCGCTAGTCTCCTGCTGCCGCCCCGCGTTCGGAGGCGCTTTGCCGCCGGCTTCACGCTCCAGGACTCGTCCCCTGCTGGCTTCCCGCTCCCCCAGCTCTTGCGGACTCCGCTCCTTTGCTGCCCCTTTCTGTATCTCTTCTCCCCTGGGCTTGTCTGTCCTCTGCTTCATATCCCTGGAGCTGCCGTCACTTGTTGCATGCCCGCTCCCAAATACACTTGGCAAAGTTGGGAACCCCCCACCCCACCGGTACTCCGAATCATAACCAATTCTATTTCTACTCCTGAAAAAAATCCATGCGTTTTTCTGAGGACTGGAGTAAACAAGTGCAACTCCTGATGTGGTGAGCGTGAGCTGCCTCCACTTGTATGATGATGAATTTGGCTCTGTTTCTACAACAATATAGCTAGTGTTAGAATGACATACTTCGGATAAGCAAGTATTTCTCTCTCAGATCATCAAAATATTTATCTATTAATCAAATCCAGTTAAATTTAAAGAAGTCACTTCTGACTGTTCCTAATATGATTCTCCTGAGTTTACTTTTCTGCCCATAGCCAAAGCTTTTGGCAATGAAAGTGGGTTTAGTGCTGATTGACATGCCTGAGAGAGACGAGAAATCACATCCTCCAGTTTTGGGTGTGGGTGAAATGCAGTGCTCTCTATCAGAAATCACTACAGGCCTCCTTTATGCCTGCCCCTGGCATCACATATGCATTAATACCTTGCCTTAATAGAAAACATGAAGTATCTTGTGGAATTAATTAAAGTTCAGTTGAATTGTAAATTGATAACTAACATAATGCAAGGCTGCATCTGTGCCTCTTCTTTGTTTCTGCTGAAGCAAACAATTCATGTGTCAGGACACTTCAGCAGTTAATATTTTTTCCATTTTACAAGGTTGCTGGATTTTAGACATGTGACTGTCTGTGGATGTATAATAAATCTTTAATTATAGTCTCAAATGTTAACATAATACACAGGCCTGGACCTTGGGTAATTTAAAATGTGAGAGACACATACTATAAACCAGGCATGAGCAAACTTTGGCCTGCCAGTTGTTTTAATCTAGCTCCAAATGGGGAGCGTGGTGGTGGGGCCACTCCACACAGCTTCCAGAAGTAGAGGCAACCAGGGGCCTCTGCTCTGCCTGCTGCCCCCCGCCCCAAGCTGGGAATCACAGCCAATGGGGGCGGTGCCTGCGGACAGGGCAGTGTGCAGAGCTGCCAAGCCACGCCTCTCGTAGGAACCAGAGATGGGACATGCTGCTGCTTCTGGGAGCTGCCTGAGCTAAGGGCTGCCTGCACCCCTGAGCCTCCCCCCCACACCACAACTTCCTGCCCCAGCCCTGATCCCCCTCCTGCACTCCTTGATCACAGCCCAGAGCACCGTCCTACACCCCAAACTCCTCATCCCCAGCCCCACCCCAGAGCCCGCACCCCCAGCTGGAGCCTTTACCCCAGCCCGGAGCCCCTCCCACATCCTGAACTCCTCATTTCTGGCCCTACCATGGAGCCCACACCCTCAACCAGAGTCCTCACCCACTCCTGCACCCCAACCCCAATTTTGTGAGCATTCATGGCCTGCCATACAATTTCTATTCCCAGATGTGGCCCTCAGGCCAAAAAGTTTGCCCACCCCTGTCCTGGGCTAACAAACTCATTGGCCATCATTCTGTTCAGCGGCAAATGCAACAGAATATAGTTAGTGGACCAATATCTGCTATGTATTATCCAAAAGAAAAATTGCACACTTTTTTTCTCATTTGATTTTGATCACCCATTTGATTTATGAATTCAATATTCAAAGTATACAGAAAAAAATACTTTCCTTGAAGGGACTTTGCAATGACCCAAGACCTTCTGGTTCCAATGCCTCCAAAGTGTCTCGCCTGTTGACATATGCCTAGTGGCAGGAGGCAGACTTTCCAATTCTAAAGAAAGGTGGGAATATACCCTTCTATACATTTTCAATCTTGCAGAAAAACCTGTGTTGTCAAAGATTAGGAAGCTGAACTCCAGCTAGTTACTCGGTTTAAACATGAACAGGTATGTCAAAGGATTTCATGCTGCCAAGAATCTGCTACAATAAATTCCTTTTGAGGCTTGTCAGTTATGTCCTTCACATATTATATTCTGGCTTCCTGTAACGTATTCTTACTTGACTTGAAATCTCACATGCCAAATTCCATTGGCAAACTTGTTTATTGGTATCATATAAGACTATTTCAAAAGTGATATATATTAACTGAATATCTGTGTTTTTTTAAACAGCGTTAAGGGCCAAATTGTTATCCTGATGTTAACCATACCTTACTTTATCAGTATAGCCCCACTGATTTCACTGCAGTTGTGTGTGGAGTCAGGTGTTATCACTGTTCAATGTGAATATGGACAACTGACTAACTCTGAGTTATTAAGCCTCGTAACAGGCTTAAGGTTAACTGCTACTGTTCCCCTTTTCTAAATGAATAAATGCAGATACAATGCAATTAAGTGACTTGCCATAGGTCTCAGAGCAAGCCAATGAAAAGAGCTGAGGAATAAAGCCCAGAAGCCCTAACTCCTAGCTTCATATATACTCTGATAGATAGACCTCGCTGCTTTCCTGCACTAGGATAGTTTCCTAAGGACACTTGCCACAGTTCAGAACTACTGCACCTGTATTCTCCCTCCCTGGTTGAGCAAGGAAACTTTTAGGCTTCATTCTTCCTGCCATCACCTTTTTTGGGCAGATACCTGCATCTCTTTCTTTCCTGTCTGGGATTTTTCAAGGCTGCACAGTTCCCTATTTAGTTAGTGCCCCAGCAATTCAGACTACCTAAGCAGGCCTGCTTTGCTTTTCTTCTCCGAGGCTATAACCAGTGTAATTGCCTACTGTTTTAAAGGTACCACCCAGCTCTTTCTAAGCAAGCGAGTTTATTCTTTATAGTTGAAAAAGGGAAAGAATGATATTTGACATTTTAAAACAAAATTTTCAAGCTGATTTTGAATTTTTTTTTAAATTGGTGAAGTTTACCATCAAAAGGTAGAAGTTGAACAGTTTCAGGAAAGAATTAATCGCTCTGCTGCTATATTGACTGTTGACATTCCATATAGAGTCACTAAATAATTTTGAAATGTGTCTATAATCAGATCCTCAACAGTCAGTGCAGCTGTGTGACATGGAATTCCTGTTAATGAGAAATCTGCAGTGTACTAAAACAATACTATATTAATATTTTTCATCATTCTTATAATAACTTGGATATAGTGCCATTGTATGGATCAAAGCATGGATTCTTTCCTTTCTAATCATTCTGGGCCATCCATGCTTTTATAGGACTAGACTGTGTCCTTAAGGCACAGCCCTAAATTAGGATTGCCAAGCCTCCAGGATTGTCCTGGAGTCTCCAGGAATTAAAGAGTAATCTTTAATTAAATTTTATGTTATGTGATGAAACCTCCAGGAATATGTCCAACCAAAATTGGCTACCCTACCCTAAGTGGAGCCACACCATCCCAGAGTAAGCTCAAGAAGGAATTGTCCCTGATCTCAGTGGAGAGGGGTGCACTCAGCCTTTTACAAGGTTTGTGCAGAGGTAGGGTGCAGCTGTGACTCCTCCCTGACACTTAGCCACCAGTGGAGGCATTGAGCCTTTCTATACCGTACAGGCAATGGCTGATCATAGTCTGCCCTGATACTGTCCCTCTTCTCTACCATTATCAAAGAATCATAGAAATGTAGGGCTGGAAAGGACCTCGAGAGGTCATCTAGTTCAGCCCCCTGCGCTGTGGCAGGACCAAGTAAACCTAGACCATGCCTGACATGTTTGTCCAACATATATTTAAAACCTTCCCAACCTTAGAAGCCTGTTCCAGAGCTTAACTACTCTTGTAGTTAGAAAGTTTTACCTTATATCTAACCTAAATCTCCCTGGCTGCATATTAAGTCCATTACTTCATGGACATGGAGAATGTTCTCTTTATAGCAGCCCTTAACATATTTGAAGACTGTTATCAGATCCCCCCCTCAGACTAAACATACCCATTTTTTTAACCTTTCCTTATATGTCAGGTTTTCTAAACCTTTTATCATTTTTGTTGCTCTCTTCTGGACTCTCTCCAACTTGTCCGCATCTTTCCTAAAGTGTAGCATCCGGAATAGGACACAGTACTCCTGATGAGGCCTCACCTGTGCTGAGTAAATGAGACAATAATCCCCATTTTTTACATATGGCATTCCTGTTAATACACTCCAGAATGTTGTTAGGTTTTTTGTTTTCTTTTTTGCAGCTGTATTACATTGTTGACTCATAATCAATTTGTGATCCACTAAAGCCCCCAGATCTTTTTCAGTAGTACTACCACCTAGAGAATTATTCCCTATTCTGTAGTTGTGCATTTGATTTTTCCTTCTTACGTGAAGTACCTTTCACTTGCCTTTATTGAGTTTGATCTTTTATCGTTAGATGGTACAAAAGATAATTAAGATACCACTTTCCCTACCTCTCCACAAGACACTGTGCATATGATAGCTGCAGTGTGGTCAGTGTTATTTGGCTTCAGAACAAGGAATTTGAATGCTGTTCATGTATCAATCTGTCACTAGTGAAAATGCAGACCAGATTCTGCTTTTGCACCATTTCACAACTGTGTGGAGTTCTGCAGTTTAGCAAGGGATAGCACAGATCTCTTCTTTAGTTTCTATTAATGTGAGTATGCCTTTCTCCCTGAGTTTTGCTTTAATTTTAACTTGAAACATGCAAAGAAGAGTTGAGTTGAGTTCAGTTAGTTTGCCCTAGGTTTGAGTCAAAATCATGCAAAAGTGGAAGATTTTTATGGCTAGATGTATGACTGTACTGAAGTATACTTGAAGGATTCACATGGAATGAAACGGGAAACCAAGGTGTCAGATGATTTCAGACTTTGTAACAATTTTTGCACAGAGCTGGGCAAACTGATTGAAACTATAATCAAGAACAAAATTGTCAGGCACATAGATGAACATAATTTGTTGGGGAAGAGTCAACATGGTTTCTGTAAAGGGAAATCGTGCCTCACCAATCTACTAGAATTCTTTGAGGGGGTCAACAAGCATGTGGACAAGGGGGATCCAGTGGATATAGTGTATTTAGATTTTTAGAAAGCCTTTGACAAGGTCCCTCACCAAAGGCTATTAAGGAAAGTAAGCAGTCATGGAATAAGAGGGAAGAGCCTTTCATGAATTGGTAACTGGTTGAAAGATAGGAAACAAAGGGCAGGAATAAATGGTCAGTTTTCAGAATGGAGAGAGGTAAATAGTGGTGTCCCCAGGGTTCTGTATTGGGCCCAGTCCTATTCAACATATTAATACATGATCTGGAAAAAGGGGTAAATAAATAGTGAGGTAGCAAAATTTGCAGATGATACAAAACTTTTCCAGATAGTTAAGTCCCAGGCAGACTGTGAAGAGCAACAAAAGGATCTCTCAAAACTGGGTGACTGGGCAACAAAATGGCAGATGAAATTCAGTGTTGATAAATACAAAGGAGTGCACATGGGAAAACATAATTCTAACTATACGTATAAAATTATGGAGTCTAAATTAGTTGTGAACACTCTGGAAAGAGTTCTTGGAGTCAGTGGGATAGTTCTCTGAAAACATTCACTCAGTGTGCAGCAGCAGTCAAAAAAGCTAACAGAATGTTGGGAATCATTAAGAAAGGGATAGACTATAAGACAGAAAATATATTGTCTCTATATAAATCCGTGGTACGCCCACATCTTAAATACTGCATGCTGATGTGGTCACCCCATCTCAAAAAAGATATATTGGAATTGGAAAAAGTTCAGAAAATGGCAACAAAAATTATTAGGGGTATGGAATGGCTGCCGTACGAGGAGAGATGAATAAGACTGGGACTTTTCAGCTTGGAAAAAAAGACGACTAAAGGGGGATATGATAGAGGTCAAAAAATCATGACTGGTGTGGAGAAAATAAATAAGAAAATGTTGTTTACTCCTTCTCATAACACAAGAACTAGGGGCCACCAAACGAAATGAATAGGCAGCAAGTTTAAAACAAACAAAAGGAAGTATTTCTTCACACAACACTCCGTCAGCCTGTGGAACTCTTTGCCAGAGGATGTTGTGAAGGCCAAGCTATAACAGGGTTCAGAAAAGAACTAGATTAATTTATGGAGGATAGGTCCATCAATGGCTATTAGCCAGGATGGGAAGGGATGGTGTCCCTAGCCTCTGTTTGCCAGAAGCTGGGAATGGGTGACAGGGGATGGATCACTTGATGACTACCTGTTCTGTTCATTCCCTCTGGGGCACCTGGCATTGGCCACTGTCGGAAGACAGGACACTGGGCTAGATGGACCTTTGGTCTGACCCAGTATGGCTGTTCTTAACAATCCAAAGAATTAGATATGACAAAATACATGGTCCCAACTAAAAGTGTCGTTAACTTGTTATTTGTGTTGAGTATGCTCAAATTCAGCAGGAGAGAGCAGTAGATCAGAGCCTGGGCAGTTGCTCTGGCCACTGTGCTCCCTGCTGCCTCAAATTCCCCCTGGAACCACCCCGTTATTGCATAGTTTCAGTGGGGCTATTTTTTGGGTTTACCTATGTTTGTGTAAGGAGGGTGCTGGAGGAAATTCCTTTGCATTCCACAGTTTGCTAGATTCATGTATTTTTTCCATTTTTAAAAATAATTGTTGTACATATGGAAATAATATACTGATTTTATTTGGTTGGGTTTTTTTAGGTACTGCCTGCATAGAATTTTAGGAAACAAACATGGAAATGAATGAACTTGGACTATGCTGTTAAATATTTTGAAATGCAGTACATGAACATGATCTTTATTTTCTGATGCATATGTCGAACATAACCAAGATATAAATAATGTTACTTCAGTCAGCACTTCAACCAGTTCAAATTAGTGTATTTTTTTAATCTAATATAGGTAGGTTCTTCCCTGTGTCCATCACAGTGCTATTTTTGGGGTCAGTACATTTAACAAACTCCCCCCCCGTCACTACCACCACCCCAAAAAAAAAGTTTATCTAAATAATGATGCTGTTAAGAACCATCAGATTATTGTCTTCATGGTCAAAACAATGTTGTCGGACTTGAATATTTGTACATTTTGTGAAAGTAGCTTTATAAAAAGGTAAATATATATGCAGAATACCACTATTTCCAGATCACTGTTACAATACTACATTATAACAATGTTTTAACATCTAATTTCTACCACTGTTGTTTGACTCACATAGTATCCTCCATATTACTGTTCGTCTCTACCCTGACAGTGATTCACTTTCTAGCATCTGTCCAGAGTTTCTTTGCTGTCTGACTCTCATTCAGTTGTATGTGCTCTGACACACAGTAGAACTTGGAATAGTCCAAACTTCTAGGTACCAAATGATATGAGATTGACGTTAAGAGCAGCGAGACTATAACTGTTGGGTAGAGTGCACACACATTTGAAAAGGAAGTGACAGGTCATTGGGACCCAGAATGGGATCGGACTCAATTAGTTGATAAGGTTGGTTGACGAGGAGATTTCCGGCTGGTATATCTGAAGTCTTACTCCCTAGTCCTGCAACTTGTTGTGTGTGGGCAGACTCCTGCACAGAATCCCATTGACTTCACTGGGGCTCCATCTGGATGGAAGGGTCCACCCATGTGGCTTTTTTTTCAGGATCAGAACCTTAAAGTAGCAAACTGATAGCAACTTTAAAATGTTGGGAAGTGCTTCATTATGTTACTATTTTTACTGATAATAAAGTTTCCTGCAACAAGAATGTATTAATTTCTAATCCTAATCCAGGTGCTCAAAGTTTTATTTAAGAATGCATGCAAACAATATTTATGCTTCTCCACAATTTTTTACAGAATAAACTGGATATCGGATATTGTGGTGGTGGTGTCTCTAGAGAACATTGAAACAATGAAGTCTATCATTGAAAAATATGGCCACAAACGAATTACGGTTGTAGAAGGTGGAATGACTCGCCACCGGTCAATTTTCAATGGACTGAAAATCTTTCCAGAGAGCAAGCTTTCCAGCTGTCCACTCCAGAAACCAGAAGTAGTGATTATCCATGATGCTGTGAGGCCATTTGTCGAGGAAGATATTCTTCTTAAAGTGGTTTTGGCTGCTAAAGAACATGGGGTATGTACAGCACAACAACTGAATTCTGTAAACTCTTACATGGTACAAAGTAAAATAGGAACTGTATTAATACCTCAACATAGTACCATATATTTTAAATGGAACAAATATAGGACCCAGTCATATAAGCAGGTCATCTTGGGTGGATGTGCTTACAGGATAAGGGCCTTATTTGCCATACAGAATAATATACAACTAGGATATGGAATTAATTTGCAACTTGTAAGGTAGGAAGTTACCAACCTGATGAGAATTTACTGTGTATGCTTGATCCAGCTGGCCTTTAGAATGCAAAATTCTGTTGACCAATACCTAGATACTCCAGTGATACATAGTTTATAGTTATCTAGAAGAGAGAGTAATATTTTTGTGGCATAACAAAGAGCTTTGCCTATTATACTTTTCCATCTCACCCTTCATCATGAATTCCTTCACAAAGTAAGTGGCAAAAGTACTGTTTCTATTACATTACCTGATTTCCTTAAAACTCTTAAACATTGACATATTATGTAGAATTACATATAAGTCTTGTAGATCAGCGTTTGCTGTTTTGTGTGGATACAATGAAATTGTGATCTTATGCTGATGAGAATAATTAAGGATCCTATGAAGTAAGTGAGCTGTAGCTCACGAGAGCTTATGCTCAAATAAATGTGTTAGTCTCTAAGGTACCACAAGTACTCCTTTTCTTTAAGCAATAAATGGCAGGGAGGTTAGCTAACAGTTAGTTATTGATCAGCCGCAAGCCCTAAACACACCTGGTCATTAATTGCCAGGAAATGCCTGTTTTGGAGATCATTATTTCTATTGTTTTCCTTTATAAAATAGTTTTTGTGTTTGTTGTCTTAAGATTTGTCTGATGCTGTTGATACAGTTTTTGTTTGCAGTACCTGTGTTTTCCTAGTCACTAATCATTGGTACATTAAAAACAGGATATTGCTGAATGCTGTTAGGATTTATAGGAGACATCCTTATAAATATCAGTTAAATGGAATTAAAATATGACAAATTTTAATCTGTTGCACAGACAAAGCATGGAGGATGTGATCTGTAATTTGCTAAATAATCTCAATGAAATTATTGGGGACTATGACTGTGAGTAAAGTGAGCAGGATTTGGCCCTGTATTTTTAAGGGAACTCCTAACATTTTTATTCAATAGTCATATAGTAAAACTTATGTTTAGTTATGCATCTGAAAAGTATTAAAGTTTTATATTTTCTGCATTGCTACATAAAGTTCTACATGTGAACACATTTTATTTCACTTGTCTGGGTGGGCATGGGTCCCCTCAAGTCCCCTCAGGCTCCATTTCAGGTCTTTATGCTGTCTTTTTGTCCTTCCCCCAAGCGGGTTCTTGGAGCATACACACAAAAGAAGAATCCTCTCCCCTCTCTTCCCATATGAGAGAAGAGAGTTGATGGGAAAATAAAGAGAGGTAAGGGTGGCTTGGAACTCATGGAGTCTTCTTGAATCTACTCTTTGGTCTTAGTCTAAATGGGGTCTAGCCTCTCCTTGTGGGGTGTACTGCTCTGTGGCTGGGTCTTGCCACTTCGGGAGCAGAGAGGATTGTTGCTATCTCACTTTCAGCAAACCTATCTAAGGTAGGCCTCTTCCTGTTCACCACCCCTTCCTGTGGCAGTTTAAGCCTTTAAGCCCCTCCCATCTCCACCAGCCTTGCAGGTGCCCCACATTGGAATTGAACAGGCCCAGAGGAGTTTGTTAATCTCCTCTCTGTCAGTGTGAGAGTGAGTGCCCCATCATACACTGCTATGATTTGTTTCACTTATGTACCATATACTTAATATGGGATTATTAGCATAGTGTAACCTTCTGTATTAACTGATTTTTACATGGTCTGTGGTTTAAGTGTTACACTTGGGGAAAATTAAAATGCATGTTTACATACCTCTATATTTAACCATCTTGGTCATCGCTTTATTCTTTTGATCACTGATTCTGAGAGGTGCTCAGTGATCTCAACTGCCATTGATTTCAGCACTTAACACAGCACAGGCCTTTTTCTTTACCAGATTAAGGGCCTAGACCTGCAACTCATTGCACATGGGTAGACTGCTGTATTCAGGTGGAGCCTCACTGACCTCATGTGTATAACAGATGGTAGGATCATGGTGTAAAATTCTAAATATTTGTATATTGTATAGGCAAAAAAAGTCTTGAACTGGAGTTGAGGAGAATATATATCAATAACCTAATGGTTTTAAATAATAATAATAGTTGTTACAAGAACATAATTTTTAAAAATCACTCACCGAAGAAATTCAGAGTTCAGGTTAAGCAAAACAGAGGGGGCATTGCTGGCACATGATGGCATATATCACATTGGTAGATTGGGGTAGCCATCGGATAGCCATTGGATAGCCATCACCTTCAGCCCCAACTAAAACCCCTCCAACTAAACCCCTCCAACGCATCATCAAGGATCTACAACCTATCCTGAAGGACGAGCCATCGCTCTCTCAGATCTTGGGAGACAGACCAGTCCTTGCTTACAGACAGCCCCCCAATCTGAAGCAAATACTCACCAGCAACCACACACCACACAACAGAACCACTAACCCAGGAACCTATCCTTGCAACAAAGCCCGTTGCCAACTCTGTCCACATATCTATTCAGGGGATACCATCATAGGGCCTAATCACATCAGCCACACTATCAGAGGCTCGTTCACCTGCGCATCTACCAATGTGATATATGCCATCATGTGCCAGCAATGCCCCTCTGCCATGTACATTGGCCAAACTGGACAGTCTCTACGTAAAAGAATGAATGGACACAAATCAGACGTCAAGAATTATAACATTCAAAAACCAGTTGGAGAACACTTCAATCTCTCTGGTCACTCGATCACAGACCTAAGAGTGGCTATACTTCAACAAAAAAGCTTCAAAAACAGACTCCAACGAGAGACTGCTGAATTGGAATTAATTTGCAAACTGGATACAATTAACTTAGGCTTGAATAGAGACTGGGAATGGATGAGTCATTACACAAAGTAAAACTATTTCCCCATGGTATTTCTCCCTCCCACCCCACCCCCCACTGTTCCTCTGATATTCTTGTTAACTGCTGGAATTAGCCTACCTTGCTTGTCACCATGAAAGGTTTTCCTCCTTCCCCCCCCTGCTGTTGGTGATGGCTTATCTTAAGTGATCACTCTCCTTACAGTGTGTATGATAAACCCATTGTTTCATGTTCTCTGTGTGTGTGTGTATATAAATCTCTCCTCTGTTTTTTCCACCAAATGCATCCGATGAAGTGAGCTGTAGCTCACGAAAGCTTATGCTCTAATAAATTTGTTAGTCTCTAAGGTGCCACAAGTACTCCTTTTCTTTTCATGATAAGGTAGGAAACTCAGAATTTTATAGAAATGAAGAAGTGCTTCTGTTCTTCCCCTATTGTATAGAATCTGGGCTTTTGGAAACTATTTATTTTCAAACAGGTACCTCTTTTCTAAACTGCAAATAGGTGCAAGACTGGGTCAAGAACAGATCTGAAGATGTGAAACAGTAAGAGTAGAAAGCTGTTCCCAAGGAAAAGAGAATACTCCACGGTATGGCAGGGATCCCTGTTTATGAAATGGCTTTTTGAGGGGGTTTTCTGATGTCTTCTAAAATGAGATTTTGTGCTAATTGCCAAGCACCATCAACTCACTTGGAAGAATAACCTGAAAGATAGAAAATGCACAAATTACTAGGTGATATTTAGCATTCCAGCCATATCATTCCCTTTGGTTATTTGATCCTCTGCCTGCACTGGTATCCTCAGCCCCTCTTTGGATGCTGCTCATTTGAAAAATTTCAGCCTTTCCATGGTTTTGACACACACACGCACTCGCTGGCACTCACTCTCTCCTTTCAATGCCTTTTTTGAATGCAGATTTCCATTTTCTTTGAAAACCCTTTGTCACAGATGCAGCTCACCAGACTGCAGTGAGGTGATCCAGTCGTTGAATCCCTGGGTTTTAAGCCTTTGGCATCTGAACAGAGCCTACTTACCGTTTTAGGGTCCCTAGGTACACTCTCTGGGTGCAGATCCCCCATGCAGCATCTTGTACTGACAGCAGCAGTCATGCAATCTCTTGCCCAGCCCTTGGAACAGTGCTGACACTTCTCCCTCTGCCTAGGGTTGCCAGCTGTGGCTGAAGCTATTCCGGGAGATTTTTTCCCCCAACTTGATGTAATGTCATTTTCTTTAAATATCCTATTAAAATCTCCTGGATTGCTTTCAACAGTCACCGGGAGATCAATGGTGATTCCGGGAGACTCCAGGCCAATCCCGGAGAGTTGGCAACCTTACCTCTGCCCCTCCTGCTCCTCTGGTAGCTTAAACACACCATCTCCAAGAACTATGCCCAAAAGTGTTAGCCTTCTGATTCCTCCCCAGCTCACCCTTAAGACAGGAGGAGGAATGGAGAACATTAACAAAGAGTCAGATGACCAAAGCCAAAGGTTATAAATGGACTCTCAGAGAGACACCCTAAAGTGCTCCCAGCTGGAGCAAACTCCCTTAGCATAGCTATTGTCAGGTCAAAGCACAATTGTTAAAGTTAAGTACTCCCCATTGTCCTCAGCCTGATGTGTACCTGTTGCCAGTCCTGCCAACAATGGTGGATTCCACATTTACATAGGTTATTAAGTTATAGCAATTTTCATAGTAACAATTTCATAATATCAAGCAGAATTTATAAGTTGTACAGACAGATCCCCTGCACCCCCATTTTCACACCATTATTAGTACTTTTCTCAGATTAAACATTCAGAATCCAGTGCATTTTAGAATAAATCATAGTGGTATTTACTGGCATTTTACAGAGAGAGATAATAAGAAATGTTAGTTTTTATTCTTGAGACTTTAATATTTAACTGTGTACAAGAAGAAAGCTAAGGAAACCCAGATGACCTCAATTAAGGATCAACAGTTTCTGCTAGAGTCTTCTCTATTTCCAGCTTTTCAGAACTAATGTTGGTTCTGACATTTCTTGCTCTAGGTGTCCTTGCCTCAATTACTCAACTTACTGCTGTGATAAAGGTGTTCTCGTTAGAAGAGTTATGGTCATAAACTTATATTAAATTTCTTTAAGCCATCCTGTCTTTTTAAAGTCCATTCAATATACAACCTGGTGTCAGCTGGTTAGTATTGGATCAAAGTGTATATTAAGTTTCTGATTAAACAGCCCTCTTCTGCAGTTAGGAATAAACACAATTATAACTTCCTTCCTGATGTTGCTTTAAGATTCACGTATGTCCAGTTTCAGTGAGTTCCACCATTGTCCTTACCCAGCTGGGTAAACAGACCTTAAGGAAATTAAGTAAATTTTAACATACAAATTATTCGCCTACCGTTCAGAACTCCTTGTACATATTCTAATGGATCCTTTCTTTGTCTGACTAAAGAGTATGTTTAGTGTCTTTCTCGGAGCACACTCAATGTTTCAAACCCAGTTTCATGCCAGTTTTTCTAACAGTCCAGTCCCTGGGTTCCAGATTAATAGATTAAAGGGTCAATACACATACATCAAGTAAAACTAGAATTGGACATGCCACACTGTTTCATCAAATTCTGAAATTAACAGTGGGTTTTCCAGTCATTAATGTGAATAATTGATATTCTGCTCTACATTCTCAAGATAAGTTTCAGTTAGAAACTTGCAGATTTAACAGAAGGTAATTAAGATATTTTTCTTCTGTTTTTAAAATAAAAATGAAGCTTGTGGCTTCTCTCGGTCAAATCTTTATTAAAATTGAATCCTTAACCTGGCATGGCATTAGACTTCTCTGCAGGGAAAAGAATATTTAGAGCAGGGCAAAACTTTTCAGCAAATGTTTTTTGACTAAAAATGCCGATTCAGCAAAACTGAAGTGTGTTGCTAATTTGTGTTGGTTTCATTGAATTGTTCATGTCTGAGGAAAAAAGGGAGGGAGCAAAAATAATTTTCAGGAAAAAGTCAGAATGTTTCATTTTGATGTTTTTGAAACAAAATGTTTAGAATTTTTTAATTCAAAATGACTATTTCAAAAAATGTCTTCAGTTTTATTTAAAATATTGAAAAAGTTAAATGCTTGAAACTGAAGTGAAACATTTCATTTTGGATTGAATTAAATGTTTAGTTTGACCTGAAACAATTAAAAAAATTCAGAACTGCCAGCAAACCAAAAAGTCAGTTATTTGCACGGCTCTAATCATCTGTTCCATAGCAACTTCTGCAGCCCCAGGAGCTGGTGCACTTCAAGAATGGCTGGGAGAGTTTGTGCAGTCATATCTTCTACCCGAACCATATTCTCTAACCTCACCTGTACACTGGGGTACATGGAGTTGCAATGGCACAAGAGCCAGGATCCCTTCAGTAGGGTTCCCGAAATCATGCTCTTCTACTTTTCTGCTGTGGAACCGGGCCATTTCTGCCAGCTCATGGTCTTGAGTCTGCAGATGAAGTAGGATGTTACCCTTAATAACAACTGGATAGAATTTGGGGAAAGTGCTTTTAAGAAAAATGGCTAAATAAGAAAGAAGCATAAAAAACGATACAGTGGCACCCGATATCTTAAATTACTGTAAACCAGTTGTGTGTAATAAAGTGATTAGAGGAGTTCTTCCAAAGCTAGTTATAGGACTCTGTTTCATTAATACATTCTCCATTTCAGGTTCACAAACGCTGAAGGTTTAAAAGGAATATTCCATTAAATATGTGAAATATTTTAATCTCATAATTACGAGTGGTTAGTTCAGCTTTGAAGATGCTATTCTATAAGTTTGGAGTAAGCAGTCATTCACTGAAGACAGCCCTCTAACTGGAATAGTAATTACTGTATGTGGCTGAAGCATGTTGATTACTACAGATATAATTAGCTTGAGTGCAGATGTCTGAATAGATGTGCATGTTTTTACCTGTGTCATGCATAGATCCACAGATACTGCTTTCATTTCTGTTTTTGAAAGTGTATGTAGCTGTGAATGCCCGCCATTGCAAGTCATTTGATTTGTGTAAAAGAATATTTTCCATGTATTAACACGTGGAAACAGTTTGATAGATTAGGTTGAGAAGAAATTAATCACAGTGATTTTGAGCAGTTTCGTCTGGCTCATATCCAGAGCTAATTTAGGCTAACTCCCAAAGAGACAGAAGTATTTGATAATTTGCAAATAATCTTTCACATAATCAAAAATTCCATCACAGCTTTGTAAATTGTTGGATATATATCTAGCCTGTCTACATTCATGTATGTTATTAGTCTGAGCTGTTTATTTGAACAGCACTTTTATGTGACTCTTATATTCATTGAAGACAAAAATAAAGTCACTTGCATTTCTACTAAATTAAGCTTTTTTAAGCTTAGTGGACATACTGGGCCAAATTCATCCTCCACACAATTCCATTGACTTCAATGACAATGCACCAGGAATTTATTTGTCTTATGGTGTCTGACTGTCCCAACTGATTTCAGTATAAAGCTTCAAAGAGATTATCTCATTTTAAGTGATTTAAATATACTTCTAAATTCTGGGTCTGTATGTATGAAGACAGAAATTTTATTTCTTTTTAAGGCAATGTAATGCAAAATTTTCAGAACTCTGTTTCCATGTTGCAGCACTTGTCAGAGCAGAGAATAACTCTCTGATTAAAGAAATCAGCATGTTCTGATAACATATCTTAATATTAACATTTTAACACTAAGAAATGTAGAGATGGTTAAACTTTTCCTACTGTTAAATTGTCATTCATAACCGTGATATACATGAATCTGACATCAGACCTACTCTGTGTATTAAAAATCTGAAACTCATCTATTAACATAGATTTATGGGTTTCAGAGTAGCAGCCGTGTTAGTCTGTATTCGCAAAAAGAAAAGGAGTACTTGTGGCACCTTAGAGACTAACAAATTTAAATTTAAATTTGTTAGTCTCTAAGGTGCCACAAGTACTCCTTTTCTTTTCATAGATTTATGGATTCCAAGGCCAGAAGGCACCTTTGTGATCATCTAGATTGATCTTCCGTATAACACAGGCCATAGAACTTCTCTAGAATAATTCCTAGAGCAGATCTTTTGGCAAAACATCCAATCTGGATTTTAAAATTATGAATGAGGAAGAATCTACCGCAACCCTTGGTAAATTTGTTCCAAAGGTTAACTACTTTCACTGTTAAAAATATGCACTTTATTTCTAGTCTGAATTTGTCTAGCTTCAACTTCTGGCCATTGAATCATGTTATACTTTCTCTGGTAGATTGAAGAGCCTATTATTAAATATTAAAACGATTAAAATATATATAAGATATTCTTTAGGTTGGTAGATCTAGCTGAGGGAGATTCAAAGTGGAAGGAGAATGAGTGCTAGGATATATGAAGCTAAGTAGTAGAGTGAAAAATATTGCTAGCAGGAAAAAAGGAGAGAAGAGGTGTCAGAATAGAGAATCAGAAGAGTCCTCACTTTAGGGTCTGATGCTGCAAACTAATGGGCCTAAATGGTCCGTGAGCCACCTATCTAAGGCCCCAATACAACAAGCTGATTTGTACAGGTGGACTTCAGTGGGACTCTGCATGGGCATCTATGGTCCACTTGCAGGATCAGGGCCTAACATACTGCCTCTTTTCGGAGGCCAAGCTGCTGCAGCTGTCAGGCTTGGATTAAACTATGTGCACTCAATGCACTTGCACAGGGCCCCTATCTCAGGAGGACCTCTGACCACTGGCAAAAAACAAAATAAAACCTGAGTGGTGCTGCGACCCCTAGCACCAGGTTGTAATACCATTCACTCAGATTTGGCCCAGCAGCCCCTCTATCATGATGGAGGGGCAGATGGGCCAAACCTGAGCAACGTAGGGCCATGTGAGTGCAGGGCGGGCGATAGGATAAAGTGGAGGTGGGCAGCCAGGATTGAGAGGAGCCACCCTAGCCCAGAATGGGAGTGAAGAACTGAGCTGAGCTGGGGTAGGTGGGGAGGGAAGGTTGCCAGTGAGTGGCCAGGAAGGTCTTTGTGGCAGGGAGGGGGACTGGGGAAAGTTGTTGGGCTATGAGGTGAGTGGAGAGTACTGGGGGGGGGAGTTGAGGGGCTGGAGGAGAATGTGGTGTTGGAGGTTGCAGGGTGAGTTGTGAGAGCTGTGGGGGCATAGGAGGTGATGGGGTTGGGGACCAGGATGTTCAGTTTGAGTGGGGGATTTGCAGGGCTGTGGCCAGTGGGGTTGAGGTGTTGCGGGCTGCAGTGAGCAGGGTGTATGTCCGGGTGCTAGATTGTGTGTGTGGGCTGTCAGGATAATTGGGGGTGGTGGAGAGTTTTTGAGGTATATGTGGGGTGGAGGGGCATTCGGAGGTCTGTGTGGGGTGGGATATATATTGGTCGGAGATGCTTTAAAGATGGTGTGGGGTCACCCTCTTTAAAGCATTGTGCACCGTGCACCCAAAATTCTTTATTCTGGGCCTGGCAGTTGGTGTCTTTTGTTTGGGCTTTTGTGCCTTTGGAATTCACTCCTTCCTTGGTTCATATCACTCAAAGTAGTTAAGCTTCAGGATGTGCTGAAAGGTTCCATTTTTACTCTGGCTATGAGGAAGAGACAGACTTGTGAGGCAGGGTAGTAGAGGGGACTGGCCGTTTGGATGTTGTTGGTTTTTTTTGTTTTTTTTGGGGGGGAGGATTTTTTTTTTTTTTTTTTTGATAACTTGCTGTGGCTAGGGTACATTTTTCTGAGATCAGCTATGTCTGGGAATCTGTGTTTAATGTGTACAGAGTGTCGAGGGCACCCACAGCCTGGGATGGATGGCTGATCTCTCTTTCTCTCTCTTTTTCTCTTTTTTAATTTTTTTTCATAGTATACATCCAAATAAATAAATGAATACTTATTTAAAGTAAAAAGAAAAGGAGTACCTGTGGCACCTTAGAGACAAATTTGTTAGTCTCTAAGGTGCCACAAGTACTACTTTTCTTTTTGTGAATACAGACTAACATGGCTGCTACTCTGAAACCTTATTTAAAGTAGTTACTCATACAGGTAAGCAGACCAGGCTATTAGGTGTAGATTAATTCTTTTAAAAAAATAATATATGTCTTTTCAATATGTATATTTTATAATATAATATAAGTTATTTTGTATTGTGTCACAAATTCCTTTCCTTCCTTTTGTTTCACTTTCTTAGTATATAGTGTTATCGCTCAGGAGAGCAAAAGCCTTGTATTTGCTTCAAGTTTTGATGTTTTAAACTGATTGTGTTAATGTTATGTTCTTTCAGGCTGTAGCTCTTGTGGAATATGATCAGTATTCCACTTGTACTGCTTGAAATAAGAAAGGAAGCTTAGAAACATTGTGCAAATACTGGGGGAAATCTGGAGAAAGATAGCAAGGCAGAACTATGTATTTGCTGGGAGATGAGATACCAGAAAAACAAATGTATCCAAAATATTGCCTGTACTGAACGTTGATACCACTGCAGAACTACGTAAACCTGGGGTTGGCCTAAGATTGAGGCCCACGGTTTGAAATTGATGTTAGGAAGATGGAAGACTTTATGGTACACTCACCTGAACCCTATGTTAATTTGGTGCATGAATTGAATAACATTTCAAGATAATATGAAATCCATGCATATAATTATTTATTTGTTGAATACGCATATCTAAATGATCAGCTGCTCTGGCATGCAGTATAACAACATTAAAATGAGACAGATACTGTGTGGTAATTTCATGGAAGGAGGTAGTGTGAATCAGTGAGAATACTTACAGTAGTACCTTGTTTACATTGGACTATCTTATGTACATATCCTTCCCTACCCTCCCTTAAATCATCATTGTATCTTTGAATATTGAAGATGTGCTAATGTCTTCTGTTTTCACTCAAACTCCCACTAAGTAAATACTGAATACGGACCTTAAGGTTTGACCATAAATGTTTTGGATTAGTGCAAATTTTAAATGAGTTATGGGTATGAGCCGATTAATTATAGAAGTACCCAAAGACAGATTGATGCTTAGTTTAGTCAACAGATGCACTGTTATGAAGACAAATAGGGCTTGATGCTGAGAGAGACTGAGTACTCGCTCCCACTGAAGTCGGTGAAAATTGCAGGTGCTCTGCACATTTAGAATTATTCCAAGTGAATTGTTGGATCTAAGAGAAATGAAAGGGACAGGCTTCATTTTTTTTTTTTAACTATTGATTTGACCAAGAAAAACTTCTTAGTGGTACCTAATTAATGTAAAGGAACAACAATACTTGTGTGAAACCAGGACATCTATTTATTTAGATTATTTTCAAGTGCCGGCCCCTGGTAACTCTAAGCGCTTTAACAAATATTTTAAATACATAAAAAACAAAGAATAAAAGCTAAAGAAAATCAAGCAAACTTCCCATACAAGTCAACTCAACTAGAAAACAGTACTTGACTAATAATAATTAATAATGTGTATAACTAACCACCTCAAACTCAAACTCTTCCTTCATTAAAAGCCCAAGAATGTAGATCAGGGTTGCATAGTGTTCTAAAGGTTAATAAATTCAGGCTTCGTTGGATCCAAGGGGATTATGAGTTTGAGTTAATGACCCTGCACAGAAAACATGCTGGCACAAGATCTCTCTCCGTTTTAAACCTAGTGGCTGCCTATTTATGGCTACAACTTTAGACTACTAAAAAGACTTGGGAAACTGTATCCAGGTTCCCCCCTAAAAGTAAATGTCACACTATTTTCACCAAGACCATTATTTGTTTACTTATTTATTTAACGTGCTCTTGGCCAAACCTACTACCTAAGCAGCCAGGCCAAATACCCACAAATTGGTAACCGAAGTAGCAAATCAGAGGTGCTGATATGGTTTCTGTCAGCACTTCTAGTTGCTTTTGTTCTGTCTACTAACACTACGTCATTTTTGCATAGACTAAGTCTTAAACATGCCCCAATTTGAGTCAACTGTTGGGATGAATTGCTCAACTGCACCATCTGGGTCAGAGACAAGTTAAAGATGTGAGCTGGGTGTCCTCAGTATATCTTTTATAGCCCCTCCTATTAGTTTCTTGTCTGTGTGAAGCAGGATATGTGAAGCACATGAAAGAACTCTTGAAGCAGATGAGCAATGCCCAAACTACCTCTAGGATCTCTGGCGAAGAAAAGAACTTTGAGTGACTCCACCAAACCCTTTTAGGGATCAAAAATATGTCCACAATACATTTTGATTAATAATATTGTAAGCAATTGACAGACATAGAAGACTCCATTATCGTCTTCCATCTCCAAACCAACACTACCATTGCAGTTGATGTACTGGAATGTACTCAGATCTGAAATCCAGTGGGCTGGGGTCAAGACACTTGTTCAGTTGCCCCACTGCAACCTTCTTCACCATCTTTCCCCAACAAGAGGGGATAGACATATTTATAATTAGCAAGGCTGTTAGCCTCGAGACAGTCATCCTGAGCAGAAACTTTATAATGGATTTCTTAAGGGTAGCAGGCAGCCTGTCCTCCTGAAGGTAAGTGTTGACGGTTTCCACAAAGTGCAGACCTGTGCTTCTTAACTGATCTTCAGCCAGGAAGAACATGAGTCCAGTTCACATTACTGGAGAGCTTCTAGAACTGCAGTGAGAATGCCAGCTGAAATTCATGTTTTTTTCCTTGCTGATATGGAGGCAGTCTAGATCTGAGCATTTGTATCCACACAAGAACTTGAAAATTCCTTGAGGGGAATAATACTTGGCTCTGTAGCTGAGTGAAAATAATTTGAATCCATTAGACTGTCCACCTACAGCAGTTCCACTTAGGTACTTGGCAAATACCATGGTAGATGTGGTTCACTGTTGAATTATTTTGGAGAAGTTTTTTTGGCTTCTGCTATTCAGGAGATCGGACTACATGATCATATTGGTATTTTTTGGTTTTAGAATCAACGAATAAGACTGTCAGATACAGACACTAAATATGAATTTATACTGTGTACAAAACAGTTGTTAAAATAGTGTTTCAAAGTGCTTTTAAGAATACAGTTTTAATTTCTTGAGCAGTTGTCTTTTTTTCAATGTGTCTGATTTATGAGATCTGATTATGTAAACCACATTGCATTACATTGGTCTGGTTTTGTAATGATGCTGAAGGCAAATGCAGTCCCAGGATGTGTTAGTCAAGGTGTTTCCAGTTGAGATAGGGAAGAATTAATCCCATTGTCCAAAGCACTGGTAAAACCTGTGTGTAATCCTGGACACCCATATTCAAGAAAAATGAATTCAAATGGAGCAGGTATAGAGAAGAGCTGCTTGGATGATCAGGGAAATGGAAAGCCTGTTTTATGAGAGGAAACTAAAAAAGCTTGGCTCATTTAGCCTAGCAAAATGAAAGCTGAGAGGGGATGTGAATGCTATAAATATAAATATCTTGGGAGGATAAGGAGTAAGAGAAGAAGAGCTATTTGAGGTAATGGACACTGTTGACACAAACTGTCCACGAACAAATATAGACTGGAAGTTAGAACAAAGTTTCTAGCCTGAGAGGAATAAGGTTCTGGAATGGCCTTTCAATAGGAGTAGTGGGGGCATCTGCTTAACTGGTCAAGGTAGAGCTTGATACGTTTATGAACAGCATTGTATGATGGGGTTGCCTACACTAGCAGGAGACTGGATTCAGTGACCCATGAGATCCCTTCCAGTCCTATGTTCCTATGGTTAGAATGTAATCTTGCATGATTGACAAAGAGATTATAACATAATATTGCATAAGCCTGGGAAATCTTATTTGACAAAATGTTTTTTTCTGGTATTACTGTTTCAGAAAAACTTGTATTAGACATTTAAATAGACGTAACTAATTATGGAAAAGTTATGGGTTGCATATTACTCTTTCCCCATGACCTTTGAATTTCATCTTTTTTTTTTTGTATGTGGCCAATTAAAACATGACAAAACATATAACATTATCCAAAAGTCCAGAAGCTGGGATATAGGAATAATGATCCAGCACCCTAGAATCTGAAATTAGAGATGGAAAAGACCCAATGCCATAGATCATCTAGTCCGGTGGTTCTCAAAGTTGGTCTGCTGCTTGTTCAGGGAAAGCCCCCGGCAGGCCGGACCGGTTTTGTTTACCTGCCACTCAGGTTTGGCCGATTGTGGCTCCCACTGGCCGCGGTACGCTGCTCCAGGCCAATGGGGGCTGCAGGAAGCGACGCGGGCCAAGGAACGTACTGGCCTTCCTTCCCACAGCCCCCATTGGCCTGAGCGGTGAACCACGGCTAGTGGGAGCCGCAATCAGCCGAACCTGTGGACTCGGCAGGTAAACAAACCAGTCCTGCCTGCCGGGGGCTTTCCCTGAACAAGCGGCGGACCAGCTTTAAGAACCACTGATCTAGTCCATCTATCTCAATAAGATTATTCCCTGCAGTACATCTGCTAATGCTTTATTTCTTAGTTGATTTGCTAGCCTATTGATTAAGAATGAAAATCGCTAATTTACTGACTTTCTGGTGACATATTCTGCCCTGGGATATGAGAAAATGGCTTTCTTTTACTCCAGGCAGAATTTTGTGGGCCCTGTCTTCCCCGTTCTTATGAAGAAGAGAAGCTCTTCACACAAGAAAATTGTTCAGATCCTTTCTGTCATTTGGATCCTCCGGTCCTCTCCCCTTGAGCTACCCCTTGTAATCTTATGCACGGGAGTTCACCGCAATTATGTGTCTTCCCTCCATGCACATAAAATTGTGTACTAAGTAAATTTCTTCATGATAACTTATAAAAGGTTCAGCTTATTGAATTTTATCTAACTATATACTTATAGTACTTGCTGTCTTCTCCCTGCTTCATTATTAGGTGGTTTGGAGGAGGAAAGGTAAAGCAGCAATATTAATTGATTTCTTCTAAAATAAACAAAAATCTTTCAAAACCTGCTTTGTGTTGTACTATCCTATTAGATGCCCAGGTGAGGTTCCAGCTGAAGTCAAAGAGAGACACTCTCGCACAACCAAGAGCAGATTTTGGTAATGGAAGGTCAAGGAGATGAAGGCAAATATCACTATTGTTTCAATAATAGGTTATTCCACCTCTGCAGAGCAAAACTGCACCAGCTCTGCTCTGAAGTCACTGGGAATGGGGAATGCTCAGTATGTCTCAAGAAGAGCTTAACACCTGGCCGCCTTGGGCCCAATAGTGTATAGAGGTTAATGTATTAAATTTGTTTTGGCTTGTTCTCTGTGCAGAAATTAGCTAAGATAAACATCCAAGTATATATTTAAGTTTGTTTTTTTTGTTCCCTAGGCAGCAGGAGCAATCCGTCCTCTTGTCTCTACTGTTGTTGCTTCCTCTGCAGATGGTTCCTTAGACCATTCACTAGAACGTTCCAGGTACAGAGCAAGTGAAATGCCTCAGGCTTTCTTATTTGATATAATCTATCAAGCATATCATCAGGTAAGAATCTGGGCTTTTCAAAACAGAAGCTTACTTTTCCCCCCTCAATGTACTGTATGTTAAAGGAAACTAAGTCACCTTGTTTGGTTTTTCTGAAAATTATATTTGAAATGTCTATAAATCTATCACAGATTATATGAGATTGCATGTAAATCATTTCAGTGTAGTCTCCTAATGACAATGTTTTATAATAATATTTTATAACTTTTTACTATGATCTGTGTACTTATGATCTGTTCCATTTATACTGTTATCAAACTGCCAAATACAAATGTGATTCCTGGGTTTTAGATGGCAAAGAAAATCATTATCTAATCCTAATGGTACGTGACAAAATATGTATTTTGTATATTATGAGCCATATTTTCTGATGGTGTAATTCCATTATAGTCAATGGAATTATACCAGAGAGAATTCAGATATTCATGTATTTTACCAATGTATCTCTCTTCCTTTGTGCATTAATGTCTCATTATACCTGTTAAAATTAATGCTACAAGCCTGACTTTGACTTAAGATTCCAGTAACCCAGAAAACTCACAAAAGTCAGAAATTTAGCAATTACACTTCCTCTTACTTTCTCTCTATCTTTGCGGTAATCTTTGTCCCTTATTCTCCTCTTTTCCCATGACACATTGACCTCTTCCACTTCATGAGTGAAGATGATTCAAGCAAAGCACTCCTCTACTCGAGGATTAAGGGCCTGATCCAGAGCCCATTGGAAAGATTCCCATTGATTTAGAGTTTAGGTCTTGATTCAACAAAGTACATAAGCTAGTGAACTAACATGCTTAAAGTTAGATATATGTTAAGTATCTTAATGAATCAGTGGAGTAAGTGGCAGGACTTTGTGGAGGCAATCCTGTGTGTGAGTAGTGTAATAATGGATAGTGGGATATGCTAAAATATTGGAAGATATTAATTTTTCAAATATCAGTTAATGTATGTGAAACTATAAAATATTCCATGCATCATAGTAAATTATTAGATTCACTAGATTCACATTGATTAATGACTGATCATGATATATATGTGAATACAATCTCTGTTTTAACTTTCCATTAATTAACTGTATTGCATTAACACCGTCTTGATTGAACTGAAAAATTTGGGGCAGGAGATTCTAATGAAACCTTAATTATTTCACCATTATCCCCTTTGATGTTTTCTTTCATTTGCCTCACCCTACACTCAGAGCTTACTGGAAGCACTCCAAACTCTAATCTCCAGGCTTCACTTCCTCTTCACACATCAACTTGTGGAGAGTTGCCTATCATCCAGGGATCTCCAAAGTTGGTGCCTGGAAGCATGAGATTTCTTCACTTGCCACTTCAATTGGCAGGAATTCTTTCAGTGCACTAATGTGTAAAGCATGGTACCCCATGGTTGAAAAAAGAATCTGTTACAAATCTTTTGCAAGAATAACAACCTGTGTTGTGGGGGCAAAAGACCTATCTGGCTTTAAGATTAAACTCGATAAGTTTATGGAGGAGATGGTATGATGGGATAACATGATTTTAGCAATTAATTGATCTTTAAATATTCATGGTAAATAGGCCCAATGGCTTATGATGGGATGTTAGATGGGGTGGGATCTGAGATACTACAGAGAATTCTTTCCTGTGTATCTGGCTGGTGAATCTTGCCCATATGCTCAGGGTTTAGCTGATCGCCATATTTGGGGTTGGGAAGGAATTTTCCTCCAGGGCAAATTGGAAGAGGCCCTGGAGATTTTTCACCTTCCTCTGTAGCATGGGGCACAGGTCACTTGCTGGAGGATTCTCTGCTCCTTGAAGTCTTTAAACCATGATTTGAGGACTTCAATAGCTCAGACATAGGTGAGAGGTTTATTGCAGGAGTGGGTGGGTGAGATTCTGTGGCCTGCGTTGTGCAGGAGGTCAGACTAGATGATCATAATGGTCCCTTCTGACCTTAATATCTATGAATCTATGAAATATTTTGAGTCTTAGATGAAGCGTACCCTCTATATCATCACTCCTGTTTATCTACTATGAATGAAATAAAGCAGGGGTTCTCAAACTAGGGGTCAGGACCCCTCAGGGGGTTGTGAGGTTATTACATGGGGGGGTCGTGAGTTGTCAGCCTCCACCCCAAACCCTGCTTTGCATCCAGCATTTATAATGGTGTTAACTATAATGGTTAAACTAAGTGTTTTTAATTTATAAGGGGGGTCGCACTCAGAGGCTTTCTATTTGAAAGGAGTCACCAATACAAAAGTTTGGGAATCACTGAAATAAAGTATTTATTCCACATGAAATCTAAATGAAAAGGATGTTACCATTGCATTGGTAAACTCTCAAAATTCAGGAGATGTTCCTCCCCCCTTCATGAGTATCTGTTGTGACTGGTTTTAATTACATGGTCATATACTATTTCTCAAAACATACTGTATTATATTGTATTCCGTTTTTCTAGGATTAGTTTGTGGATACCCCATATGCAGGTACACTAGAGAGCTGGGAAGGGCGTAAAGGAGCTTTGCTGTCCCTCCACTGCATTGTTCAATGGCCAGCCATATTTGCAATCTCTGTGTTCCTCTGAGTACTGGAACGCTCCCACCTACAGTGTGCACTTCTCTCCACTTGCAGGAGCAAAACTCCAAAAGGAGGTATTGAGGGACCAGGGCTATGGTCCCTTCCCCACACCCATTGCATTGACTACATGCTGTTCATCCGAAGGGATGGTGCAACATGCACAAATACTCTATGCTTTGGAGCTTCGGAAAAGAATACCCTTCACTAAAACTTCTTAAATATTTCTGGTTGCAGGTGGTAGTGGTGGTTGTTATTTATTTGTACTGCAATAGCACCTAAGGGCTCCAATCAAGGATCAGGGCCTTGTTTGTGCAAGGAACTATACAAACAAATAACAAAAAGATAGCTGCTGCCCTGAAGACCTTAAAATCTAACTGTCGAAGAAGCTTTGTGTAGGGGAGGGATAGGCTCAGTGGTTTGAGCATTGCCCTGCTAAACCTAGGGTTGTGAGTTAAATCCTTGAGGTGGCTATTTAGGGATTTGGGGCAAAAATTGGGTCCTGCTTTGAGATGACCTCCTGTGTTCCCTTCCAACTCTGATATTCTATGATACTAGGGCCTGATTCTATGACTGGAGATGGAGGTGGAAGAAGATAGTTAAAAGTGCTTTGCAAGCCTTAACTAATCTTCAAAAATCTCATGAAAAACATAGATATCATTACACCATTTTACAGATAAAGAAAGAGAAGTTAAATGTCTTGTCCAAGATCACACAGCAGGTCAGATGGCAAAGCTGGGAATGGAGTCCAGCTCTTCTGTGACCTGCATACTAGACTGTGCTCTTATTCTGTGTAGAAAACACAATAGTGACCTTTATGACATAACACTGGAGACGAGTTGAAGGCCACTTTCACCTTTACTGGTTCCCCAGGTTTTCCAGTTGAATATATGTGTGCTGTTTTATTTTTTGTCTGATATTGTTCATCACATTTTTGCATGTAGGATCTCATTTTAGTGTTTGCTTATATCTCTCATTTCTCTATGTCCGTTTTCTATTACCGTTCTGTCCACAGAGGTGTTTGTATCTTCTCTTAACTTGGAACATGTGAATCTCATTAGTAGGCTGTTTTACTTGTCCTTCTAGATCATTAATGAAGATAATAAATGAGATTGGATCTAACCCACTAATCCCTAAAGAAATAAATATATTTGAAACAAAATAAATAAATAGAAATGCCAACAAACAGTAATTTGACTGGCTATTGAACATTTATAGGTATGATAGAGTTTCAGATATTTAATTTGTTTTGAAAAAAAGAGCTATTCTTCTTCACGTGGCTGCAGATGTGCATTCCACTCAGATGTGTGCATGCCCAGTGCTTACCGAAGCTGGAAAACTTTTGCTTAGCAGTATCTGTAGGGACACCGCTTGTGCCCTATGGCCCTTAGCTCCTCCCATGGCTATTTAAAGTGGCTGCAGTGACATCTCCCTCCCCCCCACCTTCAGGTCCTTTGCACTGAATGTCAAGAGTAGAGACTACCATACAGACAGGTGGAGGGTGGATCGTGGAATACACGTCTGCACCCACATCTCAAAGAGAGAAGACATTTGAGTCTTTCACATTTTTACTAGAGGAATGCAAATGATTGAAAAAGAACTGCTTAGTCTCCTGGGAAAATAATGTAAACATTTCTTTTAAAAATTATGACAATACAAACAGCTATATCAGCGGTGTCCAAATTTTTGAGCTGGGCAAAACATATTTCTAAAAGGTCAAAAGGTTACAATCAATGCTTTGGGGCATATTTTCTGTCCTATTCTTCTCCCTTTGCACCCTTTCCGCTTGTTCTGCCTTGTCCTGGGGAGGAGAGTCATCCTTGGATAGATACTTCTCAGGCTTAGGCAGAGCCAGTCAGCTCCTATCCTGTTTTCCCTGACGTTCCTACTGTCCATCAGGAAAACTGGCACCAGAAGAACTCTCTCTTATCCCTTTCCTGTAATACAGCAAGGAGCCAATGGACATGCAGCAAGGAAGTGACAGCTGTTCAGAGCGCTCCCAGCTCACATGCGAGCAGCGCCTAGGGCTTCAGGGGAAGCAGTTGGAGTCAGTTGATCAGAGAATGACTATACCTCTTCCCACAATGATGGGGCTGATTCAGACACTTCAATTTAAAAATCACAGAGGACAAATTTTCAAATCATAATTATATATTTCTTTTTAACACAGTTGCCCTCAAAGGCCACAGATTTGACATAACTGAGTTATATACAATATTTTGTCATAATCCCATTATATCTATTCATATATTTTAGTGAAAGAGGCAGCAACAGCTACAATTAAGATTGCCTAACATTTTCCAGTATAAGCCTCTATTTTCAGTTGTTTATAGCTTTGCCAAGTGTTAGCCATTTGGTCTGAAATTTTACATGTTAGCTGTCTGCCTCAGAATTAATTTATTTTGCAAAGTTTCAGCAAAAATAGCTTAGCCATTTCTGAAAACAAGGTTAGGGGAAAATGTGTATGTTTTATTTGTTTAAAAAATTTCATCTGCTTTATTGAAGTGTTCTAATATCGCCATCTCCTATAGCTGGAACTTGAAATTTGTCAGGGAGGTACCTTTTGCTGCCCTAATGAAAATCCATTGAGATTTCGCTAAATTAGAAGCCTCTTTATATCACCATGTGCATGTAGTCAGTGGAGCTTTTTGGTCCAGCCCTAGTATGCCCACTGCATTGGGTATGCTCCCAGGCCTCTCTCAGCTTTCTGCATGGTGCAGAGTTAGAGTTCTAGATGGGGCAGAAACACAATGACTTCCTCTCCTCCAAAAAGAAAAGGAGTACTTGTGGCACCTTAGAGACTAACAAATTTATTAGAGCATAAGCTTTCGTGAGCTACAGCTCACTTCACGAAAGCTTATGCTCTAATAAATTTGTTAGTCTCTAAGGTGCCACAAGTACTCCTTTTCTTTTTGCGAATACAGACTAACACGGCTGCTACTCTGAAACCTCCCCTCCAAGTGCATTATCCCCATGGACTAGATCATAGGTTCTCGTACCCTTTCCATATTACTACATACAGTCGTTAGCTACAGTATCATATACTTTTTTTTCATTCAGTGCCCTTAGAGGTCAGTGACTTGAGGCAGAGAATTAGAAAAAGAGAAAGAACTTTCTTTTGTGTTTGCAGCACTGGACAGGGACTCAGGACCAACTGGGTTAAATTCTTTGCTCTGCCTTAGACATTCTCTGTGATGCTGGGTAAGACACTGTACTGTAATGCATACATGCAAGGGGACTGAATTATTGTTGCATAGGCAACCTTAACTTTGGCATTTTCTAACTTATTAGGTTCATATAAATGGAATTCCTGTTTTTAGGAACAGATGTTTCTATCCATTCTATCCATATCAGCCCCCAGGGAAATCAGAAAACTAGAAGTGTTAATTATAAATCCACCCTTTCCAAGAATAGCTAAAAAAATCTTATTTCTTAGACCAGACTTGTTGTTTTTTGCCTAAGGAAGTTTCAGTTTTCCGTTCAGATTTTTAAATTAAACTAGGAGCCTATATCCCAAGAATCCTCCTGAAGTCTGAAAAGAAAGACAGGGTACATCATTTCGTGGAAGTTAGGCATTCCCCAGAGCAATATCTTAAGAGGAATTAGAGTATCAGGAAGTCAAGTAGACTATCTGTTTCATTCCATCATATTATGCTCCGGCTGATTTCTATACAGACCTGATCCTGACAGATTGTGCAATGCATAGAAGCCCTTTGTATTTAGCAGTAATACAAAACATCATATTATGTCTTGTCACATTATTGTAACAAAGTAGCAGAACATTATGTAGAAAAGGCTGAAATACACATTTCATACTGTATGCTGTGTCAAGGTTAGGTATTCATTATCTAGGTATATTTATCAAGGTAGGATAGTTGTAAACAGTTACAGAGCCTTGCTTTCCTGGCAAGTGGACAGCTATGAACAGAAGTGGAATAGCAGGAGAGCCTGAACAGAATCTAGAGAGGTGTCCGCAATACGAAATTGGGAGAAGACACAGCTAACTGCTAGTGGACGAGCATTGACTAGCTGAATGCCTTCTAGAAGGCAGCAAGTTCATGCAGATGATGGGGAACAGTAGATTTCAGAGGGTTGTAGTGTAAGAACACTGCCATGTTTTTTGTACAGAGAAATCTCTGCTCTCCATTAAAAGGGAGTAGTGGAGGTTAAATAACATGTTCCTTTTTTAAGGGGGCAATTTCTATTTGAAAATCACACTTCCATATGAAAAGGTTATATCTGTTTTATAAGTAACCTCTATTATTTACTATACCCGAAAAAGCTTAAAGTAAAAACAGCTTCTCTATTTTTTGGTGTTTATACTTAGTTCATTTGACTCTACTGCATGTGTAGTCAATTTGACAGTTTTGTTTATGGTGGACCTTCCCCTGGCACTGCAAGAGGGTTTTTAACAGTGATCACAACAGCAAAGCTGAAAGTGAAGTTGAAATAGACCAACCAAGAGGTAGGCATGTGCACTGAGAAGGGGTTAGCCCTGAGCCTGTTTAGGAGTATTGCTCTCAAGCCTGCCCCCAAGACCCTTGTAAACAGCAGCAAAATCAGTTCCAGGATTCAGCCCTAGAGAGGTCAGATTGTGTGCTGTCTCTTGTGTGGAGGCTTCATCAGGGATGTACTAAATTAATACGTCTCCTGTTCATGCCCCTCCTCCAGCCAGCACAACCAACTTTTCGGGCAGTGGTGGCAAACACACCTGGTGAGGGGAGTTTGCAAAACCTGCCTGCATAGATGAGGACCTCTAATTATAAGCAGACAAAATAATATAAAGTCAGGAAGAATCATGCAAATACTTAAATGCCATATCCTGAGAAGCAGATGTTCTTCTGGAACCATTAAAGAGTATCCACAGAATTGGAGGATGGGATGGAGAGAAGAGAAATTCTTCAAACTGTTCAATCAGGGCTCTAACTCAAACATTCTTTTCAAAGACTAACAATTTTCTTGTATAGCAGATCTCTGGGGGATTATGCAGGGAAGAGTTGGCTGGAAATATGGAAGGTCCACTGTAATAGTAGTTACTCATAGATTTGCCTTTTCAGCATGTACATGAGTATAGGAAGCTACATATGTGTGATTTGTAAACTTCTGTAGTACATCTTGAAGGTGAATAGCATCATTAGGGTTTTTCTTTCAGGCAAAATATCTAGATTGATTCTGGGACTTTATGTGGGTGCCATCTTTGCTGAAGAAATGAATGTCTGTTAAATTATCATTGCTTGCAACAATTGAGATTAAGTGAAAGTAGTAAACTAATTGTTAACTAAGACATTGGTACTTAGGTACTCCAAAAGGCCATTACATTTAGGGTAATGCTATCAGTAGGAGCTGAAGTAAGTGGAAATATATTTAATCACGACAGAAGGGAAGCTTGATGGCAGACATAATAAACTCTCTTTGTTGTTTTTAATGTAGCTGTCTGGAAGGGAGGTAGTAACATCCAGTTGTGGTCAGTAAGGAGGTGGAGTATGACAGAATTGAGGTTGTGGATAATGGGGAAACCCACTTCCCTGTATGTACACATTTTGTAATTCATTGTGGCCTTTCTGAGGAATCTTGGACTGCTGACATTCTCCTTGTCACCTGAAGTTGTGGCTGTGGAGTAGCTAAGGATTGTAACATGTCAAACTGTTGCAGATAATGGTTCAGAGACTTGGCATAAATGACAGACTAACAAGGCCAGGTTACACTGCATCATCATGGGAAGCAGTTATTGATTTTCTTCTTAGTCTTTTTCTATTTGTTTTTGTTGTTCCTTTTTTTAAAAGAAATAGGAATGGTGTAACTAAACTAGGAAAAGCAAGCTAAGAAAAATTCTGGAAAGGGTATGTGGAAGCTCAGAAGTCAGTGCTGCTCACACTTTTTGTGAGATTGTGGTGCTAAATGGTGTTCCAGATTCACATTTCAGACATTCTGTAGCTCCGTTGGTCACTCATGCTTGTTCAAATGTGATCCATTGGGCTGGAGGTTGACATCCATTCGGACAAAAAAGATACTTAAATCTTTGCTTGAAATCCTTTGGTTATGAATTGATTGTGTGGAGTATAGATGTTTGTAAAAGCACTGGAAGTAGTGTTGAATCACATTGTTATACATTAAGGTGAGGTAGATGGACAGATCTAACCAGTCCATAATGAGTCATGATACAAACCCTTTGATTTTTTTTTCAAGGAGGACTTGGAGAAATATTTATAGCAAACATATTGCCTCCAAAAGGATGATCTGCTACAGTAGTGATGTCAAATACATATGCCGCTCATGCTCCCGTAGCCACACACTACTTTTAGTGTGCTGTCTTAATGAGAGCTAGTGTGGGTTTGTCTCCTTGAGCAGGAATTTACACCTGTAGCTCAAAATTTAGATGATAATTGCACTTTTCTTTTACTACACTAATATGTGTGTGTGGGCTGTTCTGCCTCACAATGATAGTGCATCACAAAATTAATAATGAATTAATAATAATAATGAAACCTAATATTTTTAGAAATATACTCAATAGAGTTGTACAAGCCAACTAAATAACAAAGAGAGCAATGCTGGATTCTTTCTAACATGGAGTCCGCGATGTAGACTACTTCCACCTGCCTACAAAATATAATCAGTAATTATACTGTTATGTTTGAAAAACTTAACTTTATTTTTATTGCTGTACTTATATTTGTGTGCTAAGTTCCTGGCTGCTTTTCAAGTTTTCTGAAGCATCCCAGAGGGTTATTTATTTGTGTAACACTTTTTGACCTGCCTCTTAGGTTAATAAAGTGCTGGATTTTAATCCTTGCTCTCTCAAAAGTGTTTTTAGAATATGGAAGTACTCATTCTCTCTCTAAAACAGAAGCATTGATATTTAGTGGTATATTAAAGTAGCATGAGTTCATTTTAGTTTGTAAAATCCCACATCACTGGATCTTCTACAAACATGAGAATCTGTATAGATTATAATATTTAGTGGCATGATCATGTAAAGTTAGGGAATATGTATTCTTGAACGATTTTAAATTTTTCTATGTGTAATCTAAACATAAAACCAACTTGAATAGGGTAAGAAAATTCTGATCAGTTCATAGATTCTACGCTCTTTTATCTTTTAGAAAAACATCCAATCTTGATTTTAAAATTGTCAGTCATGGACAATCCACCATGATGCCTGGTAAACTGTTCGAGTGGTTAATTACTCTTACCGTTAAAAATGTATGCCTTATTTCCAGTCTGAATTTGTCTAGCTTCAACTTCCAGCCACGGGATCTTGTTGCACCTTTCTCTATTAGTTTGAAGAGCTCACTACTAAATACTTCTTCCCTGTGAGGTACTTATAGACTGAAATTGTTGCCCTTTACTCTCTGTGTTATTAAATAGATTGAGCTCCTTGAGTCTGTCACTAAAAGGCATGTTTTCTAATCCTTTAATCATTCTTGTGGCTCTTCTCTTTCCAATTTATTAACATACTTCTTGATTTGTGGACACTAGAACCAGACACAGTATTCTAGCAGTGATCGCATGAGTGCCAAATAAAGAGGTAGAATAACCTCTCCTCCTCCTCCTCCAAATTCCCATGTTTATGCATCACATTAGCTCTTTTGGCTGTAGAGTTACACTGGGAGCTCATGTTCTGCTGATTATCCACCCCATAACTCCCAAATCTTTTTCAGAGTAATTCCTTGATAGAACCTCTATCCTGTAAGAATGGTATACATTCTTTGTTCCTAGATATATACATTTACATTTAACCATATTAAAACACACATTGTTTGCTTGTGCCCAGTTGACCAAGCAATTCAGATCACTCTGAATCATTATTTACTACTCCACCAATTTTTGAGTCTTCTGCAAACTTTATCAGTGATGATTTTTATTTTCTTCCAGGTCATTTATAAAACAGTTAAATAGCATAGGGCCAAGAACCAGTCCCTGCAAGACATCACTAGAAACAGACCTGCTCCTGGATGATTCCCTGTTTATAGTTGCATTTTGAGACCTATCAGTTAGAAAGTTTTTAATCGATTTAGTGTGTGCTATGTTAATTTTATATCGTTTCAGTATTTTAATCAAAATGTCATGTGGTACCAAGTCGTCTGCCTACAGAGGTCTAAGTATATGATGTAAACACGACTACCTTTAATCAATCAAACTTGTAATCTCATCAAAAATAGATATCAAGTTAGTCTTAAGGATCTGTTTTCCATAAACCCATGTTGATTTGCATTAATTACGTGACCCTTATTTAGTTATTTATTATTCAAATATCATATCAGCTGCTCAATTATCTTGCCTGGGATTGATGTCAGACTGCCAGGTCTGTAATTACCTGGGTCCCATATGGGTCACCCTGTTTACCCTTTTAAAAACTGTCACCACATTAGCTTTCTTCCAGTCTTCTGGAACTTTCCCAATGCTCCAAAACTTATTGAAAATCAACATTAATGGTCCCGTGAGCTCCTCAACCAGCTCTTATAAAACTCTTGAATGCAAATTATCTGATTTTAAATTGTCTATCTTTAGTAGCTTCTGTTTAACATCCTCCAGGGATACTAATGAGAGGGAAAGAATGTTATCATCACTATATGATGAAACTATAGCATCTGTTTTTCCCCCCCCAATACAGAACAGAAATATTTATTGAACACTTCTGCCTTTTCTGGATTATTATTGATAATTATACCATTTCCATATAGTAATAGACCAGTACTATTGTCAAGATTCCTTTTGTTCCTAATATATTTTTAAAAAACTCCTTTTTATTGTTTTTAACTCTACTGGCCATAAATTTCTCCTTGTGTCCCTTGGCTTCCCTAATCAATTTTCTACAATTTCTAACTTCTAATTTATGTTAATTACTAACAACTTCCCCGTTCTTTCATTTAATTATTTTATTTTATTTTACAGCTGCCATCACTACCCTTGAAGCCCAGGTCGTGTTTTAACCAGCATAGCCTTCTTCCACTTTTTGAGCATCTAGTAAGGTGTTCTTAAATGATTCCCAATTATCATTTGCATTTTTCTGATTAAATACTTCTTCCCAGCTAATTTGCTCATAATTGTTTTCTGCTTTGTGAAATTGGCCTAGGATATATATTACTGGTTTGGGCTTTATTCTACTTGCACTTTATAAATGTGATCAAGAATGATCACTTATACCTAAACTACAATTAATTTTTAGTTCTGTGATCATATGTCCATGGACAGCTAGGACTTCAGATATGATTGTTTGACAAGAAAACATAGTTTTTCTGTTTCAGGGCTGTAAGGCTCATTCTCTCATATGAAATAGGATTACTGATTTATCTAAAACCATTTTCTGTATTCTGTTTGTTCTGTTTGTGTTCAGGGTTTTCTTGTTTTTGTGTGTGTTTAATGCTACTCACACAGACTTCTCTGTTAGGACTGCCCCAGGTTCTGTTCTTTTTCATGGAGAATTTTGAAATTTTTGTTTTTCATTCCAAATCAGAATAAAACCAGATGTTGAACAACCAGAATCCTTCACAAAACAGGTTTTTCTCCATCCAGTTCTTGTCTGATACACACTGACTCCTGCTCAAATATAGTCCATCGGCAGGCTTGATAATAAATCTAACTTTTAGGATGCATTTTTGACACTTTCCTAAGAGATTTTACAGTTGCCTCCCCTTACATGTTTTGCCCACACAGCTTTTCAATCGTCCTGGGCTATTGAGTAATAGGATTTTTCTCATCCGGAAATCAATTGAGTTGCTAATCTGTTTTCAGAAGAACTACATTTTAATCTGGCGTTAGTTCAATAATGTTTTAATTTATTCAAAATCTGAAGCAAGATTGATGGTCTGTTGAGTAACCTTGATTATTTTCGAAAGTTCTGTACTTAGTTAGTTCTTTGGCACAGTAGTAGACCCAGGATATTGTGTGAATCCTGTGATGAAAATTAATTAGGATAAGTTGGGGAATTTTTCAGAGAAGTTGTATGAGCCGTTTACAAAAAAAATAAAATAAAATAAACCATTTTGGTAATGGAATAATTACTCACATTTTATGGCACTCCTCATCTTGTAGGATCCCAAAACACTGTACTAACTCTTTTATTTGTGCCAATATTGCTCCCGATTGAAAAGACACCACATCTTGTATGAAACTTGGCAGCTGCTTAATAGCACACTTCGTTTAGGGCAGGATTTGAAGAGAAGTACTGTATTCAAGTGGCACTTGGTGGGTGATAATTTAGGAAGACATACTATAATTATGCACTTGGAAACTGGCACACTTTTCACAAGTACGGAGGGATCTGTTCTGAGAAGTCACAAGTTGACTGTACCTCCAACATCATAGTGCCTCTCATAACCATTGTTTTTTGGTACTAACTCAGAGGGAAGAATGCTAGCCGTTGAATCCACATCAATTCATGCAGGAATCCTCCCCTCATACAAATTCTGTTCTGGTTATACTGCTTAGCTTCTGAGATCTGAGATGCTCCCAGAACAATGAGCTTTTCACTTTTTGGTCCGTAGTTCAAATCCATCAATTAATAGATTAATAGATTTTAAGGACAGAAGGGACTATTATGATCATCTATTCTAACCTTTTCTCTTGCATATCACAGGCCATAGAATTTCACTAAATGCTTCCCTAGGTAAATTGTTCCAATGGTGAATTATCTTCACCTTCCACACAAACTTCCTCCTGGCTGGACTTTACAAAAACTAGACAAGCCATTTACAACACACACTTTGCTTCTCTACAAAAGAAAAAGGACACTAAGCTATCTAAACTACTACATGCCACAAGGGGCCACAACAGTGGTTCCCGTAACCCACCCAGCAATATTGTTAATCTATCCAACTATACGCTTAGCCCAGCAGAAGAATCTGTCCTATCTTGGGGCCTCTCCTTTTGCCCCTCCACCCCCACGAACATGATACAGTTCTGTGGTGACCTAGAATCCTATTTTCGACGTCTCCGACTCAAGGAATATTTCCAACACACCTCTGACCAACATATTAACCCAGAGAGACCTTCCTACCAACACTACAAAAAGAAGAATTCTGGGTGGACTCCTCCTGAAGGTCGAAACAGCAGCCTGGACTTCTACATAGAGTGCTTCCGCCGACATGCACGAGCTGAAATTGTGGAAAAGCAGCATCGCTTGCCCCATAACCTCATCCATGCAGAACACAATGCCATCCACAGCCTCAGAAACAACTCTGACATCATAATCAAAAAGGCTGACAAAGGAGGTGCTGTCGTCATCATGAATAGGTCGGAATATGAACAAGAGGCTACTAGACAGCTCTCCAACACCACTTTCTAAAAGCCATTACCCTCTGATCCCACTGAGAGTTACCAAAAGAAACTACAGCATTTGCTCAAGAAACTCCCTGAAAAAGCACAAGAACAAATCCACACAGACACACCCCTAGAACCCCGACCTGGGGTATTCTATCTGCTACCCAAGATCCATAAACCTGGAAATCCTGGACGCCCCATCATCTCAGGCATTGGCACCCTGACAGCAGGATTGTCTGGCTATGTAGACTCCCACCTCAGGCCCTACGTTACCAGCACTCCCAGCTATCTTCGAGACACCACTGACTTCCTGAGGAAACTACAGTCCATTGGTGATCTTTCTAAAAACACCATCCTAGCCACTATGGATGTAGAAGCCCTCTATATCAACATTCCACACAAAGATGGACTACAAGCCATCAGGAACAGTATCCCCGATAATGTCACGGCTAACCTGGTGGCTGAACTTTGTGACTTTGTCCTCACCCATAACTATTTCACATTTGGGGACAATGTATACCTTCAAGTCAGCGGCACTGCGATGGGTACCCGCATGGCCCCACAGTATGCCAACATTTTTATGGCTGACTTAGAACAACGCTTCCTCAGCTCTCGTCTCCTAATGCCCCTACTCTACTTGCGCTACATTGATGACATCTTCATCATCTGGACCCATGGAAAAGAAGCCCTTGAGGAATTCCACCATGATTCCATCCCACCATCAACCTCAGCCTGGACCAGTCCACACAAGAGATCCACTTCCTGGACACTACGGTGCTAATAAGCGATGGTCACATAAACACCACCCTATATCGGAAACCTACTGACCGCTATTCCTACCTACATGCCTCTAGCTTTCATCCAGATCATACCACACGATCCATTATCTACAGCCAAGCTCTACGATATAACCGCATTTGCTCCAACCCCTCAGACAGAGACAGACACCTACAAGATCTCTATCATGCATTCCTACAACTACAATACCCACCTGCTGAAGTGAAGAAACAGATTGACAGAGCCAGAAGAGTACCCAGAAGTCACCTACTACAGAACAGGCCCAACAAAGAAAATAACAGAACGCCACTAGCCATCACCTTCAGCCCCCCAACTAAAACCTCTCCAACGCATCATCAAGGATCTACAACCTATCCTGAAGGACGACCCATCACTCTCACAGATCTTGGGAGACAGACCAGTCCTTGCTTACAGACAGCCCCCCAATCTGAAGCAAATACTCACCAGCAACCATACACAACACAACAGAACCACCAACCCAGGAACCTATCCTTGCAACAAAGCCTGTTGCCAACTCTGTCCACATATCTATTCAGGGGACACCATCATAGGGCCTAATCACATCAGCCACACTATCAGAGGCTCGTTCACCTGCGCATCTACCAATGTGATATATGCCATCATGTGCCAGCAATGCCCCTCTGCCATGTACATTGGTCAAACTGGACAGTCTCTACGTAAAAGAATGAATGGACACAAATCAGACGTCAAGAATTATAACATTCAAAAACCAGTCGGAGAACACTTCAATCTCTCTGGTCACTCGATTACAGACCTGAGGGTGGCTATTCTTCAACAAAAAAGCTTCAAAAACAGACTCCAATGAGAGACTGCTGAATTGGAATTAATTTGCAACCTGGATACAATTAACTTAGGCTTGAATAGAGACTGGGAATGGATGAGTCATTACACAAAGTAAAACTATTTCCCCATGTTATTTCTCCCCCCTCCACCCCCCCCACTGTTCCTCAGATATTCTTGTTAACTGCTGGAAATAGCCTACCTTGCTTGTCACATGAAAGGTTTTCCGCCTTTCCCCCTCCTGCTGCTGGTGATGGCTTATCTTAAGTGATCACTCTCCTTACAGTGTGTATGATAAACCCATTGTTTCATGTTCTCTGTGTGTGTATATCAATCTCCCCTCTGTTTTTTCCACCAAATGCATCCGATGAAGTGAGCTGTAGCTCACGAAAGCTTATGCTCTAATAAATTTGTTAGTCTCTAAGGTGCCACAAGTACTCCTTTTCTTTTTACTGTTAAAAATGTGCACCTTTGTTCTGATTTGAATTTGTCTGGCTTCAGCTTCCAACCATTGCCTCTTGTTATGCTTTTGATTGCTAAATTAATGAGCCCTCTATTTTCAGAAATTGATTCCCCATTTTGGCACTTGTAGACTGTAATCAATTCACATCTTAACCTTTTCTTAGATAAACCTAAACAGATTGAGCTTCTTTAGTCTCTCACTGGAAGGCAGGCTTTCAGATCTTGAATCATTCTTGTACCTCTATTCTGAACCTTTTCCAATTTGTCAACATCCTTTTTAAAGACAACATGTCTCTTAAGTCCTTCAAAGATCAGTAGTAGATTGTTTTGAATTCCATTTTTACCAGGGACAACTGATGGGTAACTACTCCTCCTCCTATGTAAGGCAGAAGACCATCTACAAATTATACCCAAATTCATATCTTATGCCAACCAGTTTGCATTCTGACTTTCATTATGTCAGTCAGTCTGCAGAAAGCCTCCTCTCAGCCCTATCTGCAGCCACATTGAGCTCCCTGGCTTTTATGGTGACCACTACCACCCTTTGCTATGTTAGACTGCCCCAGTCACTCAGTATCATGTGGCAGCTCTTTAGCAGTGAAGTCATACCCATTTCTTTTCCTTTCCACAGTACAGCAATGATTTGGACTGGAAAGACACAGAATTGGTATTTCATTGTGGAGGTGTTGATCTGTGGATATTCTGGGTATGCAGGAGTCAGAGGTCTCTCTTTAGCTATGCAATAGCCCTCTGGACTTCCACAAAGATAATATTGGTGGATGTGGCATCTTTAAGCAAGAGGGAATGTGGTGTTTTTCTTTATCTTGATGACTGGTTTGTCTGGACCACTTCCTTTGCAGAGACAGAACAAGAAGCAGCCAGGTTAAGGCTAAGATTTTTGGACAAGAATGTATTCACCCCCCTTGGATACTCAGAAGCACAGCAAAGGATTGTATTCCACTCTCTGAAAAGAATCCTAAAATGAGATCTGTATTTATATTATCCAGAGTCTCTCTCAGTTCTTAGAGTGCTCTCCAAGTATCCTTGGTCTATCACAGTGTTATATTAGGATCTGGTCTCCTGATCCTACTTCAACCTTAAACTCTTGCAGCAATTTTTCCTTAGATCAGGGGTAGATGATGACAATCTGTAAACCCCATATCTTCTCTCGTTCCTTAGCTAGTCAAGGAATCTCTTATCTGGTGGCTGGATAAGAGGAAACTTTCCCATTCGGGTTGCATACAGTATCTGTATCACGCTGGATGCCAATCTTTCCAAGTGTGGAGGATCACAGGAAAAATATATAGTCCTGGTACTGTTGTGATAACTGGGCCTACAAATTTATTCTAATTGTGAGCTCAACTGTATAAAGTACATGAAAGTTCATGAGATGGCACAATAATGTATAATAATTAGGAGGAGGGATTGCTCAGTGGTTTGAGCATTGGCCTTCTAAACCCAGGGTTGTGAGTTCAATCCTTGAGGGGGCCATTTAGGGATCTGGAGCAAAAATTGGGGATTGGTCCTGCTTTGAGCAGGGGGTTGGACTAGATGACCTCCTGAGGTCCCTTCCAACCCTGATATTCTATGATTCTAATACAAAATGTTAATGGCAAAAAGTATAAAGGGAGACAGACTGAATTAGTCCACACAAAAATGCCTACTAATATAACTCAAGGATTGTGTTAAAATCATGCTTGGTAAACAAGAGAAGTGTGGAACCAGAAATCAATGAACCAAAATCAGTATGTCAGAAACTAGGCCTAATTGATAGATAAAATAATGAGGGGATGGACTATTCCATCCACCATTCCCTTTGTGGGTCCTTAAAAAGGCTTTGGGAACTAAAGCTGACTACTGGCATGAGCTTTACCATTATGGCTGCCATCCACACTGTCTCTTGGGACACCAGTCATTTGTTATCCTTGACAGATGGCTGTACCAGAGCAGGCCACACAAAGGGACTAAGATGACACTGCAATCTCTACCAGGTCCAGTGGAATCCCAAACATCACTTGGGATGTAAGACTTTGTCACAAATGCTTTTGTGTGTTCTTTTCCTGATCCACCTTATTTCTTCTCCTTTTTCCTTCTCTCTAATAAGAGTCTGACTTAGTCATCCAAGACTGTATATTTTACAACACTGCTGTAAGTCTGTAACTAGAATAGGGTCCCCAATTTTGGTTGGATGTATTCCTGGAGGTTTCATCACATGACAAATTTAAATAAATATGAATCTTTAATTCCTAGAGATTCCAGGACAACCCTGGAGGGCTGGCAACCCTAGACCAGAAAGAGGCAGCTAAAAGCAGCCCTATGCTGGTACGAGTTTGCCAGATCTCAGAATCGATAAAATCATGTTCTGTGCCGGTATTTTTTCAATGTTCATCCTTGGGTTCATTGAGGGGGCTTTCTCAACTGATCTTCTGAGTAGCAGTGCAGAGTCACATGCTCTTCATCCACCAAGTCTTCCAGAACATCCTCCATAGTCCCTACTGCCTAATTGTCTTGACCCTCATCAGCATCCTGAAAGCTGGTAGGCGTGAGGAAGGGGTTGTGAGCCACTTCAGGCTCTCTACTGGGCCCCCCTTGACTGCATCTTGTCCATCTTGTAGAAGGGGCATGTACAACAAGCTCTCCTGACTGTTGGAGTCTTTTGTCCTCCTATATAAGAGCCTCAAGTGTTTTGATGTGTTTCTGGCACTGGGCTGGAGTGTGCTGAATGACTGCTTTAGTCTTTGTGAAATTTCCTGTTAGAGCTGTTTTTCTGCTGCTCCGTGTGAGGTCATGGAGAGTGATGTACTCCAACCACACATTGATCAGTACCTGGGTCAGGAAGCCAAGCAGCTGCTCTCAGAGCAGGATTCATGCAGCTGAAAGCTGTTCTGACGTAGTCAGTGCACCTTACCACCAAGTGCCAACAAGCTGGCGACAGGCAACAGTTGCCCTGCTGATGTCTAGGAAACTCCCAGAGGATGCAGCCAGCTACCGTCTCATCTCTCTCCTCTCAACCACCAGCAAGCTCATGGAAGGCGCACTGCTCCGCCGTCTGTCTGACATTATCAAAGATATCCTCCCAGTGGACAGGAAGGATTTTGCCTGATGAGGAACTGCTGTGACCAAATAGTTTCACTCACCGACCACATTGAGGCAGGATTCCAACATAAATTGAAGACAGAGTTTGCCTTTGTTGATTTGTCCTCAGCATGTGATACTGTCTGGAGACACGGCCTCCTCCTCAAGATCTCCCATGTCATTCACTGCTGGCGAACAATCTGTCTCTTGGTGGCGATGACCAGGGACCGCCACTTTAAGGTACACCTTAATGGCCAGATCAGTAGACCAAGAACTCTTAACTTAGGCACCCCTCAGGGCACTGTCCTGGCCCCAATACTTTTTAATCTATACACCACGTATATACCAGTGACAGAGTTGAGGAAATTTGTGTATACTGATGACATTGCCCTAGCTGCTCAGCACACAAGTTTCCATACGATCAGCTGCACCCTAACCCAAGATCTTAGCAAAATGGCTGATTATTTCCAATGCTGAAACTTAGGGCTAACCTGAAAAAAATTCACAGTTGACTGCTTTTCATCTGAACAATAAAATGGCTAGTATCAAACTTAATGTGCAGTTCTGTGATGAGCGTGTCAGCAATGAGGCTAACCCAAAGTATCTCGGCATTACACTTGAGCTTTCAACAATATCTCATAAACACCACGCACGATAAGGTTAGGTCTCGTGTCACTTATAATGAAACATCATGGGGCTCCAGACCATGGATCCTTCAAACTGCAACAATAGTCTTGGTACGTTCTACGGCATAAATGATTGAGTACATCATATCTGAGTATCCCCTTCATTCTTTCACCAGAAGCTTGAAGGACATTCACCAGCTCACTGTGGCAGGAACATGCTAGCTATCAAATCTAGATACAAATTTGTAATCATTGCTACCTATCCAAGCCATATGAAAGAAGTAGTACAGCTCATTACTATCGGTGAAAATGGGGACAGGGATCTTTATGTATTGGGTAAAGGTCAGGAAGAAAAGCATTCAGGGCATTGTGGGAATGGGGGAAGGACTACTGAAACTTGAGACCTGGTACACATCCCTTACCCCTGCCCACACTAAATGGTGTGTACTTACCTACATCCCTCAGATGTGCTAATTTACTTGTCCTCTGCTTGCTTTCAGACATGTGCTTCTGGAGTTTAGATGTAGACAACGGGGGTTATGGCACAACCGCATGCATGGACACATGTATAGTTGTTAGTATAGCTGTAATCTCAGTGTGAGAGAAGCAGCAGAAACACACAGAACACAGAGAAAGAACAAAGAAAGTTCCAGACACAGCCAGAGAAGCCTGAGTAGCCTGACCTTGAGGAAAAAGAAGCTGAGAGAGAGAGAGAGCTGTTGGATAAAGGGAAAGAGGCTTTAAACTGTGAGCAAAGAAACTATCTCCTGTTGTTTGAGTTTTATTGTGTTGAGGGAAAGAAGACTTTGAACATTCTTTGTAAATAAACAGGAATGTACAAAAGAAATACTCGACTCCATCACCAATCTTTCCTTCAAATGGAAACAACCCATTAGATCCTGAAAATTGGGTACCCACTCCAATCAAAAATGGATAACTGTATAAAGGTCTTGAAGATTCATTTAACTGGAACCTTACCTTTTTTTAAGTTATGGTTTCTGTTTATTTTATTTAGCCATGTATGCCACAAGAATGAGTAAGTGTAACACCAAATATTACGAGACTCGGCAACACTATTTCCTTCAGTTTGAGAAGTTTAACTCTGTTATGATAGTATACATTTTGGGAAGTACTAAAACTGGCTGGCCCAGAAAGTGAATGAAACTGCACGGGCAAGGGAGCAGAGCTGTTTAATTGTTTCCTATTGGCTGAGGAGTTATCTCTCATTCTGCTCTGATGGAATGGAACCACAGAAAATAATTATTCTGTAAGATGTTCTCTTTTGTGCAGCCTGTGTGAAGAACAGGTTGTGACGCTGTATGGACTATGGATGACCATTTATTATAATATTGATACCAATATTGTAGAAATTGCAAAGAATCTTACAAGATATGCCATGTAAGGTATCAGTGGCTAAATATGATAAACATGGTTATATGTATGTATAATCTTTGTATTGTGAGTTATAAATCTGTGTGGTATATTTGTATTTCAAACTTGTGTTGTATATCTCGGTGACACCCCAGACAGATTAGTATCAAGCACTATCCAGCCTGCTTGATGGCCTATCAAAGACAATCAACTAGCAATGAACCCATTGGAGAAGCCAAGGGTTTCATCTATAAATCAGCAGGAGATGTAGGGACATGTCTGTGGACAGGGGACTGCAAATGCTTTACCATGCCCACATACTGTAGGTTTGTCTTTGGGACAAAGGAAGTATAAGCCACATGGCAAGAACCTGGGTGGATACATTGATTTTTTTGAAATTATTAATCTGTTTTTGACACTGAGTAACTGTCTTTGGTAATTATTGTCTCTGGCACATCAACAATGGAAACTTGCTCAGTTTGCAAGGGACAAGAACAAAAAAACATAACCTATTGTGAAAAACAATAAATATCCTATTTCAAGGATAATGAAACAATAAACAGCTGAGAATTTCTGATACTGTAAATGTAATAGACTTACTGTTCTAGTTACCCATGAAATGTCATCTGACAGCTGCATTCAAAATCAGCAATAGGGACCACAAGAGTTAATGGCTATTAACATACAAATAAGAATAAATTCAAAGCTTTTCTCTCTTGAATTGTTAGAAGAGATATATCAGAAACAACTTTATGGTTTTCAGCAAATAGCAATATGCAGAGGAGAAAGATGGTAAGGTGTAACCTGCAGCTGTTGTTGCGGAGAAACTCAGTTTCCTAGTTTTTATGTTAGGGAATCTCAGTAGAGCTAATTTTTTAGGCTACAACACTCATTTGTGCTCTGTTTTCAGACAAATCCAAAGGAAAAAAACGTGCATAAAAAACTCCAGAGTTGGTGTATGTAATTTACAAATGAAAATGATAAGGTCTGGATACTACTCAGCTGATTACACCTTATTCGGACATGTTGCATGTTGGTGTAAATAGTCAGCAACCCTGTGATACTACAATACCATTCCTTGTCTCATCTTGCAAAGCACATCTCACTAGGTTTCTATAGTAATAGGGTGGATGCCCTATAATTGTTGCAAACATGATTTCATTTAACTTGGGTATATGGATTAAACAGAATTTGAAAATTGCTTAACTTTTTGCTAGCATGAGGACGAGACTTTAATGTTCCATACTGAAATTTGTTGCAAACCATCTGGGAATGAATCACTACAAAACTGTGGATCTGTGTCAAAACACGATAAAGAACATACAAAATTTAGTAAACTTTAGTCTGTTCACTGTTGCTGAGCTGTGTTTGTATCTTGACATAGAATACAATAAAATACAAATATAGGGTGCGATCATCTTCAAGCCATTCTGAAAACCCCAAATATACACATTTTACTTTCTTGATTATCCAACAGCTCAAAAGCATCTTTAAATAACTGTTTTTTCCTCTTTATTATTCATGATGTCAAACTCATCTGGTTTCTTTCTGTTGTGGATGTATTTGACGCCAGAGTTCACAGCTGTGTTTCCACCAACTCAAATCTCTGCTCCAAAATTTAAACTCTGCCAATAATTTCATTGAGGTTGGCATCCATAACTGTTATGGCCAACTGTACTATGTCGCATTATGTGAAAAGTTTTGATCAAACTGAAATTATATTATTATCTGTCTGGACAGCCTGTCTTTTTGAGGTTCTGGCTATTCAGGGCAAGAAACATGTAGGAATTAGAATAATGGTATTTGGGATACATGGGTCACTAAGAATTTTGTTTATAAATATCCTGCTTTTATGAATCACAGACATTTCATAGTTAGGGCTGAATTTCATTATCTGAATTTCTCAAAGAAGTAGCAAAGCTTCCAAAAGCAGCACATTAAAAACAGACTTAAAAATTCACTTGTATGCAAAATGAATCTGAGCTGTCCTTGAACTATGTTCCTTTCATTTCACTGTTTCTCACTTGGCATCAGTGCATCATCTCCATAGACTTGCAAAGGAGTCTATTGTAAAAAAACAAAAAAAACCACCCTGTTTTTATGTTTAAACAATTACAGCTAGTGAACAGAGTGGTAAATGTCATGGAGTACAAGTGTTAGTGAAATATGTTTTTAATTATTACTATACTTGTGTCATATTTAATTTCTTGAATTCAGCCATACCGTAAAGATGGTTTATCCCATAGATTAAATTCCCCCATAATGATGTATAATTAATATACTACTAAAATAAAAATAAAATTTTAATTTTAATTGTAAGCTAGTGATTTCAAAGATGTTCCTTCCTCAAACTCCTTCATCTATTCTAAGACAATAGTAAGGTTTACATCTTTCTGGTCTGTGATTGTATAGAGGAGAGCGAAGGTAAAACAAGATTATGACTATCAACAGATGGCTCAGGCAGTGGTGTTTATAAGGATGTTTGACCACTGGGAGGCATTCATGGACAGAGGACTGTTGTCATAGCGTGGACTGCACTTGAATAAGGAGGGTAATACACTTCTGGGATAGAGGTTGGTACAATTGATTAAAAGAGCCTTAAACTAGGAGTTTGGGGGAGACAGTTGGGAGACGCTCATGAAATCTCCATGCCTGATTCAAATATTGAACAGGAGGAAAATCAAGTAAAGAGGATATAGCAATGGAGAAAGGAACAAAAGAGTGTAGGAGAATGGACAACAAGAGGAATGATTGTGCCAATACCACTGGCAGTAACAGGTAGGCGATACTGGCAGTGAAATGATTGTACGTAATTGGGCAAGGAATATGGTTGAAGCCAAGAAGAAACAACTGAGATGTCTGTACACCAATGCAAGGAGCCTGGGTAACAAAACAGAAGAACTAGAACAACTGATGCAGGAAGTGAAACTAGATATGATAGGGATAAGGGAAACATGGTGGAATAGTAGTTGTGACTGGAATACGGGTTTTGATGGATATGTACTGTTCAGGAAAGACAGAAATACAGGTAAAGATGATGGACTAGCATTGTATATTAATGACAAAGTAGACTGTAAAGAAATGAGAAGTGATGGAATGGATAAAATGGAATCTATTTGGGTCAAATCACTATGGGGAAGAATGGTTACAGAGGCTCCACTGGGACAGTGCTTGGGATCTGCTACAGATCTCCAGGATCCTATTTGGATATATAGAGAGAACTTTTTCATATTTGTAATGAAATAAAGACTACTGGGAATTGTGTGATTATGAGAAACTTTAATTTCCCAGATACAGATTGGAGCGCAAGTGCTCCTAATAATGATAGGGCCCAGATATTCCTGGATATGATGGATTTATTCACCAAATAGTCACTGGACTAACAAAGTGATTTAGTGTTGGTAAGTAGCAAGGACCTCATAGAACAAATGGTTGTAGAGGACAATCCTGGATAGAATGATCATGAGTTAGTTCAGTTTAAACTAAATGAAAGGATAAACAAAAGTAGGTCTGCAAACAGGGCAAACTTAAAAAAAAATTAAGGGAACTAGGGAAGAAATCCCTAATGGAAATGGACTGAAGAAATCCAGGATCTGAATATGGAGGAGACTTGAAATTACTTTGTCAAACTTGCAGAAACTATCTGAAGCCTCTATCCCAAGGAAGGGGAAACAATTTGTAGGGAAGGGTTACAGAAAAAAATTGGATAAACAAGCAACTCAAACAGGTTATTAAGAGAAAGCAGAAAGCCTACAAGGGATGGATCAGCAAGGAAAGCTACCTCTTGGAGGGCAGAATATTAAGGGATAAAGTGAGAACTGCCAAAAGCCAAGCAGAGTTGGCTTTTACAAAGGAAATTAAAACCAATAGTAAAAGGTTATTTAACCAGATAAATAAAAAGAAAATGGGGAAAGAAAAGTGGGACCAGTAAGGATTGAAGATGAGGTAGAGATAAAATATAATCCTGGTATGACTAATGGGAACAAGAATATGGCCAATACCGATTTTTTTTAATGAATCTTTAAAGTCAGAACTTTGAAGTCCTATGACTGGAGAACTGCAAATATATAGTATCTATATTTAAGAAAGGAAAAAAAAGTGATCTGGGAAACTACAGGCCTGTTAGCTTGACCTCGATTGTATGCAAAGTCTTAGAACAAATCGTGAAAGAGAGAGTAATTAAAGACATAGAGGTGAACAGTAATTGGGATAAAATGCAGCATGATTTTATGGAAGAACACATCAGACTAACCTGATCTCTTTCTTTGAAAAGATTGTCCAGATTAGAAAATCAGCGAATGGAAATTTATGGTATGGCTACACTTGCAGATGTAGAGTGCTTTGAGTTAAACCAGCCTTTGGAGAGCACAGTAGGGAAAGCGCTGCAATCTGTCCACACTGAGAGCTTCAAGTGCACTGGCATGTGCACATTTGCAGTACTTGCAGCAGCATTGGGCATGGTGCATTATGGGCAGCTATCCCAGCATGCAAGTGACTACAACGCTTTTCAAATGGGGGTGGAATGGGGTGGACTGTGACAGGGAGTGTGTTGTGTGTATGTGGGGGGAGAGAGAGAGTGGGTTTTTGGGGGGCTGAGAGCATGTCAGCATGCTGTCTTGTAAGTTCAGACAGCAGCAGACACCCCTCCTTCCCCCACCTCTCTCTCTCTCTCACACACTAGCATTCCACACTAATGGTTGCTTTGTCTCGGAGCAGATAAGCAGCCGGCTGTCAGAAACGGAGCTTTCAAAGGGCATATCCGTATTCCTACAGTGATTCAAAAACAATGACAAGAGGGGATTATGGGATGTTTCTGGAGGCAGATCAGAGTGCAGTAATGCAACACGTTATTCACACTGACGCCCGGGCGTTGTAGCCAAGGTACAGCAAACGTTATTCCACTCGCCGATGTGGAGTACCAGGAGCGCTGTTGCTGTGGAGTCAGAGCTCTCTACGTGCCTTGCCAGTGTGGACGGGTAGGGTGCCCGGGGCTGCTTTAATGCGCTCTAATTTGCAAGTGTAGTCAAGCCCTTAGTAGATCTAATCTACCTGGATTTCAATAAAGCATTTGATACAGTTCCACATGGGAAATTATTAGTGAAATTGGAGAAGATGGGGATTTAATACAAGAAGTGAAAAGTAGGTAAGGAACTGGTTAAAGGGGAGACTGTGATGGGTCATACTAAAAGGTGAACTGTCAGACTGGAGGGAGATTACCAATGGAGTTCCTCAAGGATCAGTCTTGGGACCAATCTTATTGAATATTTTCATTAATGATCTTGGCACAAAAGGTGGGAGTGTGCAAATAAAATTTGTGGATGACACAAAATTGGGAGGTACTGCTAATAACAAAGCAGGACTGGGATATCATACAAGAAAATTTGGATGACATTGAAAACTGGAGTAATAGAAATGGGATGAAATTTATTACTGCAAAGTGAAAGCTCATGCACTTAGGGACTAGCAACAAGAAAAAGGTGAATGCAGTCCTAGGATGTATCAGGTGATGTATTTCTGGAAGAGATGGAAAAGTGTTATTACCACTTTCCAAGGAACTGGTGAGACCTAATATGGAATACTGTGTGCAATTCTGGTCTTCAGTATATACGAAAAATGAACTCAAAATGGGACAGGTGCAGAGAAGGGCTACTAGAATGATCAGAAGAATGGAGAACTTACCATACAAGAGGAGACTTAAGGTACTTGGCTTGTTTAGCCTAACAAAATGAAGGTTGACGGGAGACATGATTGCTTTCTATAAATATATCAGAAGGATAAACACCAGGGAAGGAGAAGAGTTATTTAAGTTATGGATCAATGTTGGCACAAGAACAAGTAGATATAAACTAGCCATCGATATGTTTAGGCTTGAAATTAGAAGAAGGTTTCTAACCGTTAGAGGCGTGAAGTTTTGGAACAGCCTTCCCAAGAGAGTAATGGGACAAAATCCTAACTTGTTTCAAGACTGAGTTTGATAAGTTTATGGAGGGGATGGTATGATGAGGTTGCCTACAATGGCATGTGGCCCATCTGTGACTGTTATAGCAAATATCTCCAGTGACCATAGATAGGACAGGATTATAGGACAGGGTGGGCTCTGAGTTACTACAGAGAATTCTTTCCAAGGCATCTGACTGGTGTGTCTTGCCCACATGCTCAGGGTCTAACTGATTGCCATATTTGGGGTTGAAAAGAAATTTTCCTTCATGTCAGATTGGCAGAGTTCCTGGGGGGTTTTCACCTGCCTTTGTAACATGGGGCACAAGTCACTTGATGGTTTGAATTAGAGTAGATGGTGGATTCTCTGTAACTTGAAGTTTTTAAATCAAGATTTGAGGACATCAGTAACTCAGCCAGCGTTTATAGACCCACTACTGCAGGAGTTCTGGATGGGGTTGTGTGACCTGCAATGTGCAGGAAATCAGACTGGATGATCGTGATGGTTCCTTCTGTCCTTAAAGTCTGTGAGTCTATGTTACTAGAAAATAATTTGTGTATACATACCTGACGAATCTCTTAAGGAGGGAAAGTTTTTAATAATAAATGATTGATTGGGATTGAGACCCACTTGAAATACCACCGATATTACTGGTGGTTTTGAATATTTTGTCCCTAAATCCAAATGTGTGCGTAATTTACAATCCCATATTATATATATCAGAAAGCCTGATTCCACGCTGCAGTATATTTGTTGCGGATGTGATTTAGTTCTTTAGTGTATGGCATATAACAGCTTTGTGTAATTTAAATAAAATTGTGAAATTTTTTTCATCGCTCGTTATGATTGTATGAATAGTTTCCTGAAACAAGTTCCCTTTCTTTTTAGGTGGGTTATACCTTAATTCATGCTCTAGTTTTATTTTCTTACCTAAAGTTATTAAAAATGGCAATGGAAATATACTGCTAAAATTCAGCTTTTTTAAAAAAATTGGAGGGATAAAAAACTTTTCTTGCTGGTTGCAAGATGATGACGGACTGGAAAACCAATTATTATTCATTTAAGTACTACACTAAGAGACCATTAGAATTTCATACAGTTCTGTTTTCTTTATCTGATATATTCCTTCATGCATTTCACAGATACCTTGCAAGAGATAGACAGGAACAAAGGGAATCTTACATCACATTGTTATTTGTCAGAGGGCTGTTCTACACTGGGAACTTACATTGGCCTAGTTATGTCTCTGAGGGGTGTGAAAAATCCTCAGCTGCAGAGACATAGCTATGCTGACTTAACCCCCAATGTAGACAGTGCTAGGCCTGTGGATTTCATCAACCTAGCTATTGCCTCTCAGGGAAGTGGGTTATCTACAGCAATGGGAGAACGCTTCGGTTGCTGTAGTGAATGTCTACAATGAAGCTGCTGTAGCTGTGCCATTTTAAATGTAGACATACCCTTACACTTAAACTTACTGAGGAAATACAAGACTATTGTGAGTCACATTATAGCATTGTTTCTCCTACCTTCTGTAGTCAGCCTAATAGACTTTAAAGAAACTCCCAGCTGACATGTTAGGGTTTGTTGTTGTTTTCCCTTTCCTAAATGGAACAAGAGAGAAAAGGAAGGTGGGGGAGGAATCTATAATAACTGTATCAAGTTACTTTCTCTGTTACTCCATAAAATTCTCAATTTCATACTCCCTGCTTATATGTCAGGACTGAAGTATATGACTATATATAGCTTGGGTTCACCCGCTGCCCACTGCTGTGTTAAAGAGTTCTGGTTTGATTTTCCTCTTCTAAATTGCTGTCTGCTACATTTAATTGTGTAGTCATGCCATATTTTAATTACTCAGAGCTTGGAAGAAGAAAACTTTTTCCTATGTATTTTCCCTGTGCTCTGATGTGAACTCTTATTTTTAAATAATATCTGCAGTTATTCCGGAGCATTTGCAGATATATCTGAGTGGTGTACCCTAAATCAGAATTTAGAACTATTTATGTTAACTATGTGTTCCTAAACTGAACATGATAAATAACTTATCTACACTGAGCCTGGCACCTTTGCAGTGCCCACCAAATCCAAGGAAGAAGAATTTAATAGTGAAATTTGTGTATAGGAAACCTGCTAGATTCTAGAGGTTTGGACACTTTGCACTGCCTGAGCAGTACAAATAGAACATAATCTAGGGAATTTCCCCTGCAGTGCAGTCGCCTATGCCATCCTCACCCCTTACATCCCTGTGCTGGGAGATGAAGGGTGCAGAGTTCTAACACAATTCTGAGCTGGTTTGTGATCCTTTAGGGAGTGTAATGTAGCCTAAGGGCTGCTTAACTTGCATCAGGGCCAACAGAGTTTGAGATTAAGGGAGTCATGTACCTCAGTGCATGCTTTGTGATGAGTGTAGCTTGGCTCAGGGGAGAATCTGTCCCCTAATTTTGCTTTCCAGTCCCAATATTCTTGCCTTTCAAGTCCTCAATAATTAGATGTGCTCAGCTGCTTGAAGGGTGTGAGGGGAGAAGAAGGAGGGTATTTTGGGAGAGTGCCCTTTCATGCTGATAGAAAAGCAAATGGAATTCCAGCCACTTGTTTTCATCTGAAAACTTGTGGCTATAACATGGAGACTTGTTACTCTAGGGTTCTGTATATGTGTAAAAATAGGAACAAATAAATGGCAGATGCACAGATCTGTAAGGATGTGGAAAATCTCATTTAACTCGCTTAGCCTCCATCTCCCACACTTCAAAAGACAAAATGGACAATGTATTTAAATGAAAATGCCCATTCTTCCATGGCTAGCTGTCCAGCTCCACATCCTTGTGAAGTTTACTGTTAAACTATTTCCATGATTCCCTTTAGAAATCAAGGCCTCATCATCAGCTTTTCATAACTGTAACTTCTGATCATCAAAGTTCAGTACCTAATGGTGTGGCAAGTCTATCTAGACTCATGAAAGTCCATAAATTACTAGAGTCTGGCATAGTGTGAACAGGGGAGGCTTCCCGGCATAACTGTGCCAAAGCGCCTCAGTCCTAACCTATACAACTGTTAAGGCGCCAGTGCTCTGGATAGGGACACAAAATGTGGTTAAACTAGACAAAAAAATATTTTGTCATTTAGACCATTAATATGGTAATTATACTCTTAAATATAATAACAAATTTGTTCTTGTTTTAATTGCTACAGTGTACTGATTATGACCTGGATTATGGGACAGAATGTTTGCACTTGGCTCTAAAATACTGTAAAACAAATGCCAAACTTATTGAAGGATCGCCTGATCTCTGGAAGGTAAGAGCAATATTGATTTTCTTTTATTTATTTGTTTAGTAAAAACACCACACCAACTAAAATATCAGATAATTACAAAACAATAAAACTCCTTAAGATGTTACAGTAATTATGCCTTTGTTTTACAAGTTTAAAAATTCTAAAAACTTGGGAATGGTTTACAACGGTTGAGGGGTAATGTATAATAAAGATTGGAGGTATTTAAAGAACTAATTCTTACCCAATTAAGGGTTGAATAAAGAAATTATTCCTGTATTTGCAGTTCTTCATGTAGATTGTCAGTACAGATTCACACTCTTGAGGTCTGCTGGCTTGGAACCCTTTGGAAAGTTCTGAATATTGTGAGGCTTCGTGGAGTTCACCTTAAGCTTTGCAACATTCCATGAGAGGTCATATCAAGAGGTGTGACCCCCACATGCAGCCTTGGGTCTTTTTAATTTCTCAGAATCTTGAGTAGACTCCATAAGAGTGGAGATGGATGCTGGTGAGTGTGCATTTGTGCCAACAAGGAACTTCGAAGAGTTCCATTTAAGATGGGTTGCTTCTTTCTGCTTACAGTATTGCCAGTACAGATTCCCATCCTTAGGAAATTGATAAAAGAAATAACTTTCTAAGAAGCTGGTTTTGAGGAGGAAACTTGGGGCCTGATCCAGTGCCCATTAAACTCAGAGGAGAGAGTCCAGTTGACTTCAATGGGTACTGAACAGTAACTGGAACTGGTCTCCTGAAGCAAGCATCAGATTTGGAAACCATATTAAGAGAGCAAAGCTGCATAATGATGTGGATTGAGCTCCAGGTCACGGCTCTCTACGTTTATTTGGGTATATAGGTGGAATAAAATGGTAGCTATCCCAAACTCTAGGTGTTCTTAACAGCTATTTAAAATGTAGCAGCCCTATAATATATAGTAGTTACTAATTAAACAGTACAGCAAGATGAGGAAAAAGTATCTCAGCTCCTTAAATACGATCCCCCAAAAAAGTTCTTTATCCACAAAAACCCCAATAAAAAGACACCGAAGGTCAACACATTTGAGCTATTTCACATAAGTGAGAAACAAGTTCCAAGGCTATAGGGTCTTTTGGATAACTCTTGGACAGCAACTTCCTTTCTTTCATATCAAAGGGACTCAATTTTGACTGCCTCAATCGATCACAACCTTGGCAGTGTAGCATGGGGAGAGAGTTTGTCTCTTAGACAAATAGCAGGCCATTTAAGGCTTTATAGGTAAATGCAAACTGCTTAAACTCAATCAGAAACCAACAGGCAACCAATGCAGATCACAGACACCAATACAATATGTTAACATCAAGATTCCCTGCTTAAACATGCATTCTGTCACTTTCCGAATAGAGTTAAGATGCAGTCCCAAGTATACCATTCTAATCTAGTCTTAAAGTCACCAAGAAATGATTGACACAAGCAAGGTATACATGGGAAAGAGAAGCCTTAGCTGCCACAAAGTACCAAAAAAGCAATAGATTTATGAAAACTTAGGAGGCCTCAGATTTTTGTCATTTTTTAAAATTTTGAACAGGTGCAGTTAGTATTCATAGATAATATGGGCTCATTGGGCTTGGTTCCACACTGAAGGAGCTCAGATGCCCTTCTAGGCTCCTTGGTCTTGACTTCATTTTGACTAGGGGAACTTGCCCAAGCACACCATCCATTTATGGTGCCAAAAAGAGAGGTCACTCATAGTACATATTCATAATATGGTCGTCCCTCTCCTTTCATACATATTTTAACCAGCAGTGCGAAGGTAAATAATTCTGACCTTCAAATTATTATTATTTGGCATATATTGAGTTAATATCTCCTTGAGTTGAAGAGGAGCAAATCATGCTGTTTGGCGCTATTGTTTTAGGCTCCCTACAATCTCTGGCAGATGTCACTGCTTTGGTGACACATGGGCAGGGTAGAGTTGATTTAAACCAAATTGATTCAAATCATGATTTAAGTCATTAGTTAGGAAGCCTCGATTTAATCATGGATTTCTACATAAAAGTGCATGCTTGTTGGTTGTTATCGCCTTAGTACATATTCTTCACAATTCAGAGATAGATGTAGGTTTCAGTTTTAGAAGGTACACACTATACATTTTTAAAGTGATTTATTTTGAAAACTTTTCATATTAGTTTTACAGCTATGTCAGAAAATGAATGATTGTTTGGTTATTTCATTTACCAAAGGTAATTGAAGCAGATATTTATGAAGTCATTGGGAGGTGAACTATGTCCAGTTCAACAGGTTAATCATTAATATTTGGAAGATTTTCTTGCCATGCTGTATTAGAAGGAGAACATCACCAGACAGACATTTAAATTGTTTTTTTTAACTAAAACAGTGTTATGTATTCTGGATTTTTTTCTTTAACAGCAAACATAATATTTTAACAAAACAAGCAAATGAATTTTTGATTTTAGTTAAACATTTAAATTTTATAAAATCAGGTTTGCTTTTGTTAAAATTGTTTTAAACTAAAATAGTTAAATGACATTTAAAAAAAACACAAAAATTAAATCGACTGTGTCAGACAGGTCAACATGAGGAACTTAAAATATTGGCTTCTGTAGCTAACTCATTTTCCTGTTTGTTCGTAATCTGGAAGAGAAAAAACAAGCTTTCCTGCTTTTTTCAGACCCCAAACGATTTCTCAATTTGGAATGATTTTGTCCAAAAGAAGAAAATATTCTTTCACATCGGCAGAAGAAACTACTGCTGTTAAAAGTGAGATTATCATTTAAATGGTTTCTGAATCCAAATGCTTAAGTGACTTCCATCAGTTCACTGTTTATGGCTTTCTTTAAAACATCAGCAGCAAACATATATTTCTTGAATGGTTCACACTAAGCTCTGAAGTTTATTATAGTTGTCATTATGGAGGGTTGATTGTCCATGTCATAGCCAACTCCTCTTCTTCAGCAGTTAAAGTTTGACCCTGGTAACAAGTATTGAGAATATTTGCAAGAAAATGAGCTGGAGATAGTGCTTGTCCCATTCGGTTTTTTAATGCTTGTAATTTAACTCTGTCATTGCATATTTCTCTTTTTAAGATCTTACTCGGTTCCTTGCAAATTTCAACAGCGTCAGCAATAAAACCGCTATTTCCCTGCATTTTGTTCAAGGCTACAGAAATAGGCTTCAGGGTACTCAGCATGTGTTCAACATTTCTCTTAAGCCCAATGTTGAGAACTTTGACTGTGACAACGCCATCTATTTTTTTCACGATTTTTTTTCACAAACTGTCATCAGATTAGGCCAGTTTGTGAGAGAGTTCTCAAACCAGACCACTACTGAGCTCCATTGCACGTCTTGTGGAAGAGTTAGCTTGGTTCCTCCCACTTTGTTCAGAGAGCTGCTGAAAAGTGGTTGTTACGGAAGTATTTTGAAATTTCAGCAACATTAGCCTTTATTTCTGGAATACTGAAGTCTTTGGCTAAGAGGTGCATCAAATGAGCATTGCAACTGTATGTTATTAGTTGGGGACTCTCTTCTAAATAATTTCTTCTCATCTTAGATACATTTGCAGCACATTTGACCAAGCTGCATACTAGACATTTGCATTTTTTTTTCACAGTTTGTAATAGCTTTTACTGCTACTTCTTGTAAGTATTCTGCTGTGTGTGCAGTTCCTGATGTATCAGTTGTTTCTGTAAGGAAGCCATTCCCTTCTTCTGTTGTCACACAAGCACATACAACAGTCTCATTGTGGACATTACTCCACCCATCAAGACTCAGGTTAACAATTTAATGCTCTAGACCTTTTGCACACTGCTCAATTTCTCTTTCATACACTTTATCCAGCAATTTGCCTGCGACATCTGCTCTGTTGGATGGATTGTATCCTGGTCTTAATGGCTGAACCAAGTTAATGAAGTGTGGGTTCTCAATCATATAGAAGGGAGAGTTTGTTGCATAAAGAAACTGTGCAATTTTTTCGTCAATTACCTCTTTTTGTAATTTGCTGGGTTTTATTACAAACTTATCTATGGTTGTTTCTGGATGTTGGAGGTTTTTTTTTTTCTTTTTGCTGCAGGTAATAAACTGTGGCTATGTGACATACATGATGTGACTGAAACACTATCATTGGCAGATAACTCTGAAACTATAGAAAATGATGATGATCTTGAAGGTGGATAGTCTTCAGAATCCTGTATGTTGAGGATGGATTCTCCTAAACAAAATAAGTCAATGCAGTTATTTAATTATTATTCCCATACTGCTAATTTAGTATTACTCATTGCATTCACTGACACTCAGAACTACTTTAAAGGTGAAATTGTAAAAGGAGGATCTGCCTATTTTATCTATCTATTTTTTATCACAACTGCATCTAAAATGATAGTACCATAGTACCTATATTATTTGCTCAAAAATGAGAATTCAAGAATAATCCAGAAGGAAGACTGGCAGTCCTTAAGAAAGAAGTCTGAAATAAAAAAATTTACCAACCTGAAGATCCTGCATGTTCAGACATGTTCCTTTGATCATCTTCAACACAGCTTCTTCCTGAGAAGGAACACTTCTCATAATGTTGTTTCATTCGGGCAATCAGGCCGTGCATTTCTTTCTTGCACTGTTTGCATTTTGCACACGTGCCTGTCTTACCCACCGGTAGAGGAACTTTATTCAAATATTCCCAAACTGGGTCTCTTTTACGGCCTGCTGCCTTTATAGGTTTTCCCTTCTAGTGAGAGAATGGTATGGTAGATCTCAAATCAATTAAGGTGACACTCAGAAAGACCTCAAGATTTCTGGAATATGCTGCTCAAAGAGTTTCACTTTTGTTTCTACTGCCTGTCCCTTCCTTCTCACATTTATCTCCAGACTTCTTCTCCTTGTCCAGATCTATTCTACCCCCAACAATCTTCTATTCATTGAACTTTTTTGAAATTTTGCACTTTTAGAGAGAGGTAAGGAATTGACTTTGTGTACACAAATTGGCAGAGGGACAATAGGGTTAAATGTTTATTTAAAAACATTTTTGCTGTTAACAAGCATGTTATCTCTGGGAGGTGATACCTCTCTGCGTTACCTAAGGAGGTAGTGGAATCTCCTTCCTTTGAAGTTTCTAAGGTCATACTTGACAAAATGCTGGATGGGATGATTTAGTTAGGGATTGGTCCTGCTTTGAGCAGGGGGTTGGACTAGATGAGCTCCTGAGGTCACTTCCAACCCGGATATTCTATGATTCTATGATTCTCTGGAGAGACAAATCCACAGTTTGAAAACTGCAAAATTAAGCGTCTCTGATGGTATCTTCTAGACTGAGCACTGAGTCCCATTGGGTAGATAGAAAGATTAACCTAAGTAATCTATACAGAAGCACCTGAAACCCCATAAAATTGGGTCCCTAATCCATGAACTATTGGAACTCATTTACAAAAACCTTTCTTAAACATTACTTGAACATATTGTCTTATATGATAGAATTAGAATTTATAATCCATATTCCATGATGCGATATCTTTGAGCTATAATGTATCTTAATTAAAACTATTTTTAGGTAAGTTTTCTCCTCAAAAAGCATTTTATCAAAAAAATCCGATTTAATTAAAAAAGATTTAATTTTTTTTTAAATAATTGATTTTTATCCATCCTGCATGTGGGTTGCTTTTTGGAGGTTTCCTGGCAACCATAAAGATTAAAGATTTAGGTTTTTTAAAATGAAATCTGAGAATCTGGAGAACAAGATGACAACTTAAAAGAGGTAATGGCATGGTGTACCTGTTCTTCTGAATCACCAACTTGCGTCCTGTGTAATTTATAGGGACCTTTTAACATCCAAGTTGATTGACTTGTTAGAAACCACTCTACAAACTTAATAGTGAAGATTTGTTCTCTGTTGATACTCGAATGAGTCTTATGTTGTCATCTTATTATTTCCACCGAAACCATCTTCATAATAAACATAATTATTACTTGATGTTTTTTGATCATTCCTTTTTTTTAATCATTTGATCATTTTTTGATCAGACCTGAGAGTGGCTATCCTTCAACAAAAAAACTTCAAAAACAGACTCCAGTGAGAGACTGCTGAATTGGAATTAATTTGCAAACTGGATATAATTAATGACAGGTTTCAGAGTAGCAGCCGTGTTAGTCTGTATTCGCAAAAAGAAAAGGAGTACTTGTGGCTCCTTAGAGACTAACACATTTATTTGAGCATAAGCTTTCTTGAGCTACAGCTCACTTCATCGGATGCATTTGGTGGAAAATACAGAGGGGAGCTTTATATACACACGCAGAGAACATGAAACTATGGGTTTTATCATACACACTGTAAGGAGAGTGATCACTTAAGATGAGCCATCACCAGCAGAAGGGACGGGAAAGGACGAAAACTTTTCATGGTGACAAGCAAGGTAGGCTATTTCCAGCAGTTAACAAGAACATCTGAGGAACAGTGGGGGGTGGGATGGGGGGAGAAATAACATGGGGAAATAGTTTTACTTTGTGTAATGACTCATCCATTCCCAGTCTCTATTCAAGCCTAAGTTATTGAATAGGTCGGAGTATGAACAAGAGGCTACTAGGCAGCTCTCCAACACCACTTTCTACAAGCCATCACCCTTTGATCCCACTGAGAGTTGCCAAAAGAAACTACAGCATTTGCTCAAGAAACTCCCTGAAAAAGCACAAGAACAAATCCGCACAGACACACCCCTAGAACCCTGACCTGGGGTATTCTATCTGCTACCCAAGATCCATAAACCTGGAAATCCTGGATGCCCCATCATCTCAGGCATTGGCACCCTGAGAGCAGGATTGTCTGGCTATGTAGACTCCCACCTCAGGCCCTACGTTACCAGCACTCCCAACTATCTTCGAGACACCACTGACTTCCTGAGGAAACTACAATCCATTGGTGATCTTCCTAAAAACACCATCCTAGTCACTATGGATGTAGAAGCCCTCTACACCAACATTCCACACAAAGATGGACTACAAGCCATCAGGAACAGTATCCCCGATAATGTCACGGCTAACCTGGTGGCTGAACTTTGTGACTTTGTCCTCACCCATAACTATTTCACATTTGGGGACAATGTATACCTTCAAATCAGCGGCACTGCGATGGGTACCCGCATGGCCCCACAGTATGCCAACATTTTTATGGCTGACTTAGAACAACCCTCAGCTCTCGTCCCCTAATGCCCCTACTCTACTTGCGCTACATTGATGACATCTTCATCATCTGGACCCATGGAAAAGAAGCCCTTGAGGAATTCCACCATGATTTCAACAATTTCCATCCCACCATCAACCTCAGCCTGGACCAGTCCACACAAGAGATCCACTTCCTGGACACTACTGTGCTAATAAGCGATGGTCACATAAACACCACCCTATATCGGAAACCTACTGACCGCTATTCCTACCTACATGCTTCTAGCTTTCATCCAGATCATACCACACAATCCATTGTCTACAGCCAAGCTCTATGATATAACCGCATTTGCTCCAACCCCTCAGACAGAGACAAACACCTACAAGATCTCTATCATGCATTCCTACAACTACAATACCCACCTGCTGAAGTGAAGAAAGAGCCAGAAGAGTACCCAGAAGTCACCTACTACAGGACAGGCCCAACAAAGAAAACAACAGAACGCCACTAGCCATCACCTTCAGCCCCCAACTAAAACCTCTCCAACGCATCATTAAGGATCTACAACCTATTCTGAAGGACAACCCATCACTCTCACAGATCTTGGGAGACAGGCCAGTCCTTGCTTACAGACAGCCCCCCAGTCTGAAGCAAATACTCACCAGCAACCACACAACAGAACCACTAACCCAGGAACCTATCCTTGCAACAAAGCCCGTTGCCAACTCTGTCCACATATCTATTCAGGGGACACCATCATAGGGCCTAATCACATCAGCCACACTATCAGAGCCCCCCGGAAATTTGCATTTCCACCAAATGCATCCGATGAAGTGAGCTGTAGCTCACAAAAGCTTATGCTCAAATAAATGTGTTACTCTCTAAGGTGCCACAAGTACTCCTTTTCTTTTTGTGGATACAATTAACTTAGGCTTGAATGGGCTTAGACTTGAGACTGAGAGAGGATGGGTCATTACATAAAGTAAAACTATTTCCCCATGTTATTTCTCCCCGCACCCTACCCCCCACTGTTCCTCAGAAGTTCTTGTTAACTGCTGGAAATGGCCCACCTTGATTATCACCACAAAAGGTTTTCCTCCTTCCCCCGCTCCATATTGCTGGTAATAGCTCATCTTAAGTGATCACTCTCCTTACAGTGTGCATGATAAAACCCATTGTTTCATGTTCTCTATGTGTGTATATAAATCTCCCCTCTGTATTTTCCCCCGAATGCATCCGATGAAGTGAGCTGTAGCTCACAAAAGCTTATGCTCAAATAAATTGGTTAGTCTCTAAGGTGCCACAAGTACTCCTTTTCTTTTTTGATCATTCCGTATCCTTTTGTTTAAGTTCCCCCATTTTCTTCTAGTTTTTCAGTTCAAAACACATCATCCATCTTGCACAGTAAATTTCCACCCAATGTTATTTCTAATAAGACAGTAGTAAGTCTTAGATGAAGAGGTGATTTATTGAACCTTCAGCACTACTTGTAAAACGCTATCATTGTTAGAGTAGAATTTAAGACATTCCTTATGCATTGGCTACATAAAACAAAAATATTAAAATAATTTTTTAGGGAGAATATTTTTTCAGAAGCACAAAAATCTCTACCATCTATTTTCTTATTAATCCTCCATAAAGAACAGATTCTGCCATGCTTCCTCATATTGAAAAGTACCTTATTCCTTGAGTAAACACCCCTGGTTTCAGTGGGATTACTTGTAAAGTAAGGTGACAGAATATGGCGCTGAATGTTCATTCAATCCTTTTTATAACATTTTCAGATATCACTAATGCCTCTAGCAGAGGAGTTGAAGTCTTCAGGCTCAATCCTGCATTGTGCTCATCATCTTGCAGAATTGTCCTCAGCTATATATTAAGCTCTATATTAGCCTGTTACACACAGTGAATGTATAATGTATTATGGTTACTGGATTTTCTGTGAAGCTGTTTGGTGCTTTGATGAGTTATACTACATGTGCCAAGAACTGATATGTCTCCAGAGAGATCAACATCAGTCTTCTTACTTCCAACAGAGGAAAAGAACTCCACTCTAATGAAAGAGAACTGACACAATAATGATGCTTCAAAGGGTTCTTGAAATTTCAGAGAATCTGGAATAGAATATCTTCAGCCTATTATGTCTTATTTGATGGGAAACAGTTTTTAAAGTAATTAAAAATGCTGAAGCAGTCTCTCTCTCTCTATTGCACATATTTTTGTGGAGGTTTCTAGGTCCTTAGTAAGCTACAATCCATCAACTGATAGTCCTTCAGAACACCTTTCTTTTGCCCATAATCTTCAGAATCTACCTTTGGATTCTGTCTAAGAGAAATTGTCCTTTTTCAATTCATTGAATTGTTTCCAAGGCATTTGTAGTAGTGTGGGCCAGTTTCAAGGTACTCACCCAAAGGCTGCTACACTAAACAGATGCTACTAACAGAGAGAGATTCATTAGTAAGCCATCTCTTTCATCCCACCTCTTGAGATCAGGGTGACTGAATCTAAAAGCCCTGTTTTAGGAAGATTCCTTAACTGATGTTGCCTCAGAGCAGTTCTGCCATCTTGCCACCACCCTTTAATTATTTGGAATGCTATCTGCAGCCTATTAAGTATGGCTTAACCTGATGCAATCACTGAAAAGGTGATTTTTATGTGCATATTACTGTTCCTTTTAATTACTTCAGGTCGTTTCACCTAACTGTTCTCTATGTCATGATTGCTTATGTTTAATAACTACTCTTGGCAACACTTTTAAGTGTGAGCACTCCTTTTTGCTACCTTTGTTCTATGAATGCGTTATGTATTATTAATTTTATTTTCAAGTTGTAACATACTCATTTTTGGAGTGAGAATCATTCACAAAGTTTAGGTCTTAACTATTATCATCTGCACACTTTGCCACCTCACTGTTTACTGCTTTCTCCAGATCATTTATGAATAATATTGGTCCTAGGACTGACCCTTGGAGAACACCACTAGTTACCCCTCTCCATTCTGAAAATTTACCATTTATTCCTACCCTTTGTTCCCTGTCTTTTAACCAGTTCTCAATCTATGAAAGGATCTTCCTTCTTATCCCAAGACAACTTAATTTACGTAAGAGCCTTTGGTAAGAGACCTTGTCAAAGGCTTTCTGGAAATCCTGCACTATGTCCACTGGATCCCCCTTGTCCTTGTTTGTTGACCCCTTCAAAGAACTCTAATAGATTAGTAAGACATGATTTCCCTTTACAGAAACCATATTGACTTTTGCCCAACAATTTATGTTCTTCTATGTGTCTGACAATTTTATTCTTTACTATGGTTTCAACTAATTTGCCTGGCATGGACGTTAGACTTACTGGTCTGCAATTGCCAGGATCACTTCTAGAGCCCAGTAACAGGATCCGTGACCCACCCCTCTTCCTGGGGCCTGCTTGCTGCCCCAGTAAGGCTCAGATAGGCTTCAGGATTGTGCAACACCTGCGTCTTTATTTACATAAGGGTCTCACACCACCAGCGTCTATCTATATACAAGTCCTGCAGGATTAGTCACATCCTTTACAGCCAGAGTCAGCCTTCAGCTAGGAGGCCTCCAGTTCCCTCCCTCCCTGACTGACTGACTGACTTCTCTCTGGCTTTCCCCCCTGGCGTCTGGCTCCCTCCCAGCCTTTATAGCCCTTGGCTTGTCAGGCCAGCAGGTGTTGCCAATCCTCAGGCCAGCATCAGGCCTTTTCCATCAGCCCCAATCTGTTTCCCCTGATTGGAGCTGACTGGGCAGGGGCTAATTAGGTGCATTTGCACCAGCACCCTGCTACAAGCACTTTTTAAATATTGGAGTTACATTAGCTATCTTCCAGTCATTCCAAGTCAGGTTTTCTAAACCTTTTATCATCTTTGTTTCTGTCCTCTGGACTCTCTCCAATTTGTCCACATCTTTCCTAAAGTGTGGCCCATAATTGGACACAGTACTGCAGCTGAGGTCTCACCCGTGCCTAGTAGAGCAGGACAATAACCTCCCATATCTTACATACGACACTACTGTTAATATATACCCCAGAATTATATTAGTTTTTTTCACAGCTGCATCATATTGTTGACTCATATTCAGTTTGTGATCCACTAAATAACTCCCTGGTCCTTTTCAGCAGTACTATCATCTAGTCTAGATTATGAAAATTCCAGTATGAAATCATAGTGAAATATCTGGAGCAGGGGTAGGCAACCTATGGCACGTGTGCTGATTTTCAGTGGCACTCATACTGCCCGGGTCCTGGCCACCGGTCCGGGGGGCTCTGTACCTTAATTTAATTTTAAATGAAGCTTCTTAAACATTTTAAAAACCTTATTTACTTTACATACTACAATAGTTTAGTTATATATTATAGACTTATAGAAAGAGACCTTCTAAAAATGTTAAAATGTATTACTGGCATGAGAAACCTTAAATTAGAGTGAATAAATGAAGACTTGGCACATCACTTCTGAAAGGTTGCCGACCCCTGATCTAGAGGATAACAAGCTCCCTAAAGAGTTACAAAACGTGATAGTTTTAAATTATCTCGAAACAGATCTAAATATTTAACAACAAAGTGTGGTTCTATAGCATCTCTTGTGATTTTTGTAACTTATGTTCTCACATTTGCCAGTAGTATTTACTATAATTAAGAAATTGACTATATCATTTGTTTGTGGTATTTCAAATGTAAAGAATTGCCTCCAGGGCACTATTTTATTGGTTTTACATTCCTTCCTGCTCTGTTAAATCTAATGAGGTTTATCTGTCCTTTAGGTGACCTACAAGCGGGATCTGTATGCTGCTGAATCAGTTATTAAGGGTATGTGTTTGTCTTTGTGACCATCAGTTCATATAATTCTTAAATCAAACCCAGAATTTAGTATGACACTGTTTTAAATTTATCACCAGAAGAAACAATAACCATACAACTGCTTTGGTTAATTCTTTTAAAAATACCAACTTTGTTATTTATTATTTATATAGTTGTAATGTTTGTATATATTTTACTCATATGTGTAAAGATTAAAGAATATTTAGACTATAAAGAAAATGTGGAATATTTGTGACTTTAGAGGTGAAAATGTTGTAAAAAGATATGGCTATTTATTATACTAACAAGATAGTTAAATTATAACCATTCTATATTGGTGCACACAAAGGTCAGTTTAAAAATGTATGCAATTTTGGCACATATTTTGTATATTTAGTGCTTTATACTGTACAAACTTATTCCAAAACATTATTAGTAGTACAAATTGCCCTGCTTGACTCTTCTACGATTACTGCATTTTTCCTCCTCTTTCTTGCCACTAATATTTAAAGAAAAACAGACAGGTAACATTTAATATGAAACTCAGATTTTGTAAAAACAAGAATTTGAAAAATCTAAGTCCATTAGGAATGGTTCCACAAATTTTGTTTAAAAGTTTGTTTTTGAAAAACAATGTATGGTTTACGGGTAAAATATTGCTGCACTGTATTAGTGCATGAGAACTCTAACGTGAAATTAACCGGAATTTGTGACCTGGTAAAATCAGGAGGAAGATCAGATAATATAACTAGATAACAATACTCCTTCTAATTCCTGTATTTGGCTAGGTATTACGTTTATCCTAATACCATAAATTCAGAGATAGAAAGTAATAAAAATGAGGTATCTATTCTAACAGAAATGCAAAAATTAACTAGATGATATAATACTGAAAAATAATTAGATTTTTTTTTCAGTTTGAATAATATAGGTCCAAATCCCACAAGCCCTTGTGCATGTGCTTAACTTTAAGTACATGAGTACGCCCACTGACTTTAGCGGGAGTTCTCATATGCTTGCAGTTAAGAACATATGTGTTTGGGGGATCAAAGTTAAACTGGGGCAATAAACTGATAACAGAACAGTAGTTAAAGATTATATAATCAGTGATCACATCTTCAACTGGCATAAGGTGGCAGAGTTCCATTGATGTGAATGGAGCTATGCGAATTTATGCCAGCTGAGAAGCTAGCCACAGACAGATCCAAGCCCTCCATGAGAGGAATTCACATTAAAATCAATAGAGTGTGTATAGTACAGGGCTCGTGATTTTTATCTTAACATGTTTTGTTTTGATACTGAATTTATAAATGTCCACTTAACAAAGCACCATTTTATTTTGTCACTCAAACTTATTGAGCCCACCCAAGGCTCATCTGCATGCTCAAACTGACATAAATTATTTAAGTGGTTAGAAATGCCAAGAGTAACATAGCTGAACTAGATTTACATAAACAATACAAATAGTCAAAAACCATACTTAATTTAATAGGCTGACCATATCTTGGCTAAAGGATCAATATTTATTTTTAAAAACCCACCCATACCCAAGTTTCTATATATGTTTTTCTCATTTTCCACTCATCCTGCACCATTTCACCCTTAACTATCCCATCTATCACAAATGTAAATGGCAATTTATCCAATAACTATTACCTTAAATTATTTCTTTATTTTTACTGCCTTCATTTTTACTGCCTTTAACATAATTTTAAAGAGACATATGCTTTATTTTTTGCATTGCACATGTAGGGCCAGCATGTTGTACTGCATCAATGGGGCTACTTGAATGACTAAGAGCTACTAGTTTGAGTGAGGGTTTTCAGGATCTATCAATGTTTTGTATGTTTCAGAGTTTTTTTTAATACAGTTAAAAATATAACCCTATTGAATTATAAAATATAGCATTAATTTTCTTTCAGCGACTTTTGTGATGTTTTGTGATTTGTGGGTAAAGAATATTTAATAATTTTGTGCTAAATCATGGCTTTACCATAAGCCCAGAATAAGAGGCAGCACACTATTGAGCAACCAAGAAGGAGACTATGATTTTCTGTGGTTTCTCCACTGCTCTGGGAGGGAGCAAACTGCATCTGATCCAGATCCAGTGCAACGCACACCACCTGGCACACTGGTGCAGCTCTGCTGTCATGCACATCCGGGATGGGAGCCTCTTATGGTGTAGTGGCTCTTCAGAGCCTGTTTCCCCTTTCCTGCTGCTACTCAAACTACAGATAGTTGGTGCCTCCTTACTCCTTTTGGCCCCTGTTCAAAACAGGCCATCATTTGCGTACACACTAAAAGTTCTGTAATGCACGTTGTTTGTCACAGATGACATCCTTGAACTTTAAGCAATACTAATGCTTTTCTTTTAACTCAGGCAGTAAGGAAATACATTTAAGTTACGGCAAAGGTGTGCGTTCTGATGAGAACAATTTTGAGAAGTCTTCACTTTCTGACTACAGATGGTATCTTTTGCTTTGAGTTATGATCTTGGATAAACAAATATTTAAAGAGTTTATTCTTTATGAGCCAAAATGTCAAATGTATACTTATGGCTGTGCACAGCTTGGCTAAGGAATAGTTTTCTTTTTACTACCTTTTTCCAGTGATGGTCTCATGGACTTTCTGAACAATGACTTATTTTGCTGTTTTATTTATTACGGGATACTCTTGCATTTCTATCATTTTTATTTGATTAATTGCCTAATTGTAATTTAATATAATTAAATAAAAGAAAAATTGTAGTAAAGATAAGTACTTGGCTGTAGAATAGTGTGTGAAAGAAGTCACAATTCATCATATGACAGTAATTAGGTGACTTATTCCTTAGTCATCCACGTTACAATTGTAATTCTACCTATGCAAGAAAAGCTAACAAGTCCCAAATGCTTCAGAAGAGCAGAACTAGGTTTTCAGCTGCTGGCTAAATGAGACCCGATGATAGACAAATTCCAGCCCACTAAACTGAACTCTGATGTAGGTAAGGACAACACAAATATAACATTCATTTTCAGAGCAGTGCAGTGTAATATATAAATAGCTTCATGAGTCACTATCTTCTGAAACTGTTTTCTTAAAACATACTTATTTATTTTCTCACTTCCTTAAGTCACAAAACCCCAGCACCATTCATTTTATAAACAGTAACAATGCTTTTCTTTAGTTCAGCAGGTATGAACTTGCAGAGTATGCAGACAAGGTGGCACATGTCTATTTTTTAATAGCCTATAAGTAAGGAAACCTTGTCTTGTAGACAGGCTGACTCATTTGGAAATGAGATCTGGATAATACAAAATATCCTAAAAAATCTCTATTAGGACTACTGCCCCTAGGGTAAGTATCTTTGAACTCGAGTTCAAACATGTAAACTTTAAAAGTAGCTTATCAACAAGAATTTTGTAATTTAGAGCCTGAACTTTTTTAATGAGCAGATCCCTGCTTCTGTAACTACTTTAACATGTGTGCGTATCAATGTACACATGCACAATGGGCATTTTGCATGCATAGTTGTCTGGATAGATACCTGCTTATCCATGTGTGGGGACAAATCCCAATTTTGGAGGCATGTACAAATGTAGTGACAGACTTTCAACCTCAGTTTATGGAAACCAGGAATTATATTCCATATTATATGGAGAGCACGTGTGAAAGGTTCTGAAAAACACTTCTATGAGTTCCGTGTTTATCAAGGGGCATATGTAGATGATGCAGGATTTTCAGTCAGGGCTAGGAAGGCAGGCCAGACCCTAACCAATGGCATGTTTCCACTATGTGGCAATGGGTGCCTATAATAATCAGTGCTGAATGGAAGTAAACTCTTCCTTCTCTGCCACCACAAATATTGCTCCCTTCCTTCTTTATATGCTAATGATAGTATGCACAATGTTGAGTTTGATAGTTGTTTTTGTGTTCATAGAGTTATGTGTTTGTTCAGTGGGCAATCATAGGTTTGGTTAGATTTGTTGTGTTCTATGAAGAATTATGGAGCTTTGAAAAAAGTTTATACCCACAGACTGGACACCTAATGGCGGTCAATCCCCACCCCCCTTTCCCCCCCGCGTCTGCACAGATAGAAACCCTTCTTCTGTGAGAGAGTGATACCTTAGAAGTTCTGCAGGATGAACCATATCAAGTTTCCAGAGTAGTTTATCCACTCTTGTGTGCTTTTCTGTGGTAAGGGACAGTAAAATCATAAAAAATTAGCTTGACATGTTGCAGCCACAGCATGGACATTCTGTTGAATTCATTGTAGAATTGAGGTAGAACACAGGTCAACTAAACTAAACAGGTGCTTATAAAGGGCAAGCATTTCAGTGATGGCTTGAGGGGGCCATGTCATGCAAATATTTTACAAAAGAAAGTGTGTGTGTGTGTGTGTGTGTGTCTGTGTGTCTCTGTGTGTAATTAAAAAAATGTTATGCTGAAGACTGCTGTTTGCAATTAATTTTCTAAGACCATGATAAGGTATTAATCTCTATTCAGGTAATGAAGCCAGAAAAAAAGCTTTATAGATTTTTTTGTTTATTTGTAGATTTGCAAGAATCTGACTAGTTTTTTACCAACTTTACCTTTATGCTTTATTTATCCATTGCTCAAATGATAGAGTGCCGTGGGTTGGTAGGTGTGTGTGTGTGTGTGTGTATATATACACATAATAATAATATATATATATACACACACATTTAATTTAAAAGATTGGGTATAATTCTAGAGAGGAACTGAATAATCTGATCTGAAGCATTCTGTGAATTACAGTATCTCAGCACAAAGCGGTCAGGTTAAGAATAAATTCTCAGTTTTAACCTAGATTTTTTTGCTTTTGTAGATTTCTTGCCTTTGTAGATTGTTTAATTTTTCCCTCCTTTTTAATTTTTCAGACTTCAGATACCTCAGTCTGCAGGCTATAATTTCCATATTTTTTTCACACTTTCCTAAACACTTCACAAGATGTTCTTTCAAGTTTCTGAAAGCATCATTTTTTGGTGAAAACAGATTTCATTTATTTTCACAGCAAGTTTTAAAAATAAATCCGATCAATTCTATTTGCCCTGAAGTTAATTGAACACTGAATGATCTTAAATGCCTAATATGCTGTAGTACATACTGTTCCAGCATGAACTATGAATTCTCGTAATGTTGATACGTCTATGGCAGTGAAACTAGGAAGTTTGCAGCTCAGATTTCTCAGTATTTGTGTAATACAAACAAAAGTCGCTGTTAATTCATCTTTGCCTGGTAGGGGAAATTGTCATTCTTGATATGTTTAAATACTCCTGTATAAATGCAAGTGTATTTCTGTGAATTCTTATTTTACTTACAGTTACTGGTAGAAGAATGTGGGAGTGGAACTGCCCTTTATTTTGAGTGAATCATATATTTGTATACAATTTTTTTACTATTTTATTCAGTTCTATCCCTAATACATTGTAGACAGGTGAATCATAGTGCTGCAAATTTGTTTTCTTTGCATTTATAATGATACCTTTGTACTGTACTTTGTAGCTTTCACAGTTTAGGGAAATTGCACCTGTATTGTTTCCCTATGGTCCACCAAGGGCATGCACTTTTAGGCTTTTGTCTCTCAGACATTACCTCTCTTGGGCGGAGACCCGTGTCTCTCTCCCTCCTGACTGGGGTTTTTCCTACCCACATTGCGATATCCCCAGCAAGCCAGACTGCCTAAAAGGCCATCATCTGCATTTAGCTTTCTCTCCAGAGGCTATGTCCAGTATATTGCCTGCAGTTATAAGTTACCACACAGCTACTTATAAGCAAGCACATTTATTCTTAAGGTGAAAATATTATAGAGAAAACATATTAAAAACAGTAGGTGTCAATCTTTCAAAATTCACAAGTCGTTTTTTCCTGTGGTTACAAGTTCATAACTGTCTCAGAATCAGAACAACCAGGAATAGTTCAGTCTTTCCTTTGTACAGCTTGGGCCTTTGAGCTGGGCCTCTTGTAATAGGTGATCAGCAGGCACAGCCCCACTTCTCAGGATGTAGCTTCAAAAGACTGAGTTTTTGCATAACCAGAGGTGGGGAATTTGCATTCACCTCTCCCGAAATATTCCTCAGGAAAACCCAATAGTGTTTGTTTCAAAAGTCCATTGTTGCCTGGCACATTGTTCAATATAGTCCTTTGAAACCCCAGGTGTCACATATGTCACATATTCCCCATCAAGAGATTACATACAATCCAGGCCCACATTAATGACTGCACCACATTTAAGGTGGGATGAGCAATTTCCTTAATCGAAACACCCTCAGTTGGTGTTGCCGGATCCAGTGGGACATACATCATCACACACTGTGGTTGGAGTGGATGACTCCAAGGAGTTCACACAGACAGTGGCTTGTTCATACCACAGCAAGCTCGGGAGGGGCCTGAGTCACATAATAATATTTTCTGGGCATTTAATGATTGTGGTTGTTTTGACAGCACCTGTAAATTCAGGCACGTTTGTGAGGTATGTTTTGGGACCCATTCAGCCCATTCTTGCCAGAGCGGTAAGGGATGATCACAAGGAGGAAACAGGACTGGGAGTAGCTCAAGTGCCAACTGCAGGTCTGGCTCGGTTGAAGCAGGGTCTAGGGGACAGAACACAAGCTGGGGAGGGTGACAAACTGGGGGCAGTGCAATGGACACTGGCACCGACACTAGTTAGGCTGGAGGTATTAAGGGTTCTCCTATGGGATTACCCTAACAAGGCAGATGGGGCATATTTGTGGGAGGGGTTTACTGTGGGATTTCGGATACCCTTTGTGAGGAGTAGGACTCGTGATGTCAAAAAAATTTAAGTCAGAACTGGGATGGAACATATTGTTGAACAGAAGATTACACAGGAATTAAAGCAGGGCAGGGTGGCTGAGCCATTTGACCAATTACCTATAGAAAACTTGAGGATTTTTCCCCTGAGTTTGGTCTTTTTTGAGGGACAATTTTATTGTGACAAGGCTATGCCCATGGGTTGTGCGGTATCCTGTTCAGCATTTGAAAAATGTAGTACAATGTTGCACTGGGCAGTGGTGCGGGCAGTGGGACCATGCCAAGCAGTGCATTATTTGGATGATTTTTTGTTTGCAGGACGAACTGGGTCAAATTACTGTGTTCACCTATTGGACACATTTCAGGTCCTGACTAAACAGTTGGGGGGTACCCTAATGGAATGAAAAACAGACTACATTGACCTACCTGGGGATCGAGCTGGACACCAGGGAGGGCATATCGTGACTCCCTCAGGATAAGCTTCAGAAGCTATTGGGATTGTTCAGGAGAACAGTAGGAGCCAAAAAACTCACACTGTGAGACCTGCAATCTGTTCTGGGGAACATGAACTTTGCCTGCAGGTTTGTTGCCCCGGGGAGTGCATTTTGTGCCTGGATGGCAGTGGCAAGAGCGGGTGTAGCCAGGCCACACCATTACATACGAGTCACTAGAGAGATGAAGGAGGATTTGAAGGTGTGGGAACGTTTTTTTAAGTCACTTTAATGGAGTATCATTGTGGAGGGAGGAATGGCTATTACAAGGGGGTTTAAAAATCCATTCGGATGCTGCAGGGGGTACAGGTTTTGGGGTGTTTTATCAAGGCAGGTGGTGTGCCCAGAAACAGTCTGCCCATTTGTACACAAAACGTGGTGGTGCGTGATATGACTTCCTTGGAATTTTTTCCCATTTTAATTGCGGTGGTTATTTGGGGACGGAGCTGGCTAAAAAGGGTGTGCTTCTGGTGTGACAACATGGCAGTGGTACAGGTTATCAATCAAAAATTTCCATATCGCACAGGATTATGAAGTCGGTGAGGGCATTTGTTCTACAATGTTTATACCTCAGCATCTGTTTTTCTCACAAGCGTGTGCCGGGTGTGGATAATGGCATAGCAGACGCCTTGTCTTGTTTCCAGTTTGACAGATTTTGTGAGCATGCACCAGGAGCTAGGAACAAATCTGAGCAGATGGCTCTATCGAACCTTGGCATATGATGTAGTCGGTGGCATGGAAATTCTTGGCTCCAGGAACACAGCTGAACTGTGCAAGACATTGTTTTTTAATGAGTTCTTTCAATTTAAGGATCCAGAGTGCTGGTCACCTATACTGCCCACCGCAGGAGGCAGTTGTTGCGGTACCTGGTTGAGGACAACTCAGCTGCTGGCACCCCTTGATGATGCTGGCATGGTGCAAGGGACAATGGGTTCTTGTGGGAGAATGGGGCTTCACCTATTGGGGTTGCTATACAAGAGGCCATTGGGAGATGTCAGGGAATCTGACTGGGTTGGGGGAGGCTGCCAAGCAAATTGCTGGCACCTCCTTCTGGCAGATGTCCAGTGCAGGTTCTCCATAAGGAAGGCATCCAGTGACCAGATAAATGGTCTGGTAAAGGACTTAAAAGGAGGTGCTAAATAAAGGAACAGAATGGGGGAGGGAAGTTGGGGACTCCTATGATTGATATGGCAGGGAGCCAGCCCCTCCCCCCATTCTCATAGCCACCTTAACTCTCCTACGAGGGTTGGTGGATGGTAAGTTCCAAGCCATAGGTTGGCTGGGGGGACTGGGATGGAAAATGAAGCGGGGCTGGTGGAAGCCCCAGATAATGATTTGAATAAAAGTGGATTTGTCTGCACTGTACACTTAATCTGCTCGGTAGTACCAGACATCTATATAATAAAGTTGTGGCCTGATTAAATTCTATATCACGTGTCTGCTGTCCTTCTTTTGTTATATCCAGACAATAATAGACCATTCATTTAATACAATGGACCCCAAAGATACTTAAAAATTTAATTCAATTAGGTCTCCCAAGGATATTGCAGGAAATTGCTATATCTTTCTCAATAGCAGTGATAAGAAATTTTTAATTTGAAGTAAGAATGCCTTACTAAACAGAAATGGTACTAAGGCAAAATTGAGGAAGACGTGAAGCTTTCCTTTAGTACATGTTACTGTGAGTGGAAAAAAAAATAATGTCCCAGCGAAGTGTTAAGTCTGGTGCAGAAGACAGTCCAATGCAGGTAACATGTTGGATTAATTGGCAAGTGTCTAAGAAAACACCCCGTGTCAGAAACTGTCAGGGCAGTTGCTTGTATGAAGCTTGACAAAATTGGGATGTGGCAAAACTAGGCAATGATATAACTGGGACATGGCAAGATTCAGAAAATGGGTTGGGGTGACCTCTGGGCTGCCTTAGGATTCAAACAAAGGACCTTACTATGTTGTAGAGAAGGGTTAAACATACCAGAGCAAGTCCCCAGTAAAGTGTTTGTTTTTTTTTTAAATTTTAGTCTAACAAACTCCCTGACTTCACTGATTTAAGGACCTCAGGATTTGGCCCATTATATTCTGACAGCATGGAGAGCTTTAGCTGTGGTTATGGAATGGACAGAGACTTTCTGTTAGGAGTACAGGTTAAAAAGGAAGCAGCACTTGGAGGTTTAATCCCACCACAGCTACATTTTACTCCATGTTCAGGGACAAAGCGGGGGAAGTCAAGGGTAGATGGGAGAGAGGCTGGGTAGTGTGCCAGAGAGATAATGAGGAGTGTCATGTGAGCACAGGGAAGGGGAAGCCAAAGCAGTAGAAAGGTGGAGGGAGACAATACAACAGTGATCAGGAAAAGGGAAGAAAAGCAGCCCAACTGGCAGTTGAAGGGGAAGATAGGGCATGGTGAGAGGAGAGGCAGTCAGGAGGCATCGTTTGTGGTACAATAAGTTTGTATGCAGATTTTCTTAATGTGAAGAGATGCAGATAATCAAACCAATTGACTTTGCATATCATCAAGTTTTCCAACAATCCAGTACCTCTTCTTTAGCTGTTTCTAATTGTCCAAACATCTTTTCTTTATTTTTCTTCTTGAAGCCATCTTTTAAAAATGATTTCAATATCCCATTGGTGTTTGAATTATCATTAATTTTATTACTCTTCTCACTTATGGACTTGCTCTGTAATATTACTCCCTCACCTGCTATTTTTAATAAAATGACTTGTTATTCCTTCTAACTGTTTTTGATAGCATTACGATGTTTTGCTCTTCTCTATTAAGGTTAACCTACAAATCTTAAAAAGAAAAGGAGTACTTGTGGCACCTTAGAGACTAACAAATTTATTAGAGCATAAGCTTTCGTGAGCTACAGCTCACTTCATCGGATGCAAATTTTAATTGCCTTTTTGTATTTTTCTCCCTTTACCCCTTAAAATCCAGGGGATAGGAGATTTTTGAGGGACGGGGAGTTGACTTTTTAAACTGAGATCCTTGAACAGCCCCTTGTGAAGTTACATTGGATGCTATTTGTTTGCAGACTCCTCTTTCAGAGAAATTGTGTATTGTGTCTTAGTTCTGCTGCCTTTTAGGACTCCACAGCCGTATTCCACACGTTGATTTTTATAATTGCTCTAATATGACTTTACTAAAATACTTAGTTCCTCAACACTTCATTTTTTGAAATCTGCTACCCTTGAATTGCTCCATTATGTACACATATCTTGTACTGCTTCATTTTTTTACGATGCTAAATTGATGTGATTCATGGTTTCTGATTTCAAGCTTCTCTACTGTTCTCAACGAGTTCCTCTCTGCTGGTAAGAAGTAAATTCAGGATGCTTCTCCTGTACACGTAGGTCCCACTTTTTACATCATAAAATTGTTCCTTTTTATGTAGAAGACAGCTTTGATGCATGTTTGGCTTCATTTTCTGCCCAACAAATCTATAGGAATATAAATTCTCCCGTAAGGATGGTATCCCATAGTTTCCAGTTGCCTGAGAATTGGGCCATACATTTTTCATTCTCACTTTCATCTGGTCCTTGTAGTCTGTAAGAAGATGCTTCTTGTTTCTCATTTATTTTTCTTTCTTTGTAGCCTAATCCAAAAAACTTCACCACCATTCTCTTCACTGTCAAATAACTTCACCACCATTCTCTTTGCTGTGAAATTGTACTTTGGTGGCATCGTAAATAATGTAATGTATAGTAGCACCCTTCCACCTCTTCTTTAGAGCTTTTAGCGATTAATTCAGTTTTAATGTTAATAAAAAAATTGCTTGAAAATTATCACAGATCTCATTCATTTTCCAAGAACACTAACTCCAGCAATAAGCAGTTTTTAAATTTATTTTTGTTCTGTATTTGTTACCCTTTATACAGAGGTGCTTGATCATATGCCATAGAGAAGGAGGGAAAGTTTTCTTAGACAATGTTAAAGACATCTGAATGAATTTATCATTTGGTGTTTAAATATTTAAAACCTTTCCACATGAAGCTAGTATATATTTTTATATCCAATGTTGTTTTGATGAGCATTCAGGTCATATTTTTCTTTCTTTTAAATCCCTCAATGCTAATTTAATTTTTTAGGTTTGTTTATTTTTGTCCTTGAAGTGTGGTACAGATCTGTTTTCAGTATAATTATACTGCACATTTATTATCTTTTAGATGCTTGTAGAATGGGCACCCAGAAGACAGTACAAACTGTACATGTCAATATGCATGTTAATTGGGCATCAAAAAGATAAAAACTGCATTAAATAAGAGTTGGATTAAAAAATGTTGTTAAAAAATAACAACAACAGGAACAACCTATCAGGAAAAACCTTGTTGAATCTTAAAATTAGAGACAGAGTTCCTGCTTTGAAATGTTGGTATTATGGAACTGACTGGGCATTAACTGCATTATTTTTATTAGTAGTAGTAAATTTGTTATTCTCATCTAGACCAATGTGGTAGTAATGAGTTCCCAGTTGTGAGGTTGTTGTCTCATAATCAGATGGATTGCAACCTTTGACCTGATTCTACAGCTTGCTCCATGTGGGTAGCTCCCTGTGCCCAAAACCTCATTGATTTCAATAGAGCTCTATGTGAGCAAACACCAGCTGGAGCAGGTTGTTTGGTTCAGGACTTAGTTTATCTGGCTGCATCTTTGTCCCATATGCTTCTTGCCCATTTGATAATATACCTTTTGCAGCATTGCTAATAATGTATTTAGTGTCCAGTTGGAAGTTGGGGTGGGGAAGAATTAAGCTTGTATGAAATCCGTATACCAGGAAATTATTGTACTCTCTTGATAGTCATTAAATGTAATATGTGGGGTTCATCCAAAACTCATTAAAGTCAATTAGGAATCTGTCCATTGATTTCAGTGAGCTTTAGATCAGGTCCTGTGTATGAGATTTTTACAAAATTCTGCAGAAATAGGAAATAAACTGTTAATTTGATTTTTTGATTTATGTTAATTGTGCTGACTTGCCTTGGAGTAGGGCCTCTTAAAATTAGATTTTCAGCTGTTGAAAAGGTTATATCGAAAAACAACAGCTGAAGAAGTTGAAAGTAGAGTTCAGCAGATGAATAATTTTGTTTGATATATACTTCATATGAAACATTCAGTTCTTGTTTTCTCTTGATCACAGACAGTCTATCACAACAAGTTTGTGTTACCACTGATATGAAAGAAGATGCTGTGCAGTTAGGTTTTCTCCTTCAAGAAATTCTGAAAAACGAAGTAAAAGTAAGTACTAGTACATAGAATATGTGTTAGTAATATTACTAATAGTCTGTTTCTGGTTGCCATCAACTCTTAAGGAAATGGACCAAATTTCACCATTGTGTTAAAGATAGTGTCCAAGGCCCTCTGTGCCACTAGAATAATTTAAAAGGGAAAAGGAAACTAATCAACTATTCTGCATCCAGTTTCATACATGTGTCTTGCCAAAACTTTGAAAAGTGAGTTACTGGCTCTTAGCCCTTGAGAAATATATCCTCAATTTGTTTGAGACAGCTTTGCCACTCTAGTCCATAAAAGCAAACATGTTAGGATTCATTAAGTATTCGTGCAAAGTCTGAAGAATCATTGGCTACACTATTGTTAGATAGATTTCTCTGATTATTCAATTAATTCACCTCTCCAGAGGACAGATTGTGATGAGAGATTCCAAAAGCCAATACCAACAGAAAAAAAACCCTCAAAAATTGTATCAGTGAACTGAAGGAAATGCAAACAACAACTTTTCTGAGAGAATTCCAGCACTTACCTCATCTCATGCAAAGTAGCACCTCTCACAATGATTTTTAACCAGAACTTTATAATAAAATACGTGACTAATAAATTAATGTTGTTACTGAAAGATACTTTTCACAACTCACATATCTATTACTGTAAAAGAACTAGGTCAACAACCTTTCCTATTCATTGCAATTGTTAATTTATTCATTGCCTTGTTAAAATAAGTACATTTATAAGGAGATTAAAGATGTTTCCTTCTTTGTGCTCGAAAATTATGGACCACTGGTTCCTCAGGTCCCAGATCTCTCCTATCCAAAGATTGCCAATTGTGATGAATTGGCTAAGTTTTGTACTAGTTTTGTGATTAAATAAATATCCACAAGGGACTAGATTGAAACTATTAAATTCATTTCAGTTGGGATGTAGGCCAGGTTCACTCATGCCTTTCAGTGCATTAATCACAGCACTATTTAGTCCCCTGGAATGGTATTAATTATGTATATATTTAATAAAGTTCAACTGTAATATTTTAACATTATTTATGGATGCCTGCAGCATGGGTATTAATTGTTTTTATAAAAATGGAAATAAAAGAAAGTTGAAATCGTAACATAGGTGGCAAGGTAAGTAGGAAAAATGTATTTTCTTTAAAAATAGTGTTTTCTATACAATATTTTTATGTTATATTACAAAATGTCAAGGTTGTTTAAAATTTCCATCTTATGAATTCAAATGGCATGTTTGTGACCATTTTTTATAACTGAAAGCTAATTGCTCCTAAATCCAGTAATGATTTGGCAAGACCTCTTATCTCCATCCATTTAGTTACATAAGCATACTCTAATCATCAGGTGTTATTTCTGCATGTTGTTTACTCACCAAGTGTTATCAAAGCTTAATTGAAAACACTAGCTCGTATCCTTCAGAATTTTAAAAAACATTTTTATTCAAAATACTGGCACACAGACTGAAAATCTGGCTGCTGCATTTCTTATTTGCTGCTGAACTAGAAACCTAAGGGTCAATGACACTTAGATTCCTGCTTTTGTGGATAGTTCAGTAATTTGTGGGTGAACGGTAGCATATCTTTTAGAAAGGCATCCTGTCTTGATATAAAGATTTCAAAGATGGAGAATCCATCACATCTTGTGATAATTTGTTCTGATGGTTAATTATCTACTGTTAAAACATGGTTTTCTATTTTGAAAGTCTAACCTCAATATCCAGCCACTGGATCTTGTTATGCTCTTGTCTGCTAGGCTGACACATGCTTTTCTATCACATAATTTCTCTTTATGTAAGTGTTTAGGTTGTAATCAGGTAACCTCTTAACCTTCTTTTTGATAAGCTAAATAGATTGATCTCCTAATTCTCATTTTCAGATATGTTTTCCAGTTTATAAATCATTCTTGTGGCTCTTCTCTGAGCCCTCTCAATTTTTCAGATTCCTTTTTTTGAAGTGTGGACATCAAAATTGGACATGATATTTCAATAGTAGTTTCAACAGTGTCATATTGTGAAGGTATAAGGGATACCTTTCGACTGAGGTGAAAGGCCAGCAGCTGGCTGTTGCACCTGGGAAAAGAAAGACCTGCAGCTTAACTGGCTGATCCTAATAAAAGGAGGAACAGGAAATGGAGAGTGGGAACTGCCATAGGCTGGAGCTACTGGTATGAGGAACTGTTCCCAGAAATAAAAAATGGACAGAAGGGAGACTGTGGGAAATCCTGTTATCAAAAAGGCTCTGAGGTAAGAGCCAGGAACTTTGGGTTGAGGAACTTATGGGGAATGAGAGACAGACTTAGGGAAGTTTTGATCTCGTTGTTGAGAAGACTGGAAACTACGTTATCTGGGCTTGGTGAGAAGGTTCCAGGCAGAATTCCCCCGGGAGGGCACTGGTTCAGCATGAGCAACCCAGGGTCCAGCAGGAAGAGGACTTTATAGGACGGGCCCCATTCTCTTCCACATATACAGCAGTAATGTAACCTGCCTACTGCTATTTGATGTTCACATTCATACACTCAAGTATCACAACAGCTCTTTTGGAAAAAGTATCTCCCTGGGAGCTCATATTGTCTTGTTTAGCCACTTTAACCCCCAAATCCTTTTCAGAATAACTGCTTTCCAGGATACAGTTCCCCATCACATGTGGTTGGCTGGCATTATTTGTTCATAGATGTATGATCCTATATTTGTCCATGTTGAACTACATGTTGTTTGATCACGTACAGCTTACCAATATTCAGAATGTCTGTAACTGACCTGTTCTTATCTATCACCTAACCAATCTTTGGGTCATAGAAAACTTTATCAGTAATGATTTCTTCCAGATCATCAATAAAAATGTTAAATAAAGTTGCACAAGAACTGAACGCTATGGGATTCCTAATGTAATGTTCTCAGTCTCCAAGGTTCGATGCTCAGTTTGTCTCATCTTTCCTGCCTGTCCCAAAGAGTGAGTGCTGTCTTGGTCATGAATTGCGGGGCGGGGGCGAGGGGAAGGAAAAAAGAATTGTAGAATGCAGATATAAAATAATGACGAGAAAGCTGAAAGTTCAGATTGCTAAAACTCTGGAGACCTTTATGACCCACTCTAATAATTGTCAAGTCATTGTTTAAAAGTATCCTCTTTCCTTATTAAACCAGAACTAAAGTGGGATTGATACTTGCTTATAATTTCTGACATTGTGTCTCCTACAGTGCGAATGCCCAGTATTTCTCCAAGAATATGTAGATGATTGCGCAAGAAGCCTGGAATGCCATAGAATGGAAACAAAGAATGATAATAGTCTGACTTACAGCTTTCAAAATTTTACACTAAACATACTAGATACTGCAGATTGTAAGGAAAAGATAGAGAGACAGATCTGCATTGGTGGATTGCATGAGAAACCGAAACACCAATGTTATCATTAACAAATGTTATCATTCCCTGGTTTCAGAGTAGCAGCCGTGTTAGTCTGTATTCGCAAAAAGAAAAGGAGTACTTGTGGCACCTTAGAGACTAACAAATTTATTAGAGCATAAGCTTTCGTGAGCTACAGCTCACTTCATCGGATGCATCATTCCCTGGGGCACAGCATTTTGGAATCAGGTGTTGTCTTCCCCAGCAAATATATGAAGAGTTCAGCTGATCAGCACTCCAGAGTATATGGTGTTCCAAACAAATTGACAATGAATACCATGAAGAACTCCTAGTGGGATGTGGTGCACTATTAAAAAAAATAACTTCTTTTGAGTTTATTGTACTGGCAGATTACTGTTTCTTTAAATGTAAGGAAAATATTGGAAGATAACGGTATAACTTGTTTAAAATGATCTACTTTATAAATTATTTTCCAGACAGGAAGGTGAAAAATCCCCAGGGTCTCTGCCAATCTGACCTGTGGGGAAATTCTTTCCCAGCATGGGACATGGGTCACTTGCAGGTTTAAACTAGTGTAAATGGTGGATTCTCTGTAACTTGAAGTCTTTAAACCATGATTTGAAGACTTCAGCAACTCAGCCAGAGGTTAGGGGTCTATTACAGGAGTGGGGGGTGAGGGTTTGTAGCCTGCAATGTGCTGGAGGTCAGACTAGATGATGACGGTCTCTTCTTACATTAAAGTTTGAGAGTAAGTTTCCAGGCAAAACAAAAGGAATCATGAAGCTATTTCTCACTGGCCTTTTATTTATTCCAAATTAATGTCTTATGTTAGCAAACATTTTCCCCTCTGATACGTAATTAGAAGCTTTATCTTAACATAAAGCAAGCCTGAAGTTGATATTGTATTGGAGTCATTTTTGTTAGGATGAGAGCACTTCTTAACTTATAGTATGCAGAAATCATTATTTATTAGCCGTAATACAGTTAGAGACTATTTTAAAGTATTTATTGAACAAATGGTCCTCAGGAGAAATTCAAAGTGTTAATCACTGTATATAGAAACTTAAAAGTTCTCGACCCTAAAAACAGCCTCTCCATCTCCAGCGCTCCATCTGTCTATTGGAAACAATGGAACTTGCCATTCCAGGGTTGAAGCTTACAGAGGCTGGAGGCAGGGTATTCTCAGTAGCAGGCCTATATCTTTAGACTTGCTCTTTCCAGCAATAGCACTTAAATGTGAATCTGGCCATGATGATAAAGATTTGAAGGATACACCTATTTGTCCAGGTTTTTTCAACTGATACGGTGTCCTAGTTTTTAGTTGTCTCAGCCGATCTGGCTCTGCCCTCTCTTTTAAGCAGCAGGGAGTTATTGAGTTGCATATTTAGAATGTCAACTGTGAATTTTAAGCCATGTAAAATGCTCACAGACATTGAGGGGTGGTGACTTTAAAAGAGAGAGTAGTAATACTATTCTGAGTGTTTATAGTGACACAATATATGTTTGCTTTTTCAGCAGATGAAAGGTATATCAGTGTTTCTAGGTAAAAATGATAGTCGTCTACAGAACATCTTTTTAGGACAATGCTACAATTTTATTTGCATAAATGTGAGTATTATGGACAAATATGCACTTCACATTTAAAATATGTATTGATTTTTTAAAATAAATCAATAACTCACAATAAGTTTTTGTGGGTAATGTGTTCTGAACAATAGTAAAATCAATATTGCCACATAGGAATCTCACTCCTGAGGTTTGTATTTCTAGTGTATGATAGGCCCAGAAATTCTCTTATATTTCAAGTCATAGACCATTGAGACACTTGTAGTGGAATATGTGCCTGGCCTACCCTGCATTCTTGAACTCATTCCAATCACAAGCACCTTGTAAACCAGCCAGTGAGTTATTGCATAGGAGGGATAAAGAGTTCTTATAAATCACCAGTTGAAAAAATAAACTGTAAAGGATCATAGGGTTGATAGTGTATTTATTTGATTCTTGTTGTGCTATCTCAACAACAGAGTACTCAGACTGGATTTGTCAGAGCCAGTAGGTACCAGCACAGACGTTATGTGAAGTGCATAATGGATTTGTCCAGGTTTTATGCTCTTGGAGTAATTGACTGAAAATGGGAACAGTTAACTAACAATAGGAACATTAACAATGTTACTATGTAGGCAGGCTGCTACAGAGGTGCAGAATAGGGTGACCAGACAGCAAGTGTGAAAAATCAGGCCGGGGGTGAGGGGTAATAGGTGCCTATATAAGAAAAAGACCCAAAAATCGGGATTGTCCCTATAAAATTGGGACATCTGGTCACCCTAGCACAGAATTATGTCAGGAGTAAATTTGAGACTCCCTGTAATGCAGTGGTTCCCAAACCCCTGGGGGTTCGCCAGAAAAATTTCACTAATGGCTGCCAGAGGACCCCGGGCATTGGAGGCAATAGGTGGGACCCAGTTGCAAGGCAGACAGCCGCAAGCCCCAGGGAGAGCGGGGCAGGGCAGTTGGGGCTGGCAGCCTAAACCCTGCCCCCATCAGCAGGGGAGCTGGCCGCCCAAACCCCAGCGCTCTGTGTGGGGCTGACAGCCTGAGCCCCAGGGAGAGCGCGGCTGGGCAGTTGAGGCTGGCAGCAGGACCTGCAGCCCGAGCTCAGTTGACCAGGGTTGTCAATGGGGTCCAGCAGCAGGAGTCCTGGGGAGAGTGTAGGAAATTTAAAGTTAAATCCCTGGAAATATTCATTTTTAGGAGGGAATTCACGAGATTTCACAATTTAGTGAAAGGGGTTCACAGGCTTTTAAAGTTTGGGAACCACTGCTATAATGCATGCTTCCACAGAGATTGTAGTCCACTGAGATTGCCTCGTGGTTATGTGACTGGTTCAGAATGTTGTTGTGGCCATCAAACTCAGAATCCACCGTCTGTGCTGGTACCTACTGGCTCTGACAAATCCATTCTACTAAACCTCTGGCTAGGATCCTGTATTGGAGCAGGAAGGATTTAATTTGAACCACGTCTAGATTCCAGTTTTGTCACTTATATGCCTTAGAATGTAGCAGAATTTGTGACAGTGCACTGTATATGGCTATAATTTCACCAATCCAAAGCATTACAAATATAAGAGGTATATTAAGGGTGTATTTCCCTTTCCAGTGGATAAAAGAAACTTTTGCTGCACTTTGTGAATTAGGCTTTGCTTTATTTTCTTTTGGTAACTTTAAAATTTGCTTTTATTTAGGCTAAAAAATCGGACATTAAGGAAACCCAGCAACTAGTGGATAAACTTGAAAAAGCAAGAATTTTTGTTTTACATCCAGTTGTTCTCATTTTGGTAGGTTAACTTATATAAGTTTAATATAATAAACCTCTAATCAAATATAAAATGGTTTTGTTAGAATCTGTATAATTTATAAAATATTTCATGTGATGCATCCTGGGATTTTAAGTGTTTTTAAATGGTGAACTGTAAATGAGATTATAAAAAGTCATTGCTCTTCAGCAATATGTACTTAATGCTGCCAGGTGCCAAGCTGAGGCAGATAAAAGGTACAGCATTAGTTGAAAATTTACTTTATTTTCTTGAAGGTTTCATGGTGTCTAGTCCTAGTTGGATTTTTAGTTCTCACTGCTTTATTATGCCCCATTCATTCTGGCGATGCTGCAGATTGCATAGAGCTCTGTAAGAGTGTGGAACCAGCCAATCAGGTGTCAGATAAATGGCATTTTTAGTTATGTTGTGTGGATTTATCAAAGTTTTAAAATTATGTTAATTTTCTGCCACATGTATTACAGGGAAATTTGAAAAACTGTGTACAATATAATTTAAAAATGTCATTTACCTACCTGGATCTCTTAAGACCTAATAGATTCAGCTATGCGTAAACTTTCATTAAGTATCAGTCTTTCTATGTGTATATATTATCAATCTGTATGTGGCTTACATTCTGGTTACATGGGTCATTTGCTACTGCTGCTGAGGATAACTTCAGAGTTTGGGCTGAATGCTACTTCTAGAGGGGAAGAGGGGTTCATATCCACACAAAATGTGAGACAAGCATTTTCCATTCAACTGAGCAGCTCTGCAAGCCTCTGCTTCTGCTGAACAGCTATGCATAATTCTCTGTACTAGTTTTCTGCCTTGCTGAGAGAATGGAGAAAGGGGAGTTACCAGTTTTACCTAGTCCCAAGGATTATGCTGCTGTGTTGTACTTAAAGCTTTTGGTAGAAATAGTTCATCGCAACTGACTGTTACTTTAAATATCATTCTTTGAGTAAGGTACTTGTCAACATATAGATTGATGTTATACATGAAGCCACTGGCAGTAAAATCTCAGCTAGTCAGAGAGGATTGCATTGTCTAAGGGTAAGGCTAGGAGTCAAGAACTCCTGAGTTCTAGTCTCAACCCTGATAGTCACTTTCTTTGTATCACTTATCCTTTACCAACTAACAGAGGTGATGTGAAGATTCATTAGTTAATGTTTATAAAACACTTTCCAAGTGAATAGCACATCACAGGTACTACATCCTTATCTGACCCAAGTGTTCGCTGCGCACAGTGGGCTAGTGTGAATGCTGATCCTTGGCATCTGAGAATTTAGTCTTTACTTGCTTATGGACATTTATGAGGAAATTCAGTAGGGATCTCCATGTGTACCAGCCTCTTAAGTTTTAGGTGGCTTCCTCTGTTTACCTATGAGAAATAGAGAAAATCCAGATCTCTCACTCCTGCACCCAGTATTTAGGGGCCTCCATAAAAGGCTCTTCTTTCTTGCCAACTATTCAGCTATGTGGTAACACAAAATACTTTCCCTCTGGGGCAGAATATTGTTTGCATTATCCCTTGAATAACTGCTTTAATCGCTTTCTCTACATATAAAGCCCAAGGAGGAGCATGATGAGTGAATCTTTATAGAATTATCAATCAGCCAGATAATACGATAACTTTAAAATCTTTTGCAGTTGATGTCCTGGCTGTTGTCTGTTATCAGATGGGTATTAAATTCTTTCTTGTCTGGGGTGTAAAATGAAAGGGCTAAGGATTGATAGTAGCAATAATAAAACATACCAGACTCATGTCAATGTTTGAAGAAAAATATTTGAGAACATAAATTCCTTACAAGAACTCACTAAGGAAACTTCTGTCAGGGTTCTGCCCTCAAACTACATAGATACTGACATCTGCCTGCAGTGTAGCACCATCTTTGCAGAAGCTCTGATTCTCTGCCCTGCCTCCCAATCCCAAATTGTTAAACTGTTAATACCTTCTAAGAAGAATAAGATACATTTTAAACTATGGGATCTGATTCATGTGTTAAGTTAGTCTCACAGTACATTCTAATATCCCTGGCCTAGATAGCCTGGGAATAGCCTTAATAACAGATACACAAAATTGCCTGTTTATAAAACATAGTTTTGATGCACACAAAGTCTCTCTTCAAAATAGAGCAATGTCCTAAAAAGACCTTGTGCTTAAAAAAAGGTTTGTGTAGAATTCTTTGTCCAGAATTCTTATTGCTACCTATTCATATTCTCGGTTTATGGAGCTTCTACATTATTTTCAGAAACAGAAAATGGAAAGAGGTCTGAAAAATATGTTCTTAATTAATTAATTAAAGAGTTAGCTAAACAAATCATTTTCTCATATTAATCACTGGGAATTATTTAAATCCTTTAAACTTCTGATCCCTAAAATTCACTACAGATGGTATAGCTGGGGGATAGAAATTTCTTTCATCAGTCTTTAATTATTCAGTGTTGGGTGTACTCCTAAATAATGGCAACTATAGTGGAATTCTTTTCAGTTTGATATTTTTATTTTTAAAAATAAATAAATTTAACGTACAGAACCTGAATGAATTGTTAGAAAACTATTGTATAACATTGCTCTTTTGATGATTTGTCTTTCTCAGACAAATAAATGTCAAAACTTACGGTATTATGAGGCTGTTGGCACAATTGGTCATTATGTTTTTTTAGGTACTGGTTGACTGAGAAACATTTCCCTTTTTGAGTCCAGAAGTAAACTTATCCCTTGCGATGGAGCCAGGAAGGGATAGGTGAAAAGAAGCAGCAGACTTCCTCTAATCTAACATAGAAAAACCTGTATTAAGGGTTTTTCGTTCATACAAGCTTTTTATTTCCTTTTTTGTATAAATAGAAAGTTCTCACACACTCTGCACTTATTTCAGAACACCTTCTCTGATAAAAAAAAAAAAAAGAATCCGATCACTGGCAGAATCTGTTTTGTATTATTTTGCTTTTTTTTTAGTGTTTAACTTTTTTGATTCTTTGGTGCATTGCACTGCTTAGCACCAAACCACCAATTTAGCTAGCGAGGGGAGGATCACCGCAATATAAGGTTTTAGAGTAGCAGCCGTGTTAGTCTGTATCCGCAAAAATAAAAGGAGGACTTGTGGCACCTTAGAGACTAACAAATTTATTTGAGCATAAGCTTTTGTGAGCTACAGCTCATCGGAGACATGCAGTGGAAAATATGGTGGGGAGATTTATATACACAGAGAACATGAAACAATGGTGTTACCATACAGACTGTAACAAGAGTGATCAGGTAAGGTGAGCTATTACCAGCAGGAGAGCGGGAGGAAAAAAACCTTTTGTAGTGATAATCAAGGTGGGCCATTTCCAGCAGTTGATAAGAACATGTGAGGAACAGTTTGGGGTGGGGGGGGATAAACATGGGGAAATAATTTTACTTTGTGTAATGGCACACTCACTCCCAGTCTTTATTCAAGCCTAAGTTAATAGTATCTAGTTTGCAAATTAATTCCAATTCAGCAGTCTCTCGTTGGAGTCTGTTTTTGGAGTTTTTTTGTTGAAGAATTGCCACTTTTAGGTCTGTAATCGACTGACCAAAGAGATTGAAGTGTTCTCCGACTGGTTTTTGAATGTTATAATTCTTAACGTCTGATTTGTGTCCATTTATTCTTTTACGCAGAGACTGTCCAGTTTGGCCAATGTAAAAGGCAGAGGGGCATTGCTGGCACATGATGGCATATATCACATTGGTAGATGTGCATGTGAACGAGCCTCTGATAGTGTGGCTGATGTGATTAGGCCCTATGATGGTGTTACCCTGAATAGATATGTGGACAGAGTTGGCAATGGGCTTTGTTGCAAGGATAGGTTCCTGGGTTACTGTTTTTGTTGTGTGGTTGCTAGTGAGTATTTGCTTCAGGTTGCGGGGGCTGTCTGTAAGCAAGGACTGACCTGTCTCCCAAGATCTGTGAGAGTGATGGGTTGTCCTTCAGGATAGGTTGTAGATCCTTGATGATGAGTTGAATAGGTTTTAGTTGGGGGCTGAAGGTGATGGCTAGTGGGGTTCTGTTATTTTCTTTGTTGGGCCTGTCCTGTAGTAGGTAACTTCTAGGTACTTTTCTGGCTCTGTCAATCTGTTTCTTCACTTCAGCAGGTGGGTATTGTAGTTGTAAGAATGCTTGATAGAGATCTTGTAGGTATTTGTCTCTGTCTGAGGGGTTGGAGCAAATGCGGTTGTATCGTAGAGCTTGGCAGTCCAACGAGAGACTGCTGAATTGGAATTAATTTGCAAACTGGATACAATTAACTTAGGCTTGAATAAAGACTGGAAGTGGGTGTGTCATTACACAAAGTAAAACTGTTTCCCCATGTTTATTCCCCCCCGCCCCCACTGTTCCTCACATGTTCTTGTCAACTGCTGGAAATGGTCTACTTTGATTATCACTACAACAGGTTTTTTCCCTCCGGCTCGCCTGCTGGTAATAGCTCACCTTACCTGATCACTCTTGTTACAGTCTGTATGGTAACATCCATTGTTTCATGTTCTCTGTGTATATAAATCTCCCCACTGTATTTTCCACTGCATGATCTGATGAAGTGAGCTGTAGCTCATGAAAGCTTATGCTCAAATAAATTTGTTAGTCTCTAAGGTGCCACAAGTACTCCTTTTCTTTTAGCAGTATAAGGGTGACCCTTTAGTGGCGTACAGCCAGCATAGGGACTCCTACATCACTTGCCCTCCTTACTGATACTGTAGCAGGGTGTGGCTAGGATGTCACTATATCATACTGATACCTGAGTACATTTTTGGCCCATTGGACCCTTTTGTAACCAGCATAAGTGAACACTGATTGGCCTGCTATAACCCAGTACAACAAGGAAGGGAAGGGTGGGGTTAGAGTAGGAATAGGGGAGCACAAAGGTAAACTTTACACAGTTTTTCCACCTCTCCTACACCCAACATGAGCTCTCTGCTGAACAGCTAAACTCCAGCTTTGGACCCAGAATCTCTATTCCCACACTAACACAGCTGCTCTAAACTCTGTATAAACTTGTAGGTATATGTATTGTGCTTAAACCTGTTATAATGCATTTCCTGCATTTTCACTATTAATGCATTATAGCCTTTGCCACTATCAAAAGCTGTGGTTAAGATTGCTATTTTAACTCAATTTTCACTCTCACAACTTTTTTTGGGGGGGGGAGGGGGCTGAGGAAGGAGAGTGGGGGACTTTGGGGCTGAAATGTCCAATATTTGCTCTTAGTTCAAAGGTAAGTTGAGGAAAATCACTTCAGCATCTTACGAATTTTGTGAATGCGACTAAAATATATAGCTTTTGACTACACATTATCTTGACTTGAGTCTCTCAAAAAAGCAGAAGTTTTAAAATTTGCTTGTAAATTGTCATTAAGGAGTAGTGCCTCAGCTAAATTTTTAAAAGAATTGATTTATATTTAACAAATTATGAGTGGTTTGAAAATTGCATTCTTAGCATGCACAACAAAACATTGTGTTCTAATGCACATTTCCACATATCTGTGCTGGACATGCATGCACAGTTTGGAAAGTGTTAATTTTTAAAGACATGTTAAGAGGTAGTTACTCACCACAGACTGTTGGCTTGATTGTTCCAGTTGGAACAGTAAGTTGAGAGCTGCAGGCAGGTACATGGGGAGCTGCAATAGTTTACAATGGCACAGATTCTTCTTCGAATGCTTGCTCATGTTGATTGCATTCTAGGTGTGTGCGCGCCCACATGCACATTCAGAGACTTCTGTATTAGTCATATCTGTAAGGTTGGCTTGGTGCCTCCTTGAGTGCCACCAACCCTACGCCCTCTCAGCTCCTTCTTACCATCCGTGGCAGTTGGTTGGAGCGCCTTGTCTTGCATCGCAAGAGCGTTAGCAGTTCTTTCAGACCCATTGTTCTGTCTCCTTTGTAGTTAGTTGTTAGGTATGGATCATTAAGTTAAGTGTTAGATAATCGTTTTAGTAGTTAGACTCCTGTCTGGGACTTCGCTATGGAATTTCCCCAGGCTTTAACCCATGTTCATCGTGTACCTGGCCAATGCCCATTAGTGACCCCCACGATATCTGCTTGAAGTGGTGGATAGAGCACTGGACTGCGATGGAGACCTGAGTTCTATTCTTGGCTCTGCCATTGCCTGTTGGGTAACCTTGGGCGAGTTGCTTCACCTTCCTGTACTTCAGTTTCCCCATCTGTAAAATGGAGATTATGATACTGATTTCCTTTGTAGAGTGCTTTGAGATCTACTGCTGAAAAGTGCTATATAAAAGCTGGGTGCTATAATAATCAGTAATGGTATTTTCTATTCTTAATGTTCTGATTATTAAATATATAATAGAATATAATTCTGTTTATGATGTAAAATGCATATAATAAAGTATGCAGGATGTGCAATGTCAAGAAGATAAGATTCCATCACCAATATTAACTCTTGAATTTCATGATTTGATAATGTATGTGAATGTGAAGACTCAGTGCCACACTAGCACATTTTTTTCATGTAATATGCATTGTCATAATCTTTAACAATCAGGTCCTTTCCCTGATGGCAGGTAGAGGATGTTGCATCCTATTTCAAAATAATATTCATAACAATTTTTCCCTTTAGTGTAAGGTGCCTTGTAGTTGTGAGTTTCTGCTTGTTAAAAATATTACTTTAGCTTTTCTTAAACATGTCATGTTGATGGACATCGATATAGACACACAATATATTTTTGAAGCAGTAATGGGGTTTCTGTAAGGCTTGAAGTGGAGCAGAAGAAAGGCACAAGTGTTGTCAAGGCATCACTCACTAGCTCGTCTCCATCAGGAAAGGTAGGCAGGACTGGTAATTACAAAACTCAATCTCAAGTCAAAGTATTTCAACAACACAAAATCCCATTAAGATTTTAGGGACTTGAATTTTCAGCTAAATAGCTTTTTATTTTTGTTTTTTATGACACACATTTTAACTATCCAGTAGCATAGCCGTGGCATCATATGAAAAACATTATATGAAGAAATGTCCTTCTTTAATCTTGGTTTTTCTGTGCTTAATAGAAACTTTGTGAAGAGGTAAAGATCAAAATAGTTGGATTGTTGTCAAGCCTGAGTCAAAGTTTGAGAACTAGTTACTTCTCTTTAGAATGCTGAAGTGCAATATTGTATAGAATGCAACTTAGGGGTCTACACTGCAGGGGGATCGATCTAAGTTACACAACTTCAGCTACATTATTCATGTAGCTGAATTCAACGTACTTAGATCTACTTATCTTGGTGTCTTCACTATGGTAAGTCAATGCCTGACACTCTCCTGTCAACTCCACCTGCGCCTCTTGTCCTGGTGGACTACCAGAGGAGACGGGAGAGCACTCGGTGGTCAATTTATCACATCTAGACTAGACGCAATAAATCAACCCCCGCTGGATCGAGAGCTGCCCATCGACCCAGTGGGTAATGTATACAAGCCCTTACAAATGCAATGTCCCAGACAGAGAACAGACACAGCACATATTGTTGAGAATGTGATTCCACATTGAAAAACTAAAAGATGTTAAAGGAAAATATCTGTACTCTTCTCTGATTTCTTCAGATGAGGATTTGATTTGTGAATCCATTGATACTAAACAATTGCATGAAAGATGGGTCAGAGATTAGAGATTATTTTTTAATGAATAAATTCTTAAAAATTCCATCACTTCTGGCAAGTTGATTTATCTAGATTTTGAAAAAGTTTTCCTCTTATTAAATAATTGAGTCATGGAGCATGACATTAATACAAATTTATAAATAAATCCCTTGCCACCTTATATTATTTTTGTGTTTATCTAACAATTTTTTAAAAAAATCTGGAGATCTAACGGAATATATTTTGTAATATAATGTAGTAATGGTTTGCTTTTTGCACGCCTTTGCAGGTCCATTTGAATGTTTCAGAAAATATGTCTTTCAGCAATGGAATGGAAGAACTGGCTTGGATAAAGGAATTTGCAAGGGAAGTGAAAAAGAAAAATATTTTGGTTTATGGTCTTCTAATCCATTACAATAAGGTATGTAATTCTCTTTATACCTGCAAATTATATACTTTTGTAAACTATATGATTAATTATAAGAATCTTCTTCATTTAAAAAAATCAAAGGGAAATAAATATGACAAGGTAAAGTTTTGTTGAAAAGATTCTTGCCTGTTCATGTTCGATATTCAGTAGAGCCTCTGGTTACAGGCAAAAATGTAAGTGATTTGATTAGAGAGAAAAAAATGGTAAATAAATAAATAAATAAATCGTGACCATGCTTGAGCCTTTCTTTTCCTGTTGTTAACTTTTAAAACTTGGCATTTGCAGCTATTTAAAATGGAAAATATTAGAAGTATTTGTAATCAAAATTGATTTTTCAAGTGTGTTCCGTTCTTGCATCAAAACAATGTTTGGTATTCAGGTAACAAAAAGGGCATGGCATATAACTGGTGGAACAAACAGTATCCATATCTCCAGTAGTAGTAGATTGCCAAGGCAATCTACAGCATCTTTGTACTTAGAAAAGGTATTTAAAATTAACCTTTTTGTTTGGGGATATGTTCCACTTACAAAACAAGGTAGGCTACTTTGCCACTAGTGCATATATAGTTTTCATTGTACTGGCAGCTTTATAGCTTCATAGAGCCACCAGTAAAGAGACACAAATATTCAATATTTGACTGATGTTTAAAGAAGTGGAATAAATGTATTTTTCACTGAATTTTTGGAATATGGTAGTTATTTAGAGTTACATGTGGCTGACTACTCACAACTATAGTTCATAACATTTTAGCCTTTTTTTTTTTCCAAAAGTGCTGAGGCCTCAAAAATCCCTTTGTTTTTAATGAGAGTTGTGGATACTTAATATCTTTGAAAATCAGGTCACTTATATTTAAAGACTTATTAATGTTATTATAGGAATACTGTTATAAATAACTCTAATTCTCCTCTGTTAACTTCTATTATCAACCCCTCTGTAGAAGGATGTATTTTATTCAGAAGTATATTTTCAGATTATATAATCTTTCTAAGATGAAATTTAAAATTCAGAGTCTCAGATGAAGGTCAAAAGTTATTTTGAAATAAAATTTGGGGTGAAAAAATCAAGATGGCCCTTATTAAATTGTACAACCACAAATAGAATAATTTAGTGGTTTCAAACACCTTTTGCACGTAGGGCTTCAGAATGACTTAGGTTTTCAAAATGTAATATGACAGGGTATCTTTAAATATGCTGGCAAATAAAAATTTAATCACATAAACTATTTTGCTTAGAAAGTAACTACTGTGTATTACTTTTTTAACTGAAAAGTTAAAAATATTTAGCAGACTCTCAAAGATTAAATCTTGTTTTGATGTGTGTGTGCACTGACTCATCTATTGTAAACCAGCTATATTACTTGCATAACTTAAATGCTATGTTTAAGCTTTGAGTGATTTTTTTCTCCCCCAGAAATTATAAACTTCCCTATCATTCATTCTGTACATCGAAGCTATATAGGCAAGATAGGTCTGTAAGATCTTTTCTGTCTACTGGTTCTGTAATTCACAAGATGAAAGGATTTACATAAACTTACTGAAACAGATCCTAGAATCTTAGAAGATTAGGGTAGGAAGAGACCTCAGGAGGTCATCTAGTCCAAGCCCCTGCTCAAACCAGGACCAATGCCAACTAAATCATCCCAGCCAGGGCATTGTCAAGCTGGGCCTTAAAAACCTCTAAGGAAGGAGATTTCACTACCTCCCTAGGTAACCCATTCCAATGCTTCACCACCCTCCTAGTGAAATAGTATTTCCTAATATCCAACCTAGACCTCCCCCACTGCACCTTGAGATCATTGTTCCTTATTCTGTCATCTGCCACCACTGAGAATAGCTGAACTCCATCCTCCTTGGACACCCCATTCAGGTAGTTGAAGGCTGCAATCAAATCCCCCCTCATTTTTCTCTTCTGCAGACAAAACAAGCCCCATTCCCTCATCGTGAGTCATGTGCCCCAACCCCCGATCATTTTTGTTGCCCTCCATTGGACTCTCTCCAATTTGTCCACATCTTTTCTGTAGTGAGGGCCCAAAACTGGATGTAATACTCCAGATGTGGCCTCACCAGTGCAGAATAGAGGGGAATAATCACTTCCCTCAATCTGCGGCAGTGCTCCTACTAATGCAGCCCAATATGCCGTTAGCCTTCTTGGCAACAAGGGCACACTGCTGACTCATATCCAGCTTCTCATCCGCCTGTAATCCCCAGGTCCTTTTCTGCAAAACTGTTGCTTAGCCAGTCAGTCCCGAGCCTGTAGCGGTGCATGGGATTCTTCCGTCCTGAGTGTAGGACTCTGCACTTGTCCTTGTTGAACCTAATCAGATTTCTTTTAGCCCAATCCTCCAATTTGTCTAGGTCACCCTGGATCCTAGTCCTACCCTCCAGCATATCTACCTCTCTCTCCAGTTTAGTGTCATCTGCGAACTTGCTGAGGGTGCAATCCATCCCATCATCCAGATCATTAATAAAGATGTTGAACAAAACCGGCCCCAAGACCGATCCCTGGAGTACTCCGCTTGATACCGGCTGCCAACTAAACATTGAGCCATTGATCACTACCTGTTGAACCCGACCATCTATCTAGCTTTCTATCCACCTTATAGTCCATTCATCCAATCCATACTTTTTTAACTTGCTGGTAAGAATACTGCGGGAGACCGTACCAAAAGCTTTGTTAAAGTCAAGATATATCACGTCCACTGCTTTTCCTATTTCCATAGAGCCACTTATCTCATCATAGAAGGCAATCAGGTTGGTCAGGCATTATTTTCCCTTGGTGAATCCATGTTGACTGTTCCTGATCACTTTCCTCTCCTCCAAGTGCTTCAAAATGGTTTCCTTGAGGACCTCGAGATCCAGAAAGGTCTCAAATCACTAATCCTCATATTAAGAAATCCCTAAATCTGTATTAAATAATAAAACGTAATAGCTCTGTTAATCTGTTACTACTTATAACATAAGGGAATTTTAAAATAATTTAACTTACATTTACATGAATGATCATAATGGGTCCTATAGAGCCAAAACAGTGCAGCAGATCTTCATTTTAAGAAGTTTATAAATTACAGTGTAATGTACCAGCTTTTACAGTCATATAGTTGTTTGTGGCAACTCCTAAACTCTTTCTGAATGATTTTTAAATAAATGTAACTATTAAGGGGCAAGAAATTTAGTTTTACTTCTAGCCCTATGGATTAAGGAGAATGAGGGGACAGAATATGGGTGGTTGCAGATAACCACATTCTGCTTTGTTGTGGGAGCACACTTTTAATGGGGCGGGGGAGATCAGAGGGAGGGGGAGATCAGGTGTCATAAAGCTTTCTAAATACCTCCTGTTCTTACCTAGGCAGTGCTTCTTTCAGAGTAGACTTTGGCATCCTTGGGTCAGGAAACATTGATATTACTGCTGAAATGTCATTTGGAGGAGTTCAAGCAGGCAGTAGGCACAAAAAAATTAATAAGTCTAATATGGACCTATTAGACCATCATCCTTCAAGTGCAGGTTATAGTTTCCTGTTAGAGGATATATCAGAGTGCCCTTTTTTGTATATATATGGATCAAATATGGGACATGAGCATACCAAGTGTATCCTTTTAAAGTTAAGAATAGTTGTATTATGTCTGCTAAAGGCAAAGATTATAACCACAAAATATCTGAATTGATTTTAAGCCCAGAGAGTTGAACAGCTGCTGAACAGGGTTTGGGATGGATGGACTGTATCCTGCATGTTTTAAGTATAGTTTTTGTTCGCTAATTATAAAGTGATGCTGAGAATTTTTTTGATTTACTAAAGAGTTATATTTTTTATGGACCAAAGGTTTCTAGGGAGTTACTCAGAAACAGTGAAGCAAAACTAAAGGCCTCTATAACTGGTACAAATGATCTGTACTATATCCTGTAAATACTGTGTCAGGCATTCAAAAACAGCATGTGCTTGTAAACAAAGGGTGACCTATCAATATAACTATGCATGAAATTCTAAAATAATAATATTGATACAAAGGTTGGATTCATTTAGCAACATCTCTTGTTTGTTTGTGTTCTGAGTGATTACATGGAATTTATTCCTTCACTACTTACCAAACACATATTTTCCAAGACACAGTCTTGTGGAACATGGGCAAACACAAATTAAATCTTGTTTACTGAAATCCACAATATCATGTTTAATTCAAACCCTCCACCCCCAAGGAAAGAAGTTAAAAAAAGTCATTGTTAATTAGTAAATTTTATACTTTTTTATACATTTTATACTTAGGGTCAAATATTTAGCGTTGTTTGCAGGTTCTTGGTGTAGGACAGGGACATGGCTAGTAATCCTCAGAGCCCAAGGAATTGGAACTCAGCAGAATTTGGAGAGATGTATGGAGAGACAATTCTTCACATTTCCTCATAGCGGAACATGGTTCCCTGAGTCTCTCTTTTCTGCTCCCCAGTGTCTCCCTCAATTCTGCATGTCTAGTTTCGTCCCCTCTACTCTGCAGCTCACAGAGGCGATCAGAGATTTGGTATTTCACAGTCTGGCCACACTCCTTTTGCTTCCACTTCCCCCATTCTCTGCGGCAGTGGTCAGTTGGCGGTTACACTGTTCCTACTTTTTTTATTTCTATCCTTATTTTTCTCCCTTTCCGGGGGGGAAGTGGTGATCAGTTTCTCTATTTCTTCTTCTTCCCTGGGTCGGACTTAAGCAGCCTGATGGTTCAATTCTCTCTGAGCCTCCACTGCAGCATCTTCTGTCGGCTCCCCTGCCCCTGTACTGGCATGGCAGAGCAACCAAGAAAGCACCAAGTCAGATCTAAGAAGTGCTCCATTTGTCAGGCAGCCTTCCCAAGCTCAGAAGATGATGAGTTGTGCCCAGCCTGCACCCAGCCAGCTTTAGGTCTCTGGGCTATGAGAGGGATAGGTAGGTGGGATTACATACTCACGAAAGCAGCCACAGCTCCAACATGGAAAAAATGGACCAGGAAGAACAGATCAGTGAAAGGCTATAAAGAGAAGGACACCAGTTACCCAACTCAGGGGGTAAGTCCCTAGGGAACAAAGAGGAGGGCTTGCGGGACCACAGACCATCCAAGTCTTAGAATGGGGCCTGAGTGCTCTGGGAAAAGTTGCAGGGCTCTTAAACAGCCCCCATCCTTCCCAATTTGAACAGAAGGGCTTTGGTAATGAGTCCTACCCGCATGGGAATGGGACCAAGAAGGGGGAGGAATCAGAGAGAGGACTTTCCTGAGGGCTTTAGGCTCTATAGATGGCAAGCCGCAAAAGGCCTCAAAGCCACAGCAGAGCTCCTACACCTGCAAAGCGTGCAAAGAGCAAAGAAATCAAAAAAGGGGAAGAAAAATTGCAAAAAATCTTGGTGGTATGAGCCCTCTGGCTCCTCTTTCTTCTCCTCCATTGAGGAAGGCGAACTATGGGACTCTTAATCCAAACAGGACTGGGGAGGGTATGGGGGGAAAACATGAGCTTTTTCCCCCCTGAGAAATTTGAGGCCATGTTCAGAAGGGCTGTCTCCACAATTCAGATCCAACCTGAATAGGTTCTTGAGAGCAAGCCTCAGGGTAAATTTTGCCCCTCAAAATCCTTCCCTGAGACTACAATTCCCTGCAGTCTGCCTTTGTGGACATGGTCAGGGATGAATGGAACAAGCCTGATTAGGGCAAGCACATTAATAAAAATGACCTCAGGTTCTATAAAGGAACCAAAGGTCTCTATTGCTGAGGTACCTCAAGTAGATGCCACTGTAGTATTTCTAGCAAGGGATATAGTCATTCTCTCAGAAGGGGAATGCTATCCTAAGGACCCAATAGACAGAGAAGTAGAGACCACTCTCAAGAAGGACTCTGAGTCCTCCTCGGTCTCCCTCAGAGTGTCTGTAGCATCTACCTTCTTTGCAAGGGCATCTCTTTCCTGACTGGAAGATCTCAAAGCCCTAAAGGACAGGGATCATCCTGACTTTTGACTCCATTTTAAAGAAAATTTACCTAGCAAGAGCATTCACTGCTGATGCGTCAATGAATGCAATGAAGTTCTCAGCCAAGGCCCTGGCTTCCAGCTCAGAAACCAGGTGTCATCTATGGTTCCGATCTTGGAAGTTGATACTCATTCTAAGCAGGTCCTATTCTTTGTCAAGTTTACAGGTTCCCTCCTTTTCAGAGAAAAGCTAGACAAGGTAGTGGCTGATAATGCTGCAAAATCTGAGCAGTCCCTCCCATTGTCATGAAGTGCCCTCAGGAGAGAATACAGCTCCTTTCGGGCCTCATCCTCACAGAAGTACCAGTGAAGGGACAATAGATTATCCAAAAGAAAGTCATGGATGCGAGGTTTGGGGAGAAAGCCCAGAGGGAGCTCTGCTCCTACCCATAAAAGTCACTTTATGACAAAGATCGCATAGACCTCTGCTCAGGGCTGAAACTAGGGAGCAGAATTTCCCATTTCCCTGAAGAATGGTTTACATCAATAACGTTTCTGAAACTTTAGTGCTGTGGCATCTAACTTGGAATGCTAAAATTATCCAGATTTCTGCAATTGGTCTTCTGTGCTTTTTGAAGAAGAGAGAGTTCAATCAAAACTGACCTTCCCTGCTGGAGAAATATCCTATACTAATAGGGAAAAATAGTTCCTTATTTAGAAAAGCAGCAAAGGTACAATAGCTTCTTTTTTCAGCAAAAAATCGCTAAGAACTGTTTTGTATGTTGACATTAAGGCAAAGTTTGCCCTTAGTGACACCTTAGTAAGCTGACTGCGGCTGCGAAACATTTTGCGGACGCTGACCGTCCGCAGGCATGGCCCCCCACAGCTCCCAATGGCCACGGTTTGACATTCCTGGCCAATGGGAACTGCGGGAAGCAGCAGCCAGCACATCCCTATGAAACTCTCCGGAGTGGGACTGATTTACTCCAGGCATCCCTGCCCCCCTCCCTCCTCACTACCAGAGAGGGAAACACTGAGCCCAGCAAGGCAAAGGAGATGCCTTGCCACACAACTTCATTTTTGTGATAGTACGCTTTCTGAACAAAGCATGTTGTTGTTTGCAAATAGTTAGAGCACTAAGTATATTTAAGAATGTGTAGTTGTTGCAGGGAGATTAAGAAAAAAAGGAATGGTTAGGATTAAATTATGAATTTATGAATTTATCTGTAATTGTTACTATGCTTGAAATTACTGATCAAGGCACATAGGTATGTGCTTAAGTCCTTTGCTTTTAATGTTGCTTAAAGGAAGCATTGGAGAGTTTGTTGCTAGCTCTCAAAATTTTTTCCCCCCCACAAATGACAAGATTTTAGCCAGGGCTGGAGCCAGTTTTGCAATGATGTGGGTTCTAACCCTCTCATGAATTTCAGCCCTGCCTTGGGGAAAACAACCTCTGATTGGGTGCTTTCCTTCACTCCTGGGGATGTCAGGATCCTAACAAGAGCAGTCGGGACCAAGGGTCAGAGCAGGGGCAAACCTGAGGCTGGGAGTAGTGGATGAGTGCATGGTCAGGTTCCAGGCCAGGATTTATACCAATGGTCAAAGGCACTTAACTCTCTTGGACTCCTTTGAAGGTTTCAGGGTCCAAGTCAGGAGACAAAATCCAAATCAAGCCGAGGTCAGAACAAGGAGCAGGAATGGTCCTGGCAGCTATAGGAGATCCACACAGTTGCTTGGAAACTTCTTGGAATGCCCCTTTGGCTCACTGCCCTATATAAACCTATCAGAAGCCATGAGGCTGCTGGCTATCAGACCTCCTGAGGTGATGTTTCCCAGGTCTGTGTCCACCGCGGGTCATGGGCAGTGGAATGGAAGCTGATTACAGCTACCACGGGGTTCCAGCATGGAGATGCCAGCTCCCCGGTGATTGCAGCTTGGGTTCTAGACCTGAGGGGCCTTACAAATGAAGAGCAGCCAATCAGAGCTGCTGCAGGAAGCAGGTAGAGCTTCTGTTCCCTCCCCTCAGAAACCAACACCATTCTCCGAGAAGGAGGGGTAAGCTAAAGAGTTAAGTTAGGATGGCACTGTTCCCTTCTCCTCCTGTGAACGACAAGACAGCTTCTCCCACCTTCCTTTTCCCTCCTTGCAACACCCCGGGCAGGGCCGGTTCTAGTTTTTTTTGCTGCCCCAAGCAAAAAATTTGCTGCCCCAAGCTCAGGTGGGGGTGGGGCCTGCAGGCGACGTGGGAAGTGGAGGGAGTGATGTCACCTTCTCCCAGCACTTGCAGGGGCTTTCCCCCCACTCCCGCCCAACTGTGCAGAGAAGTCCCGATATAAGGGGTGGCACAAGGCAGCGCAGCAGCCAGTGTGCAGATGAAATGGCGCAGCCCCTGCTCCCTGGCAGGACTCGCCCTCTCTTCTCCAGGTAGCGGCTGAGCCCTGGCAGTTCAGCATCCCGGGGCTGGGGCTTCCCCTTCCTGCTGCAGCCGGGGGTGTGGCGTCCTCGCCCCATCTAAGTGGCGCAGCTCTGAGAGCGCAACTGCCCTGAAAAAAAAGGATGGCCGGAATGCCGCCCCTGGAAACGTGCCGCCCCAAGCACATGCTTGCTTTGCGGGTGCCTAGAGCCGGTCCTGCCCCTGGAGCAGAGGTGAGGCAGGAAGGACAGAACTGATGTGGGGGCAGGTGAGTGTGGAGCAGAACTGATATGGGAGCTGTGGGGACAGGATTGATTTAGCAGGCAGATGTGGGGGTGAGACCTCCTGCAGCAGGGACCATAATCACTTTATATGCATTTGAGAGAGTTAGTGACACTAATTGTCACATACACACACTCAGAGAGGTGAGGTTGATGAGGTCAAAAATAAAGACACACCAAACTACACAATGTTCTTTTTAAAAATAAACCTCTTGATTTTTGGGCCACCTCTCATTATGCTCTGGGTCTGACTCAGGATTTTTTTTGGCAGTTCTGGATCTGAGTGTTACACTAATGAGTTCAGCTGGGTGTCACAAGAGGGTTTACAGCTAAATGTCTGGTTTCAGAGTAGCAGCCGTGTTAGTCTGTATTCGCAAAAAGAAAAGGAGTACTTGTGGCACCTTAGAGACTAACAAATTTATTAGAGCATCCGATGAAGTGAGCTGTAGCTCACGAAAGCTTATGCTCTAATAAATTTGTTAGTCTCTAAGGTGCCACAAGTACTCCTTTTCTTTTAGCTAAATGTCTGTACTCCTGCAGAATAATAGAAATTATAAGGACTGGCTTTAGATCAGCTTGCCCATCACCCTGCTAGTTAAGCATTGTTTCCTTTCCCTGATGGGTATTAATTAGTGTGTCTATCGAGAACTCTAAATCTGTAAATGTTACACAGCAGACAATAAATTACCTTGTGTATTGCAACTGCGGAATCTTAATAAAGGAACGCAAGTGCTCAGATGAAGCATCCCACAAACTTTCCACTGTGATTGTGAATTGCCAATCTGAGTAAGATGAGCTGTTGAGAGAAATAATTGGTAATCTTTTAGGTTTTCACTAAATAATTATCCAATTTTTTTTTGTCTTGGAAAGGTCAGAGAATTGGTCAATTTGTCTCCACTATTAGTGTTTCTAGGAGTTTAACAAGCTCTATAGAAAATGATGAGATTATTATTTTTTGTCTCTACACATGACCTTTTTAGACTTGTTTCAACTATCAAACTTTTAATTGCCGATTGAGAATTCTCCCACCACCTTGTCAGCCAAAATGATCAAGGCATATAGACTTGTCATAAAAATAATGTTGTGACTAACCAGTTTATAAACTTGCTTTCTTACACATGAAGTTTAAACAAGGTTATGCTACCTAGATTTTTTTTTATAGTGTGCATTGTTCTGAATCTTGTGATTTTTTTTTTAGAGAAGGAAATGTGGAAAAAAATGCTTTTGAGAGCTGTAATTCCAGGATAAATAGAAGAAAAATATACAGCACATAAAGATGGCAAGCTGCAAAAATGTGTCTGTTGTAATTATGTTTGATAGTTTAATGAGATAGGAAATAAACACTGAATTGGAACAGTTTGTGAAAACAAATAAGGAGAGTATCAAATTTGAGCTGTTTCATCTTCAAATCTGTAACTAGTTACTCTGAAATATTTTCAATACACTGAAAGGTTTTAGTATTGGACTGTTACCTCTTAATAACAGAAATATATAGATATTTAAAATAACAGATTCATAGAAAAAAATCACCTATTGCCAACAAATTATTTTTACCTGTGTTGTTTTTTTGCCTTTTACTCAGCATGAACAACGGAATCCAGTGATGTGTCAGTCTCACTTGTTCATGGGCACTTTCACTTCAGATTGTTGGTGCTGTAGTGTTTGGTTTAAACCTTCATTTGTGCTCCTTCAGTACTGGAGATACATGGGGACCAGACCAGGAAGATTAAAAACAAATCAGTTCATTGAACCCAAACTGAATTTACAGGTGAACTATATTGTTGTGGCAGACTTTTTTTTAAACCAATAAATAGCTGTATACACTGAACCAAGTACTTAAACTAATACAACATACAGATTTCTTTATGTTATTTATATCTTTATGTAAATATGTACAGTAAGTGGGAAGAATCCTCATTTTTGGATATGGTATATTTATCTTTACTGTCTGTATTTTTTCTTTATAGACTATTACTGAAATCTGTCTTGTACTGAGTGTCTTTTTTTTGTATCCGCATAAATGAAAAAGAGCTAGTTGTAACACATTTTTTCCTCACTAGTTTGAGATGAATCACTCTTTTTCTCTGCTTTTATATAGCAGTTAACATTTTGATCAAATTATAAAGCTTTATTTGGTTTCCAGTACTTAAATTCTCAACCCTATAGATTGCACATTAAACTGTATTGAAATTGAAATTTATATTCACAGTTCAGAGTATTTTAGTAACTTTATCGCCTCACCAACTGGTTACAGATAAAAATACTATTCCTAACAATGACGATTTTTCTCAGTTGCAGGGGGAGTTCACGATCAGCTCCATGGTGAAAAGCAATGGTTAGTTATGTTGAGATAGTCAGGCTCAATGTATGTGACATATCATCTAAACATCCTTTTGCTAATAAACCCATCAATCTCTAAAATCTGAGCATAGCTAGGGAGAGAATATTATAGATGATACCCTGTTTAATCCATAACTGGTAAATTTTTACCACTCTAGTCATTTTAAAATTGAGTTTTCGTGAATGTGAGTCTTAATGCAAATTTTTAGGGAAATTTTTCTGTTTCCTTCTGGATGCAGTTGAATTTCTGCACCGATTTTACTGTAGCATGCCTATGCAATCTTGATTTGTTTCAGGCAGCATTCGTAATAATTCTCCATTAATTTCATTGTACCAAACACTAAATGTATTAAATAGGTTTTAAAAGTTTATACTATTTTAAACAACAAGAGGTTGTACCATTAAACCTCTTTTTCTGATACATATTTCTGAGTTTTTATCATGAAGGTTTCTGTTGTCACGGTTCCTGTGTTTAACTGCAGAGCTTATGAAATGCTTCAACCATTTAAATGGACAGGGACAAATCCCCCATCAAACAACAGTAATGGCAGTGTGGCTGTTACTGCAGCCGTAAGTCTATGGTGGCTCTTGAAACTCCTGCATAGAGGACAGGGGCCATCAGATTTACACTGTAGCAGTTCCACCTGGCTTTTGTCAACTCTTACCTCTGGAAACTGAAGGAGAGCATTAGGTTGTCCTCAGGAGACTCCCTTACAAGCTCTGGCATACAGGACACTCCTTGGGGGGCGGGAAGGGTATGGTGGGAGCCGGGCTGCAGCTTGTAGCACTTTGGAGATTCTGAGGAGTGCTGCTGTCCGTAAGCAGGGAGGGATGCGCTGCCGTAATTTAGACAGCCTTGCTATATTATTAGGTATAAAATATGTATTGTTACATTTGTAACAAAAATGTAATTTAAAATTACTTCCATGTTCAGAAACTTCTGTATAGTTTTTATAGAAGAAAAGGATATTGGTTAGGATATTTTCAGTTACATTTCAATATGAACACTTTAAGGAATACTTTAAGGTATTTCCTACCAGATGCTTAGATTAAAAAAAAAATGGAAATACTTCGTTATCATTCATAGAATTTCCAATGTTCACAGTCTGAACTAATTATACTGATTTTAAAACATTCTTATGAACTGATATTTGTTTTGGCCACTTTTATCCATACTTTTAAATAATGTTTACTATATATTATTCCGTGCAATGTAATTTCCCACCAGTTCAGAAAAGTCATTCTTTCTAGAATTAAGAGGCACAGACTCATTACTTTGCAATGTGCTAAGTAAATATACTTGATTTATAACTGTGACTGTGTTTTGATCTTTGAATTTCCACCAAGCAGAATATCTTTTTTTTTGTAAAAGAATAAAAGTAAATTGTTTACATTGGAATTTGATTCAACCTGTGTGGTACTGGCAACAGCATGCATATTCATTTTTTGGCAGAGCTTTTGCCTTTGACTTTGTTACTTATTCAATGTTTCCATGCATATGCATGTGCCAGCACAGTATCTCTTACTCAACCATCCCTCCCCCCCCCAAAAAAAAACAAAACAAAAAACACCTGTTCCATACTTCTCCTACCCATACCCAACAACCCTCCAGGTTCACTCCCAAGCTCCGTCCCTCTCCCTCAGCTGTTCTGTTACCCTTGACTTCCCCAAGCCTTTGCACTGCTTCTGAGGGATGCAGGAGATATGTTTCTGTATTGTAGTTTCAATGAATTACTGAATGAATAGGGTCTACTCTGCATCTCTACAGAAGATTATCTACACTATCTTACCCTTGGCTTTGTTCCCCAACCTGGCTGCGTGCTCTGCCCACTAGAGCTGACTCCTGCTCTGACTTCCCTACTTCCCAGTCCATAATAGCAGGATTCTTTTTGGAGTTTGTCACTATCAGTCCTCAGTTGGCTGAATGGTCATTATTCACTGCACCACTGCATCTATTTTTAAAATAGAGTCAGCACTGCTTTTTTTTTTTTTTTTTTTTTTTTTTTTTTTAAAGATTTTTAGAACCAACCATAATAAGATCTCGGCATGATGAATGGGACAATTATTGTTTTATCAGGGATAGATGGGACACTGAAAATGATTTTGACCTGTAGTACTTCCTCAGTGAGATTAAAATACAAAGTTCAAGTAAATATATACATTTTCAAATAAATATTGGAAATTATGAATGTGTGTTGTGGTGCTCAAAGTTCAGCAAACTGAATTTACCAATAGTCAGTGTGAAGATTCTATTGACCTGAAAATATTAATAGAAGTAGTTTCTAATGAAAAGCTTAGTGTAAATAACTTCAGAATGACTGAAGTGGTGCAAATTATACTCCAGCTACTTTCTGGTGGTGAATTTATTGAACACATCTCTGTGGTAGGTAAATGTGTCATACTATGAATGTTAAGAGGGCTGTATTAGAAATCAGGAACAAAAATAGTTCAGGAAAATGCATCTTCCCCCAAACTTTTATTTATTGTTATATAGGCTTGCAAATACGGTATAAGAAAGAGATTAATATCTCAAGAATTAGTTTCACATGTACATTTTCAGGAGACCGAAGGAAGAGATTAGAGGATGACGATGTTTGGGGCCCAGTCTGGTAAATCCATATTCTCATAAGTGGTCCCAGTGGAGTCAGTGAAGTAAATAAAATGATTCACAGGAGTGAAGGTTTGTAGAATCATGCCCTGGGTTGCTCCAAGGATCTCATAGTTTTGGGGGTTTTTTTGGCTTGTTTATATTTATTAAAGGCACTTGAGCCAAGGTCAGTAGTGCTGGTTCATGGACAGAGTAATAGTTAAGGGCAAAGTATTTGTTTATCTCCTTTGTAGACTGGAGGACGAGTGCTAGTAATAATAATAGGGCTCAGTTTTTCCTAGATGTGATAGCTGATGGATTCCTTCATCAAGTAATTGCTGAACCGACTAGAGGGGATGCCATTTTAGATTTAGTTTTGGTGAGTAGTGAGGACCTCATAGAAGAAATGGTTGTAGGGGATAATCTTGGTTCAAGTGATCATGAGCTAATTCAGTTCAAACTGAACGGAAGGATTAACAAAAATAAATCTGCAACTAGGGTTTTTGATTTCAAAAATAAAGGAAATTAGTTAGGGAAGTGTATTGGACTGAAGAAATTATGGATCTAAAGGCAGAGGAGGCCTGGGATAACTTTAAATCAAAGCTGCAGAAGCTATCGGAAGCCTGTATCCCAAGAAAAGGGAAAAAATTCATAGGCAGGAATTGTAGACCAGGATGGATCATCTATCTTATTGAGGTCAAAATGTGTAGGGATAAAGTGAGACAGGCTAAAAGTCAAGTAGAGTTGGACCTTACAAAGGGAATTAAAACCAATAGTAAAAGGTTCTATAGCCATATAAATAAGAAGAAAACAAAGAAAGAAGAAGTGGGACCGCCAAACACTGAGGATGGAGTGGAGGTCAAGGATAATCTAGGCAAGGCCCAATATCTAAACAAATACTTTGCCTCAGTCTTTAATAAGGCTAAAGAGGATCTTAGGGATAATGGTAGCATGACAAATGAGAATGAGGATATAGAGGTAGATATTACCATATCTGAGGTAGAAGCAAAACTCAAACAGCTTAATGGGACTAAATTGGGGGGCCCAGATAATCTTCATCCAAGAATATTAAAGGAATTGGCACCCGAAATTGCAAGCCCATTAGCAAGAATTTTTAATTGATCTGTAAACTCAGGGGTTGTACCATATGATTGGAGAATTGCTGTCATAAATATAAAGGGAAGAGTAAATGCCTTTAAAATTCCTCCTGGCCAGAGGAAAAACCCTTTCTCCTGTAAAGGGTTAAGAAGCTAGGATAACCTCGCTGGCACCTGACCACAATGAGCAATGAGGAGACAAGATACTTTCAAAGCTGGAGAGGGAAGAAACAAAGGGTCTGTATCTGTCTGTGTGATGCTCTTGCCGGGGATAGAACAGGAATGGAGTCTTAGAATTTAGTAAATAATCTAGCTAGATATGCATTAGATTCTCTTTGTTTAAATGGCTGAGAAAATAAGCTGTGCTGAATAGAATGGATATTCCTGTCTTTGTGCCTTTTTTTAACTTAAGGTTTTGCCTAGAGGGATTCTCTAAGTTTTGAATCTAATCACCCTGTAAGGTATTTACCATCCTGATTTTACAGAGGTGATTCTTTTTACTTCTATTAAAATTCTTCTTTTAAGAAATTGAATGCTTTTTCATTGTTCTTAAGATTCAAGGGTTTGGGTCTGTGGTCACCTATGCAAATTGGTGAGGATTTTGGGGGGAAAGACCCAGGTAGGGGGTGCAAGGTTTTGGTGAGGATTTTGGGGGGAAAGACGTTTCCAAATGAGGTCTTTCCTAATAAAATAATACCAGTTAGACGTTTGGTGGTGGCAGCGAAAGTCCAAGGGCAAAAGATAAAATAGTTTGTACCTTGGGGAAGTTTTAACCTAAGCTGGTAAAAGTAAGCTTAGGAGGTTTCCATGCAGGTCCCCACATCTGTACCCTAGAGTTCAGAATGGGGAAGGAACCTTGACATGGTGGCAGAGCGGTGGGATCAACTTGAAATCATTTTGAGATTTTTTTTGAACCAGAAGCACAGATTTTAAAAGGAAATATTTTTTTTTCCTTTGGGCTGCTGGAAAGCAGGTTAAACTGAAAGCCGTTAGAGGTTTCTTTTCTCTGCTTTGGGGCCAGAGCAGAGACAAAAGGGCATTGTCTTTTGTGAACTGGAGTTTTCTCTACCTAAAGGCAGGGTAGTTAACCTCCTGCAGGGAAATTCACAGGTCTTCACAGACCTGAAGTTTTTTTTTTTTTTTTTTTTAACCTAAGAGCAACTAGAAGGGTTTTCTGTCTATTTGCCTGGAGATAAAGGTGTTAGGTTTTTTTTTGTTTTTTTTTTTAAGGATTTCTCTATAGGCTGACAATCACTATCAGAGAATATAGGTATCATATTACAGCACAGCAAAATTTTACAAGCCAAGGTTTTTTTTTTGTTTTCTTTCTAACTCTAGGGTGTGAAGTTAGTTAAAAACAGAGAGGTTAGGATGACAGACTCCACGGTTCAACAAAAGCTGGAATTAGCCAGATTTGAGGCTGAGGAAAAACAAAAGGAACATGAAAGACAGGTAGAACTCAGATGGATGGAGATGGAGGAGAAGGAAAAAGAGAGGAAGCATGCACGGGAGATGGAGAAGGCAAAGGCTCAACAGACTATACCAACAAACCCAAGCAATCCTTCTCCAGGTACCACATCCCATCCCAGAAAGTTCCCCACCTACAAGGCAGGCAATGATACCAAGGTCTTCTTAGAAAACTTCGAAAGGGTCTGCCTTGGGTACAGCATCTCTACAGACCAATACATGGTAGAGCTGAGGCCACAGCTCAGTGGACCCTTAGCTGAGGTGGTGGCTGAAATGCCTAAGGAACACATGAACCAGTATGAACTGTTTAAAACCAAGGCGAGAGTCAGAATGGGGCTAAGACCCGAGCATTCCCGTCGGCGGTTCAGAACCCTAAGGTGGAAACCAGACGTGTCATTTACCTGACATGCCTACCACATTGTGAAACATTGGGATGCCTAGATATCAGGAGTAAGTGTTAAATCTCCAGAAGATTTGCCCTTCCTAATGCAAATGGAGCAGTTCCTAGAGGGTGTTCCTGAGGAAATAGAAAGATGCATCCTAGATGGGAAGCCCAAAACTGTAATCGAGGCGGGGGAGATTGGAGCCAAATGGGTGGAGGTGGTAGAAAAGAAAAAAACTGGTCACAGTTGGAGCGGATACCAGAAGGGACAACCTCAGACCACCCCCTACTACCGAGGGCTGCCCAAGGCCCAATCTACAACCCAAGGAACCCTCCACACACCTTATCGTCCCTCCACACTGTCCTCCAGCAACCCACCTTGCCCCAGTGACCCGTCAGCTGGACAATGTTTTAAATGCAACAAGACTGGGCATGTAAAGGTCAACTGCCCCAAGAACCCCAACAGATTATAGTTCATTGCACTGGAATCACACCAGAGGTCCTGAGGCCCAGATACCTCCCAGATATCCTTGGAGCGGAGGGAATCTGTGAGTGTGGGCGGGAAGAAGGTCACCGCGAGGAGGGACACCGGAGCAAAAGTGTCAGCTATCCATGCTTCCTTAGTGGACCCCAATTTAATCAACCCAGAGATCCAAGTGATAATTCAACCTTTCATGTCCAACTCTTTCAATTTGCCTACAGCCAAGTTGCCTGTCCAGTACAAGGGCTGGTCAGGAACGTGGACTTTTGCAGTGTATGATGATTATCCCATCCCCATGCTGTTGGGGGAAGACTTGGCCAATCGTGTGAAGTCAGCCAAGAGCATGGGAATGGTCACCTGCAGCCAGGCTAAACCAGCCATCACGCCTAGTTCTATTCTGGAAACTTCTACCAGGACCCGGTCAGAGGTGATGGACCCAGACCCCAGGCCAATGTCTGCAACAGCAGTAGTGGATCCAGTCCCTGAGACCCAGACAGAGCCAGTCCCAGAACTGGAACCGGCAGAACAACTATCACCAGACCCATTGCCAGCACTGAACCCAGTACTTGCAACCCCAACACCAGAGGGCCGCACCGAACCTGAACCGGCAGCAGCCGATAACCCTACACAAGAGGCTCAGCTGGAGCCTGAACCCCAACATAGTGCACCAGCGGAGAGTGGTTCACAGTCAACGGAAACAGCCCCATCCCCTACATTGCTTCCAGAGGGACCAAGCATAGGTCCACAATCCAATGAGGAAATCATGTCTCCAGCATCAAGGGAACAGTTCCAGATGAAACAGGAAGTAGATGAAAGCCTCCAGAGAGCTTGGATGGCGGCACGGAGCATCCCACCACCTCTCAGCTCTTCTAATCGATCCAGGTTTGTTGTAGAAAGAGGACTTTTATACAAGGAAACTCTTTCTGGTGGACACCAGGAAGATTGGCATTCTCAGAGACAGTTGGTAGTTCCAACTAAGTACTGGGTCAAGCTCTTGAACTTAGCCCAGGATCATCCTAGTGGCCATGCTGGGGTGAACAGGACCAAAGACCAGTTGGGGAGGTCATTCCACTGGGAGGGAATGGGCAAGGATGTTTCTACCTATGTTCGGTCTTGTGAGGTATGCCAAAAAGTGGGAAAACCCCAAGACCAGGTCAAAGCCCCTCTCCAGCCACTCCCCATCATTGAAGTTCCATTTTATCGAGTAGCTGTGGATATTCTGGGTCCTTTTCCAAAAAAGACACCCAGAAGAAAGCAGTACATACTGACTTTCATGGATTTTGCCACCAGATGGCCGGAAGCAGTAGCGCAAAGCAAAACCAGGGCTAAAAGTGTGTGACGGGCACTAGCAGACATTTTTGCCAGGGTAGGTTGGCCCTCCGACATCCTCACAGATGCAGGAACTAAATTCCTGGCAGGACCTATGGAAAGCCTTTGGGAAGCTCATGGGGTAAATCATTTGGTTGCCACTCCTTACCACCATCAAACAAATGGCATGGTGGAGAAGTTTAATGGAACTTTGGGGGCCATGATACGTAAATTCGTAAATAAGAACTCCAATGATTGGGACCTAGTCCTGCAGCAGTTGCTTTTTGCCTACAGAGCTGTACCACATCCCAGTTTATGGTTTTTGCCATTTGAACTTGTATATGGCCGTGAGGTTATGGGGCCATTACAGTTGGTGAAGCAGCAATGGGAGGGATTTACACCTTCTCCAGGAACTAACATTCTGGACTTTGTAACCAACCTACAAAACACCCTCCGAACCTCTCTAGCCCTTGCTGAAGAAAACCTAAAAGATGCTCAAAAAGAGCAAAAAGCCTGGTATGATAAACATGCCAGAGAGCGTTCCTTCAAAGTTGGAGACCAGGTCATGGTCTTAAAGGCTCTCCAGGCCCATAAAATGGAAGCGTTGTGGGAAGGGCCATTCACGGTCCAGGAGCGCCTGGGAGCTGTTAATTATCTCATAGCATTCCCCACCTCCAACCGAAAGCCTAAGGTATACCATATTAATTCTCTAAAGCCCTTTTATTCCAGAGAATTAAAGATTTGTCAGTTTACAGCCCAGGGAGGAGATGACGCTGAGTGGCCTGAAGGTGTCTATTATGAAGGGAAAAGTGCTGGTGGCGTGAAAGAGGTGAACCTCTCCATGACCCTTGGGCGTATGCAGCAACAGCAGATCCAGGAGCTGTGCGCTAGCTACGCACTGACATTCTCAGCCACCCCAGGACTGACTGAACGGGCATACCACTCCATTGACACTGGTAATGCTCACCTAATTAAAGTCCAACCTTACCAGGTGTCTCCTGAAGCTAAAACTGTTATAGAATGGGAGATCCAGGATATGTTACAGATGGGTGTAATCCGCCCCTTTGGCGGTGCATGGGCATCTCCAGTGGTTCTAGTTCCCAAACCAGATGGGGAGATACGTTTTTGCATGGACTACCATAAGATAAATGCTGTAACTTGCCCAGACAATTATCCAGTGCCACGCAGAGATGAACTATTAGAGAAACTGGGATGGGTCGAGTTCATCTCTACCTTGGACTTAACCAAGGGGTACTGGCAGGTACCGCTAGATGAATCCGCTAAGGAAAGGTCAGCCTTCACCACACATGTCAGGCTGTATGAATTCATTGTACTCCCTTTCAAGCTGCGGAATGCACCCGCCACCTTCCAAAGACTTGTAGGTGGTCTCCTAGCAGGATTAGGAGAATATGCAGTCGCCTACCTTGACGATGTGGCCATATTTTCGGATTCCTGGGCAGAACACCTGGAACATCTACAAAAAGTCTTTGAGCACATAAGGGAGGCAGGACTAACTGTTAAGGCTAAGAAGTGTCAAATAGGCCTAAACAGAGTGACTTACCTTGGACACCAGGTGGGTCAAGGAACTATCAACTCCCTACAGGCCAAAGTGGATGCTATCCAAAAGTGGCCTGTCCCATGGTCAAAGAAACAGGTTCAATCCTTCTTAGGCGTGGCCGGTTATTACAGGTGATTTGTACCGCAGTACAGCCAAATCGCCGCCACACTGACAGACCTAATCAAAAAGAAACAGCCAAATGCTGTTCAGTGGACCGAAGAGTGTCAGAAGGCCTTTAACCAGCTTAAAGCGACACTCATGTCTGACCCTGTACTAAGGGCCCCAGACTTTGACAAACCGTTCCTAGTAACCAGTGATGCGTCCAAGTATGGTGTGAGAGCAGTTTTAATGCAGGAAGGACCGGATCAAGAATTCCACCCTGTAGTGTTTCTCACCAAGAAGCTGTCTGAGAGGGAAAGCAACTGGTCAGTTGCTGAAAAAGAATGTTGCGCCATTGTCTATGCTCTGGAAAAGCTACGCCCATGTTTTGGGACGGCATTTCCACCTGCAAACAGACCGTGCTGCGCTTCAGTGACGACATACCGCCACGGGAAATAACAAAAAACTTATTCGGTGGAGTTTAGCTCTCCAAGATTTTGATTTCAACATCCAGCACATCTCAGGAGCGTCTAACAAAGTGGCTGATGCATTCTTCCATGAAAGTTTCCCAGAATCAACTGGTTAAAATCGTCCTTGAGATGTGGAAAATATTGTTAGTCTTTATATACTTGGTAGTATATGTAGAGGTGCATGTGTCTTATTAACTCTGTTTTTTCATAGAGCTCCAGGAAGAAATCCCAGCCAGCGTTTCACCCTATCTATGATTTGGGGGCATGTCGTATATATAAAGGGAAGGGTAAACACCTTTAAAATCCCTCCTGGCCAGGGGAAAAGCCCTTTCACCTGTAAAGGGTTAAGAAGCTAGGATAACCTTACTGGCACCTGACCACAATGACCAATGAGGAGACAAGATACTTTCAAAGTATCTTGGAAGAGTATTGGAAGAGGAAGAAACAAAGGGTCTGTGGCTGTCTGTGTGATGCTCTTGCCGGGGACAGAACAGGAATGGAGTCTTAGAACTTAGTAAATAATCTAGCTAGATATGCGTTAGATTCTCTTCGTTTAAATGGCTGAGAAAATAAGCTGTGCTGAATGGAATGGATATTCCTGTCTTTGTGCCTTTTTTTAACTTAAGGTTTTGCCTAGAGGGATTCTCTAAGTTTTGAATCTAATCACCCTGGAAGGTATTTACAATCCTGATTTTACAGAAGTGATTCTTTTTACTTTTTTTTCTGTTAAAATTCTTCTTTTAAGAAACTGAATGTTTTTTTCATTATTCTTAAGATCCAAGTGTTTGGGTCTGTGGTCACCTATGAAAATTGGTGAGGATTTTTATCAAACCTTCCCCAGGAAAAGGGGGTTAAGATTTGGGAGGATTTTGGAGGGCAAAGACATTTCCAAACGAGCTCTTTCCTAATAAAATAATACCGGTTAGACGTGTGGTGCTGGCAGCGAAAGTCCAAGGGCAAAAGATAAAATAGTTTGTACCTTGGGGAAGTTTTAACCTAAGCTGGTAAAAGTAAGCTTAGGAGATTTTCATGCAGGTCCCCACATCTGTACCCTAGAGTTCAGAGTGGGAAAGGAACCTTGACAATTGCTAACATAGTTCCTATTTTTAAGTAAGGTAAAAAAAAGTGATCCGGGTAACTACAGGCTTGTTAGTTTGACATCTGTAGTATGCAAGGTCTTGGAAAAAATTTTGAAGGAGAAAGTAGTTAAGGACATTGAAGTCAATGGTAAATGGGACAAAATATAACATGGTTTTACAAAAGGTAGATCGTGCCAAACCAACCTGATCTCCTTCTTTGAGAAAGTAACAGATTTTTTAGACAAAGGAAACGCAGTGGATCTAATTTACCTAGATTTCAGTAGGGCATTTGATACCGTGCCACATGGGGAATTATTAGTTTAATTGGAAAAGATGGGGATCAATATGAAAATTGGAAGGTGGATAAGGAATTGGTTAAAGGGGAGACTGCAACGGGTCCTTCTGAAAAGTGAACTGTCAGGCTGGAGGGAGGTTACCAGTGGAATTACTCAAGGATCAGTTTTGGGACCAAACTTATTTAATCTTTTTATTACTGACCTCGGCACAAAAAGTGGGAGTGTGCTAATAAAGTTTGCGGATGATACAAAGATGGGAGGTATTGCCAATTTAGAGAAGGACCGGGATATCATACAGGAGGATCTGGATGACCTTGTAAACTGGAGTAATAGTAATAGGATGAAATTTAATAGTGAGGAGTGTAAGGTTATGCATTTAGGGATTAATAACAAGAATTTTAGTTATAAGCTGGGGACGCATCAATTAGATGTAATGGAGGAGGAGAAGGACCTTGGAGTATTGGTTGATCATAGGATGACTCTGAACCGCCAATGTGATATGGCCGTGAAAAAAAAGCTAATGCGGTCTTGGGATGCATCAGGAGAGGTATTTCCAGTAGAGATAAGGAGGTTTTAGTACCGTTATACAAGACACTGGTGAGACCTCACCTGGAATACTGTGTGCAGTTCTGGTCTCCCATGTTTAAGAAGGATGAATTCAAACTGGAACAGGTACAGAGAAGCGCTACTAGGATGATCCGAGGAACGGAAAACTTGTCTTATGAAAGGAGGCTCAAGGACCTTGGCTTGTTTAGCCTAACTAAAAGAAGGTTGAGGGGAGATATGATTGCTCTCTATAAATATATCAGAGGGATAAATACCGGAGAGAGAGAGGAATTAGTTAAGCTCAGTACCAATGTGGACACAAGAACAAATGGATATAAACTGGTCATTGGGAAGTTTAGACTTGAAATTAGATGAAGGAGGAGTGAAGAGGAGTGAAGTTTCGGAATAGCCTTCCAAGGGAAGCAGTGGGGGCAAAAGATCTATCTGGCTTTAAGATTAAACTCGATAAGTGTATGGAGAAGATGGTATGATGGGATAACATGATTTTGATAATTAATTGATCTTTAAATATTCATGGTAAATAGGCATAATGGCCTGTGATGGGATGTTAGATGGGGTGGGATCTGAGCTATCCAGGAAAGAATTTTCTGTAGTATCTGGCTGGTGAATCTTGCCCATATGCTCAGGGTTTAGCTGATCACCATATTTGGGGTCAGGAAGGAATTTTCCTCCAGGACAGATTGGAAGAGGCCCTGGAGGTTTTTTACCTTCCTCTGTAGCATGGGGCACGGGTCACTTGCTGGAGGATTCTCTGCTCCTTGAAGTCTTTAAACCACGATTTGAGGACTTCAATAGCTCAGACGTAGGTGAGAGGTTTTTCGCAGGAGTGGGTGGGTGAGATTCTGTGGCCTGCGTTTTGCAATAGGTCGGACTAGATGATCATAATGGTCCCTTCTGACCTTAGTATCTATGAATCTATGTTGAGGTATGGTACTGCATTCTTGTGTCAAATCAAAATAGAAAACGTTCCAGAGGTTGCCAACATTATAGTACTATTTTCCAAACTGAATTAGCAAAGAATGTAACTTAAGACTGTTCCTCACCGCTATGTAGAACAAAAACTTTCTGTATGCATTTTAAAAAAGCTTCCATTTCTATAAATTAAATATTAATTTGTACAAGTTAATGGTCCTTTTTAAATTGTTGACAAGATACTGATGACAACTAATATTTGTTCTTGTTAATGAAAAGAGTGAATATACAAGTCTTCCTGTTTGTAGAGCTATTGTGCTGCATAATCTTAAGGGGAGACAGCAATATGAATACATGGGTCACAGTACAAATATAATAAGTAATGAGATTTTAGTATGTCTTACATAAACAGAGAATGATGCTTGAAAAGGACAGACGGAAATTCCTCATTTCCTATGTTTGCATTGCTACAATACCTACACTAGTCTGGATTAGTTTGCTAAAGTGAAATGCTAATAAAAGATCCTTTATGCCAAAAAGAAGAAGAACTGTAAAGAGTAGAAATAAATTCACAATGAAGAGAGGTGAAGTGTGCGGTCCCCCAAGGATTTGTACTGGAATCTTTGCTGTTCAACACATTCAAAAATGATCTAGAAAAGGGGGTAAACTGTGAGGTGAAAAAGTGTTGAGACAATACTAAATTACTCAAAATAGTCAAGTCCAAAGCTGACTGAAGAGTTGCAAAGAGATCTCACAAAACTGGGTGAGTGGGCAACAAAATGGTGGATGAAATTAAATGTTGATAAATGCAAAATAATGCACATTGGAAAACATAATACCAACTGTATATACAAAATGATAGGGTCTAAATGAACTGTTACCACTCAAGACAGATCTTGGAGTCTTTGTGGATAGTTCTCTGAAAACATCTGCTCAATGTGAAGCAGCAGTCAAAAAATCTAACAATGTTAGGAACCGTTAGGAAAGAAATAGATAATAAGACAGAAAACATCATAATACAACTATATATAGCCATGGTATGCCCACACCTTGAATATTGCCATGCAGTTCTGGTTGCCCCATCTCAAAAAAGATGTATTAGAATTGGAAAACATATGAGAAGGGCAACAAAAATGATTAGGGGTATGCAACAGCAGGTTCCATATGTGGAGAGATTAAAAAGACTGGGATTGCTCAGTTTAGAAAAGACACAACTAATAAGGGGTATGATAGAGGTCTATATAATCATGAATGGTTTGAGAAGATGAATAGAGAAGTGTTATTTACCCCTTCACATAATACAGGAACCAGGGTCACCCAATTAATTTAATAGGGAGCAGGTTTAAAACAAACAGAAGGAATTATTTCTTCACACATACACCATCAACCTGTGGAACTTGTTTCCAGGGGATGTTGTGAAGGCCAAAAATACAAATGGGTTAAAAAACTAATTAGACAAGTTCCTAGAGGAGAGGTCCATCAGTGTCTATTAGCCAAAATGATCAGGGACACAACCCCATGTTCCAGGTGTCCTTAAACCTCTGAGTGCCAGAAGCTGGGACTGCATGGCAGAGGATGGATCACTCAATAATTGTCCTGTTCTGTTATTCCCTTTGTGACTGGTTGGTCACAGAAACACCCTTAGGAATGCCACCTGATGTGCTGAGACTACCTCTGAGCCCATTTTCCCTGGTAGCTTGGGACTTCAGAACCGTGCCTTCTTGAGCCAGACATGCTAGCCTGCTGCAAACACAGACCCAGGTCTGACACACGTCCCCCAAAAGCTGCAGACTTAACTGAAAACAGCTTAAGAAGTGCTCCTGTCTCTAGCACCCAGATATCCAGTTCACAATGGGATCCAAACCCCAATAAATCAGTTTTTACTCTGTATAAAGCTTATACAGGGTAAACTCATAAATTGACCGTCCTCTTTAACACTGATAGAGAGATATGCACAGCTGTTTGCGCCCCGAGGTATTAGTCATTATCTCTGGGTTTAGTAATAAGCAAAAAGTTATTAAGTATAAAAAGTAGGATTTAAGTGGTTCCAAGTAATAACAGACAGAACAAAGTAAGTTACCAAGCAAAATAAAACAAAAACATGCAAGTCTAAGCCTAGTACAGTAGGAAACTGAATACAGATACTATCTCACCCTCAGAGATGTTCCAATAAGCTTCTTTCACAGACTAGACTCCTTTCTAGTCTGGGCCCAATCCTTTCCCTTGGTACAGTCCTTGTTCCAGCTCAGTTGGTAGCTGGGGATTTCACATGACTGCAGGCCCTTTGTTCTGTTCCACCCCATTATATAGCTTTGGCACAAGTCAGGAACCTTTTGTCTCTCTGGGTCCCCACCCATCCTTCTAATGGAAAAGCACCAGGTTTAAGATAGATTCCAGTACCAGTGACATGGTCACATGTCCTGTGAGACCCCAAGCCTTCATTCTTCCCAGCCTGACTCAGAGAAAGGCTTGCAAGTAAACAGAGCCATCTACAGTCAATTGTCCTGGTTAATGGGAACCATCAAGATTCCAAACCACCATTAATGAACCACACTTTGCATAATTACAATAGGACCTCAGAGTTATATTTCATATTTCTAGTTTCAGATACAAGAACGATACATTCATACAAATAGGATGAACACACTCAGTAGATTATAAACTTTGTAATGATACTTTACAAGAGACTCTTTGCATGAAGCTTATTCCAGTTACATTATATTCACACTCATTAGCATATTTTCATAAATTAATATGGAGTGCAACGTCACACCTTCTAAAACGTGGCGCTCGCCACTGTCGGAAGACAGGATACTGTGCTAGATGGACTGTTGGTCAAACCCAGTATGGCCATTCTTTATGTTCTTATGAGATTATCTTTTGTGAAATTTAAAAAGGAGTGATTTTTTCCTTTTTGTCTTCTTTTATACAAATAGTTATACAATCTTTTCTGGAGAATAAATGAATGTTCCTTAAAACAAAACGTAAAAGTGTTTCTGAACCATATTTTCATAGAAAAGGATTTATTGTAGTAACTGACATGGTGAAGTGTAAGAATACCTAAAATATTTTAAATTGTTTTTTACTATCTACTGACAAAGGATATAAGTAAAGTCTATGCACACATTGTGTGCTGCTAAATTGCCTTGACTTCTTGAAACTTGAATTTTTAGTAGTAAATAATGTATGAAACTTATGGATAATGATAGGTTTATTTATAATGAAGTACCAAAAATCATGAAACATTTATAGAACATAAACTGCAGGAGACATATTAGCGATTCAGGTTAAATTTTTGAAAAGCACCTAAGTCCCATTTTCAGAAGCAACTTAGGAGCCTAAGGCCTGCTTTACATGTAAAATTTAGATCAACCTAACTATATTGCTCATGGGTGTGGAAAGATCACATCCCCGAGAGAGATGGTTACACTGATCTAAGCCCCAGTGTAGACAATGATAGATTGATGGAAGAATTCTTCCATCGACCTAGCTCCCACCTCTCAAGGGGGTGGATTTACTACAGTGGTGGAAAAACCCTTTCTGTTGCAGTAGCAAGTGTCTGTAGTGCTTGTAGTGAAGACATACCTAAGTCTTGCTGCAGGTCAATGGGATTTATGCTCTTAAGGGCCTGTCACATTTGAAAATGGGACAGAGACTCCTTTGAAAATGTTACTCATTGTGTTAAACTGTGTATTGTAAAGTTATATTAGCTTCCACATATTTACTATCAATGAAAAAGTTTTGAGGACTACTATTATTTGATGTGTAATACCTTCTCATCCAATGCAGTGGCACCTCTTGGAGCAGAAGAGAGTGATGGAGGTAGCAATAGTTCCTCTTCTTGTCCTGCAAGGGAGATCAGTGGCTCCTATTTCACTGATCCTTGGTCTACACTACAGACTTAGGTCGGTATAACTGCATCACTTAGGGATGTGGAAAATCTCACCTAATACAGAGTGTAGAGTGTATTGCCTTACATCAGTGGGAGACACTCTCCTGTTGGTGGAGGTAGCGTCTTCACTAAGCCCCACAGCGGCGCTATAAGTATAGACAAGCCCTCAATGATCATACTTTAGAGGGGAACAGAAGAGTCTGAAAACTGGATCCCATTTGTCCAGAACCTTTCATTACCCAGTTTCTGTATGGTGAGGAGGAAACAACTGACCTTTCACATTAGGCACCCCCATCTTCCCCACAGCTTTTGGTACATGTATTGATTTGCGTGAGAGACAAGAGGATAGGGCATAGTACTCAAGAGGAAGCTTCATCCTCATTTTGGTTAAGAGAGATGAAGGTTTTGGTTTTAAGAAGACTTACATTCATGAGTTTGAACCTTGAGCTTTTGGATGTTGCTATTTGTCAGTATTCTCCACTGCTTTCTTCCAGAAATAGTCTGTGATCTGATTATCCTTCCACTTAAGCTGGTCTTTCAGTTGCCAAAATTCACCCCCTTCCCTTTTGGTACCTGTTTAGGGAAAAGGGTGAGAGGTTCTGGTTTCATGATCTAATGCATGGGTTTGCAACCTGGAGGTTGCAACCAACCTGTTTTCCCCATATTGCTATAGGGGAAGGAGGTCCCAGCTAGATGGGAAGGTGGATTCTGATCTGAGTAAAGAGGTTCTGATATTGGAAAAAAAAATGAGAACCCTGTCTTAGGGAGTAGGGAAGATTTCCAGCAGCTAGCTTGCCTTAGGTGTGGTGGTCCTCAATTTTTTCATATCGAAACCCCTTTATTCAGATCAGAACCCCCGTCTCATCTAGTTGAGACCTCCTTCCCCTTTAGCAATATGAGAGAAGCAGGTTGGTTGCAACCTCTAGATTGAGAACTTGTGCCTGACCCATCTCCTGACTGCCAGTAACCTTCCTGCAAGCCTTGGATATATTCCTCTATCAGAGTTGTTTCTGGCTCTCAGAATGCTAATTCTTCAGAGTCAGTATGCTTCAAGAGAAATAAAATTATTCAGATTCTGGTTCAGTACATAAAATTGAAATTTGACCCATCTTAATATACAGAGCAGAGACTTGGCCAGGAAAGGAAATAAATATGCTCTCCACCACAGAAACGAAGATGTTGAGATGGTCAAATGGTTGAACACTCTGTGATAGGAAACAAAAAGAGGCTGTATAGGATGTAATGCGGGTGCTCCAATTGAAGACAAGTTGAGGGAGAGCCATATCATTAGGATGTCTCTTGGAACGATTGTGGATGGAAGATGAACAAGGGAGAGACAAAAGACTCAGTACCTCAAGAAGGCTGATTTGCATACCTCTCTGAATGATCATGAGTTTTGGATAAAGATTATAAATATTGGCCATCCTGAATAGGGAAGTGGCAAATAAGATGATAAATAATAAGATTCTGTTGCAGCATTTTACTTGTATAATAACTTACACGTACTAAAGCAGTGCAGAGGTTTGTAATTTAATTGCTCTGATAGATTAATTACCATCGTGTGCAAGTTAGAAACAAATAAACCTTTTAATTTTACTGAAAATAACTTCAATTTTAATGAAGATAACTATAACTCTGATGAACACATTTAAGTAATTACAGCCAGTGCAACTGATGATATGAAGGTGTTTGTCTACTATTGAACTAAATATAAATGCTCAGTTGCTTTACATTTGAAATATTTTAGGGACTTAAGTGGTTTAAAAGTGATATTGTTTGAAAGACTGAACCAATTTAAGAGCCTCTAAACATCAAACATCCAGTGGAGGAAGGACTCTAAAATATCTCCTAAAAAATTAATTGCTTCAATGCCTTCTGTGCCAAGCCTGGGCCTCGCAAAAGCATTTTTGCTGTTTGCCCTGACATGCCTTGAAATACAGTCCATTTCAAGAGGAATGTACAGTCCTTCTTCATAAGGGCACTCCAAATGGTAATTTAAAAATAAAATTCCCATTTCTCCATTGGGAGACTTAATATGAATGTTATGATTAATTAAAGATTTGTTGCTATTTCAACTACTTCTGCTCCCCTCATGCCTATCCCAATGAAATAATATTCAAGTGTTTGTTTTGATGGAATAACATTTAAATTAAATATGTTACATGGAATTAATGTGAAACTCTTGTTCTGAATCTCCTTGTTTCCTGATTCTGTAAGAAGAATCTGATTTCTGATTGGTGCAGAAGGTTCCAAAATGTATTGATTGTGCTTTTGTATTGTTGGAGTTTCTAGAGCTTAGTAAACATGTTTGCTATGTCAGACCCTTACTTATTGAAACTCATGACAAAAATAATTTAAATCACATTGTTACTTTGTGATCAAATATCAAATCTTTGTGTAAATGCTGTACTTAAACATTTCTTGACATCAGAATTTGATGCTTGAATCAACGGTAACTGATATTGTTATATCCTGGGAAAAGGAGACAAGTGTTATAGTTTAATTGATGATACCTTCTGCAGTAGCTAGAAAACAATATTTTATGTGCAGATGTTACATCTTAACTTGCATGTATCTCTAGTGAAATCTTAGATGATGTAAAGCTTATATTTGTTTAACCCAGTGATGGAAAAGAGCGCATTCCAATAACTAGAAATTAATCAGCCACCATTAATTCATTTTTAGATATCTTTAAAAAAAGAGACCTGATGACCTTGGTGCATTTCTTCCTCAGCAATGTGGGTGAGTGGAGAGGGGTGAGGCATTCTGGAGGACCAGTAGCATCTGTTCTTAAGAAATAATCGCACCACGGACACCACCTTATTGTTAGACTATTAAATAGATTCTGTCTTGTTAGAGCCTGTCTATTTGTAGAATAGTCAGATTTTGATATTTCTGTGATGGACACACCTCCTTCCTTGTACACTGAATCACAGAAGTCAGAGATGGAAAAACCTTAATAAGTCATCCATTCCATCTCCTTCCCAACAAAGGACACACAAACTTGCAAAAAATATTTATGATGCCTGCGAGTGAGTCTCCCATTTGCTGTACAGTCCTCTGCCCCAGCCATACACAGGATACTAGTTCACATTGTTAGGAATGTTCTTCATGCCGTTCCCAGAATACTAATTCATTCCTCCAGATGTTCATTGGATCTGTGCACCATTCTGTGATCAGTGCATTCTGCAGGTATAGTGAGAAATAAAAAACAAAATAGAGGGAGTTCTACTGGAGCAGACCTGGAAGTAGCTTGAATAACTCTCTCACATCACAGGCAGAGATAGGGTCAGGTGTGGATTCAGAACAGCATTGTACCTAAGGAAAAAGTACTAGAGCACTGCTCCAACCCCATAATCACCCTTTTCAAAGAAGTTATACCAGTGTTCAAAACTTGACCTAGGTACTAGAAGACAGGAGGAGAAAATGCACTTGAGGAAGTTAGCAAAAGTACTTATTTAACATAGCATATACTTACCATCCAGTACTTTGACTGGTGTTAATCAGCCTAGGATAGTACAAATCTATGATGACTCTCCAAACATGCTCATTTTATTATGATTATCATCATCATTATTACTACAGGCATTTATAGTACAGGTGAAGGTCTAACCCTGCTCTGAACAGAAACTACACATTGTATTTAGTCCAGACTTATGCCTTTCCTGAGATTTGTCTAGTATCTCAAATAATGATAAGGATAAATGTGTACACCTTAATTTTTCCCTTTAAACTTAGTTTTTCCTAGTAGTTTCCTGAAAAGACCATTCTTTCTTAGATCAAAGAGCAACTATTTCTCTTATAGAGGGGTGGACTTAAACCCCACCTGCCACAGTGAGACAGCAGGAATCAACCAGTGGTTCCAGCACCTGCCAATGAGGTGTGTAAACAGAAGAACACTGTGAATCCATTATAGGTTCCCATAATTATAGTATCTGGATACCTCTTATGCAGGTTACATGGAGATACTGGCAATTTTGATAACAGAGTAAACACAGTGCTGTGAACAACTTTTAGCTAGGCCAACTTGGAGTCTAATAATTTGAGATGATCTGAGAAAAAAATGCATCTTTGCAACTTTTTCTAAAAGTGGTTAGATGTGTGCTTAAGTGTATTTCTGTAGGGCATTAATTCCAGAGTGCCTGTGATAAAGAATGTTCTATCTTCTTTTGCCCACATTGGAAACCATATGACACAATGGATTATCATCATGATTATGATTATTTATTAAACAATGATAAAATATGCCAACAATGATGGAGGTGATTCGGAATTTGCAAGATAAAAAGGGAATAGCTGGAAAGACTTGATAGAATCATAGGACTGTAAGGAACCTTGAGAGGTCACTTACTTAGTCCTGCCTTGAGTGGAGGGGACTAGACTATTATCTAGACCAGGGGTGGCCAACCTGAGCGTAAGAAGGAGCTAGAATTTATCCAAGTCCATTGCCAAAGAGCCACAGTAATATGTCAGCAGCCCGCATCAGTTCTCCCACCCCACTCCCAGCACCTCCCACCCACCAGCAGCCCTGCCAATCAGCACCTCCCTCTCCCTCCCTGCACCTTCTGATCAGCTGTTTTGTAGCGTGCAGGAGGCTCTGGAAGTGAGGGGGAGGAGTGAGGGCATGGCAGGCTCAGGGAAGGGTGTGGGAAGGGGTGAAATGAGGGCAAGGCCTGTGGAAGAGCCAGCAGTTGAGCAGCGAGCACCCCCAGCACATTGGAAAGTTGGTGCCTGTAGCTCCAGCCCTGGAGTCGGTGCCTACTCAAGGAGCCACGTATTAACTTCTGAAGAGCTGCATGTGGCTTCGGAGCCATAGGTTGGCTACCCCGATCTAGACCATCCCTGACAGGTTTGTCTAACCTGCTCTTAAGGAATCTCCAATGATGGAGATTCCACAACCTCCCTACACAATTTATTCCAGTGTCAGGAATAAAGGAAAAACTGACAGGAAGTTTTTTCTACTTTCCAACCTAAATCTCCCTGGCTGCAATTTAGGCCCATTGCTTCTTGTCCTATCCTCAGAGGTTAAAGAGAACAACTTTTTCTCCCTCCTCCTTGTAACAATCCTTTATGTACTTGGAAAATGTTATTGATTTCCCCCCCCCCCGCCCCGTCTTCTCTTCTCCAAACTAAACAAACCCAATTTTTTCAATTTTCCCTCATTGGTCATGTTTCCTAGACCTTTAATCATTTTTGTTGCTCTTCTCTGGACTTCCTCCAAGTCTCCACATCTTTCCTGAAATATGGTGCCCAAAACTGGACACAATACTCTAATTGAGAGCTAATCAGCGCAGAGTACAGTGGAAGAATTACTTCTTTGCATGTATGTAATATTATGTTCCTTCGCTGGTTGTGAAGATATTTTTGTCTACTAAATAATATTAGGCTCTACTACAAAAAAGCCCCAAAAGATATTCATAGATACTTGTGAAGCTGTAATTGACCACAACACATCATTTATGAAGACAGAATAGGAATAATATTACAGAGAGATATTAAAGTGGTACTACACATAAGAAAAGAATGTTCTCATCTGTGTAGCTTCAGGCAGATGACAGTAGAATTTCCTGTAGTACACAATGTGCTTTTATTCAGTGGCTACTTGGGTGGCTTTTTATACTGACTTAACAGATATTTTTGTTTTGCCCTGTTTTTTTTTCATGAAAGCTGAACATAATCCAATTCTTATATTATTTAATACTCTTTAAAGGCAAGATTATAACCTAGGCCTCTGCAGCCCACATGGAAGAAGGGGATCTTGTCCCCTGCAACTGTCTATCTTAATAGAGTCCAGGTGTAGAGGGAGAATAGGGTCCATGGTACCACTACCGCCCTACATGAGCAGGAGGACAGGAAGGGGTTGGAGAGGGACAGTGAATGAATGGAGCTTTGTTTGCACCCCTGTGGCTTCTTTTTCCACAAATGCATGGCTAGCTGAACGGACACAAGGCAGGAAGTAAACTGCAGCCTGTAAAAACCAGCCATACCTTACTAAGTCACAAATTTTTCCCTGGGCTCCTCCTGTGCCAGTGAAGCTACCTTAGACAGGACTAGACAAAGGATGAAACCCAGCCCCTTTGCAATCAATGGGAGTTTTGTCATAGACTTCAATTTGGCCAAAGTCCAAATCTAGTTTATAAGTGGAGCTGTTAGCATCACCTAAAATTAAGGTTGCTTGACACTTCCTGTTGTCAGTGGCTTATAACTTTGCCAGAATTTAACTTTCTAGACTTGAATTTGTGATGATGCAAGTTGCCTGCCTCAGGCTGAATTTTTTTGGAAAGTTTCAGAAAAAATAAGATCAGCCATTTCCAAGAACAAGATTCGGGGAAAACACGTTGGTTTTGCCCATGTGAAAATAAATGGGTTACAAGTTAAGTCTTTCCCCATCCCTATGAATATTCACCCAAATTTGGTCAAGTTATGAGCCTCTTAAAAATCACAGTTCTTGCATGCTCAGTAGAAACTTGCTAGAGTTTGGCACTGCAGTTATAATCCAAAGATTCTGTCTGCACTAAGCATGCTTCACCTTCTCTCAGCTCCTATGTGTGACCAGATTGTGTATGTGTCATCCCTGCAAAGCAAGCCAGCAAGCTCCAGCACAGTTTGCCAGGGATTTAGCAGGACTTCCCCTGCAATTACTCCTCCCAACTGATGGGGGGGCCATTGTGACACCAGGCACAGGAACTGAATATAGGGAGTCTGGCTGTCCTGTATACTTGGTGTTCCCCTTGATGGTGACCAGGAAGGAAGCAAGGAGGAGGAAGCAACCTGATTTGAATGCAGAGGGGTAAGGAATGGAGGGTGCTTGATAGGTGTTTCAGGAGATGGGGGGGGGGTGCAAGAGCCAGCTTTGGAGGGGACTGGACAAGTGCACAGGGCATCTGCTTCATTGAGTGCACCCGATGGACCGTGCTCTGGGGGTGAATCAAGGCTGTGTAGTAAAGGAGGCTATTGTCTATAGGATCCTGGCTTCATTTGTGGTAGAAGTTGGAAGGTGAGTAGAGAATGAGGCAGGAGATTGCAGGAAGAGGGAGAATTGTCACTGGTTAAGAGACTTGAATGTTGCCCGGGAGAACTGGATTTTTTCCTTCCTCTGCCAGAGTTCCTATATGATACCGGGCAAGTCACTTAACCCAAAATGTTCACCTTTGCCACTAATTGTGCGTTCCTTATTTTCTGGGTGCCCCGTGTGAGACACCTGGGGTCTTTTTTGCAGGAGTGTTGAGCACTCACAACTGTAACTGACCTGAAGAAGAGCTTTGTATATGTGTGAAAGCTAGTCTCTCACCAACAAAAATTGGTCCAATAGAAGATATTACCTCACCCACCTTATCTCTAATTGCAAATGAAGTCAGTTAGAGTTGCATTTAGAACAGATAAAAGTTTGATAAAAATGCTAAGTACTTTGAAAAATCAGATTCTAGGTGTTTCCAGTTGGTGTCCAAAATTAGTGGACGCTTTTGACTATTTTGGCCTAAATCTCTGTGTACCTCAGTTCCCCAGCTGAAAAATGTAAAACTTAATGTCACTAGATTGTTTTGAGGATACATTCTTTAATGTTTGTGAAGTGCTCAGAAACTATGGTGAGAGCAACAGAGAAACACCCATGGGGAAATGAGTAATTCTGTATTCAGTGCAAGGTTTGGATAAAGATCTGGGCCATACACAGGATGGGAATAAACTACCCATTCACTGAATGAAGCTAGGATCTAGTGAGGGGGAAAAAAGTAGGTGAACTTGTATTTGCACTGTATCATAGTGCAAGTGCACAAGGGGGCCAAATTAAGGTTTTATGGACAATCTTATTTCTGACATTTCCTAACTTTTGATATTAGGCTTTGCAAATCTATCATTCTTTAACATAGTCTTTTGTATGTGTAATCTGAATAAACAGTACTTCTCCATGCTTGTTTTTAAGAGTTTAAAAGTAAACCTAAAGTGAAATTAAATTCTCATAATTCTAGAGGAAGTTTTTCAATTAACAGCTGACCATTCCCCATAACTTTACTACTAAATGTGGGAAAGATGGTCATGTATCTCTATATCCACACTGGATTTCTGTGTCCATTTTGGCTCTCTTATCCAAGAGTAGGTTTGGAAGGATTAGGTTTTTATGGGTAAATGTCAATTTCATCACGCGCACACAAACTGATGGGAAAATATTTCCATTGATAATAATCAAAATTTGCAGATAGTAAAAGTAAGATAAAATGCTGCTTAGGAACTTATGGAGTTTGATTTACAGTTATTTACTTCATATATTTTGCTATCTGATGTTTGCAGTTTGTTTTAACGTTTATAAAGCTTTAACTTTTTGAATCTCAACGTCTACTGCCATTAAATAACTGCCTGAGCCCATCCATTCGTTGTCTGATCCTCCCCACATAATTTCCCTCAACCATGAAAATATTAATAAAAATAAAAAAGTTTATAATTTAAAAGGATAATAGCAATGCTGCTTTATATATATATATATATATATATATATATATAAAATCGAATTCTGACCAACCTATGAGGTCCAACCTCATTGGCAGAATTTGGAAACTCTATATCAACAATCAGTTCATAAATATAGATTAAAACACCAGTCACATTTTTACCTATCTTTCTAGAACATCTAAAGAATCTGAAATTAAAATTTGATGAATTCCCATTTGGCTGTAGTAAAATTGGCCTCTTTTAATATGCACACTGGGGATATACTGAGCAAAGTAAGATTAAAGACATGATTTCAAAATGAGATTTGAAGTTTGAGGATTGAGCTTTGTGGGCATGTTTGAATATAGTCAATCTAACATACTGAGGCATTGTTTTGCCTATGTTTAAAATATATTTTAATAACTGTTATGTGTGGTGAAAGACTGGATTTATCAACTGCTGGGCTGTAAATGAATGGTGATTTTTAATCCCTCAAGAATAAATATCATATTTCTTCATCATTCAGCAGTGCTTTTATTAATGTAATTACAGTAGCAAGCAACAGAGCCTGGTTTTATCTTGGTGATTATAAACATATTGCCCAAGTTTCTAATTTTTATATCGATGCATGCTTGTGAATGCACATACATATAGAAGGTTATTGTGGACTTGGAATGTCCACAGAAGAAATATGATACAAATGAACCCCCTCTCACTTTTCAGCTATTATTTTGTACAGTTACAATGTTTGTTTATTAAGAAATTAACAATATTAATTAAAGGTGAACCACTTAATTTGTAACCCTCACCCTCCCAAAATGTATCTGAATTGGCATCTCTGCTTCACTGATATTTTATACCTCTTAGGTGCATCTCATGTGTCTATGTGTAAAGGAGCAGAATCACCCCTGCAGCACCTCCTGCGGGTCATTGGGGAATTAGCTCTTTCCAGTGGAGAGCACCCTCTGCAGGCCAGTGATCCACACTGCTCTGGCCACCATGTCCCTCACAGATCCTGGTGCCCCTTTCTCTGGGATTCTGCCCCCTGCCAGTACCCCTACACTCTGCCTCTGGGTCTTCCCTTCCTGGGGAACCCCCTATGCCCACCTTGCCTCAGTCTGGGCTACTGCCATTCATCACCAAGCCCCCGCTCCCTGCCCCCGCTGGGGCAGACTGCAGTGTAAAGGCCATTCATCATAGGCAAGGGGGTTTGGACCTGTTGCCTTCCAGTACCTCTGTGGGCCTTGGACCAGGCCCTACAGCCTGTGGAGTTCCCCACTCAGGCTGCTCCTTCTCTAGCACTGTACCATCCTCAGTACCCTGTCAGGCAGGCCCTGCTCTCTCCCAGCCTGGAGAGAGACACCTTGGGCCTCTGGCTCACAGCTTTTTTATATAGGCCAGCTGGGGCTTGATTGGTGTGTGGCCCAGCTGCGGCTGCTTCCCCAATCAGCCATCCCCAGCCACAGCCCTCTCCAGGGCTGCTTTTAACCCCTTCTATTTTAGGAGCAGGGTAACCAGCCCGCTACACTATGCTAGTTTTTACTCCTTCAACATTTTCCATCCTTTAGTCCTATTAGATTTTCCTTCAGTTGGGCACATGAAACTGAGCATAGTAAATAGCCCTTTGTGATTACCCATATGGTAAGAATTCATCTTTACAAGCAGGAATAATCTTTTGGATTATTGTTATTTATTTTCTTAGATTTATTTACATTTTCAGTATATCATAGAATCATAGAAGATTAGGGTTGGAAGAGACCTCTGGAGGTCATCTAGTCCAATCCTCTGCTGAAAGCAGGACCAATACCAACTAAATCAGCCCAGCCAGGACTTGATCAAGTCAGGTCTTAAAAACCTCTAAGGATGGAGATTCCTTTACCTACCTAGGTAACCCAATCCAGTGCTTTACCACCCTGCTAGTGAAATACTGTTTCCTTACATCCAACCTAAACCTCCCCCACTGGAATTTGAGACCATTGCTCCTTGTTTTGTCATCTGTCACCACTGAGAACAGCCGAGCTTCATCCTCTTTGGAACCCCCATTCAGGTAGTTGAAGGTCTGCTGGCAAATTCCACCTCACTCTTCTCTTCTGCAGATTAAACAAGCCCAGTTCCCTTAGCCTCTCCTCGTGAGTCATGTGCCCCAGCCCCCTGATCATTTTTGTTGCCCTCCACTGGACTCTCTCCAATTTGTCCACATCCTTTCTGTACTGGGGGGTGGGGGGAAACTGGATGCAGTACTCCAGATTTGGCCTCACCAGTGCAGAATAGAGGGGAATAATCACTTCCCTCGATCTGCCGGCAATGTTCCTACTAATGCAGCCCAATATGCCGTTGACCTTCTTGGCAACAAGGGCACACTGCTGACTCATATCCAGCTTCTCATCCACTATAATCCCCTGGTTCTTTTCTGCAGAACTGCTGCTTAGCCAGTCGGTCCCCAACCTGTAGCAGTGCATGGGATTCTTTCATCCTAAGTGCAGGATTCTGCTCTTGTCCTTGTTGAACCTCATCAGATTTCTTTTTGGCTCAATCCTTCAATTTGTCTAGGTCACTCTGGACCCTCGCCCTACCCTCCAGCATATCTACCTCTCCCCCCAGTTAGTGTCATCTGAGAACTTGCTGAGTGTGCAATCCATCCATCATCTAGATCATTAATAAAGATGTTGAACAAAACCGGCCCCAGGATTGACCCCTGGGGTACTCCGCTTGATACTGGCTGCCAACTAGACATCGAGCCATTGATCACTACCCATTGAGCCTGACAATCTAGCCAGCTTTCTATCCACTTTATAGTCCATTCATCCAATCCATATTTTTTTAACTTTCTGGCAAGAATACTGTGGGAGCTTTGCAAAAGTCAAGATATGTCATGTGCACTGCTTTCCCCATATCCACAGAGCCAGTTATCTCATCATGGAAGGCAATCAGGTTGGTCAGGCATGACTTGTCCTTGGTGAATACATGTTGACTGTTCCTGATCACCTTCCTCTCCTCCAAGGGCTTCAAAATGGGCTTGAGGACCTGCTTCATGATTTTTCCAGGGACTGAGGTAAGGCTGGCCAGTCTGTAGTTCCCCAGGTTCTCCTTCTTCCCTTTTTTAAAGATAGGCACTATGTTTGCCTTTTCCAATCTTCCGGGACCTTCCCCGATCACCACGAGTTTTCAGAGATAATGGCCAATGGCTCTGCAGTCATATCAGCCAAATCCCTCAGCACCCTTGGATGCATTAGATCTGGACCCATGGACTTGTGCATGTCCAGCTTTTCTAAATAGTTCTTAACCTGTTCTTTAACCATTGAGGGCTGCTTACCTCCTCCCCATACTGTGTTGCCTAGGACAGCAGTGTGGGAGCTGACCTTGTCTGTGAAAACCGAGGCAAAAAAAGCATTGAGTACTTCATCTTTTTCTACATCATCTGCCACTAGGTTGTCTCCCCCATTCATTAAAGGTCCCACACTTTCCCTGATGTTTTACTTGTTGCTAACATACCTGTAGAAACACTTCTTCACATCCCTTGCTAACTGCAATTCCAGTTGTGTTTTGGCTTTCCTGATTACTTTCCTGTATGCTCGAGCAATATCTTTATACTCCTTCCTCGCCATCTGTCCAAGACATTTCATTCTTATCATCAAGGACGTTAATGTAGTTTAGTGTTGTTTTGAGTAAATATAACTAAGTGTCTTTCAGTACCAAGCCGTAGTTAAATTTGTAAGTAATGCACTCTCCTACATGATAAAGTGTGTCAGAATTTAGGGATGGAATCTTGGCCTCTTTCAATGGGACCAGGATTTCAGCATATGTATAGATGTCTGTAGTCACAATGCTTGATCATGTAATTTTGCTGTCAAGTAATAGTGTATATAATGGGAAAATATCCTCTGGATTCAATTATACAAGATTTCACCCTTACTATTGATACTGCCGTATTTTAGTTATAGTACTATAAGTAACATTGCTGGCATAGTAATTACCATATCTGTTCAGACCTTAGCATCATTATTCCCTAATGTGTCTGGACTCCTTGAATGAAGGAATTTATAACAGACCACATAGAAAGGAATGTTTAGGGTAAGATAGGAGATATCAGCTTAATCTACCTGGAGTAATACCTACCTGATATTATGAAAGTTAATAGAAATCTTATTTAGTACAGCACAAGTTATCTCATTAGGAAAAAATATGTGAATATATACCAGAAAGCTTTGAATATGTTAAAAACTACGAATGAACTATGACCAGTAGTTCCTTGTTTACCAGGAAATATGAGGTGATTGTTATTTTAAAAGAAATAAATTATATTGTTTTCCTGAATCATTCTTTATCAATATGTTTTTTAAAATTTAATTAAATTTCATGCTGAAATGTGCAATTTACATGATCAGAAAAAACACCCGCATTTCAAATATCCAACTTTTTTTAAAATAATATGTAAAGTAATGAAGCTTGTACAGTGTTTTTATTCTTTACCAGATTTCTTGGCAGTTTTATGGTAAAATTTACCTTGGTGAGAAACCTTTATTTAAAGTGTTAATCTTCAACATTTTCATAGTTGTGCTTTATATATGTTACTACTTTTTTCTGCTGTTTTTTTTAATACAGCTCTTCATTCAGTGTCAGCTTCTTAAACATTTTGGTTTTGTGATGATACACATTTCATAGTCTCAAAGGCTATTAAGAATTTATGTCTTCTGGCTTTCATGGGGGTTAATCTATATAATTTTGTATGAAGGCAGCTTTGATATTTCTGAAACATTCTAATTTTGTTCTCCACACAAGTATATTTCAGCCAGCAGTGCATTAATAGGGACTTTTCTGAATTTTACATCTTTAGTAGCAGATGGATGCACTAGCCAATTTGTTTCAAGCAAAAAGAGCATAATGTGTGACCATATAATGGTAATTGGGTAAGATTTTTGTCAACCATTTCACTTTGCATGGATTTCAGACACTGAAATTAATTTTTTAAATTATATCCTAGAACTCATGCCTCTTCACCAATTTAGCACTGAACATTATACTGATCAACAGAGAGGTAGCCTCTTTGTTTATAGGAACTGCTTGATATTACAGGAAATTGAGGAGGCTGCTGCATGGAATTTTCCTACTAGTTAGTGGAATTCACCACTTCACAAAAGCAGACTGCCATTGCCAAATCCCAGCTGTCTCCCTCATGCTCAGGAATTAGCCTTAGGGCATGTCTTCACTGGAGTGTTGTTTGATCAATCTACACTTGAATTAACTCTTCTCAGAATGGGAGTACTTGTACTCCTTTTCTTTTTGCGAATACAGACTAACACGGCTGCTACTCTGAAATCTTCTCAGAATGGTTCATATAAGACAAGTCACACTACAAAACACTGAACAGCACATAGTGTTTGTAGTAGCAACCCAGAGTTTTTGTAGTAGTAGTACAAAATAACTGATTCCTCACTGCCCTAATTGGCTCCATCCCCGATGGGCTAGCTAGCTCAAGTTTAAAGTGCCACTTAACTAGAGCTAGAGACTCACCTGTGTACACTGGGATCGGTTAAGGACATTTGAGTTATAACTCAAGCTAACACTGCAGTGAAGGGACAAAGATGGCCACATTCCTGCTCAATCTGCACCTCAGAAGGGATCTGTCACCTTCCACCTTTTAGAAGCTGCTATGAGTTCTGCCTTCTGGGCTGTCTAATTTAATTTCATTTAATAGAGAAGCTGCCTGTTCAAATCTTTTTTTTTTTCATTCACTGATTTGTGTGTGTCTTCACTGTCATGTGCCCAGGGTATTTGCCTTCGCAAACTGTCCATGTTTGTGGCGTTGATGTTGCTACGTCTATGGATCCTTGAAATTGCTGTCTCTTTTTCCTTTGCTTACCTCCTTTAAATCTTCAAATTTTTAAATATTTGCATTTGGTACTGTCTTTCCTGCCATTCAAATATCTTGTTGCTGTCTCTCTTTTAAATATATTTTATATTATTTGAATATTAAAATGTACTACTAGATAATCTTTAAAGTTATTGTACTCAAATGTAAAATTTAATCTAAGTGAAAACAGTTTTAAACAGTTTACATTCAATGCCATTCAGTTAATTTGTTCCCTGACTAATTTGATCAAATAATTTTTGAATCAAATTATTTGTAATAAAAATAACGAGTATTATTTGGTTATTTAAATCACTGATGATAGAAAGTTGTCAGGTAATAAGGAAAGTCACACTGCTGAATGACAGAGAAGACTAGAGGGCCCAAGCAAGTTCTATTACTCAGATATTGTTAGATTAGAGGAAGTAGTACACCCCAGGAAAGCAGGGATATATTTTTGTGCTGCTGCCTGAGGTAAGTGCCTCTCAGCAGGAGCCTGCACCCCTCCAACACCCCAACCACTTTCAGAACCTGCAGACAGGAGGGGAATCATATGTTTCAGAATTATGGGAGATGCTGGGCTGCAGAATGGAACAGTTCCTACATCTAAGACATATTGATTCAAGCTGTTGGTTTGCAAATGCAGAAAGACAACACTGCATAGATTTACATTCAGTTTGCATTTGGAATTATTTATTTATAACTGCGGTGGCTAGAAACTGTTTTTAAAATGACACCTTTGTTTCTACTACATTATTCTGCATCCAGCTAGGTTCTCTAATACATTTTAGGATGTCAGAATTGAAGACAATACTTGACCCTTCTAACTGTGCAGAAGGTATTCATGCCACTAATAAGCTTTTCCATAGTTCATAGCTCTCTTTCAACTTCTACATATAGGTCCACACTTCCTCTCAATCTGCAGTGGATACTCAACTAAATCAGTGCATCTCCTGTGTGTCTTAGTCCCACCCACTCCTCAGCTAGCCCTGTCCACTTTGCTGCCATTTCTGGTTCCAAGGGTGGAAAAGATATTGTAGGAGACCTATGCAGCTGCACCCCTCTTGGCAGACTTTCCACTGCTAGAGATCAGGCCCATATTGTTGGCCTTTCATTTCTCTATATATTTATGTTTATTTATAGATTCAAAAGTAGTCAAATATTATATTCTTGAAGAAATAGCTGCAGAGCATCTAACTTTCATTCTCTCCTGTTGTTCCTGGAGAATGTTCAGGCCTTAATTAAAAGGTTGTAATACAGTTTCAGCTTTCACTTTGAGACTTTTTCACATGCCATATTTTCATTTATTAAATACTTTGATTTAATATATGGAGGACAAACTGTATCATGTTACACAGCACATCACAAAAATGCCATACTACGGGAAGGTAGAGTTACTTAATTCATGCAAGGTAAACAGTGAAACAGTAAATAAATCAAACTGTATGTTGTACACCTGGAAACTACCAGACATGTTTACTTGAAGGTTCATTTTAACATAATTAACAATAGAACTCTGAACAATGTTTCTGTTGTATTAGCTGTAACCACATGTGTATATTCTGGTCACAAGCCACACCTGTCTCACCCACTCAATGAAGGAAAGACTATACTGTTATTGAACAAATGTGTTCTTGCTCAATCTGTACTCAAATCCCTCAACAAAGCATCTTTACTCAATAGGACTTCCACTTTGCCTCAACTTTGTCATTCAAATCCCACATGCTCGCACCCAGAATGAATTTCAAGAACTGTAAAATTTCCAGTTTGACACCCTAGAATTGAGCTGGTGGGGAATTTTTCAATAAAATGTTTTGTTGGAAAGTGCAGATTCGTTGAAACATCAGTATGTGGAAACACATTGGTTTGCGGAAACATAACTTTTGTTAGGTTTCAGAGTAGCAGCCGTGTTAGTCTGTATTCGCAAAAAGAAAAGGAGTACTTCCACCAAATGCATCTGATAAAGTGAGCTGTAGCTCACGAAAGCTTATGCTCTAATAAATTTGTTAGTCTCTAAGGTGCCACAAGTACTCCTTTTCTTTTTGCGATAACTTTTGTTGCAATGGATGGATGGTCTAGGATGGAGATTCTTGTCAAAATAAGAGAGAGACCCCAGAATAGCCAGTAACCGGAGAGTAGGTCAGTGCCTTATCACCCCCAGGCTATAAAGTATCTCAAATTCTTGTGAAAAAAAAAATTCTCAAAATTTTTTCAAAGGTGTCTGGTTCATCCCAGTGTAAAACAAACCTCTTTTTTTGTGAAACAGAATTCTTGTTTTCTGGCCAGCTCTACACTGGAGTGTTTCAGAAACCAGAGAGGCCTTGTTGCAGAATTTACTCATAATTGCAGAGTACACAAGCCTTGTATGTAGCAGATTAAATGTGAGAAGACCATTTTGGTTGTAGAGCTCTAAGAAAATGTCTGCACTTCAGTCACCATGCCTCAATGGATCACAGCGGAGAACACCAGATTCAGAACAAACAGCTGAGAAATAGGACACACTCACCCCAAACTGGTGGTTATTCTATCATAAGATATACCTAGCCAATAGTAAAAGGAAACTTCTGTCTCGCCACACTGGTTAACAAAAAGTCAAAAATGCAGTCTCCTTTGGCATTCCAGCACTCATTTCACCACCCAGCCACCTAGACTTACAATGTGTGGTTAATTAAAGCCAATTTCATCAAACAAAGGGTCTTTCTAATCCCAAGAGGTCACCCACATAGCCAGGTCAATATATAACTCAGCTCTTACCCAATAATCACGTTGTTGCTAGTGCTTTTGTATCTAATATCTAAAGGTTTATTTAGACAAAAAAAGAAGGAGGAGAGAGCAAAAATCATCAAAGAAATCATATACCATCATTGCAAAGTTCTTGGATCAGGTTTGTAGTAGCGATAAACTGCTGGCTGTAAAGTCTCTGGTAACTTCCAAAAAGATTGGAAGGTTCTAGGTCCATTGGTCTAAGTCCATAGCCCAGAGATCAGATCAGGAAAGAGGCAAAATGGAGATGCTTCAGGGACTTGTATACCATTTCACATATGGAGAGATTGCTCTCAGTCTTAGTTTGTGGAAAATTACAGGCACAAGATGGAGTCCAGGGACACATGAGCAAGTTACAGGCCCTTCATGCTTTGATGACTCATAGGAGTAGCCATTTTGGCTAAAGTTCGCAGAGAAAGACTCACCGGATGGGGACAAGCTTCTTCTATGACCCATTTGAGAGCTAAGTATTCTTTCATGGGTCATCAACTTGAATAGTTCATTCACAAATGTGCTGGCCAGACTGGATGTAAATTACCTTGGGAGTGTTACCCCAGGAGCAAACACATTCGAAATACTGGTACATAGGCACTATTCATAACTTTAGATACAAAGATGGTACTAGCATACAAATAATCATATTTGATAGATTGTAACTTTTCCATCGATACCTTACATGACATACTTCTATAAGATTTGTTGCAGTTGTCTAACAATGGCAATGTTAATGATATAAATGATCATATTTCAATCATACATCATTACCACTTTACCCAAAGCTGCTTATGGGCACCTTATTTATTATTTTAACAATGGTTGGCTATCAAATGGTTGGGTATTAACCAATGGTTGTTTGCTGCAAAGTTGTTTGAATTTGCTACTGCTCACATAATAACCAATAAAAAAGTGAAAATGATAGGTGCATATAGTTTCCATAGCCCAAGGCAATTCATTATGCCTCACATGACTGGTATAACAGATGTTTTATTGGAAATAAATAGAAACTGAGACATGAAGGATAAGTTTCATTTGAGGAGCTCCAGTAATAGTGCAAAAGTATGATGCTCATCTTTTCTGCATAAAAGATCTATTTTCACTGAAGCTATACCCTCACCTTTTCTTGTAAAGATGCTGTGACGCAGCAGGGAGGGGGAAGTGTTGACCTGGGAATGTGGCAGGGGAGTTTCAATGGGGATGGGATACCTGAGAGCCTGTAACCTGAGCCAGGAGTGGGAGGTAACACCTCTGCCCAGGAATGTGGACAAAGGCTGCAGGAGACAGCCTGCTGGGGGGGGTTGGTTTCAGGCTGGTGCTGGGTGGTGGAATGCAGGGAACTCCAGGGCTGGGGTCTAAGCTCCCTGCTCCCCCAGAAGGACTTGACTGAGGGGTCCTGGTTGTACCCACAAGCTCTGTTTTAGACTGTGTTCCTATTGTCCAATAAACCTTCCGTTTTACTGGCTGGCCGAGAGTCACAGTGAATCCCAGGAAGGGGCGTGTAGGCCCCGGACTCCCGCACAGTAGGATGCACAGATGCACAGAAAGAGTTCCATGCCCACTAAGTGGTGCAGAGGTATGCAATTTAGTACAAAGAAATGGAATTGGACAAAAAAGGGAAGTGTCTGAAATATTTAAAACCATCAGATCCTGTAGCTTTTCCAGTTTAATCACATTATAGCATGCATTTCCTCTTTGAGCAATATTAGAATTTCCATTTTATCCAAATTACATGGATATTCTGTATCCCCACACATCATTCTCCTTGTCAACTATTTAACTGGTTTAAAGGTTTATCTATTTGTTGTTTTGGGTTTCTCAACATACAGGATTCAAGTCTTTATTTTTTGTCCTTGCTAAAATCACCAGCCACAGGCTATGTCTGCACTATGGAGAATAGTGGTGTTAGCGCACCCCTCTAAGTGTAGCCAGCCTACACCTATAGAAGAGTTTTTCTTTTGATATATTAGAACCACCTCTCTGAATGAAAGGTTTTAGAGTAGCAGCCGTGTTAGTCTGTATTCGCAAAAAGAAAAGGAGTACTTGTGGCACCTTAGAGACTAACAAATTTATTAGAGCATAAGCTTTCGTGAGCTACAGCTCACTTCAGCGGATGCATTTGGTGGAAAAAACAGAGGAGAGATTTATATACACACACACAGAGAACATGAAACAATGGGTTTATCATACACACTGTAAGGAGAGTGATCACTTAAGATAAGCCATCACCAACAGCAGGGCGGGGAAAGGAGGAAAACCTTTCATGGTGACAAGCAAGGTAGGCTAATTCCAGCAGTTAACAAGAATATCAGAGGAACAGTGGGGGGTGGGGTGGGAGGGAGAAATACCATGGAGAAATAAAAAGAAAAGGAGTACTTGTGGCACCTTAGAGACTAACAAATTTATTAGAGCATAAGCTTTCGTGAGCTACAGCTCACTTCACGAAAGCTTATGCTCTAATAAATTTGTTAGTCTCTAAGGTGCCACAAGTACTCCTTTTCTTTTTGCTTCACGAAAGCTTATGCTCTAATAAATTTGTTAGTCTCTAAGGTGCCACAAGTACTCCTTTTCTTTTTGCGAATACAGACTAACACGGCTGCTACTCTGAAACATGGAGAAATAGTTTTACTTTGTGTAATGACTCATCCATTCCCAGTCTCTATTCAAGCCTAAGTTAATTGTATCCAGTTTGCAAATTAATTCCAATTCAGCAGTCTCTGGTTGGTATTTCTCCCTCCCATCCCACCCCCCACTGTTCCTCTGATATTCTTGTTAACTGCTGGAATTAGCCTACCTTGCTTGTCACCATGAAAGGTTTTCCTCCTTTCCCCCCCCTGCTGTTGGTGATGGCTTATCTTAAGTGATCACTCTCCTTACAGTGTGTATGATAAACCCATTGTTTCATGTTCTCTGTGTGTGTGTATATAAATCTCTCCTCTGTTTTTTCCACCAAATGCATCCGCTGAAGTGAGCTGTAGCTCACGAAAGCTTATGCTCTAATAAATTTGTTAGTCTCTAAGGTGCCACAAGAACTCCTTTTCTTTCTCTGAATGAAGTTCGTTACATTAACAGAAGTGCTCTTCCATCAACATAGCTGTATCTACACTGGAGGTTTGTTGTCATTGCTATGCCAGTCAGGGCTGTGGGGTTTTTTCACACTCCCACCCGACATGACTATGCCAATATAACTTTTAAGTGCAGACCAACCTTCAGTTATCGATTCATATTTTTTTTTATGGATCTTTGCCATTGCAAAGGGTAAAATGAAGCTCCCTATTTTAGGCTAAGGAAGGCCTTCACATGAAGGTATATCAATAGTGCAGAATCCCCCTTAAAAAAAAAAAAAAGAATGCACAGGCCCTATGGTTGATGTAATAGATAGAACAGATGTCTCTTGGCAAAGTGGCAGTAGAAGGATCAGAAATAGGGAGTTAGTCTTGTATACTTTTGTCAGATGACTTTTGAATGATCTTATGAGTGAATTTTAGTTTCTATTTTATGTGCTGTCTTTTCATTAACTAGTTTTATAATGGATAGATGGCATATGAGTCTTGTCATGTTGGTTGACTGTATTTTAAATCATAACATGGAGCAAATAGTGCTTTTTAATATGCCCTGTGCACAGCTTATTGTGATATTAAAACCTCACCTGAATACCCAAGTTCTCTGCTTTTCACAGTGTTACTACAATCAAATCCTCCTCAATTAAAAGTAGTTACCATAATTACAACCATTATTACAGGGACAAACACAGACCTGCAACTTAAAAGAAAAATAGAGGAAACAAAGCTGAAACAGCTAGCCGGACAGTCAACAGTAGGAGAACTAAGGGCTTGTCTACATCAGCACTTTACAGTGCTGAAAATTTCTCACTCAGGGGTTTGAAAAAATACTTCCCTGAGGGCTGCAAGTTTCAGCGTTGTAACGTGCCAGTGTAGACAGTGCACAGCTCCCAGCGCTGGTAGGTACTTCCCTCATGGAGGTGGTTTTTCTCTCCCAGTGCTCTGCTATGACTACACAAGCCACATTAAAGCGCTGCTGCAGCAGTGCTTTAATGTTGCCAGTGAAGACGTGCCCTCAGTCTCTGGTTACTCTCCATTCTTTCTTCTCTCCCTACCTCTTGGCCATTCACTTAAGCCATGGCTCTGTATATAGCATAAATTGGAAAGATTAGACACCTTTGCTCTGAGTGCCAAACATTATTTCAATAAGGTCCAAAGGGTCAGTATTCTGGGGCAAATTTCCTGCACCATTTGCTCCATCTGTGTAGCTCAGGTGGTGCAAAGGGAGCAGAAACCATCCATTTGCTCCCTGTTTGGCTTCCTGTGGTGTGGGGGACTCCCGAGTGGGCATGGCACCAGCAGAGACGGCTCCTGAGCCTTCTTCCCCAAATCCTCCTGGCTTAGGAGGCAAGGACGATGAGTAGATTGAAAGTTCTGTACTGTGGTTATTCCTATCTGTTATGTAGTCAATAGGGGATTGTGCAAATTAGATTATGCAAATTAGAGCAGCCCCCAGGTTGTTCTAACCTGATCTGAGGCAAAAAAATCCAGGAATCATGACTAGTTGTAGGTTCTCAGCTGCTTCTCTCTTTCCCTTCTTCCTGACTTTGAGCTATTTAGATCCATTCAGGTCCAGACTCGCGATGTGTGATTAAAAATTTAACATGGCTGGCATGTCCCTGTGAGTTGCTGATGCTTTATGGAAAACTTGGAAAAACATTTTATTTAGAAACAGTTCTGTGTATAGTATATGTCATGTAGTTCTCATCTCAAGTTTTTTGTTCCAAAGGATTTGTGCAGGATCTTTGTTCCTTAAGTGTCAATACATTTCTTTTTATATCCACCAAAAATCATAATTCTCTGTCTATAACACTACAGTTGCTTGCTAGTAAATGAGCAATTAGGATTACAGGTACAGAATACACTTCAGGAACAAATGAATCCTTCTGAAATAATTTTTGTTGTGTGCAAATACACTTAGTATTGAAAAGTACCCTATATACAAATTATAAAGTAGTTGCACGCATATGCACACATATCCCTCGCAGTCAGTAGTTGTCTTTTACTGTCAGATAATAGTGATATATATCCTGTGAGGCAATAATTTTCCATTATAACTTTCAACTTCTGTCAGGATAGATAACATATGAAAGAAAACTGTTTAATCGCAAGCCTGCCAAATTTCTCACATTTGAATGTGCCACACAGAACCTATGGATAATTTAGCTCCATAAACTGGTTTCTACACCTCACTGGTGCAAACTGGTACAACTTCTGTTGTTCTGGCCTCTACTTAACATCTGATCTCACAACCCAGAATGGCATAGGAGTTAAGACAAGCAAAAGAGAATACCCTCATTTTGGAGAAGCAGTGAGTGAGCAGAGTAAAGAATTTAGAAAAATGGTGAACAAATCACATTTTGGACAGGCACTTGCTTACATGTGCCTTTGATAATCCATGTTTGGAGCTGGCATATAGATTGTTTTACCAGGCAACTGAAGATATGAGTTCTAAACATTGTAAAGAGTGTTTTTAAAGGTCACAATAAAATGATAAGTGCATACATTTGACAAATGACACTCTCATGCCTTAGAGATAAACTGATTGTTATTTTTATAGCCAAGTTTTTAAAAAGCATGGAAATATTTTTTCATGATAGGCTAGCACTGAAGTAAGAAATGTTTGTGGCTTTTCATGGGGAAACTGATTTGTCACAACATGGTTTACTGGGGCGTTGCAAGGCTTTTGCAATCTGTAAGTTTTTACACTCTGGGTTCAAAATTACAAACTTCATTTCTGTGACCTCAGACAGTTTTAAGTGACATTGTTTTAATTTAAATTTATTTTACCTAATGAAGAAAACAGGCTGTGATAATTATCTACTTTTTGGGTAAAAGGAAGAACCAAATCCAGAATAGACTTAGTCTCACAAATAATGTTTCATATACTGTAACTATAAAGCATGAAGTTCTGCACACAGTTTGCATATTAATCCTCTCCTAAATGCAAGGAATTTAAGGATTATTCTTACGGATGTGTACATACAGAGGTCATGAATTTTGACCCTTTTGATATGAACTCACATGATATGTGAGCCTTTTGACATGAATTAACACTATTTTAATGTATTAATTTGACCTCTTTACAATCCTGATTTCAAGTTTTTAATTTTTAGTTGCTCAGAACACATGTACACACACAAAAGCCTATTGGAAACAACGTCACAAGCATAAAGTTAACACACACATCAGAAAATTCAGAGTGAAGGTTAACATATCACTCTTAAACGGCCAATGAAAGCATAGGTATTGCAGCATGTATCATATACTGGAGGAATCTCACAATACCTGTAATTCATAATATTGGTTAAGAAACCTTAATATCTTTTACATTTGTTTCTGTCTGAATTGTGTTTTTCTTTCTCCAATAGGTTAAGAAACAGGAACTGATCTGATAGACTGCAACTGTCATTATAAAATAGTTTCACAGCTCTGTATAAAATGAGTGCTCTGAGACTGACTATTAATTATGTTATTCCCAAATACATGATGCCCATTAAATACATGGACCTATTTTCATGTTTGTTTTGTATTTTATAATGGTAATACAATGCAGATACTTCAAGTTCAAGACTCACAGCACTTCTTGGGTGGTTAAACTCAGTAGGTATTAGTCTCATGCCTTATAATGCTACCTGAGGCAAGTTATAATTGCCTTGAAATACACTGCCTGTCATTACTTATTATGCCTTAAATACTATCTATTGTGTAACTATGAATTTAATCACTTAAAATGTATATTATTGACACAGTAGATGTTAATAGCCTCAGTGAGCAACATTGTGTATTACATGCCTATACCAGGACTTTCAAAATTGTAGATCATTTATGCAGTTGTCTGTGACGGCTCCCTCAGAACTATTATCAAGTAAATCCATATTAAGGGATTGTTTCTTTTGATTGACTTGGTTCTGGAGTGCCGAGTGTTTGCAGACTGCAGAATATGGGTTGCACAACTATAGTTGGCTTCCACTTCCACTTACCCCATGATAATAATAGCTGTAAAAACAAAGCTTCTTATAAAAACTGTTTAAAATACTGAGCTTCCAAAGAGAGTTCCAATGAGATGGCATGTATTTTATTAAACTAACAATGCTTAAGAAAAGAAGAATTTGCCTGAAGCTACATTTGCTTTGGTAAATGTCTCTGTGCAATTAAAAAGTGACATTTTCTTTTTCTTTTGTCTGTGTTTTGGTGTCTGAAAACATTTTTAATTTGTCTTTATTTTAAGGACAATTACAGTTTTATTTAAATTGTTCCTCACTGAAGTTTATGATACATGAATGTAAACAGACCTCTTATCAAGCTGGTGGAACCACTTTTTATTTTTAATTGTGGTTAAATAAAATGATTCATGTTTGAATTTCCTCCATAGAATTGTGGGACTGGTCATAAAATAACCCCAGAATAAAATGTATGTTTGTGCATTTCAGCAGCATAGAAATCCAAAGTTGTTTGAACAGTTTTTTGATATTACGATTTTGTATTTATTTGTATTTATAAAATAAGTAATTAAAAAGATTGCCACTTTGATCTTTAATCTGTCACAGTCAGATTAGCTAGTATACTTGGTGATATACCGATCAGCACAGCCAGTAAGAATTACTTCACTTGCTATTTAAAGGGCATGATTCTACTTATTTAAAACAAATCTGAATCTGGAAAATTTGTGGTTCTGCTTTTTTGAAGGAAAACAAGAATTAAAAGTCCCCAGTTCTGAGGGAGACACCAGATGTGGTCCTCTGGGAAGAATATTGCTAGTCGATTGTTAAGGAGGTTGGGAAAGGGTGAGAACTCAGTCTCGGAAAACTTCCAAAACCTTCAGAAAGTGGAAGAAAGCAAATATTTTTACAGTAGAATTTTAATTTGTGGAATGTCATGCATATACTTTGTATGAAAAAAGTGATTTGCGGAGTTCAGTAATGACATTACAGTAATAAATAACACAATAAGAGAGAAGTGAGGCTTAGGAAAGAAAGAAAAGCTACTTTTTCAGCTGAGGTTTGAACTGAGATGGAGAGTCAAGGCAGAACCAGACTGTGTTGAAGAAAAAGCCACGTGGAAACTATTGATAGATGGGCGGGGAGGGGAGCAGAGAGAGCAAATGTATGTGTTTACAAAGCGCACCTGTAGGTGGGAACTAGTCCACTGTGAGCTTAAAATAAAAGGTGGTGGGTGTTTTGGAATTGGATCTTGAAGGGAATGGAGAACTGCAACAATGAATTGTTTGATGAGGGGTCTGATGTGGTCCCACTTCTATGTATATATGAGAAGGCATTCAGTAGCATTGTACACACGCTAAAGGGTAAATCTTGAGAAGACCATAGAAAAGGGGACATCAGTAGTCAAGGTAGGAGGAGAAGATATGTGTCATTCTGGGAGACCAGTTGCCAGCTCATGCCAAGGCCCCTAGACTTCACTGAACACTCAGAAATGCCAGTCTAACTCACCTGTGTGTTGGTATTGTTAAAATAGATATTAGAGTTATAAGAATAAGTTTAGACATTATGAAATGCTTGTAAGTTGCTGCATGCGTTAATCTCATTTATAACATCTGTATAATATGTTATAAGGTAATATTTAAATATTTGCTCTGTAACTATAAAAGTGAAACTAGAAAATATGAAACTAGAAATCTCCACATTCAGGAGAAAAGCATTACCCAGTATGAAATACTAGTTCACTGCAAGAGGTGTCATCTCCTGCTCAATAAAAGGCCTACAGACATCAGGCAAGCCATTGTAGAACATCTGTGGACAAAAAACTTTGTTGATTGCTTCTCCCATGCTCAGGAAGAGGGTACATGCAGAAGCCCTTGTCCCATCACAGTTTGAACTCTGGGGGAAGGGAATAAAAATGCCTTTCCAGAAGAAAATTGTTATCACTATGTTGCTTGGAATTCATAGAGGACAATATTTCTAAGCATAAGCAAGGGATCCCTAGGCTACTTTGTTTGGGTTAGCCCTAAAGGACATACATATAGAGAGAGAGAGAGAGAGAGAGAGCGCTTGTATGTTATAGCAGCCACTTTTATCTTTTGGAACCTAGGGCTGTAAACTCATTTGGGTGTGTATTTTTACCTGCTTTAACTCTAATTTCTTTTTCCTAGTTAATAAATATTTAGTTAGTTAGGACTAGCTACAAGCATTGTCTTTGTTTTGAGATTTGAGGTACAATTGACTTGGGGTAAATGACTGGTATTTTGAGACTGGGAGTAACCTGAATATTGTTGTGATTTGTGATGTAAGGCACCATTTATCCCAAAGGCAGGCTTGCCTGGGTGGCAAGATAGAGTGGCATTCCCAAGGGAACTGTCGTGACTCCATATTAAGGTTGTGATGGTGCTTGAAGAGTTCTTCAAGACTTGTTACTTGGTTGGTGAAATCAAAGTATAGAACTCACAACCAGTTTGAGGTTTGTGCCCTGTTTCTGCCCTGAGGTTGACACTCACAGTCGTGAGCCAGCCTAGACAGCTTGACAGTATGACTGAGGATAATTGGAAGTGCTAAAGTGAAGGCCGTGGCATGTACATAGCAATATTATAGACATAGTAATAATTATTGGATAGGCAGCAGATTTACAGAACTAGGAGGAGAGTTGAGGGTGTAAAATGAGGTCAAGATTATGGACATAGGAGAGTGAAATTTACTGTAGATAAAGGAGAGTTTTGAGTCAGGAAGGGAGTTTGTGGAAATGAAGTTGTACTCCAGATTGCTCTTTTTGCCCACAGAATGCTTTTTGGTTTTTGAGGCCTGGCTGAAAATCATAAAGACAAACTATAAATTTTCATTATCAATATAGGCTGAGAGGGTGGATAATGTAGAGTCATTAGACTGTCAAAAGATGTTGCATTTAAGAGTAATTGTGAAAGTAGAAGCTTAAACCTAAACTTGAAAAAAGATGAGTGAGAATAAATATCAAAGAAGAGGTAAAAAAACCAGCCCTTTAAACGTTAGCACAAGAATATTCATCCTTGACCATCACCTAATTCCAGAGTAAGACACCTAAATAAATAAGTGGCAACTTCTGTTGCTGTGAAAATCAACCCAAAAGCCAGCAATGTTATCACCCTGAAATGCCCAACTACAACTGTGTGAAATTTCTCAGACAAATAGTTTATTTGCCGAAAAATTCAGTTTCAGTCAATGAGAATCTATTTGCAAATTTGACATTAATTTGCTGAATAGTTTAGGCCAAATTGTTTGGGGGTTTTTTTTGGTGTTTTTTTTTTTGAGGGGGAGGCAGGGAATATTTAGGATATCTACAGGAGGAAAAAGAGGTGGTCCCATTGCCTGTCTTTCAACTGTTGATCCAGAGGTTAGGGCATTCACCTGTGATGTGGGAGACCCAAGTTTATTCCCTGCTCTGCCTAGTGTGGAGTAGGGATTTGAACAGGGATCTCTCCAAGTGCAGGAGAGTGCCCTAGCCACTAGGCTGCAGGAAATTGTGTTGTGAGTCTTTCTCAATCTCTCCTGCTGAATATGTTCCACTGCGTATAAAAAATAGTTTGTGGATCAGGGACATGAACTTGGATCTTCTCACCTCCCAGGGAGTGCCCTAATCACCTGGCTATAGAGTCACTCTTACTTGCTTTCTCTGGCTCATTATTCACCACTACTTCCTCCTCCTCCCTTTGTGTGAGTCTAGCTCATCATTTCCTTTGCTTTTATGTTAAAAAGTGCCTGGCAACAAATCAAAGCAGTTCATTGTAGATTGAATGAAATATTCCATTTGACTTCAAACTAAATTTGTCGACTTTTTTGATTTGCTGACATTTTTCAGATTTTTTTGATACAGGTCAGACCATTTCATTTTTCAGAATTGCCACTGAACTGAAAAATAGGTCATTCACACATCTGTAATTGTAAGACAGTTTGTATTAAAGGGTACAACTTAAGCTTTTTCCACAGGTCTAAAAATTGTGTCTCATTTCTATGACGTAAAAAATTGCCAGGAAATGGGGAAAATAGAGGATTTTGCTTATTCTTTCATTTTTGACAGTTATAGCCAGCAAATAACCTCAAGAAATAGGTTGAATCTTATAAATTATTTGTGCGCCTATTTGCAATTTTATGTTCAGTTCATCTTTATTTTTAAGAAACATCCAAAATATGTCATAAGGGAGTTAGGCAGTGTTTATTTAGAGTCCAATTCACTCCTTGCACCACACCCAAGTAACTGAACATTGTGTGGGAAACTCTGTGGAAGGAGAGAAGAATCTGAGGGGGAAGTCACCCCCACCAACCTGCAGTCAGGCTGTAGGGCAAAAAACGTAGCCTCTTCCTGGCAATTCTTCTAGCTTATGGGTTAGAACAGGGGTGGGCACACTACGGCCCGTGGGCCACATCTGGCCCGCCAGCTGATTTAATCCAGCCCTCAAGCTCCCGCCAGGGAGCGGGGTCTGGGACTTGCCCAGTGTAGGGGCAGCCAGGGGGCTCTGCATGCTGCCCCTGCCCGAAGTGCCACCCCCGCAGCTCCTATTGGCCAGGAACTGCAGCCAATGGGAGCTGCAAGACGGCGCTAGCAGACAGGGCAGCACGCAAAGCCACCTGGCCGCACCTCCGCGTAGGAGCCAGAGAGGGGACATGGTGCTGCTTCTGGGAACTGCTTGAGGTAAGCACTGCCTGGAGCCTGCACCCCTGACCTCTTCTGTGCCCTAATCCCCTGCCCCAGCCCATATCCCCATCCTGCCCTCTGAACCCTTGATCCCAGCCTGGAGCACCCTCCTGCACCCCTCATCCCCAACCCCACCCCAGAGCCTACACCCCCCAGCCAGAGCCCTCAAACCCCCCACATATCACAATCCCCTGCCCCAGCCCGGAGCCCCCTCCCATACTCTGAACTCCTTGGTCCCAGCCCAGAGACCCCTCCTGCACCCTGAACTCCCCAGCCTCAGCCCAGAGTCTGCACCTCCAGCCAGAACCCTCACCACCCTCTGCATTCCAACCCTCAGCCCCAGCCCAGAGCCCCCTCCTGCACCCTGAACTCCTCATTTCTGGTCCCACCCCAGAGCCCACACCCCCAGCCAGAGCCCTCACCCACTCCTGCGCTCCAACCCTAATTTCGTGCACATTCATGGCCCGCCATACAATTTCCATACCCAGATGTGGCTCTCAGGTCAAAAAGTTTGCCCACCCCTGGGTTAAAATATTGGCCACTGCTCCTTTATGGCTGGAGTTAGGGCCATTGGATTTGTATAAGAATAGCTCCAGTAGCTTTGAGGCTAGCATGGGGTGACCTTCCACAATTCATGTAGGTGGTAGAGCTGCTCACAGAGGGTGTGAGCCAACACTCATTCAAATCAGTGGAAGTCTTTGGTTCCCATTGATTTCAAATGACTTTGGATCAAACCAAATGCTAAATGCTGTGAAGCACTCAGTGCTTGAGTGAATTTCACTCTTATAATAGAACTTGTTTTAATCATAATAATGGGAAATGTATTTTGATTTTTCTAAGAATCATTTCCTTATTTGAATTCCTATTACAGGAAAGTTTTGGTCTTTGGGGACGTATAAAACTGCAAGTATCCATAGGAAAGTGACTGGGGTTTTGAAGATATTTTGAAAGGAGACTGTGGTAACAATTAAATAGTAGTTAAAGACTATGCAGCATGGAAACTTCTCAGGGGTAGGCATTTTTGCTGCTTTTATTATCCAGCTTAACGTATAACATATCTGAAGGTGTAGGTTAGTATTGAGTACTAATGTTAACAAAGAGTTGTGGATGCCTTCATAGGTCATCAATTACTCATCTGTTTTCATTTTCATTAAAATACTCTAATTATTGAGTGCAGTTAATTCATCCTTAAACCGTTAATGCAAAATTAGTTTGTTGTTCCTTTAATTTTTATAATTGGTTCTTCATTACCTTTTCCTTTAATTTGTTATTTCAAATAGCTTTAGCTTTTTAGAAAAGTCCTGGTTATTTTACAAGTGTTTTATCTTTTGACGTTAATTTTAGTTTGAGTGTGGGTGTTTGTATAGGAACAGACTATTGTATTAAAGGTTTTGGATTGATGATTGATATTAGCTAGCAGAAAGACATGAATTACCCATCTTGACAAACTATAGATTTTATTTAAGAGAACATCAGTGACATCCATATTTATCTGACTGAACTAACACAGTCTAGAAGAGAACTTGAATGTAAAAATAAGGATATCTTTCCCCTTAAGGATAATAAAATTTATTATTCTCAAAAAAGGATATTTGACCTTTTAAATTTAAGGATGTTGGAAATGCTATTTAATGCTATTAAATGCTATTTAATTTGCAAGCAGCTACTATTCCATGGATATCGTATATTTGTTTGCATAACATCCATGTGATGTTCAAGTCAGAGATACGGTACCATATGGAAACGTACTCTGCCAGCCTCAAATACTTTAGCTTGGAACACAGAAAAGGATCCAGGAGTGTTACGTAACAATCACAATAAGGTAACTTACAAGGAGTCATACTGGGAGCAGAGATCCCAGAGATCTCGTTCATTTATTTTGTTTGAGAGTCTGACATCATCCAGTGATTCCTCAATGAGACCTGTTTCTCATTTTGCAAGTGCTCACAGGTTTATTCTTCAAATCCCTCAGAGAGGTCCCCTCAAACCACTGTCTTTAAAACCTTTTTTAGTTTCTGTGACATCACCAGATGGGTGAGAGAAATGAACTTTGTTGTATACACATGCCTGAATCTTCAGTTCTTTCCTGAAAATGTGGACTTCCCTCTCCTGCCAGAATTCATCAACAAACCTGTTATTCTCTATTCCCTTTCTAGAGGATAAACATGTATTGAAGTTCTTTCTTGTTCACAAGAGCTCAGAAACATTATGCAGTCAGTCTGTTTTGAGGAATACCAGATGAGTAAAGGATTGCATCTTACTTACCTATGAGAAATAAGGGCCTGCATTCACAGATGGTCAAATGTCATTCTGCCAAAGAGGTCATAGCTCCCTGGGCCTTCCAAAGTGTGTAAGGCTGCAGTGTAGTCATTCCCACCCACAGTTTCTATCATTTGGATCTATCTACATTGGTGGATGCCTCCTCTGGTCACAGAGTTCAACTCTCACAGTAAAGGCTGGCCCCTTCCCGCTATCTACATTCAATGCACATCTTGGGTTGTAAGCTCTTTGGGGCAGGGATTATGTCTACAGCTGTTTGTACAATGTCTACCACAATGGGGCCCTAAGCACAATCAGAGCCTCTCAGCACTACCATAATATTAATAAATTTTAAAATTAGCATCCTATTGGTATAAGAGGGACATGGACAGGAAGATTACTTACTGTTAATTTCTTTCATTGTAGTTCTCCCTTCTTCCATTCAACATCCCCTTTCCTCTTGTGGAGAGGTACCACCTTACATCTTTACATCTCTTTATCCCATTTCTCAACTCATTAACTTCTTCATCACTCTGGAAGTTTTCTCATTCTGTTGGAAAGTAGGCCACCCTACATACAGCTCTTGACTTTGCCTTTATTGTCTTGCTTACTTGCTTTCCAGTAGATGGAGCCATAATACTGAATGTCCTTGACTGTTCCTGTTGGTAGGATGGGAGGGAACGGCTGTATGACAGTGAGGTGCCACAGAAACACTAACCTAAACCAAATATGCTATATGCCTTTTTAATTCCTCTCTCTTCCTTTGTTTGCCAGCTAACGTGATGGTATGGGAGCCTACGAACATGGCAATAATCAGATATTATATCTTATAGTAAATACTGGTAACTGGAGCTTATTTTTTCATACTTTTTCAAAATTTAAAATAAATATATGGTGCTTCATACTTTTATATTATCATTAAAGTGGGATGTGAATGATAAGATGAAAGTTACTTGGCTAGATGTTTAATTTTAAATATTAAGCTGCAATTCGGCTGGAGTAAGTCAAAGTAGCTCCATTGACTTCAAAATGCAATTAAAGTTTTATGACTTGTTCACCGGGCTGTCCCTTTTTACATTCGGGCCTGATGATGCAAAGTGCAGAGAACTGTACTCAGGGAAGTCAACTCCCATTGAAGCTATCTGTGTAGGGCATCTTGCAGCACCAAACCCTTAACAGTGAGCTTCTGTGGTATCTCTACACTGCAGCCGGGATAAAAGGAATAGTGTAGACATTTCAGCTCCAGCAGAGATTCAGGCTAGCCACCTAAGCTCAGACTCAGAGGTCAGGTGGGCTTGATAGCCCGAACAGTAACATCTACTTCTATTTTTAGCTCGCTAGCTCAAGCACCACTGGCACAAGTCTGTCCCCCCGGGCTGGAAGGCTTACTCCCAGCTGCAGTGTAGAATATATTGTGTGCGGCAACTGCCCACGTCTCATTGTTTTCTGCACACAAGCACACAGTAAATCTTGGGCTGCTCCAAAGCTTGGTCTTGACATCATGAGAGAGCAATCACACCACAAGAAATTAGAGCACATAGTGTAATGTGCAGCAAGCATGTGCGTGTAATTGAGAACTTGGGTCAGACCCATTCTCGGTGTAATACCAGAGTAGCTCTGCTGATGGCAACTCTGGTATAACTGAGATTGGAATCTGGCCTCTAATCTACTAAATTGGCATTGTTGCCCAAAAACGATTGAGCAAAACAGCAAAGGGCAACATAAACAATAGCCCAGAGAATGCATTCACGTGTGGTTTACCCCTCAGAGTCTCTTGTGTTCAGTTTATTATTCTCCCCAGAGGAGATTTTTTCATTTTGTTTTGTTAAAGCATTTCCTGTAAACCATCTTAAACAAATTACCTATAATCAAGGGGAATGTTTCTAATTAATTAAGTAATTATTGCAACCTTATGCTAGTATTTCAAATTACTTACAGCCGATAGGAGTTGTATTTAATGCAGATTCTAACAACTAATCAGAAATAAGTAAATTAAAATGTATATAAGTTTGTAGCCTTCTTTTCCTTTCTATTTTTGGAGGGGAAGGAATTCTGTTTTAACATTTAGATTATTCTTTATGAAATCAGTACATTCAGGAAACCAAAGAAGTTTGCATTAGGCTGAGGGAATGGAAAAAATGCTAACATTTCCTCTGCACTGTTTTTCAGTGCCCCACAAGAGATTCTAATGCATTGCTCCCTCTCAGCAAAGACCTTTCCATTTTGATACAATAATAATAATAGTAATTAAATGTTGCTCAGCTTTCCTGCTTACTGCTGATAATATGAAGATCACAAAACAAAAGTTCATCATTTTTCAGTATAAAACAGAGCTTATACCTTTATATGCCAGAGTTTATCATCCACAATAACTAAAGCATTTCATGGTCTGTACTTTTTTGTTTTAGCAACTTGATTCTAGTTCTTTGCACTCCATTATGGTCAAATTTTCTTGAAACTGGTGACAGAACAACCCACATTTTCAGTATATGTATGAAAATAAAAGTGAAAAATCAAACTCATGTATTTTAAATTGCTACAATTAATATAATTTGTTTCTGTTATAATCACCATAAACTAAAAATGCCTTTTCATTCATAGATTATAAGGCCAGAAGGGACCATTGTGATCATCTAGTCTGAACTCCTTTATTTAGGTACTCTCCTGCATTAAGACCCTGACTCCCAAGTACAATTCTGGTCCATTTATATTAGAAGACTACTGTTTCATATTTTGGCATTTTGCACACATTATGCAAGTTATGGTTTTCTTACAAATTGGTCTAAAAATTAAATATTCCTATTTGTATAGCATTTCCTAATGACAAGTCTTTATAAGGATCCTTCTACCGTAGATATAAGAACAAGAGATTGATTATTATTACAAGGTAATAGTGTTGATGTAATATACTTAGACATCTATAATGCATTTGACTAGATACTACACAACATTCCGATGAAAAATCTAGACTGATATAAAGTTAACATGGATTAAAAACTCGTTTAATTGATAGTCTCATATGTAACTGTAAATGGGGAATCATCATCTAGTGAGGTGATGATGGGGTCCTGCAAGGATTGGTTCTTTTCAGTGGGGTCCTGCAAGGATTGGTTCTTGGCCCTACTCTATTTAACATTTTTATCAATGACCTGGAAGAAAATATAAACCCATCACTGATTTTTTGTGTGCAGATGATTCAAAAATTGGGGAAGTAGAAAATAATGAAAAGGACAGGTCACTGATTTAGGGCGATCTGGATTGCTTGGTATACTGCGCAAAAATGAATATGCATTTTAATATGCCTAAATGTAAATGAAAAAAGATTTGGGGGTTGTGGTGGATAATCAGCTAAACATGAGCTTCCAGGGTGAGTTGTGGCCAAAAGAGCTAATGGTTTCTGGGATACATAAACGGGAATCTTGAATAGGACTAGAGAGATTGTTTTACTTCTCTATTGGGAACTGTTGTGACTGCTGCTGGAATACTGTGTTCAGTTTTGGTGCCCACAATTCAAGAAGGGTGTTGATAAATTGGAGCGGGTTCAGAGAAAAGCCATGAGAATCATTAAACTACTAGAAAACACACCTTATAGTGATAGACTGAAGGAGCTCAATCTGTTTAGCTTAACAAAGAGAAGGTTAAGGGGTGACTTGATTTCAGTCTATATTACCTACATGGGAACAAATATTTAATAATGGGCTCTTCAGTCTAGCAGAGAAAGGTATAGTATGACCTGATGGCTGAAAGTTGAAAGTAAACAAATTCAGACTGAAAATAAGTCTCAGTTTTTTTATGGTGAGAGTAATTAACCACTGGAACAATTTACCAAAGGTAGTGATGGATTCTCCCTTACTGACAATTTTTAAATTATGATTGGATTTTTTTTCCTAAAAGATCTGCTCCAGGAATTCTTTTGGGGATGTTCTATGGCTTGTGTTGTACAAGAGGTCAGACTAGATGATCACAATGGTCCCTTCTCTTGTAGAATCTAGGAACAGTACCTGCTTAAGAAGTGTGAAGTTCATATATGTCTGTTCACTCCTTGTATATTAGTCTGTTGTTACTATAGGGTGTATTTGACTACCACAATAATATCTTTGTGATCTCACTCAGTAGCAGAAATAATTGTTTAGAACAAGCTGAAAGATGGTGAATATGAAATTAAATCATATATTAGAGAACATACTGGCTAGTTTGGTTACATAGAAAAGATTCCCAATTGATTTTAAATAGTGTGGGAGTGGGAGTCAATATCATCCTGACAGGTTTCAGAGTAGCAGCCGTGTTAGTCTGTATTCGCAAAAAGAAAAGGAGTACCCGTGGCACCTTAGAGACTAACAAATTTATTAGAGCATAAGCTTTCGTGAGCTACAGCTCACTTCATCGGATGCATTAGATGAAGTGAGCTGTAGCTCACGAAAGCTTATGCTCTAATAAATTTGTTAGTCTCTAAGGTGCCACGGGTACTCCTTTTCTTTTTGCGAATATCATCCTGGCCACTAGAAAATAAGTAGGAAGTAGGAATATTTCTCTCTCTCAGTCCCAGGATTTTTAAAAATAAAATAACTCTCCCCTTGATATCCCCTTAGATTACTTAGCAGGAATGGGGGGAAATGTTTTATTATATAGAGGGTACCAAAATGTAAGTTTTGTTCACCTTTTTTCAAAATACTGTCTGAGTAAAACAATGTTAGAATGCTTCTGTTGCATCTACATTTTCTTCTTTCTCTGGTAATCTCTCTCTGTCCCCACTTCTTCCCACTTTCTCCATCCTATGTTCCGCTGGCTCTCTCTGTCTGTCTAGTAGGGAGAGCTACAGTCATCAAGTAATGCTGATCCCGGATGCCCTTTACACATGGTTTTACCTATAAAGGGAAACTGCCTAGGACAGTGTTAAGCAGATTTCACCGTGCTGCTAGCTCCATGTATCAGGAACTTCCTTACATGAGCCACACAGTAACTCAGGCTTCTGATGGGGCCAGTTGTACTGTAGTAGTCTGTAAATGATTTGGATGACTGGGGTGTTTATGTGTAGTGAGAGGCCAGGAATGAGTAGCAGGTTTCTCTGAATGCATATGTGTGGTGGGTCTGTGAGGCATTCTTGGCCTCCCACAAAACATAACATCCCAGCCATTGAAATCATTTACAGACTACCAGAGTCCATCAGTCAACAGAAGGTCTACCACACTTACATGCAGAAGGAAACACTACTATGCACTACTCTGTGGGAGACCTGTATTGAAATCCCATGTGAATTTGGGAGTGCCTATCGGCCTGACCCAGTGCCCACTGAAGTCAGTGGAAAGACTCATTAATTTCTATAGGCTTTGTCCCAGGCTCAGTTTTTAAAGATTTGGAGCACTGTTGAGATAACATTCATACCTCATGGGGAGAAGAAAGTGACTCTGCTGTGCCTCAGATTTATACCTTTTTTTTCAACCCTCGTCTTGTCTATTTTGATAATAAGAAACAGTCCTTGCTCCTAAAAAGCTTACAGTATGGTTTCACAGTGCCTAGCACAGTGGGACCCTGATTTTGGGTGCAGCCTGTATGCACTACCATAACACTTTTAATAATAGGTAATATCTGATACTAAGAATCCACCCAGAGACTCCTCAAATGTACAGTATACAATATTCTTCCACTTTTATTAAATGACCATGTCTGTAAACAACTGATTTTTGCCAATATTTTTGTACTAGTCACATACAAGAGGGAGAATTGGCTGTCAGTTCAAGCATAAGGTCACTTTATTGAACACAGGAAGATGAATGGACGGTAGCTCCTGGTATGATTGCTAGCACAGTTGGTGAAGCCAAATGCGTAGAGCTGAGGATAATAAATGGGGAACAAAAGCCCCAAACTCTGCTGACTCTCATTCCCTGTGTCTAAACCACAAAGAGTGGGCATTAGGAGACAGGACTTTACAAGACACTCCTTTATTGTTGTTGTGGAAGATGTGTTTTGTTTGCCATAGAACTGTTTTTTAAAGTAATTACTATAACAACGTTTTTACAAAAACTAGAGAGACGTGAAAAGAATGAGGGCAGGGAAGTCACGTAGACCTTGCCAGGATAAGCAGTATTGAAGCTTTGGGGTTGCACAATATTTTCTCTTGTATTACCATCAACTCCAGAAGCTTCCAAGAATCAGTAAATTGAATTATTGTCCTGCTTAGTTTTATTTTCTGCTACTTTGTAAACAGTCATTAAGTTCAAAAGTTGATGGCTTTCCCATTACTCATGACAGACAATACCTGTATGCACTGTAGTTAGTGTAAGATAAGTATCAAGTTATGATATAGTGAATAATGATCGAATGTTAGTTTAAAAGTGAAGAAGTACTCGATTGGACTGAAAGTTCATTGCCTGCAGTCTGTTTCCTGTGTACTATTTGTGTTGTGATCCAACTACATTGTACTTTGTATTTGAACCCAAATGCTACATTATTTTTTTGTTTATTATTTGAAAGGAAAACTAAAGATGTTAAGTGATAATTTTCTTCTCTCTTTAAATTATCTGCTTAAATATCTTCTTATTGAGGTAAACAATTGCATTGGTATTATGTCTGAAATGTCATTTCTCAGTAGGATCTTTGGCAAGTGGCTTCAATAAAAATGTAGCATGGAAGCATCTTAAGGAGAGGTAGGCCATCAGATTGGATCAGTGGTTCTCAAACTGTGGGTTGGGACTCCAAAATGAGTTGCAACCCCATTTTAATGGGGTCTTCAGGGCCAGCATTAGACTTACTGGGACCCAGGGCTGAAGCTGAAGCCCGAGCTACAATCCTACTTGGGACTCAGGCTGCGGCCCCCCTCCCCAACTCAGGGCGGCTGGGCTTGAGCTGCAGCCCCCTCCCCTCCTGGGATCATGTAGTAACTTTGTTATCAGAAGGGGGTTGCGATGCAATGAAATTTGAGAACTTCTGTCATATTAAAAGGTCTGTGGTTTTAAGAGGCAAGGAGGATACCTGCACAGGTATTTTCCCCTGGGGATAGCAGGTTTATGGGTGTCAAATACATTTCTCAAGCTATGCTTTAAATTAAGCTAGTTAATATTCATATGAAATATATGCATATCAAGCAGTTTTCCAGTTAAAAAAAAAGTCCTAAACATGTTAAAGTATGTGAATAAACAGGAGAATGTCAATAAATTTTATAATATCTTCCCAGTTTCTTAAATAAATAGACACGGGGGAAATATCTCATTGCACGTTCCAAACACTGCTTTTAACTCCGCTCCTGTATCCCTTACCAGCCTCATCCTGTAGACCGGAAAACTGCTTAAACCTAACAACTCTACCTCATGTACATTATGAATGTGAATGACAATCATATGATACTACTATGTTTGGAATTTTTTACTATTTAATAATGGACAGAAAGTGGATATTTTATTTTGGAATCAAAGTTTTGTTATATGGATTTATTATTTATAAAGTTAGTAATGTTTTAAGTACTTTCGTTTCAATGTACTAAAAAATAAAGAGGTAAAAGTTTTGTTCTTGGCATATCCATTTCAACAATAAAAAAATCCTTAACGGCCAAGAAAAGGGTTTATATAAGAGACTCACTTAAATCAACTGGATGAAATGTGTAGGACAAATGCAGATTAAGGTTTCCTGGGCCCTGGGCTGGTGCAAGTGGTGCACTCCCCACCCCTTCTGCCTGCAGCCCTGCCCCCATTTTGCCCCTTCCGCCTGTGGCCCTGCACAAAGCCCCATCCCTTTCTGCCCCTTCCCTGGGGCTGATTCTCTTCCACCCAGGATCTCTCTCTCACTGCAGCACTGCAACCCCTTTTTCTCCTTCCTGTCCCCACCCCGCCACTGCGGCCCCAAGGCCAGAGAGGCTCTTTCCCCACACCACAGCTCTGAGGCCGCAGCAGGGAGTGAGAGGTCTTCCAGTCCCAGTGCTGCACAGGGATCCAGGTACTGGGGTTTCCTCTGCCACACCCTGCAGTTCTGCAGGGGACCAGGGTTGGGGTACTGGGGCTTCTCCCTCCCCACCCGCTAGGCACTTCTGCCAGAGGGTGGGTCCGGCATAGGGGCTTGCCCTGCCACCCCGCGGCTTCTGCCGGGAATAGGGGCAGGGGTCACTGAGGGGAGGGGCTTGCCCTGCAGCTTCTGCCAGAGGTGGGGTCCCTGTCCTGTAGCTTCTACTGGGGACAGGCTCGGGGACTACTGGGCAGGGACTTCCCCCATCCTGAGGCTGCTGACAGGATAGGGGGCTGCTGGGGATGGAGGACCACTCTGGGGGAACTTCCCCCATCTGGCAGCTGCTGCTGCTGAGCAGGGTCAGGGCGAGGGGGGCTTCCTTGCCCCACTGGCCAGGTCTCCGGCCTTCTAGCAGTGGCAGATTTTTTCCGGTAGGCCCCCCTGTTGCCTGGGGCCCCTGGGCACAGGCCCCGTTGTCCCAGTAACTAATCTATGAGTAGACAGTGGATAAGACAAGATGTTTTTGGGTCATGCCAGATGAGCCTGGGGAAATTTAAACATATTAATTCATAAAGGTATTTCTGCTATGAATCAGACTTTGAAGGCTGTTGTTAAGTAAAAGAACTAGTCTTGCTTAATCTATAAGCATTGAGTGAGTAGGATACTACAGTACATTTTATCCTCTAAAAGTACTGAACTGAACAGTAGGTGGGCAATAATGTGAGATAACTGTTGAGGGCTGCATACGAGATCTCTATAGAGCATTTTGTTCTTACATCCTATTCTCTGCCATGGTTTACATTGCATCTAAACTTCTCAAGTAACTAGCCATGTGAAGCCCTTGCTCTACTTGATTATTTAGCTTTCTGCAACCAGTAATGAGATTTTTGAAAGATTCAGTACTGGACCACTGAATACAAAGGATGCTTGGGGGCCTGTGTGTAGGATGGGAGTAGGGTAGTAGATTAGCTTGATCCTGACATCCTTATTGAGGCCTCCCTGGATGCACTACCCATTTTATACAGCACTAATTCCAAGAATAACATTGCAAGTATCCAAAACTTGGGAGTTCTCCAGGTATACCTGTGGGGTTTCATATGTTCACTTACTAGATCCTCTCTAAATTAGGAGGGCTCTTAAACTTTTCATTTTTTGTATTCTGAATTCTAGTTTGTGTTCTGTGTAAACAATGATGGATTCCAAATTAACTGTAGCCACTTGGGAAAAAGTGAGGTATCATTAAGGCTCAATGCAAATATCAACTCAGTAAACACCAATGGACTGAAAAGCAATAAAATCATCAGGCTACACTGAGGAAAAGATAGAACAGAACACTGAAAATATAACATTACCATTAATACCATAACATTATCATTCCTTCACTTAGGAAAGAACAATCAGTTGCACACATACAAAATGGGAAATGAGTGCCTAGGAAGGAGTACTGCAGAAAGGGATCTGTGGGTCATAGTGGATTACAAGCTAAATATGAGTCAACTGTGTAACACTGTTGAAAAAAAAGCAAACATCATTCTGGGATGTAATAGCACAAGTGTTGTAAGCAAGATACAAGAAGTAATTCTTCCACTCTACTCCATGCTGATTAGGCCTCAACTGGAGTATTGTATTCAGTTCTGGGCACCACATTTTAGGAAAGATATGGACAAATTGGAGAAAGTCCAGAGAAGAGCAACAAAAATGATTAAAGGACTAGAAAACACAATCTGGAAGGGAAGATTTAAAAAATTGTGTTTGTTTAGTCTGGAGAAGAGAAGACTGAGAGGGGACATGGTAACAGTTTTTAATTATATAATACAAATACAAGGAGGAGGGAGAAAAAATGTTCTCATTAACCTTTGATGGGAGAAGAAGCAATGGGCTTAAATTGCAACAAGGGTGGTTTAGGTTGGACATGAGGAAAATCTTCCTAACTGTCAGGGTGGTTAAACACTGGAATAAATTGCCTAGGAGGTTGTGGAATCTCCATCATTGGAGATTTTTAAGAGCAGGCTAGCCTGGTCTAGATAACACTTAGTCCTGCCATGAGTGCAGGGGACTGGACTAGATGACCTCTCGAGGTCCCTTCCAGTCCTATGATTCCACAAGTCAATGTTATGAATACCATATTCAGGGTTGGCTTCCAAAAAGTTAACCATTGTAAATATAAAAAAGATATAGCAGAAATAGAAAAGGCCCAGGGAAGAGCAATAGAAAGGAATATTCCTGGAGATACCATGACAGTCAGATACCACAGTACTGTATCTTCATGTGCAAGCTAGTTTTGAGTTTTGGAAAAGAATACTGTGTTGTTGTTAGTTTTGAGCTATTTGAGTTTCTATATAGAGACAGCTTTAGGAAAGTGGGAGCTGTGCAAACAGCAGGAGAGTTTTTTCTGCCTTTGGCTCTGATTAGAGTCTATTCTTGAGGCAGAGTTTGTCCGTGGTGTCGGTCTAAAATTCTGGGAAGAAAATATTGTTCTGCATGCTGTTTGACCATCTCATTACAGAACTGGTATAGGTGTGTAAATAAAACAAGTTATATTAGAATATACCCAGACTTATCACTGAGCATTACATATTCTTGTAATGCATCTGCTGCTGGTCACTGTCAAAGAAAGGATACCAGACTGGATGGAATGATGGTCTGAATGATGCTCAGATGTTCCCGTAGTTCTCAAAGATTGATTTTAAAAAGAAATTGTGAGGCTAAACATATTAAAAAGGAACCAACAGATTTCCTTAACTGTGTTCCAGCTTAGGTTATTAAGAGTGAAATAATTTTAAAAATCAATATTACTTTTAATTATTTATGCTGTGTATGTTTTGTATTTCTTTCCTCCTACACAAAGAAAAATAGACTACTTCATTTCTAATCAGGTTCTTGTTTCAGCTTCCTCTACACAGCACACTGCTGCAGTGTGCAGGTTGCAAATACCCCAGAGGATTTTCTTTTTCAAATCTTTCCCTTGGAATTTTAAAATATCATAAAAATCACTAAGTTGGCTGTACATTTGGTAAAAGCTTTTATTAAAGCTAATTTTTCAGTCAAATTGGATCTCAAAATGACACTTTAAGTCCCTTGCTTTAAAATAGTGGAAGCTAAATTTTCCTCTCTTGCTTCCTTTCATGTTCAAAAACTGAAATAATTCATTGCAACAAAGGAATGTGTATAGAATCCAGTAACCAACAGAGGATGTGGAAAGATTTATTACGAGAAACATTAAGAGCATTCCTGGCCAGGTGTATATTTTTTTCTCCTTTAAAAAAAAAATACAACTTTGGCCAACTTCAGATATGGCTGGAAGCCTATTTAGAAAACGTAATGTCTGTAATTGTGAAACCCTTCTCCACACTGCAGCCACAAACTAAACAAAAGTGGAGACTGGAGGTTGTTCCTGCTGAATTTCAAAAAGTGTGTTACTAAATCTTGAAAACAATTAAAATGTTTTTATCACCCTATGGGCCTGATTCCCCATCCGTTGCACCTTGTGCCGTCATTTACACCTGTGCAACATGGGCTAAAACCAGAATGGCATCTTCTGACAGCCACTTTGCACAAGTGTGTAAACATCTACACAAGATGAAAGACAATGCAGAATTAGGCCCCTCATGGGGCCCAATTCTGCACTCCTTGTTTATCCCATGCGCTAATTGGGAGTTTTGTCTGAATAAGAAATACAGGATTTAACCATAAGTGAACATTAAAAACATCTGTGTTGATTGTTATTTTTAACTCAGAGAATTTTGCAGGCTACTAGTAAATAACATTGACTAATCCTCCTAGGTATCAAAAATACGTGAAATGGTTACTATATCTAGGAATTACCATGTTTTCTCTGGTTTCAGAGTAGCAGCCGTGTTAGTCTGTATTCGCAAAAAGAAAAGGAGTACTTGTGGCACCTTAGAGACTAACAAATTTATTAGAGCATAAGCTTTCGTGAGCTACAGCTCACTTCATCGGATTCATGTTTTCTCTGTATACATGATAACTGTTTCCAAAAATGGAATTTTAGGGCAAAATTCTAGTCTGACCCAATCATTCATATTTCCAAACTATCAACTAAAGGCTCATGTGACTTACCTGGGATGAGCCAATGTGCAACAGAATAGCTCTGCTTTATTCCCTTATCTTAAAACTAGGGCTGTTGATTAATCACAGTTATCTCACGTGATTAACTCAAAAAAATTAATCACGATTTAAAAAATTAATCACGATTAACTTTTAAACAATATAATACCAATTGAAATTAATTAAATATTTTGAATGTTTTTCTACATTTTCAAATATATTGATTTCAATTACAACACAGGATACAAAATATACAATGCTCACTCATATTGTTATTTTGGATTACAAATATTTGCACTGTAAAAATAAACAAAAGAAATAGTATTTTTCAATTCATCTCATACAGGTTCTGTAGTGCAATCTCTTTATCATGAAAGTGCAACTTACAAATGTAGATTGTTTTTTGTTGCATAAACTGCACTCAAAAAACAAAAGAATGTAAAACTTTAGAGCCTGCAAGTCCACTCAATCTTACTTCTTGTTCAGTCAATTGCTAAGACAAATTAGTTTGTTTACATTTACAGGAGGTAAATGCTACCGTTTCTTATTTACAACATCACCTGAAAGTGAGAACAGGCATTTGCATGGTACTTTTGTAGCCAGCATTGCAAGGTATTTACGTGCCAGATATGCTAAACATTCGCGTACCCCTTGCTTCGGCCATCATTCCAGAGGACGTGGTTCCATGCTGACGATGCTCGTTAAAAAAATGTGTTAATTAAATTTGTGACTGAACTTCTTGGGGGAGAATTGTATGTTTCCTGCTCCGTTTTACCCACATTTTGCCATATATTTCATGTTATAGCAATCTTGGATGATGACCCAGCACATGTTGTTCATTTTAAGAACGCTTTCACTGCAGATTTGACAAAATGCAAAGAAGGTACCAGTGTGAGATTTCTAAAGATAGCTACAGCATTTGACCCATAGTTTAAGAATCAGAAGTGCCTTCCAAAATCTGAGTGAGATGAGGTATGGAGCATGCTTTCAGAAGTCTTAAAAGAGCAACACTCCCATGCGGAAACTACAGAATTGAACCTCCAAAAAGGAAAATCAGCCCTCTGCTGGTGGCATCTGACTCAGATGATGAAAATGAATATGTGTTTTGCTTCACTGCTTTGGATCGTTATCAAGTAGAACCCATCATCGTAATGGATGCATGTCCTTTGGAATGGTGGTTGAAGCATGAAGGAACATATGAATTTTAGCGCATTTGGCATCTAAATATCTTGTGGCACCGGCTCCATCAGTGCCATGCAAACACCTATTGTCACTTTCAGGTGACATTGTAAACAAGAAGAGGGTAGCATTATCTCCTGCAAATGTAAACAAACTTGTTTGAGCAATCGGCTGAACAGGAAGTAGGCCTAAGTAGACGTGTAGGCTCTAAAGTTTTACATTGTTTTATTTTTGAGTGGTTATTTTTTTTGTACATAATTCTACATGTGTAAGTTCAGCTTTCATGATAAAGAGATTGCACTATATTATTTGTATTAGATTAATTGAAAAATACTATTTCTTTGTTTTTTTTCTTGTGCAAATATTTGTAATAAAAATAATGGTATAAAGTGAGCACTATACACTTTGTATTCTGTGTGGTAATTGAACTCAATATATCTGAAAATGTAGAAAACATCGAAAATATTCAAAAATGGTATTCTATTGTTGTTTAACAGTGCAATTAATTGTGATTAATTTTTTTAGTCATGTGATTAATCATGATTAATTTTTTTAATCGCTTGACAGCCCTACTTAAAACTAAAACCCCCAGTACTCCTTCTCTAACTTCAGTCTTCTATTTAAACCCTCTCTTCTAGTTCTTCCAACTTCCCTTTCTGCCCTGGTTCTCATCATTTTCTTAAAAATGAACATAAGACAGTGAACTTCTCCAATGCCTCCCTGCCCAATATCCATTTTCCTTTCACTCCCAGTTAGACTTCAAGGCCTCTTACTCTTAACTTCTAACTCCTGTACTTGTATACTTATTCTGCCTTCCCCCATGCAGTAGCCCCTCTGCTTAAAAAGCCAGCAATTGAGTCAGTCTTCACCTTTATATCATTTCCCTTTATCCATTAACCCAGGTTTCTTGAACATGCCATCTATAATCATTGGCTCAGCATCTTCTTTTCTGATTCCGCTTTAGAAATCTGACTTTTGTTCCACTGCTGCACACAAGGCTGGGTTTAGGGGCAGGCAACCCAGGTGACTGCCTGGGGTGCTGGGCTTGGGTGGCACCAGGCTCAGGATGCTGTTTTTGTTTTCAGCAACAAAAGGGAAAATAGAACGTTAGTAACAAAAGGGAAAATATAAGTAACGTGTTCAGGTATTCTGTATATGGATTCATTTTTCACTAACAGTTTTTTTTATTTGCATGGCATATATGGCATGAATAAATACAGATTTACAGATCCTAGCATGCAAATTTATTGCCTTGTATGACAGGGATAAATCATGCATGCAAATCGTAAATAAAAGTCATGAAATGGACTACAAATCCAATAAAAATAAGATATTCAAAAGTTTAATAAATGGAGGGGTGGCGCTGAACACGCTCCTCACCTGGGGCGCCATTTGGTCTAGGGCTAGTCTTGGCTGCATGCATATTACTCCCACCAATGACTTACTGCTGGCTACATCTATTGACATCTAATCAGTGTGCAGGTGGAGATACTAATTGTCCATACAGATTTGACTTTTTATCTGCATATAATTAGGAAAATTTGGAAGCCAGATTGAATTCCCTTTGAAAAACTGATCTCCACTGCCTGTTAAGGAGCATCATATGGTACTAGAGTGCCAGTAATGTTGTACCATCCCTTATTGGCCTTTATACTTGCCTAGCAAGAACAGACTAACTTCTTTGATTGTTTGAACCAAGATAGGCTCAAATCACTAAGGTCCCAATGTTTAAATCTCATTGAAGTCACATGTTTCAGTGCTTTACTGAATAGGACTGGATTTAAGCATATGCTTAAAGTTAAGTATGTGCTTAAATGCTTTGTTTAGTTTGGACCTTAATTTGGATCCAGATTTTCCAAACCCTAAAATGTGAGAGTGTTAGGATTCTGGGTTTTGCTTCTGCCTGGGAAGCTGCTTATGGAATTTGAAGTTGTATTCACTTTCAAACACAAGTTGGGGAGAGGGAATCTGGAAAAAAGGTTTCATTTTGGATCATCTCTTAATTGAGGCAATCTCATGTTATTAACCTGAAACAATTAAAATACATTCCATTACCATTTGTTTACATTCTATTTCTGTCTACAAATTTTTTTTATGGCATAGATTGAAGAACTGACATTAGTATGACATTTTCTTTTATAAACAATCAACATTTTTGGAAGGTTTTTGTACTGGTAAATGCAACACATTTTGAATTTGTGTCAGAAGTCATAAACTGATAGTGCATATTTTTAAAAGAGTGTTAAGTGCGATTAACTTTTTTCATAATTGCTCACAGGCTATTCCTTTTTTCTTTCAGGATGATCCCAAGCTTCAGGAGACAATAAATTCTGCTGCTGCCATTATCTCTGCATTAATAAAGGACAGAAACCCGGAGCTGATTGGCCAGCTGTTGGTAGCATAAATAACTAAATCATTTGTAGCTAACAGAAGTATTTCTTTTTCATCATGTGTTTACCAGTGTTCTTGAAACATTTTACTCTGTGATAAAACCACTAGACTTACAAAGTTTGCTATTAGGATATTTTATCAACATAAAATGTAAGTCTGATCTTGTGTTGAGATGCAAGTGTAAATGAAATAGAAGATGTTGTGAGGTGCACCAGGTATTATACTTTGAAGTGTTTATATTGAAGCATTATATGTGAGGTACTAATCATTTCAAAAACTACAACTGAGAGGTGCTATTTAGTCTTTCATGTCCAAAGCACTTGATCTAAGCACAAATTTCTTTTCAACCAGATAACATATATGATATTAAAGCACAACTGGTGCTCTTTAATACAAAACATAGTCCCTTTGACTTTAATGAAAGTATTCTGGTAGTGTTTTCAGGATCTGGTCCTCATTCCCCAGAGAATGAAGATTAAATTTTAAAAATACATTTGTGCATACCGTATGAGATGTAATAGCCTATCCGGGGAGTGCAGAATTAGGCATTCATTGTGGTGGGAACTAATTCTTTTTAAAGCTTGAAACGTTATCAGTTCTAATGGTAGTGGAGAAATAAGACAGAAGAAAGACTCTCTTCTTCAGTAATTGAGCTACCTCTTTAGTTTTTGTGTCACTCTGATTTTCTGTTTGATATATGTGTTTGTTAGACCATCATCTGGAAGACAGTATCATAATTGCTAATGCATGGAGGGTGTTTTGACATTTAAATGAAAATGGCTTAGGGAGGAAGGTAGAATAAGAAGTTTTCACTTATCTGCGTTGAATATTTTCAAGTGTTCTACTAGGTTAAAATATACAGTTCTCTACTGCCTCTGGCAGCATGTAACCCCCTGCAGTCTTAATGTTTCTTTGGTACTGTGTTTCCCCAATTTGTGAATAGGTTAGATTACATTCTTAGGAACTCTTGTTGACTTCATTGTAATTGGAACAAGAACTTTGTGAAATATTCAGCGCATAAGTAGCTATCCCACATGTCCTCCCAGGAACCTCCCACCATCTCCAGGTTTAGAGATGGCTCCTATTCCAAGGGGAAATTTCCCCTTGAAACCAGCCATGCAATGCATTTTGCTGCTGACTTGTCACTGCAATCTTCCCAGGGATGAAGTCTGTCAGCATGAAAATTGGGCCTTGGCATAATGCTGGAGAATGCACAGTTACATGCACTGCACCTCTGAGGTCATAGAAGGGGGAAGATTGTTCCCTGGCTTACGGGCATATGGGGAATTTTTTCAAGGGTCTCAGCCAGAAAAAGGAGACAGGAGACCCCGTTGTGTCAAAGATTTCCCTGTCTCAGTGGCATTCAGGTGGGAAGAGTAGTGATCTCCCCTTCTCTATTAGGCAAACCTCACAAAATTCCTGTGAAGAGGAGGACCCCCAATTTTGATAAAAAAAAGAGCCCTCCCAAACCTCCATCACTGACTGCTGGATGTCTCCCTTCCCCAGCGCAAAAGTCCATTGAAAGATAGCCAACACGGTTGTTTGCAAAAAATAAAACAATCCCTGCCTGCTACCCTTCTTCCTCTCTCCCTGCGGATTCCCAGCTATGCCAGATAAGGAGCCTAATGCAGTCTTAAGGCTGTAATAAATTCAACTGCCTGCATGGCCCCCTGTGAGTGGGAGAAGGTTTGGTCGAGAAGAGGATGCAGTCTTGCATGGGGAAGGTGGATGTTCAATACAATCTTCATGTCTCAGCAGGTAAAATCTTCATACTTCTTTCTGCTCACCTGCTAGATGTGCACTCCTGACCATGGAGCATGGGTTGATGGTTGGTTATTTTGCCCTTGCAATAAACCTGGTGCAAGAGAAGATTGGCCTAATGTGAAGTCCCAAGCACAGTATTCTGAGGCTTAGGTGCTCCGGAAGATCTCATCTGGTGCATTAGATAAGGTCTTATAAGAATCTGAATCTACTTTGGGTTCGCTCTGCTAATGAGTACTCTTAGACACCGGATGAACTACCTGTGTCTCTGCTTTAAAATCCTGCTAAGAAACTGATGTTGATCCAAATTTTCCTCTATTACAAGATACAACAAATAGTTATGACTGCCTGTTTTTCATCCAGAGCAGACATTTTCATTAAATACAGAAACCTGTATAAAAGAGCTATAAGCTTCTCATGCAGTCAGTATAAGCTGTTTTTTCCTTTGCTCCTCTTCCCTCTCTATAATTATCACAAATGAATCATTTGTCCTTTGACATTATACAACAAATACATTTGTGTTAGCACCATATATGGCTATAGAATACCTATACAGTTTAGTTAGACAAATGAGAAACTTGAGAGTTTGCATTATTTGCATTTACTTATGAATAAGCTTTTCAAATTCACTTTTATCTGACACTAATAGATTGAGTTTGATGCAGTAATTCATCTCTCAGGCTTGCAAAAGATGTGATGTAAGTTATTAATTGGATTTCAAACACCTAGATTATTAGTGTCTTCTTATTTTGCTGCTGCTTCACTGCTATAATATGTAGAAAGGCTCTAACACAAAATATATGATGCGTTTCCCCAGGACTGACAAGCAAGCAAAAAAAAAATCCTTTGTTTTACATCTACAGTAATTATAGCCACTGTACTTAAATTCAAGCATTGTAGTAAGCAAACTGATTTATCATAAAATTGTCAGTTATGTCAATTTCACTTATATTGAGTTGTAATTTTTACCTAATTATTTATTTTGAACAGGTTTTGATACAACTGAAAATTTCTCATGCAATAAACTTGTATAATGAAAAATGATTTTCTATGGGCTATCTGGGAGCAGCATTTGAAAAGAAAATAAACAATGTAAATTAAGTTTCAGGTTCTCAGTATATTTTTAATGTTTATTTAAATTGAAATGCAGGATAAAATAACAGTTTCCTTGATGTGCTATTAATATATCATTGCTGTTGTTTCTCTTTAAACAATCCATAAACAGCCAGTAAACTAGCATGGAGAAAGTAAAAATTACAAAAGCAAAGCTATTGAGACATGGTAAAATAATAAGCTTCTGTAGGAATGAATGAAACAAAATAGAATTAATGATATTTGAGTGTCCCAACCAAATCTAAGTGATGCCTTTTTCATTAATGTTAATATCTAAAGTATGAATAAATAGGTAAGGTGAAAATAAGAAACTGGTTGATTGTTTTTTATCTACGTACAGCAGCTCACAAATGGTTATACAAATGAAAAAATTGGCATATGTATACATGCTGTTTGAGTTTAACTAGTAATCAGTCACAAGCCATATTGCTTTGAATATCTAGACAGAGATAATACACTAACCAGATTCAGCCACTCCTACTCACCTTACCCCTCAAGTAATAACCAATAATATTTCTTGAGTAAAATGCTATTTAATGTGAATAAGGGTTTCAGAATCTGACCCTAGTAATTATTATAATGATTGCAAAGTTGACGGAATAATTGTAATATATATACCTGTACAGAGAATCAAACCTGCTTGTCACAATTGAAAATAAAGTAAAAACTTGAAGTCTGCTAGGTCATGGATAGAAAAATTTCTACCCTGATCGTCATTATATTTCCAGGCAATCTGACTTGAAAATTACATTTGGTTGTTTCACTGAAAAAAATTACATGAATGAAAAGCACAGAAGGCAACATAATAAAGAAACATCCAGGTAGGGGATGGAATTCTAGCCCTGTTGAAATCAATGGCAAAACTCTCATTTTGGCCTCAGGGGCCAGGATTTCACCCATGAAGGTTGCGGCTGACCCTTTCAGTATAATGGACTGAACAACAAAACTCTGTATCCAAAGCCTTTAAGTTATAGCCACATGAAAATAGACTTTTTGGTGCTTATCCAAACAGAAGCTTCAAAAATCATTTGAGGTTCCCTGTTGCTAATTAGTGCTCTCCTATTGTGTGTCACCTCTTACTGAAAATTGTTTTTTTAAAACAAGTGATTTGAAAAATTCACATCATATTTTATCTGTGATTAAGGATGCTTTGAATTAGAAGTGGAAGGCGCTGAATCTAGATGGATTGAACACACATTTAAATGAAAAGAAAAGGAGTACCCGTGGCACCTTAGAGACTAACAAATTTATTAGAGCATAAGCTTTCGTGAGCTACAGCTCACTTCATCGGATGCATTTGGTGGAAAAAGCAGAGGAGAGATTTATATACACACACACACACACACAGAGAGAACATGAAACAATGGGTTTATCATACACACTGTAAGGAGAGTGATCACTTAAGATAAGCCATCACCAGCAGCAGGGGGGGAGGGGGGAAGGAGGAAAACCTTTCATGGTGACAAGCAAGGTAGGCTAATTCCAGCAGTTAACAAGAATATCAGAGGAACAGTGGGGGGTGGGGTGGGAGGGAGAAATACCATGGGGAAATAGTTTTACTTTGTGTAATGACTCATCCATTCCCAGTCTCTATTCAAGCCTAAGTTAATTGTATCCAGTTTGCAAATTAATTCCAATTCAGCAGCATCTGATGAAGTGAGCTGTAGCTCACGAAAGCTTATGCTCTAATAAATTTGTTAGTCTCTAAGGTGCCACCGGTACTCCTTTTCTTTTTGCGAATACAGACTAACATGGCTGCTACTCTGAAATCGTTGGAGTCTGTTTTTGAAGCTTTTTTGTTGAAGGATAGCCACTCTTAGGTCTGTGATCGAGTGACCAGAGAGATTGAAGTGTTCTCCAACTGGTTTTTGAATGTTATAATTCTTGACGTCTGATTTGTGTCCATTCATTCTTTTATGTAGAGACTGTCCAGTTTGGCCAATGTACATGGCAGAGGGGCATTGCTGGCGCATGATGGCATATATCACATTGGTAGATGCGCAGGTGAACGAGCCTCTGATAGTGTGGCTGATGTGATTAGGCCCTATGATGGTATCCCCTGAATAGATATGTGGACAGAGTTGGCAACGGGCTTTGTTGCAAGGATCGGTTCCTGGGTTAGTGGTTCTGTTGTGTGGTGTGTGGTTGCTGGTGAGTATTTGCTTCAGATTGGGGGGCTGTCTGTAAGCAAGGACTGGTCTGTCTCCCAAGATCTGAGAGAGCGATGGCTCGTTCTTCAGGATAGGTTGTAGATCCTTGATGATGCGTTGGAGAGGTTTTAGTTGGGGGCTGAAGGTGATGGCTAGTGGCGTTCTGTTATTTTCTTTGTTGGGCCTGTCCTGTTGTAGGTGACTTCTGGGTACTCTTCTGGCTCTGTCAATCTGTTTCTTCACTTCAGCAGGTGGGTATTGTAGTTGTAGGAATGCATGATAGAGATCTTGTAGGTGTTTGTCTCTGTCTGAGGGGTTGGAGCAAATGCGGTTATATCGTAGCGCTTGGCTGTAGACAATGGATCGAGTGGTATGATCTGGATGAAAGCTAGAGGCATGTAGGTAGGAATAGCGGTCAGTAGGTTTCCGATATAGGGTGGTGTTTATGTGACCATCGCTTATTAGCACCGTAGTGTCCAGGAAGTGGATCTCTTGTGTGGACTGGTCCAGGCTGAGGTTGATGGTGGGATGGAAATTGTTGAAATCATGGTGGAATTCCTCAAGAGCTTCTTTTCCATGGGTCCAGATGATGAAGATGTCATCAATGTAGCGCAAATAGAGTAGGGGCATTAGGGGACGAGAGCTGAGGAAGCGTTGTTCTAAGTCAGCCATAAAAATGTTGGCATACTGTGGGGCCATGCGGGTACCCATCGCAGTGCCGCTGATTTGAAGGTATACATTGTCCCCAAATGTGAAATAGTTATGGGTGAGGACAAAGTCACAAAGTTCAGCCACCAGGTTAGCCGTGACAGTATCGGGGATACTGTTCCTGACGGCTTGTAGTCCATCTTTGTGCGGAATGTTGGTGTAGAGGGCTTCTACATCCATAGTGGCTAGGATGGTGTTTTTAGGAAGATCACCAATGGACTGTAGTTTCCTCAGGAAGTCAGTGGTGTCTCGAAGATAGCTGTGAGTGCTGGTAACGAAGGGCCTGAGGAGGGAGTCTACATAGCCAGACAATCCTGCTGTCAGGGTGCCAATGCCTGAGATGATGGGGCGTCCAGGATTTCCAGGTTTATGGATCTTGGGTAGCAGATAGAATACCCCAGGTCGGGGCTCCAGGGGTGTGTCTGTGCGGATTTGTTCTTGTGCTTTTTCAGGGAGTTTCTTGAGCAAATGCTGTAGTTTCTTTTGGTAACTCTCAGTGGGATCAGAGGGTAATGGCTTGTAGAAAGTGGTGTTGGAGAGGTGCCTAGTAGCCTCTTGTTCATACTCGGACTGCTATTAACTGCTGGAATTAGCCTACCTTGCTTGTCACCATGAAAGGTTTTCCTCCTTTCCCACCCCCCCCCCCCGCTGCTGGTGATGGCTTATCTTAAGTGATCACTTTCCTTACAGTGTGTATGATAAACCCATTGTTTCATGTTCTCTCTCTCTCTCTGTGTGTGTGTGTGTGTGTGTGTGTGTATAAATCTCTCCTCTGCTTTTTCCACCAAATGCATCCGATGAAGTGAGCTGTAGCTCACGAAAGCTTATGCTCTAATAAATTTGTTAGTCTCTAAGGTGCCACGGGTACTCCTTTTCTTTTTGCGAATACAGACTAACACGGCTGCTACTCTGAAACCTGACATTTAAATGAGTGAATTTAAATGAATTCTATTGATAGATAAAACTTCCACTAAATTCAGTAGAGCCATGATTTGGCCCAGTGAAGGGGACAAACAGTTGTGAAACAAAATTTGTTGCAGAGATTCACGTAGGAGTTCAGAGTGATTTTGTTTGCTCATCCTTTTAAAGATACCTACCTGATTGTTCTATGCACTTTTTGACAAGGAAATCACTACCCCTAATCCCCATCTTATTTTTTTATAATGTGTTATTGGGATCTTTCCAACTTGGGAATTCAAATACAAGGTTCACTAAATGGAAGATTTTGTGTATGACTTGGTAGTGAAAGAATGCTATTCAAAGGCATTTCCTCTTGTTTGTCTCAAGAATCACTTATAAAAGCCACAATTAACTCTTTGACTGTTCGCTTAAACTTGGAGAGATGCTGAGACTTGTAAAAAGAAAGAATATTTAAGTGCCCCCCTTAGGGTAATTAGTTATGAAATGCTCAGATGTTGATATTTGCTGTGATGCAAAAGACTCCACTATAAAATCTGTTATTTAGATACTAGTCTTGGTACAGTAACTAGATAAGTCAGCAATGAGATATCCCAAAACAAAACTTGACTACTGGCCCATTCATTTGATCACTCAGGTTTTTTTTTACCTCGTGGTAAGTCCAAATTATGACATATTGTAGCTTTATTATTTAAAAAAAATTAACTTGCTCTTGCAACAGCTCAGTTAGATATGTAACTACCTGATTTTTAGGTGGTCAGTACGGTCCTTGTGCATGGATATCCATGTGGACAATATTGGAGCTGTGACTCCATCTTTAGGCTTGTAACTTACTATTATTTTTATTACCCCATGTCCTCAACCCCCACCTCAGCCCACTTGTTCTGTCCCTTAGAGTGTTAGCTCTTTGGGGCTGGGACTGTGATTTACTTTAAATTTGTACATTACCTCGCACAATAGGGCCTCAACCTTGTTGGCTTCTAGGCACTCCTACAATATGAATGTTAACGCTAATTAATAAATGATAATGTTTGTAAATTGATTTGGAGCCTGCAAAATGCAATTTCTGTACCAGTGCTGAGTCCAGAGTCCCTGTTTCACAAATAAGTTTATGGCAGTGTTGACTGTTTGATTACATATGCCGGCCTGAGGAGATGTGGCATTCCTTGACGCATTTATCCCCCACATGAATTAAACCATAGAACACAACTTTATTTTCTACATCATCTGTCACATACTTTCAGTATCAGAATGCTTCACAGAGTTAAATAACACTGTTACAGAGAGAAATAAATGCATAGGGAGAGAGAAATGAAGAGGCATAGATAGGAGCAAATGGCTATGAGCAAGAGGCAGTGAGACTGAGATATAGGAAAGCTCCTCCAGATGGCAGGAGCTACAGAGGAGAAGGTCTTTGGATGCTAATTCATGTCAAGTTTTTACAGTATAAAACAGTTTTTACAGTAGCTTAATATGCGAGGGATTATGGTTAATTACCTGTATCCGACTCAGTAGAGCCACAGGCGGCAGCTGTTTCCCCTTTCCTGGTAATTAATTTTATCTCTCTTAATTACTTGTTCCTTCTTCACATCACTTCATCTCTTCCTCTTTCATGGCACTTCCTCTTTCCTTCTATTTTATATCATCATATCTCAGCTCTGTCACATTTTGAATCTTATCTTTCCACACACCTCCCAGGGTCTGTTGGTGCAGGTGGGATCAAACCTGGGACCAATAGAGCTAAATGCATGAGCCTCTAGGGCATGAGCTAAAAGGCATAGGGCCCTTAGCTAAGGTTGTAGAGCAGACTCATTAATCTCTAAGTGGCCTTCGCGCCACTAGAGGGGACAGAATGCCACACCCAGGAGGTGTGTGGGTTACATTTATTTCCCCCTTCTCCCTCCTTTTGTCTTCTCCTCCTCCCCTGTCTCTCTTCTGTCTCTAACCTATTTGTCAATATCCTTCTTTTCCTCCCGGACAGTAATGGTCAAAGGAGACAATCCACTCCCTCCTCCCCAAAGCCAGACTGTGGGCTTGCACAAGAAAGCCTTCCTTGCCGGCCTGGATCAAGAACTAAGGCAGTCAATCTTCTGCTTCAAAGCTGGGATTGAGAGCGGCTGTCACTTCTATAGTTACAACCTGTGGTTCTACTGAGTTAGATGCAGGTAACTACCTGTAATTCCTCGTATATTAAGCTACTGTGAAAACTTGACATGAATTAGCATCCAAAGACCTTCTCCCCTTCCATTGTGCTCCATTGGTAGCTGAGCACATTTAAGCAATAGCTGCCTGAAGGGACAGACTTCCTACATGGATAGCTGCTAAGAGCAACACTGAGCCCCAAAAGTTAACTGAATAAAGCCTCAAGCTCCCTGTCACATGGAAATTGATCTCCTTCCAGGTCAGATAGGCCAAAATAAGCAAATTTGGGTGAATAAAGTCAGACAAATAAGCAGCCGGATTGCATGAGTCAGAAAGAACCCAGCTTGACTCTCAGAATTCAGGGACTGCTTCCAGGACTCTGGCGACTGGAAAAATGTTTGTGTATAAAAACAGCAGATTTGGAGTCACTGTGAGACAATAAATCAGTACCGTGTTAGTCCCTTTTTCACAGCAAAACTCCATCTAGGGCCTGATCCAAAACCCACTGAAATCACTGCTTCCTGGGTCCTTAAGTAGTATTGCATATACTCTCTCCTGCCATGTTTTGTTAACATTACACGTAACCACACTGCTTAGTTTAGGCTGTTTTCACTTATTCTATATTGTGAGGTGTGTGTGTATGCAGCACCCACATACTTCACCATTTGTTGGGGAGGACGCTTATAAATATATTTATATTTTTTGATGCAGACCTTCAGAATGGCTTCTGTGTGTAAGTAAAGAAGTAGTGAATTCATGTACATTTATTGAACTGGAGGATCTTGGCTACATGTGCAACATTTAAAACATAGGCACTGAAATTATCCATTCCCTGTGTATACTGAAATGAAAGTCTTCTGTGAAAATGATCTCTCTAAAAATGCTCAGAGTCTGAACTGTGTTCTAATATGGCGGGGGTGGATGGGGGGATGGAAAATGTCTGTAAACCATTTTGGGAGTGGTTGTTTAACACCAGATCAAAGAAGTTTTGTTATGATGTGTATTTAAACAAAAACTTCCAAATGCCTTGAGTGCTCAAAACAAAAGACAGTCTCTTATTGTTTAAAAAACATCAGCCTTCGTTGTTTCATCCCACGTATTTAATGTGTATCTTTGTGTAGGCAGCTACACAGAAACTGAAGGTGCAGGGTTTGTTCAAAGCTTCACAGTACTGGAGTACGATTACTTCCCACGCCAAAGAAGACAAAATACAGTGGCAGCAAAGCACCACCTAGTGGTGGTGCCTTATGAATTTGTAGCAAAAAAAGCCTTTCTCAAGTTGATCAGAAAGCCTGTACTACTGATGAATAGCTTGGCAGTGCAATGATTGCTCACTAGGACAACCTCACTAGGATTTTAAATCATCACCTTGATCTCAAATATCACTGATTCCCAATCTCTTTCCTAGCAACACAACTCAGTGACTAGTGAGAAATGGGGTACCTGTTCGAACAATGTGGCAAGACTGAAAATATACAGAAAGCATTTGGCTCCAGAGCTGTCAATCCAGCATCATTCACAGTTACTAAAATGTAAAAAGGAAAAGTACAATCATTAATGTAAACTATAGTTTACAGAGAGTGCTGGAAAATATGCTCATTAATATTATTAGCCCATTGGGTAGTGACAAGCTGTCAGACAGTTAATCAAACAGTCCATGTGGGTGGGCAAGGTAAATGCAATATCTATTGGCTAGGATACAATGGATAATCACAGCGGACATGTATAGTCTTTGAGCCAGTTTCTCTGCAGTTCCCAGGGTTTCATTCAGACTTTTTTCAGTTTCTGTCAGTACAGACCCCGAGTTTCATTTTTTTTCAGGCTTGAACAAACCGCCAAAACTTGGCCAAAGTTTTGCCTGAATGTGGGTTGAAACCATAGAGTTCTGCATGGTTTACAGCCAACAGCTTAAATAAGTATCATTTCTTGCAAAAATCTGCCTGGGCTTTCTTGAAACTGAGCCTGAGTTCACTGAAAGGTTTCTGAACTGCAGAGAGCCTTTAGAAACACAGCTTGCAATGCACAGTGCTCCATGCAGTGAAATGGTATTCCATGCTATTTAACACAAGAAACTGGTGATTTTCAAATTGACATTAAATGAGAAATCGATTCATATCAGTTGATATTAAATTAACACAATTGTACTTAATTGATGCAAAAAGTTTTGGTCTATGGGAGAAAAAAAATCTCCACAAGGGCAGATTTTCCACAAAGTGAGATATTTATTAGACTCAACTCTATGCAAAAAATTAATTTGAATTTTCTACCATGATTATCATTAAGAAATGACTGTTACGAATGTCATTGTGTAAATCTGGTGCTTTGTGTTCTTTGGAATCACATTTATCAGTGTGTGTGTTTTGTTTTGTTTTTTTCAAGAAAACACAGAAAACCAGATTGGATATTGTTCCTTGGAGGATCACTTGGAACTAATGTAGAATGTTAGGTAGACAGTACAAAAGAAATCAGTCTTATTTAAACTTTATTGTAGAAGCTGCTACACTTGAAAGAATGTTTTATAAGTAAGACACATAATAGTTCAGCAGCTCTTTCATGCCCTCTGCAGTTAAGTCTATTTCTTGTGTATGTGCAGTCAAATTAAGATCTGTTGTTTTTCCTGCTAATGCAATTTATCTAGGGTAAATACCAGTACATCAGGAGGGTAATGCTGTTGTGGCTTCTGTTACTCACACCCGCCACTGACAAGCAAATGCTACAGAGTAGAATAAGGTTGAACTGTACATAGTCTAATTCATAGAATTAGTTCAGAGCACTGAAATGCAAGCACATTATTGCATGTATTGTTTGATGGCATGACTAACTTTTCACAAGTTTGCACGTCACTTCACATGCAATTATCTGTGCACTGGTTAACATTCACTGCAGTATTCAAAGCTAAATGAAAATTGCAGATCTTGAATATAGATGACTGTCCAAACTGCTTTGAAATAAGTAGGGTTATGGGTAGAGCTGCTATTATAAATTTCATTTTACTAACAATCAGTTTTAAAAATGTGTGCCAGATTCAATTATTGCTGCTCACATTCACACAAATAAAAGTATCATTAAATTAATAATCTAAATTACTATAAATTGCTTGTGTATGAATTAAGAGGAAGTTCTTTAATCATTAATTTTAGAAGCTAAGCAAGGCTAAAGATTAAAAATAAGAATGGTCCCTTGGAAGTAGAATAATAAATGACAATAATGGGAATATGAAAATGATTTCAGGCCCTAATCCAGCAAAGATTTAAGTGTATATCTAACTAAAAGCATGGGAGCAGTCCATCTTGACTATTTGTTTGCTTTGCTGGATTAGACCACAGACTGTAAAATCTTGGAAATAGATTTTTCAGTATGTTTGTACAGTGCCAGAGATGGTAGCAGCATGCAGATCAGGCCAGGAAGAGGGTTCCAGGCATGTGGGACCACATAGTAGAAGGAGAGGGTCTCAAGTGTAAGGCACTGGATTGTGATTCAGGAGACTGGGGTTTAAATCTTGACTCTGTTACAGACTTTCTGTGTTACCTTCACAGGATACTTAGTCTTTGCCTCAGTTTCCCATCTGTACAATGGAAATAATAAAACTTTCTTTCTCATGCCCCTTGCCAATTTTGTCTGGCATGCTCTTTGAGAGCAGGCATGGTTTCTTACTATTGTGTGTGTACAGTGCCTGTTTCAGGGGTTGGCAACCTTCACCATGTGGAGCCATCAGAGTAATCCGCTGTAGGGCCATGAGACATTTTGTTTACATTGACTGTCTGCAGGAACAGCCCACCGCAGCTCCCAGGGGTCAAGAAAGACAAACTGCAGCCACTGGGAGCTGCAGGGGGCCGTGCCTGTGGATGGTCAATGTAAACTAAATGTCTTGCAGCCCGCTAGCAGATTACCCTGATGGGCCGCGTGCCAAAGGTTGCCGACCTCTGGCCTATTGTAATGAGGACACAAACTCTGTTGGGGACTCCAGGTGCTACATTATTACAAATAATTTTAAGATAAATAAAAATTGATGAATAATTATTAATTATTTTGCAGTATGGTAGCAGTAGAGGCCCTAACCAAGATCAGGGCTCCATTGTGCCAGGCACCGTCCAAACACAGAATAAGAGATTGTCTCTGTCCCAAAGAGCTTACACTCTAAATAGACATGAGAGGCACAGGGTGGAGGTGGAAACAGAACCATAGAGAAAGGCAATGACTTGACCAGAATCACAGAGCAAGTCAGTGACAGCACTGTGACCAGAACCTAGGTCTCCCAAATCAAAGTCCAGCACCTAGCCTACACTGTCTCCTTCTGTATGAATATTGGTTTGGTTTCTCTACAGGAGTCAACAAGGTGCAGTTTCTCTGTGATGAGGTGAGGAAGCATGATCTGGTATTTAAAGCACAGGATTGTGAACCAGGCGTCCTGGGCTCTCCTCCCAACTCTGCTAAAGATCAATTTTGTGACTCTTGGCAAGGTAGGGCTTCAATTTGGGCTTTAATAGGGACTGGGAGTGGCTGGCTCATTACAAAAGCAGCTTTGCCTCTCCTGGAATTGACACCTCCTCATCTATTATTGGGAGTGAACTACATCCACCCTGATCGAATTGCCCCTGTCAACACTGGTTCTCCACTTGTGAGGTAACTCCCTTCACTTCATGTGTGATTATATAATGCCTGCATCTGTAATTTTCACTCCATGCATCTGAAGAAGTGGGGTTTTACCCACGAAAGCTTATGCCCTAATAAATCTGTTAATAAATCTGTCTTTAAGGTGCCACCAGACTCCCTGTTGTTTTTTTGGCAAGGTAGGGTTTTTCTACACTGTGCCACAATGTGCACCAGAGGGGTGTCAATTGTATAGTGCTCGAACTGCCTTGTTAGACCCTGCTGCCACACTCTAAAAGGTTCCTTGGGCATGTTAACATAGTACTGTTTCAAATGGGACTATATCATCACTCAGTAGATACCTTTAGTATTATTTACAACATACCTCGGTGCAGAAAACAATTCAATAGTATATTGGAAACTCCTTGAATTCCTAGCTGAATCCCTTCTGGTATTGATTTTGCTTTTCAGTGATTGTAGAGAAAGTAGATGATATGACTCATATATCTGGAATATTAGCAGTGCTTGTAAATTGGTTGTTTTGTCAACATGTTAAAATTATCCAATGGTGTCTTTTACATGACTGTACAATGCAATAGGTTAGTGGAGGTATGTTCATAGTTGTGTTCTGCACTAAGAACATGAACTGAACTGAAAGGATAACACTCTTGGACAGGCCCACAATCATTCGTACTAACTCCATTGCTGTTGGCAAGTATATTTTCTTGAAAACATTCTTCAAAGAAAATAGACTTCCGATTTGTGCTGTATAAATATTTCTGACAATTGGATGTCTTGGTCAGAGCATATGGGGAAGCATAAGAGGTTAAAGCAGAAAAGTAGGCAGTAGCTAAATTGTGGAAGCCTTTGAAGACAATGGCAAAGAGCTGGCACATTGTGTGTGTAAAACAGCGTTGAACATTTTGTTCAAACCGATTTGTATGAATGTTAAGTTTACCACTCTGAAATGTGTCAAAAAGAAACCAGTAGTTGAGAAAACACAACAGATTAGAAACATACCATAATTTAAGGGATAAAGTTTCAGTATTTATCCAATAGTTAGCATGGATAGTCAGCAAACGCTGATTCACAGCACTCCCCCTCCCCCCATTATCTTTGCTCATCCATCTCCCCAGTTCTGGACTGGAACAATCCCTGCCATTTTGTGTATAACCCACACCCACTCAGGGTGGTATTCATTCCCCAGCTGGGCTACTGACTGAGATTAATGAGCCTGCTAGAGCCTAAGCTGAGGTGTTTTAACTCAGGGAGTAGATGCTCAGGCTTTTAGGATGAGAGAGGCCCCTGCCATCCCCACTGTCAGTGATCTGCTCAGGGGCATCACATTACACTTGCACTGCTCCACCCCTTGCCTGTTGTTCTCCCACAGAGTGGGAGTGAAATGGCTTGCTTGCTGTGACTCCCTCTCTAATTCACTGTCCTTCCCTGGGGATGAGATAGAAAGTTAGATTCCTAGAGGGCTAGATTCACAAGGGGGACTTAGGTGTTGCATCATCCAGTGGTGAGCTGGAGCCGGTTCACGCAACCCGGTTGTTAAATTTTGAAGCCGGTTTAGAACCCGTTGTTAAAGGGGTGGGAAATTTGTGGCCCGTGGACCACATGCAGCCTGCAGGACCATCCTTTCCGTCCCGCCTGAGCTCTCGGGTGGGGAAGCTCCCCTGAGAATTTTTACTCACCCAGCGGCCCTCGGCGGCATTTCTGTGGCAGGTCCTTCACTCGCTCTTGGCCTTCCGCGGTACTTCAGCAGCAGGTCTTTCACTCACTCCGGGCCTTCGGCGGCACTTCAGCGTCAGGTCCTTCAGTGCCGCCGAAGACCTGGAGCGGCTGAAGGAACCAGTTCTTTAGCTTCTGGCAGCTCATCACTGGCAGCATCCAACTTTTAGGCACCCTGCCACTTCATGAAATCCTCAGCCCCAAGTACAGCAGCCAGGCTCCCCATGCAGTGCATCGGGAGAGTTGGGTACCTAAACTAGGGCTTCAGAGAAGGCAGCAAGCTGAGTGAGGAGACTTCTTCTCTAGCTGGTAGGAAATGCAAAGGATGGGGTGTGTCCAAAATCCTGCCCCTCAAAGGAATGTGGGCATCTAAGCCAGGTCAGTCAGTGTTTCACAAAGCCAGAGACGGAACCCTGCCTTACTCATAACACTCCAGTGATCAGAGCCCTCACCTAGGATATAGAAGACCCAAGTTCAAATCCCCTCTTTGCCTGATTTGACCTCTCCCAGCAAAGGGCCCTAACCAGTCAGCTATAGGGTTATTCTGGGGTGGGGCTGTGTCAAGCTCTCCTGTTGTAACAGTTCCATTGTGTATAAATAATTATAAAATCATTAGACCAGACAGTGACTATATGGCTCTGTGGTGAGAGACCAGGATTCAAATCCCTGCTCTAACTTAGGACAGAGGAGATTTGAACCTAGGTCTCCCACAGGCTGGGTGAGTGCTCTAATCACAGGAGTGTCACATCTGTTGTCTTATAGAATCATAGATTCATAGATACTAAGGTCAGAAGGGACCATTCTGATCATCTAGTCCGACCTCCTGCACAGCGCAGGCCACAGAATCTCACCCACCCACTCCTACAAAAAACCTCACCTATGTCTGAGCTATTGAAGTCCTCAAATCGTGGTTTAAAGACTTCAAGGAGCAGAGAAGCCTCCGTCAAGTGACCCATGCCCCATGCTACAGAGGAAGGCGAAAAACCTCCAGGGCCTCTCCAATCTGCCGTGGAGGAAAATTCCTTCTCGACCCCAAATATGGCAATCAGCTAAACCCTGAGCATATGGGCAAGATTCACCAGCCAGATACTACAGAAAGTTCTTTCCTGGGTAACTCAGATCCCATCCATCTAATATCCCATCTCAGGGGATTAGTCCTATTTACCCTGAATATTTAAAGATGAATTACTTACCAAAATCACATTATCCCTCATCATACCATCTCCTCCATAAACTTATCAAGTAGAATCTTAAAGTCAGATAGATCTTTTGCCCCCACTGCTTCCCTTGGAAGGCTATTCCAAAACTTCACTCCTCTGATGGTTAGAAACCTTCGTCTTCTGATAGGCATGTTCAGAGCAGGCCTATCAGATTGGACCCAGCCAGTGAGATAGGTTGAGAAATGCTTAGTCTGTGAATCCTGCCAGGGCTTAGACATGAGCTAGGCACTGAGCTGCTCCAGGGTATCAGGATATGGGAGGCAGTGTGCACGCCCACCGGTAGAAATGTAGGGACCTAGGGGACTATGGTGGTGGAAATGTAGTACCTCGGAAATTTAGGCACCTACATTTAGGATTAGGCAGCAGCTCGGCGGGGGGGGGGGGGGCTTTTGTGAATGCCAGGGCTGCCTAAATGTTGGACTTAGGTGCCTAAAGTGGCAGTTAGGCTCCTAAATCCTTTTGTGAATTTAGCCCTTAGTGAAATGAGGGAGGAGGAAATAGGTCAGGAGATTCTGGAGCTGATCATGAGGTGGCTGGAGAGAAGGGGATTTCAGAAAACAGGCGCCCAGAATATGGAGGATTCTGCTTCTAGGAACAGTCGATAGGGAGTCGCTGAAGCAGGAAACTGCCAGGAAAGAGGGAACATTTGGTACTGTGAAGAGGAGGTGAGCGAGAGAAAG